>NW_024039403.1:0-600000 GCF_016077235.1 Cyprinodon tularosa
GTCAACATCCAAAGGGCCCCTTTAAACCTGCCAATCTTGGTTTGATTTGAACTTTTTTTGTAGAAGTTATTCCACTTTGAAATTCTCCAAAGTACCCTAAATTCGGGGCCCCTGGGGACCCCTTAAACATGCTCAAAAACGAAAACCTTGATAACTTTTAATCTCCAATGCCTTAACTGCATAATGACCGAGTTTGAAGCCGATAGCTCATAATCCCTAGGAGGAGTTCGTTAAAGTTCGACATGAGCGAAAATGAAAAATGGCCAAAAATCGCACTTTGACCCAAAATGGCCGACTTCTTGTGGGTTTTAGGGCATACCTCCAAGAGACTTTTTTTCATGATTTGAGGAGATCTACCGGTGTGCCAAGTTTCAGATCTCTGTGACTTACAGTTTCCCCCAACTCACGTTAGGGGGCGCTGTGGCGTAATTTGGGGGCGGCCATTTTTGGATTCCATTACAGACCGGCTATTTCACGCGGGGGACAATTTACTGCCACGTTTTCCTGAGTTTTTGAATATGCGAAGTCCCCGTAAAATGCGTTCAAAGTGCTAAAAGAATAATAATAATAATAAGAAATAGTACAGATACAATAGGCTCTTGCAGCCTTCGCTGCTCGGGCCTAATAACAAACGATACAGGAACAATAGGCTCTCGCAGCGGTGAGCTGCTCGGGCCTAATAATAATAACAAACGATACAGGAACAATAGGCTCTCGCAGCGGTGAGCTGCTCGGGCCTAATAACAAACGATACAGGAACAATAGGCTCTCGCAGCGGTGAGCTGCTCGGGCCTAATAATAATAACAAACGGTACAGGAACAATAGGCTCTCGCAGCGGTGAGCTGCTCGGGCCTAATAAACGGTACAGGAACAATAGGCTCTCGCAGCGGTGAGCTGCTCGGGCCTAATTAGTACAGGTGCTCTGGAAAACATGGATTTTAATTTCTCGAATGCAGCTTGGGCCTCGGGGGTCCACTGAAGAGTTCGTTTGGAAGACGTTAGTGAGGTTAATGGAAGGGCGGTTTGGCTATAGTTCCTTATGAACCGATGATAGAAGTTAGCAAAACCTAAAAACCTCTGTAGTTGCTTTCGATTCTCTGGAACTGGCCAATCTAGGACTGCCTTGATCTTGTCCTCAGAAGGTTTTACCTGGCCGCCCTCGAGCACAAACCCCAGAAAGGTGACTGAAGACTGATGAAATTCGCATTTCTCGGCTTTCACGAACAGCTTATTCTCCAGTAGTCTCTGTAGAACGAGACGGACGTGTCTCTTGTGTTCATGGAGATCCTTGGAATAAATGAGAATGTCATCAATGTAAACAAACACAAACACGTTGAGGAAATCTCTGAGAACATCATTAACAAGGGCTTGGAAACAGGCTGGGGCGTTAGTCAGACCAAAAGGCATCACCAGGTATTCAAATTGGCCCAAGGGTGTCTTAAAGGCAGTCTTCCATTCATCACCCTCTCGTATTCTGAGGAGGTGATAAGCGTTTCTTAAATCCAGTTTGGTAAAGACAGTTGCACCCTGCACTGGTTCAAAAGCTGAGGCGAGAAGAGGCAGTGGGTATTTGTTTTTAATTGTAATTTGGTTCAAACCTCGATAGTCAATGCATGGCCTCAGAGAACCATCCTTCTTGCCCACGAAGAAAAAACCGGCGCCCAGGGGAGAGGATGAAGGACGGATTATTCCAGCAGCCAATGATTCGTTGATGTATTTCTCCATAGTCTCTCTTTCTGGTTTGGAAATGTTATACAATCTGCTGCTTGGAAGAGGAGCACCAGGTAAAAGTTCTATGGCACAATCGTATGGTCTATGTGGAGGTAGGGACGTCGCACTGACCTTACTGAAGACGGGGGCTAAGTCGTGGTACTCAGAGGGAACTGAAGAAAGGTCAGGAGAGTCCAGCTCCCCCCCACCTCTAGGAGGCCCCAACATCGGGGCAGCAGAACGAAGGCATGTTTCGTGGCACGTAGTAGACCATGATTCCAGGAGACGTTTGGTCCAATTTATGTGAGGGTTATGCTTCTCCAACCACTCGAATCCGAGGACCAGGGGGGAACATGCAGAGGGAAATACAAAGAAGGTGATAGTTTCTCGGTGGTTACCTGACAAAAGTAGCTCGAGGGGCTGGGTTTGGTGGGTAACACGATGAAGTCTCTTTCCGTCTATGGCGGACACACTGAGAGGCTGAGACAGGGGAACGGTTTTAATCTGGAGCTGCTGGACGAGGTCTGAGTCGATAAGATTTCGCTCACAGCCTGAGTCGATGAAGGCGGAGAAAGAGAGACTCTGGTTATTACAGAAGAGGGTGGCTGGCAGCAACAGTCGAGGAGATTTAATTGAATTTATATGGCCCGCCAGACTCCTCATATCCTCTGGCGGGCCCCGGCTTTTGATTTTGCCGGGCAGGAGGCGATAAAGTGACCACTCTCACCACAGTAGATACAAAGTCTTCCTAGAAAACGCCTCTGTCTCTCCTGCATAGGCTCATAATCCCTTTCGCCTGAATCAGAGGCCTGAACAGGCAATGATAGAGACTGGGGCTTAGATCTCTGTGTGGGCATCTGCTCTGTAGAGGGAGAGAGAACAGCCATGTTATGAGAGGCAGAGGAAAAGTTACCTTGCTTCTTAGAGCTGTTTCTGGCTCGAATTCTGTTATCTAATCTGATGGAGAGACGAATTAAATCTTCGAGGGAGGCTGGTTCATCGAGGGTAGCAAGTTCATCTTTGATTTGTTAATTTAAAGCCATGAAAAATGCTCCTTTTAGAGCGCTCTGGTTCCATCCGGAAGCTGCCGCTTTTACCCGGAAGTTAATTGAAAAATCTGCCACTGAAGAATTACCTTGTTTAAGGTTGAAAAGAGCTCTGGAATCAATCGTTTGGTCTGTCTCCTGGTTAAAGACCTGGGAAAATTCAGCAATGAAGTCAGAAAAACGGCAATTTAAACCGTCGTCGATGGCAAATCTTGCCTGAGCCCATTCTAAGGCTCTTCCTGTTAACTGAGAGAGAATGAACGTTATTTTCTTGTGATCTGTAGAAAAACAACCAGGAGAGTTCAGAAAAATCAGCACTGGAATAGGAATCCCTTACAATCTTTCATGTTACCAGAGAATTTTTCTGGGAGACTAGGACGGAACTCTAATGACGTCACAGGTTGTGACCTCGGGGGAGGAACTGGACCCGGAAATGGTTGCTGTGCGGATGTAGCGTTAGCTCCATTCAGAAAATTAGAGCAACTCTGTAGCATTTGATTATGAGATCCAACAAGATGGTATAACTCACGAAGCGTTTGGGTTTGTCCTTGGAGAAGAGCTTCCTGCTCGTCCAAACGACAGGTGAGGTGATCTGCTGGGCCTTGAATTTGGCCGCAGTGTTCTGTCATGATCGGTTCTCTAATGGAGACCCAAAGATGCAGAACACCACTGACAGACACAGGATGAAAAGTTTAACAAGTTTATTTGCACAATCACACTGAATATGCAGAAGGCTGGTTTGGGCCTGTATTCTGGTTTCACCGGAGTCTGCGTGAGAGACAGCACAGTTAAGGACTGTTGACGGGGTTTGGTTTCCAATGAAGCACAGATAGTACCTTGAGGGTTCTTGAGGTTCTCTTTGGGAGAGTCACTGTTGGTTCTGGAGAAGGATTTAGTAGCAGAGTCCGTTAGCTGCTTCAGCGTCTCACGTCTAGTTTGAGCAGACCTTGGCATTGGTTTCCCAGTTCTAGCCCAGAGCTGCTTGGAGGATGTCTGAGGATCCTCAGGGTTTGGCTCTGAGGGTCGGCTCGGCAGGTTAGCTCTTCCAGAGCTTTCACGGAGGAAGCACAAGTTTCCTAGAGGCACAGAAACAGAGGTTAGAATCCAACTAGGGATTAGAGTCATGGAGATAATCACTGAGATCAAGGCTTTAGCGCTGACCAACTGGAACAACACTGCGGCGTTGAGGCAAGGTCTGAAGACAGCTTATGTAGTGGATCCTCTGATGATCTTGATGAGCTGCACCTGTGCAGGAGGCTCCCTCAGAGGATCCACGGCGGACTCTGCTGGAGAAAGATGGGATTTTCTCCAGCTCCCAACATTGACGAGTCCCAGTTATGGAACTTCTTTTATGGGGAAAAGGAAGATCTATTCCTTTTCTTTCCACTACCATCAGCTCCCCGCCAGACAGCACTTCCTGAGCCAGGGCTCATTAGCAAGCCAGAACCTGAGTCAGGGCCCATTAGCAAGCCAGAACCCGAGCCAGGGCCCATTAGCGAGCCAGAACCCGAGTCAGGGCCCATTAGCGGGCCAGAACCTGAGTCAGGGCCCATTAGCGGGCCAGAACCCGAGCCAGGGCCCATTAGCGAGCCAGAACCCAAGTCAGGGCCCATTAGCGGGCCAGAACCTGAGTCAGGGCCCATTAGCGGGCCAAATCCCCTAGTGCCTAGAGCGCATTTGGGTCCCAACAAAAACCTCCAACCAAATCGTGACTCATAATTGAAGGGGGTTAATAATCAAATACTGTATCGTTTTTATAATGTCACATTTTTGTACATACAGTATTAACAACTCATATTTTAGGGTTGCTTCAGCACCCCCCAAAAATAGGCTAAAAATGCCTATGTAGGACATTATAGAGGCTCTAAGATAACTGATTGCTCTCAGTGAAATCACAATCCAAGTGTTGCTTTGAGCTTTTCTATCTAGCTGCTGCATCTGTTCTTTTATCGTCTCCTGATTCTGTTTAAAAAGTCTTCAACACTTCTGTCCCTTGTCAGTCCCTCCGTCCATCACACAAATCAAAATTCAAGGTCTCCATCAACTGATTTTATTTTAATATGATTCTAAGATCATTTCAGATGGACCTGATTTCTCTTGGTGTAAACTAAGTCATTAAATTGGTTAATGTGGCGCTGCCCCTACATAGTTAGCATGGCTATCACTGCCCCTACATAGTTAGCATGGCTATCACTGCCCCTACAGAGTTAACATGGCTATCACTGCCCCTACATAGTTAGCATGGCTATCACTGCCCCTACATAGTTAGCATGGCTATTACTGCCCCTACATAGTTAACATGGCTATCACTGCCCCTACATAGTTAGCATGGCTATCACTGCCCCTACATAGTTAGCATGGCTATCACTGCCCCTACATAGTTAGCATGGCTTTCACTGCCCCTACATAGTTAACATGGCTATCACTGCCCCTACATAGTTAGCATGGTTATCACTGCCCCTACATAGTTAGCATGGCTATCACTGCCCCTACATAGTTAGCATGGCTATCACTGCCCCTACATAGTTAACATGGCTATTACTGCCCCTACATAGCTAACATGGCTATCACTGCCCCTACATAGTTAGCATGGCTATCACTGCCCCTACATAGTTAGCATGGCTATCACTGCCCCTACATAGTTAGCATGGCTATCACTGCCCCTACATAGTTAACATGGCTATCACTGCCCCTACATAGTTAGCATGGCTATCACTGCCCCTACATAGTTAGCATGGCTATCACTGCCCCTACATAGTTAGCATGGCTATCACTGCCCCTACATAGTTAGCATGGCTAACACTGCCCCTACAGAGTTAACATGGCTAGCACTGCCCCTACATAGTTAGCATGGCTATCACTGCCCCTACATAGTTAGCATGGCTATCACTGCCCCTACATAGTTAGCATGGCTATCACTGCCCCTACATAGTTAGCATGGCTATCACTGCCCCTATATAGTTAGCATGGCTATCACTGCCCCTACATAGTTAGGGACTCGTTTCCCACTGGGATCAGCTTCATAGTCATGGTAGGACACTTTTGATTTTATCTATTTTGCTCAGGCTACTCGTTAGCCCACAGCCCGCCAAATGTTGAAAGGGCAATATTAAAAAAACATATCTTTATTATATCTCCTAAATCATGTCCTTACTCAAAAAACGAAGAATACAAGAGAATAAACACTAAGCTGCTTTTGATGACAGTGAAGAGACTAAGTGTAACTCTGGAGGAGCTGCAGAAATCCAGAGCTCCAGAGTTGACCTTTTTTGGAAGAGTTACACAAAGAGAACTTTTGTTGAATTCAGAAAGACCTTCGGATTGCTGATCACCATTTTGGCCTAAGGCACATAGGACACACAGCAAAGAACAAAGATGCTCAGATGTCAACAACTTTAGATGTTTGATCAATCTGCAAAATGCAGTGGGATGCAGTAGGAGGGACATTTCCCTTCTAAAGAACATGAATAATTGATGAGAATGGATGGAGGTAAACAGAGGACAATCATTTTTAGACTGTTGTAGAAGTAACCTTCCTGCAGGACATCAGAATCACAAAGTTAAGGGTGGAATCAATTATTGGCAAATATTAATTTAAAAGAATGCATTTTCCACACAGCTGCTTTTAACTGCTGTGACTTTATGCATTTGATGTTGAAAGTTAAGTGATTTAAGTAGATATCTAATACAAAAGTATATATATAAAAAATAAACTTTTCTGTTACAGAAACTTATCAGCTTCTATATTTAACATTTCAATGTCATGCATTCATGATAAACTGCACCATTCCTTTCCCAGATTTACTCTTTAAATCTAAATTTAAGTTCAGGGTTCGATAACGCATCACTTCAACATCATGCAGGTTTTTTGGAGTTGTTACAAAATCCTGCTGTGTTTCCATTGTGGTGTATTTATGGGGAGCAGCGGGCTGCATCGGCGCCACACTGGGTCGACCTATTAGGACACAGAGTAAAGCCATTGGGCAGTGTTATTAGTAGCACATGTAATTTTAGTTTTAGGTCACGTCTGTAGGAAAAATAATTCCAGTAGGACTGAGATGGCAGCTCTATAAAGAGGTCTCATTAAGTCAGATATCAGTCAGATATGAGAAACATCATGTATTTACTGAATTGAAAACTAGAATCTAAGGATAGAAATATATTGCAACATTATGCAGGAAACAAATGATAGACACCACATAAGTCTGGTGCTTCCTTACTACAGCCACCAGATGGTGCCAATGAGCTAGTTTCTGATTCCCTTGATTTTTATGGCTGTTTAAGAGAGGTACCGGCTAGTGTTATGTTCATAGTGTTTGTGTCTTTAGGTGTGAGGCTGTAACCTTTATTCATTTCAATTCAGTTTATTTATAGGCAGGGCTAGCTCTAAGCCAGCTCCCATATCAGGGGATGAATTGGTTCCACAGGAATAAAAACTATTTGCCTCATGGCATATTGGTGGAATGGCCTTCCCAAACGTGGAAGTATATATTGAGTGTGTGTGTGTGTGTGTGTGTGTGTGTATATATATATATATATATATATATATATATATATATATATATATATATATATATATATATATATGAGAGAGATGAATAAGATGCAAGGTGCTGATGGTACCAAGCCTGGATGGGTCAAAATAGAATATAAACAAAGCTACTCTTCTATATGGAATAACCCTTCCATCTGCATAGGTAAAAATGTGTTTTTATGGCTAACTTGGTTGGACAAGGGCATATGTACTGCCCAAGATCTACAGTATATAGAGATCAGATATTTATGTCTTTTGAGCTTAAACAACAATTTAACTTGACTGACAAAGGGGCTTTTTGGAGGTATCCACAGTTGAGAATTTCATTCGGATCTATTTTTGTTTTGAGAAGAGAGAATGAAGAAGATAATGTGATGCACTATTTTTTTTAATGCCCCACCTATTTCACACTTACACTCTTCCTCTGTCTTCTATGACAAAATGTCAAGAATCCCGGACCAAATGTGTGAAAATGTAAAAATCATCTGGCAGAATGATCTTGATACAGAAATTGATGAGGCTGTGTGGGAAAAATATTATTTCAAATATGGGAGGGGCTACAAGGGATGCAAGAAATACATTTATTCACTACAAAATTGTACAAAGGTATTATTTTACACCAAGTGAGCTATGACGAATGGGTCTGATAAAGGACAACAAATGTTGGAAGTGTAGTAAAGAGTTTGGTACACTTCTCCATACACTATGGGATTGCCCGTTGATAATGCCCTTTTGCAAGGCAGTTTAAAAAAAAAAATTTGAGGACTGGCTCAGTCAACCTTTACCAGAGTCTGCACAATTCTGCGTTTTAGGAGATAAGTCATTGATGCCAGAGGGTATTCCAAAAGCTGAAGGGAGACTAATGATGACAGGTTTTCTGGGAGCAGCTAGAATTTAAATGGAAGAGCCCACAAAGACAGGAAATCAAGATATGACTTCAACTTATGTCAGAGACAGCAGCTTTTGAAGTCATGATTTCAAGGGTGCAGAAGGAGCAGAGTAATGCTAGTGATTGAAGTGATTTGGGTTGTGTTGTTTGTGTATTTACATTAATATGTTTTGGAATAGATACAGTAATTGATGAGTGCTATCATGTTCATTGTTGCTGCCGATGTGTATTTGTGCGTTTTTGTTTTTTGAAAGTTATTTTTCTGCAATTGTATTACCATAAAAGCAGCATAAAAAAAATGACAAAAAAAGATCTGCCTCCCATTCTACTTTTAGAAATTCTAGGAACCACTAGTAAACCTGCAGATTGAGAGCGAAGTGCTCTGTTAGGAACATAAGGAACAATCAGATCTCTGATATCAGATGGAGCTTGGCCATTGAAGGCTTTATATGTGAGAAGGAGGATTTTAAATTCTATTCTGGATTTAACAGGAAGCCAATGAAGAGAAACCAGGATAGGAGAGATATGATCTCTCTTTTTAGTAATATAGTAGTATAGTAAAGAATTACAATAGTCCAGCCTTGAAGTAACAAATGCATGGATTAGTTTCTCAGCATCACCCCTCATTTTTTGCAATATTTCACAGATGAAAGAAGGAAATTGTAGAAACCTCTTTGATATGGGATTTAAATGACAGGTCCTGATCAAAAACAACACCAAGATTTTTTTACTTTATGGTCTGAGATCAGTTTAATCCCATCCAAATGAAGTGACTGGCTAATCAGTTTCTTTTTCAGAGACTCTGGTCCAAAGACTATAACTTCTGTTTTGTCTGCATTCAAAAGGAGAAAGTTAAGAGTCATCCAGGTTTTTATGTCTTCAGACATGCCTGTAATCTATGTAATGGGTTAGCTTCATCTGGATTTATAGACAGATATAGCTGGGTATCATCAGCATAACAGTGGAAATTAATCCCATGCTGTCTAAAGACTCTACCAATTGGGAGCATATATATAGCATATATATAGTATGTATATATAGAATTGGTCCTAGCACTGATCCCTGTGGTACTCCACAGGTAACCACGGAGGACGATTATTACTGCACCATCTGTGCAGTTATAAATGTTTCTGCTAAAGTGAAACTTTCTTTTGAGGGAGGAGAACTCTGTTAAAGTAATCCTGAAGGTTATTAAAGTGTTCAGACAGGGACAGGGTTGGTTGTCAGCACAAAGCCCAAAGTATGAAGAGGAGAATGTGTGGGACTATTCACATTTTTAACAAAGCCAGTAGCATCTAAGATAGCATTAAAGGCTGCACCTATCATCTTCAATGTCAGTATTGATGTTAAAATCCCCCAATATGATGATATTCAACATCAAATCAGATAGGAGCTCTGAAAACTCATCTAATTTCAGAGAAGGGACCTCATGTAAGATACAAAGTTACAAAAAGAAGAGGTTTTCTGGCTTTGCAGTTTGGATGAGGGAAACTAAGGGTTAAATGTTCAAAAGAGTGTAATTATTAACTGCCTTTGGAGTAATCAGCTTCCGGGTCTGAACCCTGGGTTGTTTTGGAGGACTAATAAATTTGCCCAGATTCCTAGAAAGAAGAGCTGCACCATCCAAAGTGGGATGGATGTCGTCTCTCCAGATCAGAGCAGGTTTTCCCCAAAATGATTGCCAGTTGTTAATGTGGCCCATGTTGCTTTCAGGACACCACCTAGACAACCAGCGGTTGAATGACGGCATGCAGCTAAACATGTCATCACTGGTCAGATTTCTTCTTCTGCATCACAGGCCTCCTGCTGGACCTCATCCTGGTCGGTATACTTAAAGCCGTGGTGCGTCGACGTCAGGAACCGCTATATGTGGGCGGTTCCTGCTGGCTCACCTGGTGCTGGCTACGCCGCTGAGGGTCCTGGTCTTTCTCTGGGTGGGCCTGGTGGGGCTCAGCCGCGTGCTGCTGGGAAGACACCATGTTACTGATGTGCTGTTTGGGTTTTGGATGGGTTACTGCCAGTACAAGCTGGTGGAGATACTGTGGCTCTCTCCTCCAGCTCTGCAGGGGCTGCTGGGGCATTTAGCTGCATTTTAGAGACTGTATGAAGAAAAGAGGGAATGAAAATGCCAAATTTTTTCTATTTTATACTTTAACATTTTCTTGTTTTATGGAGGAGAGTTCATGAAAGTTCTGCTTGTGATCTTTCCTTTCTTCTGAGTTTTCAGTTTCTTAAATGTCATTTTAATTTAAATGTCAAATGTTATTTTAATGGTAACCAGGCGGGACCTGGACTGAATCAGCTGAGGGACCTTCTGATGTCCCAAAGGGAGAGCGTTTCTGATATGGAGCTCAGAGATTCTATCACACGCAGGTCTTTGTAGTCTTACATTCAAGCATCTTTGCA
Organism: Cyprinodon tularosa; assembly: GCF_016077235.1. Classification (NCBI taxonomy): domain Eukaryota; kingdom Metazoa; phylum Chordata; class Actinopteri; order Cyprinodontiformes; family Cyprinodontidae; genus Cyprinodon; species Cyprinodon tularosa. Next base: position 10,587 of record NW_024039403.1, read on the forward strand.
CATCATTCCAATTATATTTGAAGTTTTAATTACTATTATGGCTGATTTAAAGATATGTTTTAATCCTGGAGATTTAATGAAACGTTTATCACGTTAGCCACCCCAAACTAACTCTCAGTAATTACCACCTATAATTCAGAGGATCACTCAGCAGTGAATAAATAGCCACGCTTAGATGTCTGTTTATAAAATCTCATGATTAATAAAGTTCTAGCTTGTTTCCTTTAGTTCATGCAGAGGCACGCAAACATAAGTACCAGCTGTGAATTCTGATCCATAAACAGACTGAACAATAAAAACTCTGCATGTTTAGATGTTTTCTACTTGTGAATAAAGTTGCACATGGTGTCACTGCTGTGGTAATGTGTCAAAGTGACACTTGTCTCCGACATGTGGGTTAGGTGGACCATATAGTCAGTTATATGTTAGCAGGAGTTCACCAGTAATACTATCAGCCATATGGTGTCCTCCTGTCCATCAAAGTGCTCATAGAACATTTCCTAATTAACCTTTTGTGTTTTATATTCTCACAATAATGTCAGCATCTGTAGATTGTTATTCTAAACACATTGAACTGCAGACGGTTTTGAAATGATTGGGTTTACCTTTACTGAATCACATCCAACCATATAGGGCAGAACTAAGAGACTTTAGGGTCTGATGGAGTTTCTGATTCTAGAATCATTTGCTTGCATGTAGGTGGCTTCTGCTAACTTCTCACAGCAGCCATGTTGGTGCTCTAACCTCACCAGTAGGTCGTCATAATGTTCTGGTTTACCTGTGCATGCTAAGCTATATTAGCTGCACCAGAGGGAGAAGTTTCCAAAGCTTCTATATGCCTGAGTTCATCAGTGCCTGCTCTGGGTTTCAGGTTTTTCTGTCATTAAGCTGATTTTCTTTCTTTCTAACTGATGTTTTTGTCTTTTGTTTTATTTTATTTTTATACATTAGGTAACTGAGTTACAAATAAGTTTCAAATTTTTGAGAGAATCTTTGAAGGGAATTAAATAAATGTTTGATGAACTACAAGGTATGTCTGTATAAACATTTAAGGAAACTTAAAAACTGTTAATTGTCTGAACCTTTTGGATTTAAGGGTTTTAGCCTTAAATGTTTCTGAAGCTTAAAAGGATTCTTTTTATTTGGCAGATCCGTCTCAGAATGTGCTCCTTAGTCCCTAAAGTCACATATAAAAGAAGAAAATGTGTAAAAGAATTAATCCTGGTTTGACTTTTGTGTCGATACTAATTCTCACTGGCAGCTGCTAATTCTTTTATTTAAAATAACTTAAATGCATTTTTTTAAGCCAGTTTCAGATTTCTGTCTTACATTTAAAATTGCTTCTTTTCCATATCTTCAAGTACAGTATAACTTCATTTATAGGATTCCTCTCAGCAATGAAAGAATAGATTCTGTCTCTAATACCTTAAGTCTTTTTTGCAGAAAAAAACAATAAAATTAGTGATTTTAATATTTCAAAATAGATGCCAATGAATTCAAATGTCAAAGATTGATAAGCCCCCTCAGCTGTTCTCCCTTAGTTTGCAGGTGGTCCTGTAAACATGACCTCTGTTACGCAATAAACCGACTGTAGCTGCAGTTAAAGGTTCATGACTGCAGGCTGTATATTAATGCATCACTGCTCCATAATTCCAGTCGACGCCGATTACAGATGTTTACTAATATAAGAACGTTTACATGTGCTTTGCATGATGTTGGTAGTAAATGTTGCTATTTTTTTCTATATTATGTTAAATATTCAATTAGTGGAGCAATGATATATTTCAATAAAATTAAAAAAAGAGTCAGGTAACAGCTAAAACAACAACAACAAAAAAGTAAAAAAAAAAGCTAACTTTACTACTGCAGGAGCCAGCATAACATTTTGTCAGTTAATTATAGTAAAATAAGCTTCATTGTTAGAAATCAACCTCTAGATAACTTATTGGTTGTGTGAGGATGGCTGTGACTGTGAGAGCTGCCATCTTTCATTAAAATACTATCAATGTGTTTCCTTTTTAGAGGCGTTTCCAGCTGTTTTAGCCTTCTGAAGGGATTTCTTTCTGTTTCCCATTTTATTATCAATATTTCGCAGGAAATGTGGATAACGTTGTTATATAATGACCTGGTAAATGGTTAGAAAGTTCCTGGAGGTCAGAAGGGGGCGTATAGTTTTGACACTTCTCTACCACGTGGTGATAAATAGGGAAGCGTTTATCACTACATGTTAGAAACGTTAGAATTAGCTTCACCAAGCACATTTTACAGTTCAGCTGATCTTCACCTGGGCTCATGTGTGGTTTATAGTATTCAGCAAATTTACATGACTGTGATTAAACATCTGCAAATGTTTTGAATCTCCTCATTCGCTTCCAAGACCTCGAAAGGCAATAAGTTGCTGCTTTCATCTCTATGTATTTGGATTGTATTTGCAGTTTTCAGTAAAGATGGAATATGATGATGGAGTCACGTCTGCACAACTGTAATCCTTTGCAATGACGCCATCAGTCTAGATGTCCCAACTTCAATGTTTGTTTATGAGCAGCATGGTCACAGAGGCTGATGACCGTTATTCAAGTCTGATGAGGTGTTTGAACCTCTGGTTAACTGCTTTATGTCCTTATAACTGTTTGCCATGGCAGGTTTTCATGATATTGTGCCATTTAACAAAAAAATTGGTGTTTACCTACAGTCAGGAAAGTCGTTTTAAGGTGACAGGCGAGCTTAATAGGCATGTTTCTTCCAAAAGACGGCTAAGCTTCGAACAAAGCTAAGAGTTTGTTACAGGAGTTCACCAGCTTGTTGAAGTATTCACACCTATAAGCGTTCTTGCAATAACAGCACAAACTTCAGTGGATTTTATGAAGGTTGTTAAAGAGCAACAGAGATGAGCTCATAACTCTGAATAGGAAGAGAAAGGAAACTGTTTAAATTTGGCTTTCAAAGGCTCATTTATTGCCTTATTTATTATTTATTAGGCTAATTTATTGCTCCATTATTGTTTTGCAAAGAAAAGGTGAAAGCTCAGATCGATTGGGTGTAAAGTGTCTGTGACGCTCCGTTGGATTTAGGTTTGGCCGTTCTAATAAATCAGCTCTACATCATTTTTAGATCAGTCTAAAGGTCATTTAGATCCTCTAACAGTTTTCTTCATTGTCTGTCCTTTGTTGAGCTACATCCATTTCTCTGTCACCTCTGAGCAGCTTCACAGTTTATGCTGAAGGAAATCATTCCCAAAGCATGATGCTTCCATTACTGTGTTTCACTGTGCAGAAGGTGGGTTCACTTTACACACATAGTTTATCTAGTAGTACAGAAAGTTCATTATTCTTCCCTTTTTCTGTCTCTGTGTAGCTTTTGGCTCTGCATCCTGGACTTCTAATGGCTTCCTGTCAACAATGTATTTTTTTCAGGCTCTCATGATGCCCATATTTACAAAGTGGGCAGCGGATAGTTTTCCTGTCCACAGATTCTCCCACATTAGCCGTGAATCTGTAGCTTTTCCATGCAGCTGACACCCGGCTGTACTGGATTTTACTTGCAGGTATCATTAGGGAATTAAATACAGCTAATCCTGCGATTCCTGTTTTTTATTTGTGCAATCTAAATTTAAAAGCATATATTATGTGTATTATATGGAAGCCCGTTTCCGCCACTCTGTAAAAAAAAAAAAAAAAAAACTATCTCAATATAATGAGATACTATCTCATTAAAATGAGATAGTATCTCAATATAATGAGATACTATCTCATTATAATGAGATAGTAACTCAATATAATGAGATACTATCTCATTATAATGAGATAGTATCTCAATATAATGAGATACTATCTGATTATAATGAGATCGTAACTCAATATAATGAGATAGTAACTCAATATAATGAGATAGTAACTCAATATAATGAGATAGTAACTCAATATAATGAGATAGTATCTCAATATAATGAGATAGTATCTCATTATAATGAGATAGTATCTCAATATAATGAGATAGTATCTCAATATAATGAGATACTATCTCATTATAATGAGATAGTATCTCAATATAATGAGATACTATCTCATTATAATGAGATAGTATCTCAATATAATGAGATAGTATCTCAATATAATGAGATAGTATCTCAATATAATGAGATACTATCTCATTATAATGAGATAGTATCTCAATATAATGAGATAGTATCTCATTATAATGAGATAGTATCTCAATATAATGAGATAGTTTTTTTTTTTTAACCAATTTTTTAAGTTAAAATTGAGTATTTTTGGTCAATAGCTCCCAGGTCATGTGACCTATTGATGCAAAATCAGTGTGAAATTGTTCTACTAGTCTCTGTAGATGGGGCACACTCATTTGTTTTTCATTTTAACTCTTTTTTTATTTTTTAGCAATTTTTTAAGTTAAAATTGAGTATTTTTGGTCAATAGCTCCCAGATCATGTGACCTATTGATGCAAAATCACTTGGAAATTGTTCTACTAGTCTCTGTAGATGGGGCACACTCATTTGATTTTCATTTTAATTCTTTTTTTTATTTTTTAGCAATTTTTTTAGTTAAAATTTAGTATTTTTGGTCAATAGCTCCCAGGTCATGTGACCTATTGACCCAAAATCAGAGTGAAATTGTTCTACTAGTCTCTGTAGATGGGGTACACTCATTTGTTTTTCATTTTAACTCTTTTTTTTATTTTTTTAACCAATTTTTTAAGTTAAAATTGAGTATTTTTGGTCAATAGCTCCCAGGTCATGTGACCTATTGACCCAAAATCAGTGTGAAATTGTTCTACTAGTCTCTGTAGATGGGGCACACTCATTTGTTTTGCATTTTAACTCTTTTTTATTTTTTACCACATATGGACACCCTTATGCTTGAACATGGTGTTCGTTATGGACAATCCATGACGAGCACAGAAGTCCAACAACAGAACACCACTCGAGTTCAGATCGGGGCGACCATTCCTCCCAACCATGCCCCTCCAGGTCTCACTGTCATTGCCCACGTGAGCGTTGAAGTCTCCCAGCAGAACAAGGGAGTCCCCAGGAGGAGCACCCTCCAGTTCTCCCTCTAAGGACTCCAAGAAGGGTGGGTAATCTGAACTTTTGTTTGGCCCGTTAGCACAGACAACAGTCAGAACCCGTCCCCCCACCCTTAGGCGGAGCCCTCTCGTTCACCGGGATTAACCCCAACGTACAGGCGCCGAGATGGGGGGCAACAAGTATGCCCACTCCTGCCAAGCGCCTGTCACTGTGGGCAACTCCAGAGTGGAAGTATGTCCAGCCCCTCTATAGGAGACTGGTTCCAGAACCAGAACCATACGTCGAGGTGAGACAGACTATTTCTAGCCGGAACCTCTCAGCCTCACACACTAGCTCCGGTCCCTTCCCACCAGCGAGGTGACATTCCACATCCCAAGAGCCAGCTTCTGCAGCCGAAGATCGGACCACCAGGGTCCCCTCCCCCGGCCAACACACATTGCATACGACCCTTATGGCCCCTCTCACGGGTGGTGGGCCCATGTAAGGGGGGACCCAACAATTCACACTGATTTTGGGTCAATAGGTCACATGACCTGGGAGCTATTGAAGAAAAATACTCAGTTTTAACTTAAAAAATTGCTAAAAAATAAAAAAAGAGTTAAAATGAAAAATAAATGAGTGTGTCCCATCTACAGAGACTAGTAGAACAATTTCACACTGATTTTGGGTCAATAGGTCACATGACCCGGGAGCTATTGACGACAAATACTCAATTTTAACAAAAAAAATTGGTAAAAAAAATAAAAAAGAGTTAAAATGCAAAACAAATGAGTGTGCCCCATCTACAGAGACTAGTAGAACAATTTCACACTGATTTTGCATCAATAGGTCACATGACCTGGGAGCTATTGACCAAAAATACTCAATTTTAACTTAAAAATTGGTAAAAAATAAAAAAAAAACTATCTCAATATAATGAGATAGTAACTCAATATAATGAGATAGTATCTCATTATAATGAGATAGTATCTCAATATAATGAGATAGTAACTCAATATAATGAGATAGTAACTCAATATAATGAGATACTATCTCATTATATTGAGTTACTATCTCATTATATTGAGATAGTTTTTTTTTTTTTTTTACAGAGTGGCGGAAACGGGCTTCCATAGTATTATTATCTGTGGGCTGATTCAAATGAACATAAAGTTTAGATTTCCTATGAATGTGTTTGAGTTGCTTCATTTTTTATTTGACAAAAAGGATGTTTAATGGCAGTATAGTAAATGTTGGTGTTAGACTGGATATTTTTTTCGTCTATCTGGCTGGTTTTAGCCAGATCCAGAGGTTCTGTTGGATAAACTGATCCATCAGCGTCTGTTTGATTGACCCGTGTCATACTGTGTCCTCTTCCTGCAATAACTGACCCATAGTCTTCCCAGTACATGCAGCTCTGTGGGTGACTTCCCACTTTCAGGTCTCACCCTTTTTCTGTTGCAAATCCAAATATGCTGAATAGCCAAATTGCAACCAAATCTGTTTATGGTTGTTTTACTGTGAAAGTTATAATTAGATGCTACTAGGTCTTAAACAAGGATGAAAATGTAAAATATGTTGTTTCACTGCAATATTTGAGTTTCTAGGTTTGTGCTCATCTGCTGTTTTCAGATTTGCTCATCAAAAACCGATTGTATTGTATCTTATTTTTAATGACCTTATCTTGAATTATCCAGATATTTCTTGCTGTGATTGAATTTTGTGTCAATGAATTAGTTTCTGCTGTTCAATATTCTGTATAATTTGAATGTAAATATGTTTAATTAAAAAGGGAATCAATCAAAAATATTCTAAAGCATTTTATGTGTCAAATTACAAGAGAAAATTCTCTTGTTTTTTCAGGTAATACAGACTTTGCCCACCATAATATGATATACTTGCCTTGCAAAGACACTCCACTGTCCACTTCCTACACTTTCCGTTAGCCAGCTAAGCCAGGCTGCCAGAGATTTTCACAGACATGCTGGTAAATGTGCTCTGAGCCTCGCAGCTGAGGAGCACTGCCAGGAATTTTCGGTCCTGTAATAAAAAATGTGGGGATGGGCTATCCATCCCGAGTAGTTGCAGTCGCTGCATCTCTAACATCTAACTGACCAATCATTATAAGGTGTAACTCTTTAAAGCTTTCTGTCTTGCCTCCTGTATAACTAATATCCTGATGCTGCTACAGCTACACTGCAAAAACTATCTGAAAATAAGTAGAAATTGTATTTACCCTTAATTTGAGCAGGTAAATAAGATAGTTTGCCAATGGAATGAGTATTTTTACAGTTAAATCAAGATAATTGGATAATATGCACTTGAAAAAAAGACAAAGCAATAGTTTCTTATTTCAAATGTAAATAGTCTTGTTCCATTGGCAAGGTGTCTCACTTACCTCATCAATTCAAAGAAAAATGCACTTATTTTAAGAAAAAATTACTTATTTAGATTTAATTTTTTTGCAGTGGGGTGAATTACAAATTAAACAGTCTGAATACACAAAGCAAAAAAGCAGCAGTTCAAATGTGAGACATTAAACAGGGTTTCAATGGTTTATATTTTTGGATTGTTCAAACTAAAAGTGAACAAATGGAAATGTTAAAAAAAACAAAGAGACCCAAATATACATTTATTCAAAAACATGTAAAGTGTTTCACTCTTTAATCAAAATAAATTAAAATATATCAATACTCTCATTTCAAAAAGATGATTGATCTGAACAAAACATTCCTGGAAACTAAACTTTCTGGCGATTTTCTCAAGATCCCAACGCCTCAAGATCCCAAGCCTTCTTGCCTTAAAGCAAAGAACACAAAAAATTTTATTAATACCGTTTGCAATTTACATAGCGTATAAAGTCTGTTACCAGCTTATATTTTAGAAAGAAGACAGTTTTTGTTATTTCAAAGCTCATTTTGCAAAGAGATGTTCTGATTTTATTTCTGTCAATAACGAATGCCTCCTTTACTTTTTTTGTTATGGTAACGAACAAGAGGCAGAAATCCCCACAGACACTGTGTGATGATGCCACGGAGTCACTGAACTCAGTGTTGCTCACCTTCACTGGGAGAAGGAGCTAAACTGGGTTAGCGAGTCAGAGCTGCAGAAGATTCTGATTTATTTGTTGTTAAGTGGAATAAAAGGTAAAGGAACGAGTTTAATACATGAATAACCTGCAAAGCTAGGCCTCTTATTTCATATTGGACATTAAACTAACAGGTTTAAGATCACACACTGTAGTTTCCCAATCCCTGGAGAAAGAAAAAGTGGGTTGGCCTTTCTTTTGTGTTTTCTCTTTCCTTTTACTTTAATTAAGAAAAATCAGATTTTATTTTTCTAGGCTGCACAATCATCTTGCCATTCTGAACTTCTGTTGTGTCTACAGGCTGTTAATAAACACAGTCCCCAGCAGGTAAAGGCTGGCTGCACATACAGGCGGGTGTTTGGTAAATATGGATGTTGACTTTTCTCTGAGACCGTGGGAATACTGAACTCTTCAAAAGACAAGTATAACAAAGATGCCATTTTTTCATTACATCGGGAAAAAAACCCGGCTTAAATCTAACTTTCAAAAAGTCTTTCTGAAAAGCTTTTAAGATCTAACCAGAAGTCTTTATCAGTTCTGTCGCTTCGCACTAGAGCTGCCCTGGAAATATAAAGTGTCACAATAGTTGCAGCACTAACTCTGCACCATCTAAAGACTTGCTCAGCACCACATGCTGATTTTAGCTACTGCTGCCAGATTGGCGGGAAAGTTAGAGCTCTTATAAAGAGACAAGACTCTAAAGAGCATTATAACTCCTCCTCAGTCGATAAGGCAACATCTAAATATAGATATATGAAAATAAGAAGGTGATTGCATGAAAGCAAACACTAGATATTAGAACCTTAATTCAAATATGCACTAATGCTGCCAAAGATTGTGTGTCATCAATGTTACGGTAATAATTTTTCATATATATGAGATGGCAGGATGTTTCACAAAATGCAATTTATTTCCTAATCTTTAGACTCACATAAAACAGTTTTTTAGATATGCTAAAATAAGGTAAAAAAAACTGTTAGCAGCTTTAGCAATGGAACTAACTGGGTTCTGTACTTGGATATTATTTTTGCATCATTCATGCTTGAATTACACAGCCCTTTATTTTCCATACAGATCATGTTTACCTATTACAAACCTCAATTAAGGTCAAAGCCTTTTTTTTTTAAGCCAAAAATAACTCAAAGTTTTTTCTAACACAGATACAATATTTTAGGCAGAACAAGTTAAGAACAACAAAAAAAAATATACTTAAAAAATTCCACTTAACCTTCTGGTACACTAGAAAAATTATCTAGAAATAAGTAAAAAATGCATAAATTAAGTGTATTTAGCTTCAGTTTGAGTAGGTAAAAAAGGATTATCTGACAATGTGATGAGTTTTTTAATCTTAAAATAAGGTAACTGGATAAAATGCACTTGAAATAAGAAAATGCAATGGTTATTTTTCTTATTTTAAATCTAAATGGTCTTCTTCTTCCATTGGCAAAGTGTTTCACTTACCTCTGAAATTCAAGAAGAAAAATGCACTTATTTAAGAAAAAAATACTTATTTAGATTTCCATTTTTTCCAGTGTAAAGTTGCTTCAGATACAAACCGTCTTTCATTTAGTCTAAATGCTTTTCAGGGGTTTTATAAAGGGTTAAAGGAGTTTTTCTTGTGCAGTTATTGTTTGATGTCCAATATGCTTCACTGAGAGATCTTGTGGTTTTTATGGAGCCTAGACACAAGTTCAACTGAAGAAACGATTGCTTACCCTTAACTGCCTCTGTCACAGGCCAATCCGTTTGAACCACACCTTAATGAAGCCCAATCAGCATCCATAGTTCATCTTAAAATGTCTCCAAATCTAAATGTCAGTCTGCTACCCAAAGCGCAGGCCATGGTTGTCTGACTTCATTCAGATGACTCCATTTCAACCCACCTCCATCCCCTTCTCCACCATTGTAGCTAAAGCTTCATCAGAGTGTCATTCCTCCCGGACTCTAACTGTGTTCCCTGTCTCATCTCTACCAACAGAAGACCGCCACATTGAGCCTGGTTTTTCCTCTCCATTGTCACTTCATGCTTGCTCATCATGGACAGCTTTATTCAGCCTGTGTTATCCAAGCTGGACTTCCATCTTCATGTCCCCGAGTGAAGCAGTAGTATCAGCTTTCACACAGTCCACTGGATCTCTCCACCCAGCAGTCTATGGACTGACCAACTTCATCCGTTTCCACTCCATCACCAGTTTCAGGTCTGGGGGGGAATCATCCCTGTACTTATACTCCTGTTTATGCATATCAAACAAAATTCGGCGCTAATGATTTCTGCAGAGGTCTGAGCGCCAAAGACTAAAGTAATTGTGTCAATAAAATTCTTCTAATTGTGTTTTCATTCTGTGAGTTTTTTTCAGATTGAACTCTCTATGAGCAAAGTCCCCCTTTGAAGTATAAATGTCTAAGAACCTGTTCAGTTCAATTCTATTCAGTTTATTTCTATAGCTCCAATTCACATCATGTCATCTCAAGGCACTTTACAGTTCACCAGATCATCCAATCAGATTGACTCAAAGTTTTCTATCTAAGGAAAACCAGCTGATTGCATCGACTCATTGACTTTTCAGCAATCCCTCACACTAAGCATGCTTATAGCGACAGTGGAGAGGAAAAACTCCCTTTGAACAGGAAGAAACCTCCAGCAGAACCAGTTCCGTTCCATCTTATCTTCAAAACCTCTTGCTTTATTTTCTCATTGAAGCTTTCATGTTACCTTCTGAAGGTTTACTTCATTTTCTAAGCGTTGTTTAGCAAAATTTTTATATTTTCTGATTTTGTTTATGTATTTAAGGTAAAGGCTTTTATATATTTTTAAGTTACCATCCTGTGGCTTATCTCTTCAGAAATGTTAATAATAAACCCAGACTACGTTGACCCTGAGTGATCCCTGCATTTAATAATAAGCCTCTTAGAGCATTAAGAGCAGGTTTGAAAAAAGCCAGGCGTCAGTGGTGTCAGACGTACAGTACCACCATTCCTTGGGGGGCAAAGGCATCATTGGGTGGATGAATAATCTCACACGTCTGATGAATCAGTCCATGATTTATTTAATTGCTCTGTGATTGTTTGGGATCTACATTAGTCTCTGTTAAGAAAATCATGTGATGCTGATCTACAAAAACAGCCATAATTATACCCTATTATGTTATTTAATATCCCTTTGGGATTAATTAATTTTTGAATTAAATGGAATTGAATTATGTTTAACATATCCCTGCTTTTTTCACCAACGCAAAACCAAATTCTACACAACAAAGACTGAAATCAGTCTATATGCCACCAGCAGTTCAGATTTATTTTCTAAAATATAGTATCTGAAAAAAAAAATGCTTTTGCAAAAAACTCAACAGGTTTTTCGCTCAAAGAATGGAACCAAGTAGGACTGAATTTTTTTTTTTTTTTTTTGATCAATCATAAAGCAGTCAGAGTAATTATTCTAAATCATAGCAAAAGCTTTAGGTTCAATTTTTACAGTTGCTTTTATCCAGGCCTGAAAAATAAACTCCCTTTAACGTTTTACACAAGCTTTGGGGTATTTCCTTGTATGTCACATTCTTAGGAAAGACCAGGGGGGATTTACCTTTAGGCAATACTAGGCAGTTGGCTAGGGCCCCAAGTTCCTGGGGGCCCCACAAAACTGTTTACATGTATGTTTAACACAACTATTCCTTATTTGTGCACATTAATTAGGTTTTTTGATAAAAAAAAATCCTTTTGCTAATATGCCATTGGAACACTTATAATATTAAGTGTCTAGCAGTTTGATTTCTAAAAAGCTCCTAGCGCCAAATCCAGCAACTTTTTTCTGCTACTGGAGACTTTGGAGACAACATCTAAAAGCAGCGAACTCTGCTCTCCAGAGCGAGTAGATTGGTAACCCCGCCTCCTGCTCTCCTCCATCTTGTCTGCTGTCATGATTCATGCAGCTATTATTTCATCCAAATGAAAAATGGAGAACAGAGAAGCAGATCATGGCTTGTCTACAGTGAAAAGAAGGACTGGGTTATTTACTTTGGCCTTTTTGGAAACACAGGAAGGAGCAATCAGCTAAGTGAGCTTAGTGCTTGGAAAAAATCTTTCATTCCTTTAGAGACAGCATGAAAAGTCAGCTGAGTACAAAACATAGAGAGGAAAACAAGAAGAAAAGGGACAAGAAGAGAGGGACACAACCTAGAACAGATAATGGATGTCTATTCTATTAACATTTCTGGGTCTGTTTTATGTGTTGTCTTCTCCATTCAGTGAGCCCCCTGCCTGTCTTTGCCCAGGGCCCCACATTTCCTAAATCCACCCCTGGTAAAGACTTTACACAGTTTACCTCCTAAATTTAATCTCTCAATAAAAGAGGTTTATAGATTTTTTTAAAAAGATCGTGTCAAGCTTCAACGGTACCACAAATCATTGGTGAACTATCCTCTAAAGCAAAAATCAGTGTGTTTTAGTGCAAGGGTTCCCAAAGCAGAGGTTAAGTAACACAGATGTGAACCCTGAGGTTCATGGAGAGGCAGAACGTGTCAGGACATACATAAACATGAGTGCCCCATGGAAAAAATAAATGTACTATTAAAATAGGTAAATGTAATAATTATTTATTTACTTAAAACATATGGCATTAAAAAGTTAAATGTTTACTCAGCCCCTAAAGGGACACTGAAGAGAAAACAAACAAACAAAAAATTCTTGTGTGCACCAAATACTTTCTCATATCAGACGGACTTCTTATTTTTATTTTTTTTTACCTTTAATCCATTTTCTGTTGGAAGCTGGAGAAGTACCTCTCTTCTCCAGCAGAGTCCGCCGTGGATCCTCGTGAGCAGAGCCCTCTGCACAGCTGCTGCTCGTTACCATCATCAGGAGGACCCTCTACTTAAGCTGTCTTCAGACCTTGCCTCAACGCCGCAGTGTTGAGCCAGTTGGTTAGCACCTAAGCCCAGAACCTCTGAGAACTTTGCTTGCTCTGAGATCCTGACAGGATCCTAATCTTGTCTCTGTCTCTCCAGGAAAACCTGATCTTCCTTCGTGAAGCTCTGGTAGAGCTTAACCCGCCGAGCCTGCCCTCAGAGCCAAACCTGAAGACTTCCCCTGGATTCTCTTGCAGCTCTGGACCAAGAGCTGGAAATCCAAAGTCAAGGTCTGCTACCTTTCTAGAAGCAAGACGCTGAAGCAGCTAACGGACTCAGCTAATCAGACTCTCTCCAGTTCCAACAACCTTCCTCTCCAAGATCCATTCAAGGACCCACAGGTACAAACCAGAGACTATCAAAGGACAAACCGCTAAAAGCCCAGCTAACTAACTGTCTTCCTCACAGACTCCGGTGAACCCGTTTGCCCAGGACCAGAACCAGAACATACTACCATTGGATTGTATTCAATAAACTCTGTTAACTTTTCATCTGTTTCCTGTGTCGTGGTGTTCTGCATAATTGGGTCACATTCGTGTACCGATCATGACAGAACACTGCGGCCAAACACCAGGCCCAGCAGAACACATCCGCCGTCGATTGGAGGAGCAAGATGCACAAATTTATGGACAAGCTCAGACTCTCCGTGAGTTATACTGTCTTGTGGAAACTAACAATCAAAAGCTTCAGAGCTATGCTAATTTCATGAACAGTGCTAACGCCACACCGGCAGCGCAACCTTTTCCGGGTCCAGTTCCCCCTCCGAGGTCACCAGCAGTGACGTCATCAGAGTTCCGCCCATGCCTTCCTGAAAAATTCTCTGGTAATATGAAGGATTGCAGAGGATTTTTATTTCAGTTATTGTTCCAGAACTCTCCAAACAGCTTTTCGACGGACTTTAAGAAAATAACCTTTATCCTCTCTCAACTAACAGGAAGAGCTTTGGAGTGGGCCCAGGCCAGATTTCCCTCAGATGAGAGTCTCAACTGCCGATACTCTGATTTCATTTCTGAATTCTCCCAGGTTTTTAATCAGGAAACTGATCAAACAATTGACTCTCGTGCTCTTTTCAGTATTAAGCAGGGAGATTCATCTGTGGCTGATTTTTCGATCAACTTCCGGGTTAAGGCAGCAGCTTCCGGATGGAATCAAAGTGCTCTGAAGGGAGCTTATTTCATGGCCTTAAATGAGAATATTAAAGACGAACTGGCAACTCTCGACGAACCAGCCTCCCTTGAGGATCTAATTAAACTAACAATTAGATTGGATAACAGAATTAGAGCCAGAAACAGCTCTAAGTTAAGAAATTCTGGGTCTCACGCCTCTACTTCTGCATCAAATATTGTGACTGTTTCTTCTCCTCCCACAGACCGACCAAAAGCCCAGTCCCTCCCTCTGCCTTTTCAGGCTTCATATTCAGGTGGTACGGAGGTCGAACCTATGCAGGTGGGACACACTCGGCTTACTCCTGAGGAGAGACAAAGACGTTTTTTGAGCAGACTTTGCATCTATTGTGGTGAAAGTGGACATTTCATTGCTTCCTGCCCGGCAAAATCAAAAGGCAGGGCCCGCCAGAGGATCTGAGGAGTCTGGCGGGCCAAACCAACTCTAAGAAATCTCCTCGATTGATGCTGCCTGCCACCTTGTTTTGTAATAATCAGAACCTCTCTTTTTCTGCCTTTATTGACTCAGGCTGTGAACGGAAGCTCATAGACTCTAACCTCGTTCAACAATTGATGATTGAAACTGTTCCTCTTTCTCAACCCCTCCGTGTCTCTGCCATTGATGGGAAAAATCTCCACCAAGTTACTCATCAAACCCAACCCCTCGAGCTCCTCCTCTCAGGTAACCATCGTGAAACTATCACATTTTTTGTTATTCCCTCCGCATGTTCCCCGTTGGTGCTTGGATTCGAATGGCTGGAGAAACACAACCCACGCATTAATTGGACTGAACGTCACGTGGAAGCATGGTCTACGTCATGTCATGAGACTTGTCTTCGGTCGGCAGCCCCCGTGGTGGGGCCTCCTAGGGGTGGGGGAGAGATGGACTCTCCTGACCTATCTTCAGTTCCCTTTGAGTACCATGACTTGGCCCCGGTTTTCAGTAAGGTCAGTGCTACGTCCCTTCCACCACATAGACCATATGACTGTGCTATTGAGTTGTTACCTGGAGCACCGTTACCCAGCAGCCGTTTATATAACATCTCCAAGCCAGAACGAGAGACAATGGAGAAGTATATTAACGAGTCTTTAGCTGCTGGAATTATTCGCCCGTCCTCTTCTCCTTTGGGTGCTGGTTTCTTTTTTGTTGGCAAGAAGGATGGTTCGTTAAGACCATGCATTGACTACAGAGGGTTGAACCAAATCACCATAAAGAATAAGTACCCTCTACCTCTCCTAGCCTCTGCTTTTGAACCTGTTCAGGGGGCAACAGTCTTCACCAAATTGGATCTGAGAAACGCATATCATCTCCTCAGAATCAGAGAAGGAGATGAATGGAAGACTGCTTTCAAGACACCATTAGGTCAGTTCGAGTACCTGGTAATGCCTTTTGGTTTAACAAACGCCCCCGCCTGCTTTCAAGCACTAGTGAATGATGTTCTCAGAGACTTTTTAAATGTGTTTGTCTTTGTCTATATAGACGACATACTCATTTATTCACGGAACTTAACTGAGCACAAGAAACATGTCCGCCTGGTGTTACAGAGGCTACTGGAGAACAAGTTATTCGTCAAGGCAGAAAAGTGTGAGTTCCACCAACCATCAGTGACCTTTTTGGGGTTTGTGCTCGAGGGCGGGCAGGTTAAGCCTGCTGAGGACAAGATAAAGGCGGTTTTGGACTGGCCGATTCCTGAAAATCGAAAACAGCTTCAAAGGTTTTTGGGGTTCGCCAATTTTTACCGTCGTTTCATTAGAAATTATAGCCAGACGGCTCAACCTCTGACCTCTTTAACTTCAGTTAAGAGGAATTTTCATTGGACTCCCGAAGCTCAGTCTGCTTTTGACAAACTGAAATCTTTGTTTTCCAGAGCACCAGTGTTAATTCAGCCCGACCCTTCTAAACAGTTCATCCTGGAGGTCGATGCTTCGGATTCTGGCGTTGGAGCCGTCCTTTCCCAGAGACTCGACTCAGATCAAAAGATTCATCCATGTGCTTTTTTCTCTCGCAGACTCTCATCAGCAGAACAGAACTACGGCGTTGGAGATCGAGAACTATTAGCCATCAAATTGGCGTTGGAGGAGTGGAGACACTGGTTAGAGGGAGCTGAGCACCCGGTTCTAGTCTGGACTGATCACAAGAACCTTGCTAGCATCCAGTCTGCCAAACAGGCCAACCCTCGTCAATCCAGGTGGTCCATTTTCTTCTCCAGATTTAATCTCGTTATCTCCTACAGACCCGGATCTAAGAATGTGAAACCAGACTCCCTCTCGCGCCTATTCTCCGTCGATCAACCCGAGACACCAGAGCCAGTCCTCCCGGCCTCTTGTACTGTGGGAGTCGTGAACTGGGAGATCTCCGATCTTATTAACTCCGCCCTGGCCACGGAACCCGACCCAGGTAACGGTCCGGCTAACAGAACTTATGTTCCGTCTTCCGTCAGGTCCAGGCTCATTCAATGGATGCACACTGCCAAATTCTCGGCCCACCCTGGAGTCAGTAGAACCATCGCTCTCATCACCAGACGCTTCTGGTGGCCCACTCTCCACAGGGACGTAAAGGAATATGTGCTGGCCTGCCCCATTTGTGCTAGAAACAAGGCCTCGCATCAGCCACCCTCTGGTCTGTTACAACCCCTTCCGATTCCTTCACGTCCATGGTCCCACATTGCCATAGATTTCGTCACTGGTCTCCCCATCTCTCGAGGTATGTCCACTATACTCACCATCGTTGACCGTTTTTCCAAGTCCTGTCATTTAGTCCCTCTCAGGAAGCTCCCCTCGTCGTTCCAGACTGCTCAGCTTCTCGTGAAACACGTCTTCAGATTACATGGCATTCCCCAGGAAATCCTATCAGACCGTGGTCCTCAATTCGTTTCACAAGTTTGGAAAGCCTTCTGTTCAGCTCTGGGCTGTAAGTCTGCCTTGACTTCAGGTTATCATCCACAATCCAACGGTCAGACCGAGCGCATGAATCAGCACCTAGAATCCACCCTCCGCTGCCTAACTTCCAACAACCCCACCGACTGGAGCCAGTATCTACCTTGGATCGAGTACGCCCATAACTCCCAGAGATCAGCTTCCACCGGCCAGTCACCATTTCAGGTCAGTCATGGATACCAACCACCACTTTTCCCCGCAGATGAAAAGGAGATAGCAGTCAAGACCATCAACCAACACATCCGTCGCTGTCAAAGGATTTGGAAAGAAACCATCACCACCCTCAACAAATCATCAGAGACCACCAAACTTTTTGCCGACTCCAGGAGACGTCCCGCTCCCGAGTACGCCATCGGACAGGAGGTATGGCTGTCCACCCGAGACATTCCCCTCAAGGGAATGTCTCGGAAACTGTCTCCCAGATTCATCGGTCCATTTAAAGTTTCCCAGGTCATCAGTCCCTCCGCAGTCCGTCTCCAGTTACCTCCGAGTCTTCGCATCCACCCCACCTTTCATGTTTCTCAGGTCAAGCCCGTAGTCTCTAGCCCTCTGTGCCCGCCATCCGACTCCCCACCACCCGCCCTGGAAGTCGATGGCCACCCGGCTTTTACCGTCCGTCGCATCGTGGACTCGCGTCGACGAGGTCGCGGCTGGCAGTACCTCGTCGACTGGGAGGGCTACGGACCTGAAGACCGTCAGTGGGTTCCCGGCTCTTACATCCTCGATCCTTCCCTGATCGAGGAGTATGAGCGTTCCTGCCCATCTACTTCCTCCGGACCGCCAAGGGGCGGTCGTTGAGGGGGGGGTACTGTTGGAAGCTGGAGAAGTACCTCTCTTCTCCAGCAGAGTCCGCCGTGGATCCTCCTGAGCAGAGCCCTCTGCACAGCTGCTGCTCGTTACCATCATCAGGAGGACCCTCTACTTAAGCTGTCTTCAGACCTTGCCTCAACGCTGCAGTGTTGAGCCAGTTGGTTAGCACCTAAGCCCAGAACCTCTGAGAACTTTGCTTGCTCTGAGATCCTGACAGGATCCTAATCTTGTCTCTGTCTCTCCAGGAAAACCTGATCTTCCTTCGTGAAGCTCTGGTAGAGCTTAACCCGCCGAGCCTGCCCTCAGAGCCAAACCTGAAGACTTCCCCTGGATTCTCTTGCAGCTCTGGACCAAGAGCTGGAAATCCAAAGTCAAGGTCTGCTACCTTTCTAGAAGCAAGACGCTGAAGCAGCTAACGGACTCAGCTAATCAGACTCTCTCCAGTTCCAACAACCTTCCTCTCCAAGATCCATTCAAGGAGCCACAGGTACAAACCAGAGCTTATCAAAGGACAAACCGCTAAAAGCCCAGCTAACTAACTGTCTTCCTCACAGACTCCGGTGAACCCGTTTGCCCAGGACCAGAACCAGAACATACTACCATTGGATTGTATTCAATAAACTCTGTTAACTTTTCATCTGTTTCCTGTGTCGTGGTGTTCTGCATAATTGGGTCACATTCGTGTACCGATCATGACATTTTCCACAAATTTTGTTAACATCCATCTATATCCGTTTCAGTTTATCGGTCATTTGAAGTTGTGTTTTATTGAATATCACAAGATAATCAAGTTTTTTTTCCTTTGCGCCGAATAGACCGCCAGACTTCATGTATGTTTCAAGTGACATTCAGACACAACATAATGGTGAAATACTCGTGATCATGCAAGAAACTAACTGCTCTTTTTTTTCTCAGTAAAAGTTTCATAAGATGAACAAAAAAAATTAAATTAAAGCTACAGTGTGTAATTTTCAGCGACATCTAGCGGTCAGACTGCAGACTGCAGCAACATGAACATCTCCCCCCCCACCGCTTCTCCCCCCCAACAGTACGGCGAGCGTTACGGGACAAAATGTCTTCCACGACGTCCGCATCACCTACCTTCTCAAGTGATGAGGTTTGTTTACATAGATAATTTTAATACTGCCATCTATTGTTCAGTGCCGTCTCAGTTCATCTCTCTCAACTTGCCGTAGTTACTTTCGAGCGTAATGGGCGATCTCGCAATCGCTAGTTTGTTGGCTCTGCGCTGCCGTAGCGCAAAGATGTCTGCCTCCATGGCTGCGAGACCCGCTCCTATGTAATTATAAATAACGAATTCTAAGGCAACGCAAATATTAAGGTTAAGAGGCTGAGCTCGTAGATGATGATAAATAACATAGTTATGTATAATATATCAGATTTCTGACTTTATATCCCTGTAATTATTACACACTGTAGCTTTAAGAAGTAAATATTTGGATTTAATAAAAAAAAAAAAAAACCCAACACATTTTTAAGAATCAAAATAATAACCTCATTTTAAAAGTAGTTAAATGAATATGGGTTTTTAGGGACGCATGAGTCTGATGGATTGTTATTTACGGGGTCACAGGCTGAAATGTTTGATATTGTCAAAGCTTACATTAAATCCATCCAACAGTGGTGGCAACATTTATTGTTAAACTGAGCTTAAATACAAGGTAGTAATTTAGAGGTGGAGAAGCTAAATGAAAAAAAATCACACCAAATATTTTAGATATTTATCCATATAATTCACATAATGCATTGTTTTTGTGTTCATCTATCACATGCATCCATCAAAAGGCTGTTTTCAGTCAAGTAGTATGAATTCACTGTACAAGAAATAGTGTTAAGATGACAAAAGTTTATATAATTTGTAATAAAATAATATCAATGAATTTGAAGAATTGGAAGAACGTGTCTGTTATGCTGCAAATATAACAATAAGGATGCAGGCCTTTAAGATGATGTCATTCAGGAAAAATAGGGAGTTACCATAAAGAACATGTGATGAAAGTCTACCATATATGTATTCTGCAAACTGAAGCTGGAAAATGTAAACTGAAAACAGAGATCATGGTACAGACACCCTCTGCCTGCGGATGGATCTGCATCCACGGGCAGAGGAACGTATAAGAACATTCATCCACCCATCAGCTTTCTCCCACCCATTTGAGCACAAGCCAACCTGAACTTTAGTCGAAGTAAAACTTCATTGATTTGAGTAAACATTGCTCAAGCCAATAGGAGCCTTTTTGTACAATTAGGGTTAAAAAATGGGGGGAGAAAAACAATGCGGCGCTTCATTGATCCCTTTGTGTATAAAAGGTATTCAGGTGATGCTTCTGCAGCCTAACAGGAAAACAGCACACAAGGATCATTACGGTAAGAATGAAAAAATGCTATTTAGATTTCTGCTCATCGTTGAGCTCAGTATGTTTATTTTAGGGCATTCAATTCATTCTCACACTTTAGAAAGATCTGATCAAAGGGCTTTAAAGGTGAAGATCATTTGTTGCTGGTCATGTAGAAAGCTAGTGCTTCCACTGAATCTGCTTTTTACTTTCAAGATTATTTTATAAGCGAACATAAAAGGCAAAGCTGATAAGAATATGATGCATGAATTACTTTATTGCATATGAGTGCAAATGGCGCAAAGTTAAAAGTTTGGTTTAAAAAACAAGTAAGTGGATTAATGCAAAGAAAATACGGTAGTAATGATGTAAAGTATACTGGATGGCATAAACAGGGAAGTTTAGTTAAAAATGTTTTTTTTGTTTTGTTTTTTTTTGCAAATTCTATTAACAATAAAATTGACCCATTGATAAGCACTTACTGTAGAGTGAACAAAACTGCATATATTGTTCCTAAAACGTAGTTTTCCTCCGTCCTGCAGCAGCCTCATCATGGTGCAGAGAGTCGCAGTGATCGGGGCCGGCCCCTCTGGTCTCACCAGCATAAAGGCTTGTCTGGATGAAGGCATGGAGCCAACCTGCTTTGAAAGCAGCGATGACATGGGGGGGCTCTGGAAGTTCAAGGCAAGACTTCCTCCTTAGCTGAATAGTTCCAGTTCCAGATCTAAACTCTACAGAACTATTCATGTTCTTGGAGGTTTTTAACATTTTTGTATTACGTTCTATTCTTGTGTTCTTTTTGGCCTTTCTGAGCCAAACCAAAAAAAATTACTGTTAAAATGTAAATAAAGAGAGAAATTATGCATGTTTTCATCACAATTAAAAAAGAAAAAGACACCCCTCTCTTAATAACGGTTGTCCTTCTTACTATTTCCATAAAACCTGGATGTTTAGGGTAGAAAACTGATAACTCTGCTGATCTTCAGACTGTTTTTTATCAACGTTTTTGGTCCTGGAGAACTTATTGCAGCTGATCAGTGATTGTTAGATGACAAAAAATTCTAATTTGAAAAACAGATTAATCTGCTATCTGAACAATAATAAAAACAATTAACAATTAAAACCAAAACTTTTGTTCTCAAACTTTTTCGATGTCACAGTCCCTCAAACAGCACTAGCTTGTGGCCGTGGGTCCAACAAACATTTATACAAAGACGTAGACAAAAAAAAAAAAAGCTTTAGGATTTGTTTTTTTTTTAAATTTACTCTTCAGTAATTATTACTTTTATTTAGCCTAAAATTACAAACATATTACTTCAACACTGACTGATATTTCCATTGATTTGCAACTTTTAACAATAAGAACAGAATGAAAGAAAAATAAAACTGCATCAGGTGCATGTGAGGTGAGAGAGCTTTGCTTATTGCCTCTCATACGCCTGTCATAGTCCAACTTTAGACGTGTTCTATGTTTTGTTTGAGGACCTTTAGAGTTAAACAGTCAGACACACAGAAGTAGGTCCTGGAAAAAAAGGAAAAGGTATTCAGTGTCCTGGTATTCCTTGTGTATCCCATATTATTATGATAAGAAAATAATGAGATTATAATTAGGAATAACAGTAAAAATAATCAGATTTTTTCAATTTTTTCGATTTTTATTTTTTTTTTTCTGAGAGGGCCCCCCGTGGCCGCTGCAGCCTCCTTTTTTAAAATAAATTAAGCCGTAATACCTACTACTTCTGCAATTTCTTTCTTTCTTTATCTTTATTTTAATCTTTTATCTTTTTAAAACTATTCATTTGGCATGAAATTGATAATAATAAAAATAAAAATAGTTAGAAAAAGAGTTTTGAAAGACAAACTTTTCAGGCCCAAAATCCTTTAGTCAGACACTACTTGATTTTACCATCCACAGTGATTTGAGAAATTTTCCTGACACAATACAGAATAACAAAAAAATGTACTTCACCATACAAGTATTTTCATTAGTAATATTATTCAATAATAACTTTACTTTCTTTTGTAAATCACAATAGAACAGTTTTCCCCGTAAATCATCATCCTCATTATCACAGTACAATTCTTAATAATACTGAATAATAATAAAAATCATAATAACCTCTTTATAACAGGGGCGCTTTATTGGGGGAAAGGTTAGGAAGATTCTAAGGGCCCTTGATTGAGGCGGGGCCCAAAAATAGAAGAAAAGATATGTCCTAAAAGATATTTCAAATATAAAAAGAAAATCCAACAGTTAAATAAATATTCTTTGTGTTCTCCCTAATTTTTCAGTGTCATGATTTTATCCAAAGATCTGACCCACATGCAGATAACAAAAAAGAGACACTAGAGCAAGGTTTAACAACGAACCGGAACTGAAAAGTGAAGGGGAAGATTCAGCAGTTAGTTAGGGCTCAGTGGGAAATTTGTGTTTTCGATTGAAAAGGGAATAAAGGCAACAGGACTCACGTTTCCAAAAAACGGTGTCTTTCTTTGAATCCAGTCGGTGTGGGTTATTCCAGTAATAAACTTGCTCGTTGGAGGGCGGACAGGGTTTAACCAGGTTGAGGTGTTTCCTTGAGGAACGGAGGAGCTGACTGCCACTTAGATTTCCTGCGGTACTTGAACGGTTTCCTGTGGAGATGAATCCCCTGCTCAGTGTGAAGCTCAAATGATCCCTTGGGGAAAAGTAGATCCAAACCTCCAGTTTGAATCCCCAGCTCAGTTTGAAACTCAGACGATCCTTACAGGGGAGAGAAGGTCCAAAACATCCAGTTTGCAGGATGACTTCCTGCCGAGAGGCAAAGACAAAAACAACTAGGTTAAGACTCAGGTTGACAAAAACTCAGTTTGACTCAGCAAAATTCAGCTTGGCTAGAGTACCCAAAACTGGCAAACACTCTGGCGTCGAGGTAGTGGCAGTCAGCAGCTTAAGAGTCCTCCGGTAATGAGGCAACCATCCGCAGGTGTGTGAGAAGGCCAACGAGAACCAAGCGCCCCCTGGTGGTTCAGGGAAAACAAACAAAAACACAACCCACACACTCTGGATTCCTAACATTCAGCAGTAAACAGTGAAAAAAAGCAAGAATAAACGGACCATCCAATTTTTTTATCCACCTGTTTAAACAGTTTAAAGTTAATGTATTTTTAACTTTTCTGTGTTTTGATCATTTTCCTTTGTAGAAATGTTACAATAAAAATCATATTTAAAATGTAAATGATATTCTTCAGTGCATCAATGTCTTTTATGGGCCCCAGATTCCTGGCGGTGCCCCTGCTTTATAATCAGTGAACAATACAGTACTTAGCAATGCTAATACTCTAATACCGAAACACAATTTCCATAAAACATAGTTCTCAGTAGGCCTAGTTAATTTCCATTTATATTTTTGTTAAAATTCTATGTCATCTTGTTTTTATTTCATCACTGCAGCTGTTCCATAACTGAAAACCTCTAGAGGAAATGCAATGGAGTCTGTTTTTAGTTCTTATTGCTGGTTCTTTGAATTTCTACGTCATAAGACATAGAGTAACTCTGAGCCTCTTTGACTGCATTATTTGTTTTTCTCTGCAGGAAGTGTCTGAGCCCAACAGGGCTAGCATCTATCGCTCCCTCACCATCAATATCTCTAAGGAGATGATGTGCTACAGCGACTTCCCCATCCCTGCTGATTATCCCAACTACATGCACCACTCTAAAATCCTGAAGTACTTCAGGATGTACGCAGATCACTTTAAACTACTGCAGTACATCCGCTTTCAGGTATTTGTCTTTATTCTTCTCCCAGGCAGATGTCTGCTGTCCAGCCTGCTTTATTAACTGCTGCTTACTCCAGTCGGCCTCAGCAGATGGCCGCTCACACTGAGCCTGGTTCTGCTGAAAGTTTCTTCCTGTTTAAAGGGAGTTTTTTCTCTCCACTATTGCTACAAGCATGCTTAGTGTGAGGGATTGCTGAAGAGTCAATGAGTCGATGCAATCAACTGGTTTTCCTTAGATAGAAAACTTTAGAATCTGACTGGATGGTCTGGTGCTTTCAGATGACATGTGTGTGAATTGACGCTATGCAAATAAACTGAATTGAATTGAATTGGTTTGTTTCAGACATCAGTGAAGAAAGTCACGCTGAGGCCGGACTTTCCTCGCACCGGTCAGTGGGAGGTGGTGACAGAGAACAAAGAGAGATTAGAGGAGAGGCATGTGTTTGATGCAGTTATCTGCTGCTCGGGTCATTACACCTACCCTAACCTGCCTCTCAAAGACTTCCCAGGTATTCTTGGTCCTGTATTCTTTTTTTTCCGTATATATATATATATATATATATATATATATATATATATATATATATATATATATATAAGATATTATCTGTAAAACAATCATAAACTTTCCCCAAAAACTGAAAAAAAAGAAGCAATTATCACTGATGATGCTGTTGCAGGAATTGAGACATTTGAGGGGAAGTACCTCCACAGCTGGGACTACAAGGGACCTGAGGACATGTATGGGAAGACAGTGGTGGTCATCGGCATCGGTAACTCAGGAGGGGACATCGCTGTGGAGAGCAGCAGAGTTGCAGAGCAGGTTCATGATTCTTCTCTTTTTCTTTGAAATAAAACATCACTATATTACTATCAGGAGTCCTTTATTATTTATATTTGTCCAGGTGTATCTGAGCACCCGTCGGGGCGCCTGGGTCATCCGTCAGGTTTCAGATAACGGCCTGCCGGTAGACATGAAGTACAACACCAGGTTCGTCCACATCCTGTTCCAGCTGCTGCCCATCAATTTCTTCAACTGGTTTGGGGAGAATAAGCTGAACGCCATGTATGACCACACCATGTACGCCATTAAGCCCAGACACAGGTGGGTGTTCTCATGGAAGCATGCAATGCTTTAGCAACAGTTATAATCCGTTAGGATTTTAACTGGGAAATTAGTGCTGCAGCTAACAGTTATTTAGCAAATCCATCAATCTATCCATTATATTTCCGATGGATTAATAACCAGATAGCCATGGGTTCCTTAAAGAAGACTTTTTACGAAATGAAACCAGGTGAAACTAAAACTTTTCCACTTTGAGCAGATTGACAGATGAAAAAGATTTTTGTCTTAAATGCAAAATGTTTATATATTTTTACAATTTTGGTATAATTCCTGCTCTAAAGGCACGTTTTACAGTCTCTATACTCCAGTTAACGATTCATTTTTAAATCCAGTTAATGATTAATTAATTGCTAAATTAGTTGACGATTATTTCAATAATCAGTTAATCCTGATTAATCCAATTAATTGTTTCAGCCCTAATGAAAAGCCTACTCGAAGCGCTGCTTAATAGTCATTAAAATTAAAGGTACATCTAGATAAATGCAGTAAGGATTTCTACTCAGTTCTCCTTGAATCAATACTTAGAACCACTTTTCACTGCAATTAGTTTTTGGTTATGTCTTCGTCAGCTTAATTGATCTAGACTTAAATATTCCTTTTTCCAATGGTATTTTAAGCAGGACTTTTCCTGCACCGTTCTATAAAAAGAATTTTGCTTCTCTTATGCTCCGTACCACTAGCTAGAACTGAAGAGGCCTCTTGATGAGAGGCGAAACCACTGATCTCTATTTATTCGCTGGGTTGCTGATTGCCGTTGGTACTCCAGGGCTGAAGTGAAGCCACCAGCCGCCATATTGGTACTCTCTTGTTAGACTGGTTGCAGTGTAAACAGTATATGCGCTACAGCATCAAACATGATGATGTTCTCATTTTCAGGGAGACTTAAGACTTTTAAAATAAAGATAAATTCATCACTTTGACACACACTGGCTGTTTCATAGCATCAGTAGATTAACTTGATAATTTTTTTAGATAATAAAAAATAGGCCCATCACATTGCAGAGTCATTATGAAGTTAATGAAGTCTATAAATCATGTAATATAACATAACAATAAAATAATGTCTTAATGAAGCACAAAAAATACAGATGTGCCAAAAGTGCTAAATTGATGATGTACATGTAAAATACATGTATTTATTAAATTGTTATCGTAATTATATCTTACATATAATTTCAAGATTTTACATAAAGACTGAATTACAAGTACATGTCAGTTAATGCTATAGTACTTTTCTATTTGCAAAATGTGCATGCATGATACTGCTGTAACGCTAATGTTACGCTACATGCTATACTACAGGACACATTTGTGTATATATGTATTTTCTTGGTTAGTTCATCCACTGACTGTGAAATTACCTGTGGATCGTCTTTCAAACAGCCAGAAAACTGCTTGTTTTTGAAGCCAGCTGCTGCACATGAAGGCATTTTTACTGCACATTGGAGTGGGGAGTACCAGCATGGCGGACGGTGGCTTCACTTTTTACGGGCAATCAGCAATCTAGTGAATAAAAAGAGATCAGTGGTTAAAACATCTTCTAGAAAACTTCACATCCAGTTACCTAAACTCAGCCTTTAAAGCTTCTCTTAATGTTTGTCAGCATGTCTGTTGTGGTCCTTTGTCCTCTTTAGGCTATTTGCTTTCAAATGTATAATCATTGATTGGCCTATTTTTTGCTTGTAAATCAGAATGCGTTGATGTGATTACATTTTTCCACCTTGTAAACCACAGTGACTGATAATTTCATTTTCAGTTATGCATCCATAGATAAATAAAAGATTAAGATGTGTTTTTTTAATAATTACAAAACAGGAGATGTTTTACCAAAATTATAATTTTTCCTCCATAAAATCGTTTCTAAGTTATTTCTGTGGTCATATGATGGTGAAGATTCTCAGTCATCCAGGTCAAAGCCATTCCAACAAAGTAAAAAAAACAACCCAAGTTTGAAGACGTTTCTTTTCCCATCCAGGAAGGTCGAACAAAGGGTTCATCCTGGGTTACAAAGGCTAACAAAGAACCCAAACGACCCACATTCCTAAGGGGTGGACCCGTTCGTCAGGTTCAGTTTAAATTTTTTTTAAGCCAAAACAAGCCTTTGCTTTTGGTCCACTCTATAAAGCATGGAACTCAGTGCTTTTTCTGACATTTTGAAATTATTAAAGATTCCTGGATGGGAAGAGAAAAGTCTTCAAACTTGGAAAAAAGGTTAAGTGAATTTTTTTTTTTTACTTTTTTGGAATTTCTGTGGCTTTATTTTTGCCTTTCAGAAGGAGTAAAAGGAGTAAATCTATGTTATATTTAAATGTATGCCACACTTATCAGATTTTATTTGTAGAAAAACCAGTTCAAACCATGCTTTATTTTCCTTTCACTTCAGAATAAGTCACAACTTTGTGTTTTTCTTGCATGAATAGCTCAATTTAAGTCACTGATGTTTGAAAGCACCTCTTGATCTATTCACCTGTCAGTCATTTTGGCAATGTGTATCATCCATCATTAAAATGTCTCTAATAGATCTTGCTCTTCTTCCCTCTTTTCCTGCCATAACAGGCTTTTCAGTAAGATCCCAGTGATCAACGACGACCTGCCTCTAAAGATTCTTTCAGGATCTGTCGTCATCAAACCAAATGTGAAGGAAATTTGTGGTTCCACTGTGATTTTTCAAGATGGCAGCACAGTGGAAAAGGTCAGAAACTTTCTCTTTAACATCTTACAGACTCTTTGAGCTCCTAGCATTTTCTCTCTTTTTTTGTACCACAGGTGGACACATTGGTGTTTGCAACAGGGTACAACTACGACTTCCCCTATTTTCCAAAAAACCTTTTATACAAGTCCGGCCACAGAGTGGGTCTGTACAAGCATGTGTTCCCTCCAAACCTGGAGCATCCTACTCTAGCTGTGGTGGGATTCATTCATGCATTGGGAGCCATCATGCCTCAAGCTGAAATACAAGCTCGCTGGGTGGCACGTGTCTTCAGAGGTGAGATGCAAGGCCTTCCTGTCTCCCGATGCTCGTTTTAACCCTTTAAAATCCTGGGTCACTTTAACATCATTTGTATCTCTTCATTTCTTTTTGGTTTAAGGACTCAAGAAGCTTCCCTCCAACCAATCCATGATCAAAGCTGTTGAGAAGGACACTAAGAATATTGAGAACAAGTAAAGGTTACTTTCTTTATCAAACGAAATATACAACTGGTTCTTAGCAATTTTCCTCTGCTTATTCTAACCTTAATGTGTCGGACTTCTCCGCAGCTATATTGTGTCGAAGTTGACCCCTCTGCAGGTGGACTTTGTGTCCTATATGGACGACATCGCCGGAGAGATCGGAGCGAGGCCCAGTCTACTCTGGCTCTTTTTCACAGACTACCAGCTGTTCAAACATGTTCTCTGGGGTCCTGTGTCCTCCTACCAGTACCGGCTGATGGGACCGGGAAAATGGGAGGGGGCCCGCAAAGCGATTCTCACTCAGTTTGACCGCATGTACAAGCCCCTAAAAACCAGAAAGGTCTGCAATGTTTTCCAAAACAGTTTCCCATCAAGTCATGTTTTCAAAATAAAATCCATATATCCTCATTTCAATTTCTTTCCAGCTGGAGGAGAAGGAATCCTCAGTTACTGGCCGCCTGGTTAAGCTGAGCCTCTTGATCCTGGGTGGAGGGGGCGCCGTATACTACTTCCACACACATAACCCAGAGACCATACCCAGCCTCCTGTCCAAACTCCGTCCACAGACAGTCTGAGCAATGACCACAAGAACTCTGGATCACATGTTTTATCATGCATTAGGTCATAGAACAGGATTGTGGCGATTGCTGATTAGATCAGATGTCTGCAAACTGTGGCTCCTGAGCCGCAGGTTGAACAACTAAAGCTAAAAATTTTAAAGAATTAATAGTAGTTTTAAATATAGAAAATATATAACATTTGCAAGGTTATGCATGTTTTTTCATGGAATAATTGGTTAAAATATTCAGGAATAAACACAATAAAAGTACCTATAATATATTGTTTTTGTTATCATCTTAAAACATAGTTTTTTTATTATAAATGTGCAAAAATATAATATCTTATATAAAAAATGTAAACGTAATTATTTTCAAATTTAAAATAGAAATAAAATGATGTTTCTTTATAAAAGACAACACATTTTCTGCAGTAGAAATCTAGCAAAAATCGCGAGGTTTTGTTTTTAAAAAGGTCAAGTTGCGGCTCTAAAGTTTGACTTTGCTTTGAATTGTAAAGGTTGCAGACCGCTGGTTTAGATAAACACAGCAGCTGATTGGGAGCAGTAATGTGTTTGTATTTTCATCTACTTTAAGGTGAACTCTGTGATTAACCTGATTTCACCGTCTCAAACAAACATCCCATTGGCTGTAACTGTAAACCATAAGCTTAAACATGTAAGTTTGAATATTTCATTTTTATTTTCTATTCCGAATAAAAAAAACAACAAGAAAAAAGCAATTTTGTATATCTATTCTCTCGTCGCTTTTGTTTTTATTAAAATTTCCAAATTAGATGAAGACTTTCTTTACTTAAAATCTAAAAAGTCTTTTAGTCTTTTTCTTTTTAAAATTAAAAAACACAGAATTCTCAGCTCACAGCATAAAAATAAAATCCTTATTTAAAAAGACATAAAACGGACCCAGTGATAGAGATTCTGGCAGCATGTATTCCATACAGGCTCCCAGGACCTATGAGAAAGAAGCAGGCCCTCAGCATCACAGATTCGCCTCCGTGCTTAATAATAAATTTTCAGATCACAGGTTCTTCCTTGTTTTCAAAAACAGTGAGGTCATTGTCCATTTTATTTTGCTTTGTATGTTAAGTATTTTAGTGTATTTTATTCATAGAGCTGTAGTCCTTTTTTAATTATGGGTCCCAAGGAAACTTTGTTAGTCATAGGAGACTCTTAGAAACAGGGGGGTCTTTACCATTAGCCTCTTACACCCTCAGGGGGTATAAATACATTTCTGCCTGACAAAAACACACAAAAGTAAATCACTTATAGCCTCACAGCTATTAGATTTAAGAAGAAACTTTTGGTACGTCTGTAAAGGTAAGATGTCATAGAATGGTTTTCTGGTGTCAGCACCATTTTAGCTTGGACCCTGCCTGAAATATTAGGGACAAATACAAAATATTTTGCATTTTTTGAACCTCGCCAAAATTTTCTTTGAAATAAACATTGCAAAACACTACCAAAATATTATTTATAGCACAAAAAAGTAGTACAGACTTTTAAATCTAAATGTTGTGTAAAAATATACCAAATTTGGACTCAATCAGATGAATCATATTTATTTTAGAATGGTATTAGTGAGAAATTTCTTAGGCGGAGAGGCCATTTTGGCACATTTATCCAAAAATGTCACCAAACTGTGCCAAATGTGTTTTTCACATCAATACTGGGGGTTTGTTAAAATTACGAGGTCACGTAGCAGCTGGACCCACCGGTGGGTCCGTAGGGTTCTAGGGGTTAGGCAATAATAGGCAGTTTCCTAGGGTCCCAAGTTCCTGTGGGCCCAATAAAAAAACTATTTCTTATTTGTGCACATTAACTATGTTTTTCATAAAAATCCTTTCACTAAAAAGCAACCAGAACGCTTATAATATGAAGTGTGTCTCAGTTTCACTTTAGCAGGTAACAAACTTTTGCATGTAGGCACTCAAGGTTTTACAGTCAAAGGAAACAAAAAGGTTTAGATCCATAAAGAAAGAACAATTCTGTCAATTTGATTGATTTAACACAGAAATAATCTGATCTTTAAAGAACTATAAAAATACTTATAACGTTGTCCAAAACATTGCAACACAGATCCCACCAATTAGTAATATTGTCATTGAAAAAACACAACAATAAGCATTTATTTTTCTGACAGTTCATAATTTGACATCTTGGCCTTTCATTTTACTTTAGCTCAGTCTGACCTTTGACCCCGCTTTTCTCCAAGATCTGCCATCTCATCTCTATTCACTGGATTGCTGATTGGCTGAAAAAAAGTGAAGCCACCGTGCGCCATGCTGGTACTCCCTACTCTCACGGAGACATGCAGTAACAATGCCTATATGTGCAGCATTTGGCTGCAAACACAAGCATGAGAACATCATCATTGTTCGATGCTGTAGCGCACATATTGTTTACACTGCGATCCGTCTAACTAGGGAGTACCAATATGGCGGCCGGTGGCTTCACTTCAACCCCATACTGCCACTGACCTTTCAGCACTCCAGTGAATAAATAGAGATCAATGGTTCTCAATTGAAAATTCACAATGAAAATCAGCTCTAACTGAACTGTAACTGGGTCCTAGTGCGCCCCCTGGTGCCGACTTTAGCCCCCTTTTACCCCCTACAACGTGAACTTTTTCCCACACATATTCAGCTGCAGCTGCTGTAAAAAGAGAATGTTGCTTTAAGATTGCATAGCACGACTATGAGCTGACGAAATCAGTCACTGGCCTCTGGGACCTGTGAAATTTTTCCATGCACTTTCACTTGCTGAGTTTTTTTTTTTTTCTCCAGTTTAACTCAAAGGGGGGGTTTCGATCAAAGCTACCCAGAACCTTTATCCTCTGGAACTTTTGCTGCAGCATGTAGTCCGGTACAAAGAGCACAGTCATATAGTTTCTTTCATTAATAAGTAACACTAGCAGTAGACTTTTTTGTAATAGTTGCTTAATTTTTAGGGTTCAGCAGCTAACATCATGCTCTTTATGCAATTTTGTTCTTTCAAATATATAATGTTTTGGTATTATTATGCTCAACTGAGACAGCTTAATAAAGTCCTATGAAAGTGATATGAAGTGTTTTATTCGTACATGTTAATGTATTTAACTCACTTAAGTGTGAGATACAGAAGTGGAATTTTCCATCAGCCTGGGCAAAGTCTGGTCTGCTCTGTCCACGTTACCTTTGTGACCTTCATGCTTTTTTCCACCTGTGCCATTATCTTACCCCTCCCTCACGCAACACTGTATAGATCTTCCAACATCCTCATATCTTTCTTACTTTACTCCTCCCACATATTTGCTAATAAACCCAATAAATCTTCATTAACTTGGAAGTGAGCCTAACTGGGCTTTTAAATGAAAGCAGCCCCTAACTTGCAGGGATCAACTGAGCTTAGACTTTGAAGGTCAGGGTTCAGAACTCAGACCCCTGAACCCAACAGAATCTGTTTCTACAGTTCACCCAAAAGAAAAAGTATTTCTGATCTCAGATAGCTGGAGTTATGTTAGGGAGGAAGCTTAACATTAAAGTACCTGAGATGTCAGTTACCTTAAACATTAAAACCATGTTTAACTGAAAACCATCAAAGCTAATATATTCATCAACTTGCAAAAGTATTATTTCCTCTTCCTTTTTTTAAATTTTAACCTGACATTTATGCACATGAAGTGGAGAGAAAAGTAAGAGAAGTTTTCAAACTTCTTTATAACCAAAAATCTGAAAAGTGTGGTGCACATTTGTATTCCACTGCCCTGAGCTCTCTGTTGAACCACATTTGGCTACGATCACACCTGCAAGTCCATGTGCCTGATTCTGTTTGCATAACAGCTAAGTCTCAGTTAGCTTGGATGGAGACCTGCCGACGTCTTATTTTTGGGTCTTGGCACAAATAGATTCTGGGCAGGACTTTGACTGGGCCGTTTAAAAACATAGGTGGGCTTTGATTACAACCTTTACTTTGTGATTCTGATGTCCTACAGGAAGTAGACCTCTAAAACAGTCTAAAAATGAAATGATTGTCCTCTGTTTACATCCATCCATCTTCTCTCCATTCTGATCAATTATCCATGTTTTTCAGAAGGGAAATGTCCGCCAGCATCTCCTATTGCATTTTTCAGATTGAACAAACATCTAAAGTTGGTGACATCTGAGCATCTTCTATGTTCTTTGCAGTGTCTCCTACATGGCTTAGGCCAAAATGGTGATCAGGAATTTCTTTCTGATTTCAACAACAGTTTTCTTTGTGTCACTCTTCCAAAAAAGGTCTGATAATAATGATCCTTCCAAACAGCTTCTCTGACCTTAAGCCGGGCGTACACTGTGCGATTTTTTTCAAACTCTGGAACTCTGCAGCTCCTCCAGAGTTACTCTTAGTCTCTTTGCTGTCATCAACAGCAGCTTAGTGTTCATTCTCTTGTATTCTTCATTTTTGAGTAAGGAGATATTTAAGGTGATATAATAAAAATATGTTTTTATTTTTACATATCCTACTTCAGAAACTATGTATCATCCACAATAGCAAATAGAGAAAAAAGGTGCAGCTTTTGTCTCAGCTTAAATAGAATTGCTGTCTCAGACATGTTGGGATCTTTAGAGTCCTCTACTGGAAGCCAACAGGGCCCCATGTCCAACATCAGCAACCAAGTAAGGTGTGCAAAGAGCTTTCAGTAAACATGACCCCAGTCCCGGATTCGCCTACAGAACTGTCTTGTCTAAGCAAACTGAAAATGAATCGTATGTAAACTCTGGGTACAAACATTACTCAAGTTCTCCCTTCTTAAATGACCATCCCCCCATACCATCCCTTGTGACTATTTATTACTGAATGTGTAAAATTTCAACTATATATTAACAGTAATGGCAAAAATATTGCCCTTTCAACATTTCGCGGACTGTGGGCTAATGAGTAGCCTGAGCAAAATAGGTAAAATCAAAGAAGTGTCCTACCATGACTACATGCAGTGATAGCCATGCTAACTATGTAGGGGCAGTGATAGCCATGCTAACTATGTAGGGGCAGTGCTAGCCATGCTAACTATGTAGGGGCAGTGATAGTAATGCTAACAATGGTGGGGGCAGTGATAGCCATGCTAACTATGTAGGGGCAGTGCTAGCCATGCTAACTATGTCGGGGCAGCAATAGCAATGCTAACTATGTAGGGGCAGTGATAGCCATGGTAACTATATAGGGGCAGCAATAGCAATGCTAGCCATGCTTAATATGTAGGGGCAGTGATAGCCATGCTAACTCTGTAGGGGCAGCGATAGCCTTGCTAACTATGTAGAGGCAGTGTTGGCAAGCTAACTATGTAGGGGCAGCAATAGCAATGCTAACTATGTAGGGGCAGTGCTAGCCATGCTAACTATGTGGGGGCAGTGATAGCCATGCTAACTCTGTATGGGCAGTGCTAGCCATGCTAACTATGTAGGGATAGCAATAGCAATGCTAACTATGTAGGGGCAGTGCTAGCCATGCTAACTATGTAGGGATAGCAATAGCAATGCTAACTATTTAGGGGCAGTGCTAGCCATGCTAACTATGTAGGGGCAGTGATAGCCATGCTAACTCTGTAGGGGCAGTGCTAGCCATGCTAACTATGTAGGGATAGCAATAGCAATGCTAACTATGTAGGGGCAGTGATAGCCATGTTAACTATGTAGGGGCAGTGCTAGCCATGCTAACTATGTAGGGGCAGTGCTAGCCATGCTAACTATGTAGGGGCAGGGATAGCCATGCTAACTCTGTAGGGGCAGTGATAGCCATGCTAACTATGTAGGGGCAGTGCTAGCCATGCTAACTATGTAGGGGCAGGGATAGCCATGCTAACTCTGTAGGGGCAGTGCTAGCCATGCTAACTATGTAAGGATAGCAATAGCAATGCTAACTATGTAGGGGCAGTGATAGCCATGGTAACAGTGTAGGTGCAGTTATAGCCATGCTGTGTAGGGGCAGTGCTAGCCATGCTAACTCTGTAGGGGCAGTGATAGCCATGCTAACTATGTAGTGGCAGTGATAGCCATGGTAACTGTGTAGGTGCAGTGATAGCCATGCTGTGTAGAGGCAGTGCTAGCCATGCTAACTATGTAGGGGCAGTGATTGCCATGCTAACTCTGTAGGGGCAGTGCTAGCCATGCTAACTCTGTAGGGGCAGTGATAGCCATGCTAACTATGTAGTGGCAGTGATAGCCATGGTAACTGTGTAGGTGCAGAGATAGCCATGCTGTGTAGAGGCAGTGCTAGCCATGCTAACTCTGTAGGGGCAGTGATAGCCATGCTAACTCTGTAGGGGCAGTGATAGCCATGCTAACTCTGTAGGGGCAGTGATAGCAATGCTAACTCTGTAGGGGCAGCGATAGCCATGGTAACTATGTAGGGGCAGTAATGGCCATGCTAACTCTGTAGGGGCAGTGCTAGCCATGCCAGTCCAGGGACTTGCTGCAGTTCTACTGGAAGGTGCCTTGGTCAAGGTCAATGACCGACGTACCTGACATGTAACAATCAGACCATGCATATTGCTTTAGGTTAATAGACTAGATTAATTAGGATATGTATGCTTCCAAAAAAAGAAAAAAAAATCCACCATCCCCCTCCTTTTTTTTTTTTTTTTTTTTTTACAACTAGACTACTGTGCATAAACAGCTAAATAATTATTTCTCATCCAAAAGCCAGGAAAGTTTGTACACATTACCCAATTTAATGACTCAGTTTACTGTACGCAAATGATCTTGGAATTATATCAAAATAAACTCAGTCAGTTGATGGAGACCTTGACTTTTAATCCATGTAATGGACAGAGGGACTGACAAGGGACCGAATTGGAGAAGACTTTAGTTTTTTCAAACTTTATTGAACAAAAGCTTTAATTTACATTTTCAAGAACTTTTCATTCTTACAAAAAAATTAATATATTAACAAATAAACAGGCATTTACATTATAACCAATGGATGCATACAAAACCAGTCTCCAAAAGTATAACAACATAAAGCATATGTAGGTTTTAAAATCAACAAATTAAAAGACACAGACTCATTCTGGAACGAGACAGTTCCTTGCATATTGTTAACTTTAGCATTTTGTCAAGTCAAAACACCAGAAATTGTGACATGTCACTACAAAGTTTTTGTATATGTCCATATTTGTCTGCTAACAGAGATAGAAGATTTTTAGTTTGTTTTTGAAACTTATTAATGAAGTTTTTTTATTTTTCTATTTACAAACAGTGCAGACCCAAAGCTTGGACAAAGTTTCTCATTCAAAGACTTTTCTTTATTTCATGACTATGAAAATTTAAGATTCACACTGAAGACATCAATACTATGATTTAACACATGTGGAATTATATACTTGTGTGAAACAACTCAAAATATTTCTTATATTCTATGTTCTTTAAAGTAGCCACCTTTTGCTTTGATTACTGCTTTGCTCACTCTTGGCATTCTCTTGATGAGCTTCCAGAGACCGTCACCTGAAATGGTTTCCAACAGTCTTGAAGGAGTTCCCAGAGTTGCTTAGCTCTTGTTGGCCCTTTTGCCTTCCCTGTGTGGTCCAGCTCACCCTAAACCATCTGGATTTGGTTCAGGTCCGGTGATTGTGGAGGTCAGGTCATCTGGCGCAGCACCCTATCACCCTCAAACAGCCTGCAGGTGTGTTTGGGGTCATTGTCCTGTTGAAAAATAAATGATGGTCCAACTAAACGCAAACCGGATGGAATAGCATGCTGCTGCAAGATGCTGTGGTGTCCGTTCATTATGCCTTCAATTTGGAATAAATCCCTAACAGTGTCACCAACAAAGCACCCCCACGCCATCACACCTCCTCCTCCATGCTTCGCGGTGGGAACGAGGCATGTAGAGTCCATCCGTTCACCTTTTCTGCTTCGCACAAAGACTCGATGGTTGGAACCAAAGATCTCAAATCTGGACTCATCAGACCAAAGCACAGATTTCGGTCTTATGTCCATTCCTTGTGTTCTTTAGCCCAAGCTAGTCTCTCTGCTTGTTGCCTGTCCTTAGCAGTGGTTTCCTAGCAGCTATTTTACCATAAAGGCCTGATTCACGCAGTCTCCCCTTAACTGTTCTAGAGATGTTTCTGCAGCTAGAACTCTGTGTTTCATTGACCTGCTCTCTAATCTGAGCTGCTGTTAACCTGCCACTTCTGAGGCTGGTGACTCAGATGAACTTGTCCTCCCCAGCAGAGGTGACTGTTGATCTTTCCTTTCCCTTATGTCAGCCAGTTTCTTTGTAGCGCTTGATGTTTTTTGCGACTGCTCTTGGGGACACTTTCAAAGTTTTGTCAATTTTTCGCACTGACTGACTTTCATTTCTTAAAGTGATGATGGCCGCTCATTTTTCTTTACTTTGCTGCTTTTTTCTTGCCATAGCAGTCTGTTCAGTAGCGCTATCAGCTGTGTGTCCACCTGACTTCTCCACAATAAAAAATAAAGAAAACTGTTTGAAAAAGAATGTGTGTCCAAACTTTGGGTCTGTACTGTACATGTTTATGGTATCTTCCCATACTTATGATATCAAACATGTCAGATATATCCTTCGCAGTGTCATTATTGTATGTTAATATTGATTTATAGGTTCTGCCAAAAGTGACCTGAGACTCTACATGAATAGAAGAGATGTTCAATAGTTTCAGGTTCTTTAAGGCAAAATTGGAGAAGACTCAGGAGATGATAAAAGAACAGATGTAGCATCTAGGTAGAAAAGCTCAAAGCAACACTTGGATTGTGATTCCACTGAGAGCAATCAGGTATCTTCCAGCCTCTATGATGTCCAACATAGGCGTTTTTAGCCTATTTTTGGGGGTGCTTAAGCAACCCTAATTTGAATCAAAGCACCCCTAAAATATGAGTTGTCAATACTGTATGCACCAAAAGTGACATTGTAAAAACTATAGATTATTTGGTTATTTAACCCCTTCAATTATGTTCTGGTTCATCAGAAATAATAAACAAAAAAACAAGTAAATAAGCCTGATGGAGCTCCTTAACTAAAATGTTGAGGAAAACGTTGCATTCAGGTGTTTCTGAAATGTTCACTCAGATTTCTGCACCTATTGATGGTGTGTTGGTGGTGAAATGTTCACCAGCGAGGTGCTCTAATGTGTCTGAGACTAGTTTGTTTGATTATCTTTAAAACCACAACTCTATTTCAATATTAACATTTACTGAAACATTAGTAAATCATTTCTAGTTTCTAGTTATTTGAACTTAGAATCCATTTTCTGATTGCCAGTCTAAAGAGGGAGAGGAGCAAGGGGGAGCAGAGGAGCAAGGGGGAGCAGAGGAGCAAGGGGGAGCAGAGGAGCAAGGTGTGTGCAAAGTGAAAGGTCAGCAAAAACCAGACAGAATAGCAGCAGCTGTTAAACTGGAGAAGAAAAACATTTCATTCAGTCGATTATTTTACATTTATCATGGAAGTAATTTGGCACAAAAGATAAAACAAATTTTCTATAAACTGATTCAAAGGTTTCCATTAAAATTAGTTGATTTAAAAGCTTTAATTGGTTGGAATATTCTTCTAAAAAAAATGCTGCTTTTTGCTTTGCTTGTTAGGTTTTTTGCTCACGTCTCAGATACGATGCATTAGTGAACAATGGAGTCAGTTATTAGCAAAAAGAACTGATCAAGTTTTAAAAAATATTTTTAGAAAACAGTGAACTTAAACTTTTCTGGCAAGACAGCTCGCTGGGGGCTCAGCACCCCTAAACCTCTGATCCTAGAGCCGCCCCTGATGTCCATTAAGTTCAGTCCTACTAAAACAGTCTGTTTCAAACTATTAGTCAAATCAGAGCATGCACGCGCATCTTCTCAAACAGCCTGATAATGAAGACTAACGCGCGAGCCATCAGCTATCACTTTCTATTTACTTTAGGGGAAAACTCTCCCTGGCCAAATTGCTGTGCAACGTTTTTCTGCTGCGGTGATTGAACAGCGCAGGGCTGGACCGCCCACAGCAGAACACAAACTATCATTAATAGATTTACAGGTAGGAAATAAACCCACCTATATAAAATGATTAATTGTATTTTTTATTATCAAGGAAAGAGAAAGAAGCTTAATCCCTTCATCCAGCGGACAGAGTTCAATTGGCTTTCTTTCTACCTTGAAGAGAAGGGAAAAAAAAATGGACAGCGGGTCTGAGTCTTTGTATAAAAGTCGGTGCTGTGATGAGATCAGTCCCTTTTCTAGAGACAGGCCAAGAAGCATACAAGGTAAGAAGCGCCGCTGGCGCCCATGGTTATAGTTAGCTACTGCAAAAAATAAATAAATAAAGTATAAATAATCTTAAATGATTGGCCTAGTTCAAAATTAAAACCTTTACATTTTAACATTCATGTTTCCTATGAGAAGAGTGAAGAAACCCGGGAACTTATGAAAAACCTTGCTATATTTGGTTATTTACTTACATCTACAGTATATGTAAAAAAAAAATACCCATATATATTTATTTACATTGAAGTTCATATTTAACTGCGTCTATAACATTTTAGTTTGCGTGTTTGTGAAGATAGTACAATATTTGTGTAAGTATTCCTGAACAGAATAAAGACACAGTTGCATTAATTGATACTTTATTCATACATGTTGTTAAGTTTAGTTTTGCTTACATTTTTATCAGTAAAATTAATTATTTATAGATTGTCTGTGTCCATTTTTTTGACCCAAACCAAGTGTCAGCTGTATCTTCTCTGTAGCAGTTTCAGGTTTGCATGAATATCTGCATTTACATCGTGCAAAAATCCTTTTAAAGCATGTTTTAATTTGTCAAGAACTGACTTCTGCATATAACATGAGATAAAACCAACATGTAGAATAAAACCATGAGGTTTTTACAATGTGCAAACTTTCCAAATACATAAATAAAAAAACAATTAAAATGTAGTAAAATCAGTGCCTCAGAAGATTAATTAACTGGTCTTAAAAAGCACAGATCTGATGTGGTCATTTGCCCCTAGAAGTTCATCAGGTTTAAATGATGTAAAGCAAAGCCTTTGTTTTATGGCTGAGGCTGCAATTAAACACATTACTGAGAGTTTAAATGAAGCCAAGAATCGCTGCCTCAGCTTAATCATCTTCTTTGATTCTCATCGTCAAACTTATCTTTGAATGATTACCTGGTAGATCATATTCTGGATTCAGTCAGAGTTACTGCTTTCCAGGGGAGAACCCAGCAGGGACTATCATGTGATTTCACTTAAGAAAACACTAAGAAAATGATCCTGTTATAACTTCACAAACTGGCATTTCTAATCACACCAGATGCTGTTTTACAGTAGAGCAAAAGCCTTTAAACGTTAAGGTTTTATCATTTCAACACACAAAAAAATTTTGAATTATGAAGGACAGTGAAGTGCAATAAAGACAACAGCGAAAAGTGAAAAGCAACCGACAGAGGGCGCTATAGGGATACGAAGAAATAGATCTCAGACCGCAATTAAATGTGGAATATTCCCAAATCACGAGATTAAAGATAACAATACGCAATTACAAAAAGATCTCATAGTACAGTTTAATACAGCTAAACAACATATAAGTGACGTATTCTGACTCCTATCTTAATCAAGCCGTTTTATTGGACTTTTGCGGTGTCCAATAACTTTTAACATCCTTATCCTCATTTTAGCCTTAATGACGTTTTTTTAATCTAATCTAAAAACTAATACATCGCACACTAAGTCATATATAGTCTTGTTTTCAAGCCGCTGAGCAAG
Organism: Cyprinodon tularosa; assembly: GCF_016077235.1. NCBI lineage: Eukaryota > Metazoa > Chordata > Actinopteri > Cyprinodontiformes > Cyprinodontidae > Cyprinodon > Cyprinodon tularosa. The sequence goes on from NW_024039403.1 coordinate 51,210, forward strand.
AAATTTTCTAATAAATGCGTCTAATTTCACCTTATTTAGTTTAGATTGTCTCGTTTACGAGCGGTACCTGAATACAGCATACTTAGCAGTCTATAAACGTGATGCCTGCATTAACTGAATAAGTGCCTGAATAACTTCTGAAACGTAACTGTTAAGCTAGACAGAAGATAAGCGCTGATTATAGCAAAACAATAAATCATTAACTCCACCGCGATGCCGCCACACCACATCATGTTCTTATCTCCTGATAACATGTTAAGAATATCTAGATAAATCTAAATGATCTGTAACGGGCGGGGCGTTGGTCCTTCTCGGTTCCCGTAGTTCCTAGAAGTTTGTCTCCATTCCAACAAACTGAGATCTCAGGCTGTTGCTCCTTACCCCGAGAAACACCAGCATAAAAAAACTGTAAGTAGACCAGCAAAACATGTGGTTATTAGGAAGATAAGCTAATAATAAATATGTGTTAATGTGTTGCTGGATTTTATGATTGAAGTATAGAGGGGGAAACATTTGTCCTGCTTTAGGCTGCTCCCAAAATCAGTCCCTCAACTTTATTAAAGCTTTTTAGCAGAATGCATTGAAGGATTCTGCAACAGCTTCTAGATAACAACTTTAAAACTGCAGAAAAGTCATTGATATGTTAACAAAATTATGAATTCAAAGGGATCTAGGAGCTGTCATTACTTTAACATAACTCTATAATCTAAACCAGGTCTTGGGAGAAAAGCTTTATGTTCAATGTCTCCCTTTTGTTCTTCTTGTCCTGCAGCAGCTTCATCATGGTGCAGAGAGTCGCAGTGATCGGGGCCGGCCCCTCTGGTCTCACCAGCATAAAGGCTTGTCTGGATGAGGGCATGGAGCCAACCTGCTTTGAAAGCAGCGATGACATGGGGGGGCTCTGGAAGTTCAAGGCAAGACTTGGCTGTAGAAAAAAAAAACTGCAGATTATTTTCATCTGTCAGATATTTTCCTTTTAATTCTCTTTTTTTCCCCCCAGGAAGTCTCTGAGCCAAACAGGGCTAGCATCTATCGCTCTTTAACCATCAATATCTGGAAGGAGATGATGTGCTACAGCGACTTCCCCATCCCTGCTGATTATCCCAACTACATGCACCACTCTAAAATCCTGAAGTACTTCAGGATGTACGCAGATCACTTTAAACTACTGCAGCACATCCGCTTCCAGGTGAGCGGACAGGAAGCAGACCTCATTTTGATCCATTTATTAAAGGGGTGATGGAATGATACTATAGAGCGTTTGGTCCTTAAAGGAATAGTACACCCAAAACATGATTAGCCTTCATTTTCTACTCACCCCCATGCTGAACAACACTCTGGAGTACTTTTTTGATATCTCAAATGCATCTAGAGATCTGGGAGGCTTCTTGCTGTCTGCTGACATTCAAATAATGGAGGTCTATGGCGCCCGAGACAGAAAGGTCCATAAAAGTCCACAAAAAACGTGTCAATATTCCTCCATACTGCTCGTCCAATGTATTCCAAGTGTCCTGAGTGGGTAGCGTCCAGAATTTACTCGAAACTAAGTCATTTAGAATGTTTTTAGAGCATAAACAGTAGTGTATAGGATTTCCTGAAAGCGCGTGCCGGCGCGTTCACGAGTCTACGGAAACCGCGGCAGACCAAACCAGATGAAAGTGCGCATTCAGCGTCTGCTCTGCCAATAATGCAAGCGTAGAAGAAGAAATGTGCTGTTTACCTGTGTCTGAGGACTTCAGTGTTGAGGAAGAGCATGAGTTCTTTGCCGAGCTGAATGCGCACTTTCATCTGGTTTGGTCTGCCGCGGTTTCCGTAGCATCATGAAAGCGCGCGCCGGCCCGTTCATGACGCTACGGAAACCGCGGCAGACCAAAATCCTATACACTACTGTTTATGCTCTAAAAACATTCTAAATGACTTCGTTTCGAGTAAATTCTGGACGCTACCCACTCAGGACACTTGGAATACATTGGACGAGCAGTATGGAGGAATATTGACACGTTTTTTGTGGACTTTTATGGACCTTTCTGCCTCGGGCGCCATAGACCTCCATTATTTGAATGTCAGCAGACAGCAAGAAGCCTCCCAGATCTCCAGATGCATTTGAGATATCAAAAAAGTACTCCAGAGTGTTGTTCAGCATGGGGGTGAGTAGAAAAGGAAGGCTAATCATGTTTTGGGTGTACTATTCCTTTAAGGTCTCTGAATAGGGTGTGAAACATTTACCCCATTTACACTACCCTTGAAAAACTGAAAATCCATGCCGAGACCGGTCCGAGGTCGGATCAGTTAACCAGGCCGAGCTCGGTTCTGACGACCGTTTACACATCACGCTGTCTCGGTTCCTCGACTCCTCGCCTCCTAGTGACGATCTGCGGTATTACTGCCAGTATTAAAGGAGGAAATCAAGCAGTTGGTGGCGGTAATGCACCAAAAGTTGTTTGCCAACCGCCATAAAACACAAGAAGAAGAAGACGAAGAAGGAGGGAATCAAGCAAATCAAAATAGCGGCGCCCGTCACATTCAGAAAGTTATGCTTGATTATTATTGCTGTAGTTCGGTGTTATTATTTGAAATGCCATTATTTAAGATGTTGCGTGGAGAAGATTTGTATTGTTGTTTATAGTTGAAGAAGAAGCTGTTCTTCTTCTGTTTCTGGAGGGGCATTACCGCCAACTACTGGAATAGAGTGTGAATCGGGATGTGCAGCCAGATGGAGATGACGCGTTCTGCTCATGCGCTCTTGTTATCAGAGAACCGAGCCAGGGTAAAACCGAGCCGAGCCCACCTCTGGAACTGGTCTGCAGTTAGCTCGGTTCGGTTGTGTCTAGCTCGGTTCAGTTCAGTTTGCTTTCCATTTACACACGATAAGTTATCTCAGTTACTGAGCTCGGACCGGTCTCAGCACGGTTTTTCAAGGGTAGTGTAAATGGGGTAATTGGTTGGGCTGAAAATGGCATATTTTCTGTTCTACGAGCCCTAATGCAGCCTGGTTAAAAGCCCTAGAATGAAACGACAGGTTTTCTTCCTTTTATGGTATGATCATGAATATTTAGATGAGCTGTGCTCTGATTGGTTGGTTTACAACGAGCCAAGCTGCTGAGCAAAGACGCATCATAGCAACAAGCACTCACTCACTGAAGCATCAAATTGTTGATACTGTAGGGTGACCAGACGTCCCAGACATGTCTTACTATTCATACCTAAGAAAATGTCCAGGGAAAATTTCATTTGGTCGACTACAGTGCAGCAGAACCGAGCCGTCAGCTCCGGGGCTCCGCGAACCCGAGCTAGACGGGGGCAGGGAGCCAGCGGGTGACGGAGCGACCGAACCCGACCCAGTGACGGTAGCCTTGACACAGGCGGCCCCGTGCTTCCCCTCGCCTGCCTTACCGGCCCCCAGCCCCCCCTCCTCCGGCTAACGAGGGGCGGCTCATGGCTCTCTGCTGCGGTTCAATCCAGTTAGCTTCCCAGTCGCCACTAAAGCTGTATGTAGATTTCAGGGCGTGGCAAAAGTACAGACCAGAACCAAACAAGGCAACATCTCCGAGTTTACGTCAACTCTGTGCTTCATTTGTATTCACCCGTTTTATGGTGGGAGTTTAGAATTGTGAGGTTTGCAGAGAAAGGAGGTGTTGATGGGGTTTGAACTTCTCTGTACGTCCATTTCACCCACTGAACTGTCGTTATTCATCTATGACAATGGAAACTCGATATTTGCATTCTATGACCTCTTTAAATACATGATGTAACCTTTCCTTGATCGTTCTTTATACCTCAGACGTCAGTGAAAAAAGTCACAAAGAGACCAGACTCTCCTCGCACCGGTCAGTGGGAGGTGGTGACGGAGAACAAAGACGGATTAGAGGAGAGGCATGTGTTTGATGCAGTTATCTGCTGCTCCGGTCATTTCAACTACCCTAACCTGCCTCTCAAAGACTTCCCAGGTAATGCATACATGCTAAAATACAGGATGCCGCACTGTACACTTCATTATTCAAGTGTTTATAATTTTGTTTTAGTATTAAAGTATTTACAAATAATAACTCAGAATGCATGAAAATTCCACTGGTAAAATGTTTACCACTATAGACATGTTAGACATCGTTTGAAAGCTTAGGTTCTCCACAATTCAGCCACCTAGTTCATTTTATGGACACAGCGGGCACCAAAGCACCATTAACACAGATCTAGCAACATGTCAAAATGTAAACATGACAAAGCAGCCACAGCAAGCATGTCTTTATTACTGCTGTTCAAAAAAGACTGATTATTTTCGAAAATAAAAAACAACAACTTTGAGTCAATTTTGAACTGATGCAGCTTGGGCTGTGTTATACTCACCCAATTTTCATGTATATATATTCAGAAACTAGATGGTATTAGCTGTCAAATAACGGATCACACATGTAATTTGGGCTTAAAGTTCCTCAGTTATTTGCTTTTCCATTTGGGTATGCTAAATAAAGCAAGGATTTCAAAATGAGGTGGATGTTAAGAGGTTAACACCAACACAAAGCAGTACATGTGAGAAAGAAACAAAAATTTTTTTTTTTTTTCAAAAATAAAATCTAAAAGAAGAAATATATGAATATGTGTTAAATCAGCATGTCCACAGAAACAAAATATCTGTTTATTGCCTCTTTATAATGTAATTATGTTTATAGGAGCTCTTCTGTGAAGGACAGAGGTTTGTAAAACAAACAGCATAGAGTAAGAAACACAGAGTTTAAAATGAAGTTAGAGCGCTGATGATCCAAACTGACTGACTGTCAAGGAGAGGGTTCATCTAAGAAAGAGGCTTGAGTTAATTCTTCTTTGCATATCATCATCACAGTAAGGCATGTATGGAGTCAGAAAGGGGTCAAAGTTGACATTGAATGTCGAATTTTTATCTTATAATCTGAGAAACTAAAAAAGCAAACATAAAAATATAAGAATTGGATCTAAATTCTTCCCCTCTGTCATCTGAATCTGATCCACATGCAGAAAAACCACCCAGAGAACATGGAGAAAAGGTTAACAGGTTTATTAAGGTAGCGTACAGGTGTTGGATCTGGTACTCTGAGCTGGGGAACCGGAACTGGAAGTGAGAAAGGAAGTTCAGAGGTCAGTTCAGGGACTGTAGGAATCTTGGATGTTGTTAGATAATGCTGGATTGGGACTCACGTTTGAGGGGGGCCTTGTCAGTCCTTCAATCCAGTCTGTGTGGAGGAATCCAGAGAATAGTGCACACGTTGGAGGACAGACAGGTAGACAAGCGTTGGACCCGGAGGAGTAATAGAGCGGACTGTCACTCAGATTTCCGATTGGAACTTGAACAGATCATGTGGAGGTTTTCCCCTGCTCAGTATGAACTCGGTATTTCCTTTCAGGGGGAGAAGGTCCAGGTATCCAGTAAAACAGGAAGTCTTCCTGCCGGAGAAACAAAGACAAAAGAACATAAATCTCAGAGAAACAACGCTAGGTTAGACTCTGCTAATCTCAGCTTGGCCAGAGTACCCAAAACTGGCAAACACTCTGGCGTCAAGGTAGTGACAGCCCACTGCTCAAATACCCCTCCAGATAATGGTCCAATGAGCCGCAGGTGTGCTACATCACAAAATTATTAGAATATATTTTAGACCAAACAAAAAGAGCTGGCACAATCCTGCCCTACAAAGTATCTCCTCAACGAAACCTAATGGAAAAGCATGTCATAGTTTTTGTAAACCATTTGTCACTTTCCTTCAATTAATGATTTTTTTGGAAGGCTTTTTCTGTTTTTTACTGTACTTTGACATAAAATCCCCTTAGATGACATCAGAGTTAAAGGATGTAACAATGACGATTGCAATAATGCAAAGAAAGGTTGTTATTTGCAAAATTAAACCAAAAAAAGGGACTTGGCAGTTTGAAAAGGATCTTTCACACATTTGATTATTTTTTCCAAAATGTTCCAGGAATTGAGACGTTTGAAGGGAAATACTCCCACAGCTGGGACTACAAGGGACCTGAGGACATGCACGGGAAGAGAGTGGTGGTCATCGGCATCGGTAACTCAGGAGGGGACATTGCTGTGGAGAGCAGCAGAGTTGCAGAGCAGGTTAGGAAGATGATTATTTCCAACTGTTGCCACATTGTCAGACTCCCTATAAACCTCGTTGTCTTTGCATCCGTCCTGCAGGTGTACCTGAGCACTCGCAGTGGTGCCTGGGTCATCCGCCAGGTTTCTGATGATGGCTTACCTGTCGACAGGTTCAACACGCGCTTCGTCCATGTCTTGTTCAAGGTGCTGCCAATGTGCTTGCTCAACTGGTTGGGTGAGAAGAAGCTCAATGCCATGTACGATCATGCAGTGTATGGCCTCAAACCCAAACACAGGTAGGACTCTTCAATATAGCGAGGCCGATTGTTTATTTTCTTTTACAGTATCTTTTCTTTAGCAAAACTAAATTGTTCTTCATTAGGCGTGCAGTGATGGATCCCTCAGCTGAGATTTGCTTCATTTTTTTTTTTTGATTGATCATGAGACACTTATCCGCCAATCTTTTCTACCTCCACAAAGGTCTGAAAATGGCCGCTGTCAATCCGCTAGATCAGGCATCCCCAAAGTCGGTTCTCGAGGGCCGCTGTCCTGCAGGTTTTAGAGTTTTTATGATGGTTGCAGTTGAGCAAAAGCCTGTTAATCAGTTTTCAATTAAAATCAGCATTTTTTTTTCTTCAAAAAAGTACCTTAAAGTCGTAGCGAAACGATTGTACCACCCGCTGCATTTCTGAATTCTCCCAGTGAATGTGATTGGTCGATTATCAAGGGGGCGGGATTGTTGGGGTGGAAGGTTTGCAAGAAAGTTTGTGTGTCTAAAAGTAGCAGCAGCAGCAACCCAGACTGACAGCTCATTGGCTCATTTGGATCACGTGCAGCCTGGAGCCGGACGCTCTGTAGGGCTTTACCGTATTAACAGGAGAAGAGGCGCAAGTAAAGTTAGACACAATTTAAAAATGCAGTAATTTAAAAATGTTTTAAATCAGGTTGGGTCTGGATTAGCCAGCAGGTGGTTTGGATCCGGGCCGCGGTCCACAAATCCGTGACCTCTGGGCTAGAAGGAAGGAAGGGGAAAGGAAACACAAATGGGCCACAGAGAGTAACTCAAGAACAAAACACTGCTAAAAAAACAACTACAAATAAAAAGAAACTTAAAGAGAGGGCAGAACGCTGACATATTGTGCTTCTGTAAATGTCAGAAGCTTTGTGGATGTAAAAACATCTTTAACTGCTTCCTGTTTGCTTTTATTTCAAGGATTTTAAATCTGATGTCCTCCTTCTTGTTTCTAAAGGCTCTTCAGCCAGATTCCAGTGATCAACGATGACCTCCCCTTTAGGATTTTATCTGGGTCGGTCCTCGTCAAGCCAAACGTGAAAGAGATCCGTGGGTCCACCGTGGTCTTTAATGACGGCAGCACTGCGGAAAATGTTAGAGGACAAACCTGATGTGTCAGACGCTGTTGCCTCCTGAAGGAAAAACCTCCCAACTGAAGATTTCTTTCCTCTTCCAGGTGGATTTGATTGTGTTCGCCACAGGATACAACTATGATTTCCCCTACCTGCCAAATGACGTCATGTACAAGTCGGGGCACCGTGTGGGTCTTTACAAGCATGTTATCCCCCCGGTCCTTGAGCATCCCACCCTGGCTATCGTCGGCTTTATCCATTCTGACGGAGCCATCATGCCACAAGCTGAGATGCAGGCTCGCTTCGTCTCTCGCGTCTTCAAAGGTGAGGCTCCATCAAACAGACACTGCTGCAGTACATCTTTTGTTTTAAAAATGTGTTTCTTCTAGCAGATAGAAGTGGTTGTTTAAGGTCGGCTTTCTGTTTTTGGGCCTTCAGGACATAAGAAGCTTCCGTCCTGTCAGGCCATGATCAAGGCTGTGGAGAAGGACACCAAGAATATTGAGAAAAAGTAGGAACACTGTTTATCACTTTTAACCTCTTTTAACTTAATGTCTGCGAGCAAAGCTTTTAGTTTGTTTAGTTTTAAAGTTCACATTTTTTCCCCCCCTCAGCTACGTTGTGTCGAGGCTGACACCCCTGCAGGTGGACTTTGTTGAGTACATGGACGACTTAGCAAAGGATATCGGAGTGCGCCCCAGTCTCCTCTGGCTCTTCTTCACCGACTTCCCGCTGTTCAAGCGGGTTTTCTGGGGACCCGTCACTGCTTACCAGTACCGACTGATGGGGCCAGGAAAATGGGACGGGGCCCGCAAGGCCATCTTCACCCAGTTCGATCGCTTGTACCAGCCTCTAAGAACCAGACAGGTCGGAATGAGCCTTGAAGTTTACAAACATCCGCATTTAATTCTAATAGTTTTGTCTTTAGAGGATTTTTTTTTAACTTTTAAGTTTTTTCAGCTTGGAATAAAACTTCAGTAGAACTTATTAAATATAAGAACAAAACCAACTGAATATAAATTCAAGCTTAAATATCAGCTTTAACTAACATTTGGGTAAACTTCCCTTTAAAAGTTCTCTTTAAACCTCAGTCGGCCTCAGATGGCCGCTTCTTCGTTTCTTCCTATTCAAAGGAAGTTTTTCCTCTCCACTGTCGCTACAAGCATGCTTAGTGTGAGGGATTGCTGAAGATTCAATGAGTAGATGCAATCAACTGGTTTTCTTTGGATAGAAATCAATCTGACTGAATGATCAGGTTAACTGTAAAGTGCCTTGAGATGACGTGTTGTGAACTGGCTCTATAGAAATAAACTGAATAGAATTTAGTGTCATGATTTTCTTAAAGGATCTGACCCACATTCAGTAAACCACTCGGAGAACCAGGGTAAAAGTTTTAACAGGTTTATTGATAAGATCAGCGGGTGTAGGATTCAGGAAACTCAGTGTACTGGTGAACCGGAACTGGAAGAGGGTAGGGAAGTTTCTGTGGTTAGTTCAGGATCCATGGGAGCTTAGAAAGATGACTTGGAGAGAAAGAGAAAATGGAACTCATGATAGTGAAGAAAACTTTCTTCCAAGAATCCAGTTGGTGTGGGTTTATCCAGAGGAAAAGACTCATTGACAGGTTTAGACTTGGTTGGACCCTGAGGAGCTATTGAGCGGACTGTCACTTGGAAGTCCTGGGGGACTTGAATGGAACTTGTGGAGGTTCACCCCCTGCTCAGTGTGAGACTCAAACAATCCTTCCAGGGGAAGAAGGCCAAACACCCAGCTTGCAGGGTGACTTCCTGCCGAAAAGGCAAAGACAAAAAGGGTTAGGCTCAGTGAAAACAAAGACTCAGTCAGTCTCAGCAAAACTCAGCTTGGCTAGAGTAACCAAAACTGGCAAACACACTGGCGCCGAGGTAGTGACAGTCCGTGGCTCAAATAGTCCTCAGTGATGAGTCAACCAGCCGCAGGTGTGTGAGAGGACCAATGAGGATAGGGCACCACCTGGTGGTGGAGGGAGAGAAAGACACAAAAACACAACCCACACAAACTGGATTCCTAACAGTACCCCCCCTAAACGACCGCCACCAGGCGGTCCAGAAGAGCCGGAGTGCTGAGAAAGGCAGAAGTCCCTAATGAGGGAGGGGTCCAGGATGAAAGAGCCAGGGACCCAGGAGCGGTCCACCACTCCACCAAATATTGCCTCCCACGCCCACGGCGATGGGCATCAATGTCCAAGGGGGGAGGGGGTTCAGTGGGCGGGCACAAGGGGTTAGAAACACTGGGCTTAACTTGGGACACATGGAAGGTGGGGTGAATCCGGAGAGTGGAGGGGGGACAGAGACGGACAGCGGATGCTCCAATGGTCCCCTCCGCCTCATAAGGACCAATGAAGCGTGGGGACATCTTCTTGGACATGGCCTTCGATGTGATATCCCAGGTTGAGAGCCAGACCTTCGGGTCCGGGGAAAATGTAGGGGTGACCGTCCTATTTCAATTGGCCCATCTATGGTTCTGTTCAGCGGATCTACCTAGGGCAGTCATGGCTCTGTTCCAGATGGTTCTGCAACGGTGGATGTGATACTGAATAGAGGGCACCGCAATGGCAGCCCCCTCAGCTGGAAAAAGGGGAGGCTGGCAGCAAATCGAGGCCTCGAAGGGGTAGAGTCCTGTGGCAGCAGAAACATCCACTCAGTGGGATTGGAAGCAGAAAGACATCTGAGGCTGGCCTCCAACTCCTGGTTCATGCGCTCTACTTGACCATTAGACTGGGGATGGTAGCCGGAAGTGAGTGAGACCTTGGCACCAAGAGCCGAAGAAAAACCCTTCCAAACCTGTGAGATGAATTGAGGACCTCGATCAGAGAGTATGTCTTGAGGGATCCCATGGAGGCTGAATACGTGCTTGACCAGGAGTTGGGCTGTTTGAAAAGCTGTAGGGATCTTCCTCAGTGAGACAAGATGGCAGGCCTTGGAGAAACGGTCAATGATTGTGAGAATGGAGGTCATACCTTTAGAGGTAGGGAGTCCAGTGATGAAGTCTATTGCGATGTGGGACCAGGGTCTCTTGTGAATGGGCAAGGGTTAAAGCAATCCGGTAGGGGGCTGATGAGAGGGCTTGTTCCGAGCGCAGGTCGGGCAAGCCAAAACAAACCTCTTTACATCCTTCAGTAAGGAAAATGTCGACTAATAAGAGCCACAGGTCGACTGATACCTGGATGTGCAGAAAACTTAGAAGTGTGGAGCCAGTTAATCACACGAGCACGAATGGAAGTAGGAACAAAAACTCTGTTGGGGGGTCCGGTACCAGGGTCAGGCTCAGACTGTTGGGCCTGCTTGACAAGGTCCTTAATCTCCAAGGTGACTGCGGCTACAGAGCAGCTAGGAGGCAGGATGGGGGCAGCAGACTCCTCTGATTCATCTGGGGCAAACTGCCTAGAGAGAGCATCCGGTTTAACATTCTGAGAGCCAGGACGAAATGAAATAGGGAGGTTAAATCGGGAGAAAAACAGGGACCAGCGAGATTGGCGTGGGTTAAGCCTCTTGGCGGACTGAATGTATGAGAGGTTCTTATGGTCCGTCCATACCAGAACAGGGTGTACAGCTCCCTCCAGCCAGTGTTTTTTTTCCGACTCCTCAAGAGCTAGCTTAATGGCTAAGAGGTCTCGGTCTCCAACATCATAGTTTCTCTCTGCTGGGGAAAGTCTGCGAGAGAAGAAAGCACACGGGTGTAACTTGTTATCTGTCAGAGATCTGGGAGAGGACGGCTCCAACACCTGACTGAGAGGCGTCAACCTCCACCATAAATTGCTTGGTGAGATCAGGCTGGTCGAGAACAGGAGCATTGGCAAAAAGGTGCTTGAGACGAACAAAGGCTGCCTCAGCCTCAGGGAACCAAACGAAAGGGACCTTAGTGGAAGTGACAGAAGTGAGGGGTAGAGCAGTTTGGCTGTAGTTCCGGATGAATCGACGATAGAAATGAGCAAAACCCAGAAATCTCTGAAGTTGCTTTCTGTTCTGTAGTGTAGGCCAATCCTGGACCGCTTTAATTTTCTCCTCAGTGGGTCTTACCTGTCCTCCCTCTAGGATGAATTCCCGGAAGGAGACTGAAGGCCTATGGAACTCACATTTCTCGGCTTTGATGAAAAGTTTGTTCTCTATAAGGCGCTGCAGTACTTGGCGGACATGGATCCTGTGTTCAGACAGGTTCTTGGAAAAAATGAGTTTATCGTCAATGTACACAAAAAATTTTTTTCAAAAAATCTTTTAGGACATCATTAACCAAGGCCTGGAAACAAGCAGGTGCATTAGTTAAACCAAAAGGCATCACCAGGTATTCGAAATTAGCTATGGAAGTTTTGAAGGCGAAGTCCATTCTTCTCCCTCCCTAATACGAAGAAGATGATAGGCATTTCTGAGATCCAGTTTGATATAGACAGTGGCTCCTTTAACAGGCTCAAAAGCAGATGACAAAAAGGGGCAAAGGATATTTATTCTTGACTGTAATTTGGTTTAAACCTCTGTAGTCAATACAGGGTCTAAGGCAGGCATCCCCAAACTCGGTCCTCGAGGGCCGCTGTCCTGCAGGTTTTAGATGTTTCTCTGCTCCAGCACAGCTGATTTTAATTGATAGTTGATTAACAGGCTTTTGCTCTACTGCAATCATCATAATCAGCTGTGCTAAAGCAGGGAAACCTCTAAAACCTGCAGGACAGCGGCCCTCGAGGACCGAGTTTGGGGATGCCTGGTCTAAGGGAACCATCTTTCTTTCCCACAAAGAAAAATCCAGCACCGAGAGGAGATGAAGATGGACGAATAATACCTGCAGCCAGGGACTCCTTAATGTATTTCTCCATTCCCTTCCTTCCCTTTCTGGCTTGGAGATATTGAACAGTCGGGCTGCTGGGCAGAGGGGCTCCCGGGAGCAGATCAATAGCACAGTCATATGTTCAGTGGGGAGCCAGAGAACAGGCTTTAGTTTTGCTAAATACCTCAGATAGGTTGAGATAGTCAGCAGGAATGGAGGAGAGATAAGGTTGGTCTGCCTCACAAGACTCAGATGGTTGGAAGCCGGGAGGAACGGCAGATCGGAGACAACGAGAGTGACAGTTTACTGACCAAAGAGTCAATATGCATGTTTCTCCAATTAATAGTGGGTTATTAAGATGGAGCCACTCAAATCCTAAAATCAAAGCAGAGTTAGCTTTGGGAAAAATGTAGAAAGAGATGTGTTCTGTATGATTTCCAGAAATGGTCAGCTGAATGGGGCATGTCTAGTGGGTTATCTGGGGCAAGCTTCTACTGCCCAGAGCAAAAACTCGAAGAGGGTTCTGAAGTAGTATAATCTCAATACCCACCTGCTGAATAGAGGAAGAATCAAATAAATTTTGTTCACAACCGGAGTCAATAAGAGCTGAAAGGGAGAGAGACTTATTGTTGATTAGCAGAAGAAGAGGGCAAAAGTAGACGAGGTGAAGAGGGGGAAATTTTCTTGTCCGCCAATACACTCTTATCTACTGGTGGACCCTGGCTTTTACCGACAGGGGACACAAAGAGACAAAAGGACCACCCTCTCCACAATAAAGACAGAGCTTAGCCCGCATGCGGTGTTGTTTCTGCTCAAAGCTTACCCTCATGCTGCCTAACAGCATGGATTCAGGCGGAGGAGTGATAGTAAGAAGCTCAATAGAGAGGTTACTTGAAGGAAAAGGTTTGGAAGGAGTAGCTTTGGTACCTCTTTCCTTGGTTCGAGCTCGGATCCGATTGTCCAAACGGATAGACAGCTTTATTAGCTCCTCCAGATTTTCAGGTTCATCGCGGGTGGCTAGCTCATCTTTAATGGAGTCATTAAGAGCGTTAGAGTAAACACACATGAGGGCTGTTTTATCCCAGCCCGAAGCCGCAGCCAGAATGCAGCAGTCAATGGCAAAATTGGATACGGATCTCTGTCCCTGTTTAACTTTCAGCGTTTCACGGGAGTTCAGTGTCTTATCCAGATCCTGGTTAAATGTTTGCTTGAATTCGGTAATGAATTCCTCAAAAGTGTAGCCATAAACAGGGGATGAGGAAAATCTGACCTCGGCCCAATCCAGAGCTCGGTCAGTAAGATGTGATATGACATAAGAAATCTTAATTGAATCCAAAGGGAACTTACTTGGGGCATGGTTGAACTGAATTGTACACTGCATGAGAAAACCCCGGCACTTCTTGGGGTTTCCATCAAACCTGGGAGGACTGGACAATAGGCACTCAGAAAAAGAGGGAGGAAAAGCTGCTTGGTTAGCTTGAGGCAGGGCTAGCACACCGGCTGGGCCCGAAGCCTGGAGAGAGAAACGTACAGCCTCAGTTAAATGAGCCACTCGACTGTTTAGCTCTGACAGTTGGCTGCTGAGATCGTGGAGATGGTTGTTATGTTTCTGGATTACAGTTTGTTGAAGACGAAGTTCTCTCTGAATGGCTTCTGCTGGGTCAATGGTTTGGCCAATGTTCTGTCATGATTTTTTCTTAAGGGATCTGACCCACATGCAGTAAACCACTCAGAGAACCAGGGTAAAAGTTTGAACAGGTTTATTGATGAAACCAGCGGGGTTGGATTCAGGAAACAGTGAACTGGTGAACCAGAACTGGAAGAGGGAAGGGAGGTATCAGTGGTTAGTTCAGGATCCGTGGGAACTTTGAACGACGACTTGGATAGACAGAGAAAACGGGACTCACGTTAGTGGAGAAAAACTTTCCTCCCAGAATCCAGTCGGTGTGGGTTTTTTTTTTCCAGAGGTTGATACTGGTTGGAGGGCGGACAAGTATAGACTAAGTTGGACCCAGAGGAGCAATTGAGCGGACTGTCACTTGGGAATCCAGGAGGATTTGAATGGAGCTTGTGTGGGTTAATCCCCTGCTCAGTATGAGACTCAAACAATCCTTCCAGGGGGAGGCCAAACATCCAGCTTTCAGGAAGGCTTCCTGCCAAAAGGCAAAGACAAAAATAGGTTAGGCTCAGCAAAAAACAAAGACAAGTTAGACTCAGCAAAACTCAGCTTGGCTAAACTTGGCAAAACTGGCAAACACTCTGGCGCCGAGGTAGTGACAGTCCACCGCTCAAATAGTCCTCAGTAATAAGTCAACCAGCCGCAGGTGTGTGAGAGGACCAACAAGGACAGGGCACCATCTGGTGGTGGAGGGAGAGAAGACACCAAAAAACACAACCCACACAAACTGGATTCCTAACATTTAGAAATACACAGAAATAAAAGACTTTTAATGGCCATTGTCAAACTTCCTGTATATTTCCCCATTTCTACTTGGAAGAATTTTTAGATTTGTTATTAAAACCTAACTTTTTTTAAATTGTAACCTATAATGAAAAAAAACAAAAACGACTGGGTTTAGTTTTATAAATGAGTTTTGATGTTTTTATTCAGTTTTTGCTGCTGCAGGTTAAACATTTTACACTGAATGAATGAAAATTTAGTGTGAAAATCAACAGAACTACCTTCTTTATATTAGTTTAGGAGCCATTATCACTTTCTCTATGATGCAATTTCAAGTTTAGTGTCACTGTTGTCACAACTGGTGGATCAGACACACAACCATCGGACAGTTTGACGCAGCCAGTTGTAGCTCATGTTGTGGTGTTTTATCGCTTTTAAAACATTCTGATTGATCTGGAAAGTCTTTTAAGCTTCAACTGAATGTTTTTTTACTGGTGCACCCACTGTGACGCTCCGGGCTTCTATTCTATTTGCCTCATAAAAATACCCTGCGGCCTAGAGCCAATTTAAAACGATTTTATGCGCTTTTCATCCGTTCGTGTTTAATATGTTATAGAAATGTTAGATTAATGAATTAGCTGCCTCCTGTTTTTTTATATGATTTCATAGAGATGCACTGATCCGAGACTTGGGTCGGATATCAGCACCGATATTGAATAATTGGCTGGATCGGATATTGGATGAACGCCGCCTATCCAGCATTCCGGTCCGGTCATTTATATTTTTATTGATATCATAGACAGAAATTCAGTTAGAGCGATCTAGTAACTCTAAGGCTGTGTCTGAGCGTTCGTCCTAATCACTATAGGGCACTATAATCACTATATAGAGCACTATATAATGATTACGCCAATTTAAAGGAGTTTCCGAATGTCTAGTGGATGAAAAATTTGTGGACTTGAAATTTCCCACAACGCGCCTTGAAAAATAGTGATCATCTGTGGTCACTGTACGAGCAGATATATCCCAGATTGCTTTGTTAGAGCTCTTCTCGCAAAGCATCATGGGATTTGTTGTGACAGCAACAAATAACAAAGATGGCGCAGTCACTGTATGGGGAGGTGGAGTTACGTGACCGTAGAGGAGTGAAAAGTAGTGATCATCTGTCCGAACGGTCAGTTAACTGAATTCACTATAAAGTCCCCGCTCTATGTGGTAATGGATGGGTTAGAGCGGACGTTTGGAATCGGCCTAATTCTATGATTGCAACCCTGATTACATCATCATGCAGAGCACACACACCAGCTAGTTATGATTTAAATCTGTGTTCATTTGTTAATTTTCTCAAACAATGTTCCTGTCTTTGCTCGCATGGTATGGAGAGCCATTTCAGCCAAAATTAAATAAATAAATAAATGGGTGAAATAAATAAAAAATGAGTAAAACTGATACAGAACGTGCTGCACCCTCTGTGTTCGCCATTTCTAGACTGCTTTTCAGAGGGAAAGTCCACAGTATCGGTTCTTCTTAGGTAAGCTGCTGATCGAATAGATGAACTAGAACGCTGTAAGTTTAATATCCGACGTGTTTTATGGTCCTTTGAGTTTTGTTTAACTTTTACTTTCGAAAAAACAGCTTCAACTTCGACTGCTACTGAACAGGAACTGAGCGCTGCAGCTGCATCTAACCAACCAATAGGCTGCCATTGTAGCCTGGAGACACCGCCCCTCATTATCATATTAAAGCAGAAGCGAAGAGGGGAAAATAGAATGTGATAAATAAAAAAATAAGGAAATACTTAATGAATAAAGGAAATTGGAAAATGGGAAAATTAAAATTTTTTCAAACAAATGGTAAATGAAAAATAGATAAAAGAAAAATTGGTAAATAAAAAAAGGATATATGAGAAATTGATTAATGAAACCGGGAAAGAGAAAATCGGGTTAATGGAAAAAGGAAATTGAACAGTGGTTAAATAAAAAAATAGATTAATGAAAAATGGGTCAATAAATAAAGGGATAAATGAAAAATGGACAAATGAAAAATAGATAAATGAAAAATAGATAAAACAGAAATTAAGAAATAGATAATCTGAAAAATAAATAAATAAAAAAAATTGGCTTAATGAAAAAGGGAAATTGAAAAGTGGTTAAATGAAAATTAGATTAATGAAAAATGGGTAAATGGATAAATGACAAATAGATAAATGAAAAAGAGAAATTGATAATATGAAAAATAAATAAATAAAAAATTGGTTTAATGAAAAAGCTAAATTATTTATTTAACAAATTTTTTATTTCACTCATTTTCTTCATTTTTTTATTTATTTTACTCATTTTTTATTTATTTCACCCATTTATTTATTTATTTAATTTTGGCTGAAATGGCTCTCCATAGCATGGTGAGGTATACGGTTAATGTATTCAACAGTATCTAATCATTTCGGATTGGATTGAAAAAAACAGATCTGTGCATCTCTATTATTTTATAAAACGAATTTAAAGAATGTTCTCATTTTTAGATTGTTGGCCTAAATAAAGAAAAAAAAATAAACAATTGATAAACTGATACTGAATAAAGATTAAATGTAATTTAATCTAACCATTCATTGTTTTATTTTTGTCACACAGCTGGGACCTCGTGAAAGCTCAGCGGCAGGCCGCCTGATCAAGTGGAGCTTGGCCATCATGGCTGGAGGAAGTGCCGTCTACTACATCCAAGTTCACCATCCAACCTTCATCCCCACCGTCATGTCCAAGCTTCGTCCACAAGCAGTCTAAATAACTCAGGGTCTGAAACCTCTGGTGCGAACTGTTGTCAGGAAGGTTAACGGGGAGGAGCCTACATCCGACAGCCATGCAGCCGTGTAGCTCTCAGATTTTATTATGCAGCTCTTTTTCTTAGAAATGTAACACTCAGATCAGCCTGCACTGAATTAATGTCTGGTATTGCAAAATGTACTGTAAGCAGTTTAACTGATTAAAAGCAGGAAAAAAGCCACACAACCAGAAAGCTGCCAGAGCCCAACTTCCTGAACAATGTTAGTGGGAAAAGAGAGAGAATGAACCAGGAGGTCAGGGTAAACCGGATAAAGATAGTGTTCCTGTTTGAAACCTTCAAGCAGGTTACAGTTTAGGCCACTCCAGATTCTAATTTTATCCACTGTAGATATTTTAAACGTGGTTGTGATGTGTCCTTGGGATGTTTTAATGATCAGAACTTCAAATTCTTTTAAAGAAAATTAAACATCTTGTTTTTAGATTGAAGTAAAGAATTGGAGGTCTTTCTTTTTTTATCAATCCATCATTTTTGTTCAAAGAAAGAAAAACCCTCAACATGATGCTGCCACCACCGTGCTTACATTTTTCTATGGTTAAGATTCTTACCTCGACTTCTTCCTTTTGTGGTTGTGGTATAAACATTACATGAACTCGTTAAAAACCCTGCAAAGTTCAAAGTAGACTTCTGCTCCTGGTCATAACTAAATCACCATAAATATGCTCCCATTACAATACGGTGACGGGTTTCTTATCTCTTTAGTATTACATTGGATTATGTTGAATAACTGTTTGTCATATCATGTTTCAAAGGAACATTAAAGCAACAGGTGCTGCTCATCCAACTGTTTCATGGGGAGTTTCATTGATTGGTTGATTGATTGTTCTTTTTACTTCCTCATTTCCAATTCAGTCCAACTTTTTAAAGGTCATTCTAATAAGATCGAATCTGTTAGTCACATCCACAGTCAAATTCAGGCTCCAATATGGTTTGGATTAAACTGGACTGGAGTTCTTTGAGGCTAAAGATTTAAAACATGTTCATTCCCTGCCAATACTGACTGCTTTCTAGCGGCCCGGACGCTTCGATGAAGACCAACTCTTAACTGTATAGAACTAACAGAAGCAACACTTCCTGCTCTTATTAACAAAAAACAAGAAAGAACAGGTGAAACATGCTGATGTCTATATGAGTTGTTTAATGCGCTTTAAGAATGTGCACCTCAGTTATACTGATAGCTATCCACAATTTGAAAGAACTGAAAAATAACCTGAAATCAATGGAAACTCAGTTTAGGCTGGTTTTTAAAGTCAGCATGTAAGAGAATGAGAAAAATTATCTATAATAGAGAAAGTCTGGGCTGAGATCACTGTTAACCAATGAGATATAAAGGCTGTCTGTCCATTAGCAGAAAACCTGAAGCAGAATATCTGCCTAGTCTAAAGATAAAGTGCGAGTGGGTTATGCAGCAGGACAATAATCTGCAACGGGCAGAAACAGATAGAAGCTTCTGGAGTGGTCTAGTCAAAGTCCAGACCTGAATCCAGGTGAGCTTCTATGGCTTTGCTTTAAATGAACCTTTCATGCTTCATTTAGAATTTAGACAAAAGGAAAAGGAAATGGGTTGAAATACAAATTAATGTTTAAAACTCTTGGCCAGTACTTGCAACCTGTCATGGTTTTGGTTCTGTTCAAGTTTTATGTCTAAGTTTTCATTGGTCTTATTTCCATTTTTGTGTTGTAGTTATTTTTTTTATTGTATTTGAGTTCTCAGATATTTCTTGTTTGCTCTCCTGTGTCAGTCTCCTTTCCCCTTACTCCCTTCTAGACTCCTCTGTCCACACCTGCTCCCAATCTGCTAATTAGCCTGGGCTTTTTTTTTCTTTCTCCCAGATATTCTCCTGTTCAGTCACTCTTTGCTGGTTTGTCATCATTTCGTTGAAAAGTTATAGGCCTATAGCTCTTACTTCTAATTTATGTAAATTGATGGAGAGAATGATAACTAGGAGATTAATGTATGAAATAGAAAAAAGAGATCTTTTATCCCCTTATCAGAGTGGTTTTAGAAGTGGACGGACAACAGTAGATCCAATTGCTTGTTTAGAAAATGAAATAAGAAAGGCTCAGGTAAATAAAGAAATTCTCTTGGCTACATTTTTTGATATTGAAAAAGCATATGATATGCTTTGGAAGGAGGGTTTATTAATTAAGATGAATAAAATGGGAATCAAAGGAAAAATGTTTAATTGGATTAAGGATTTTTTAAAGAATAGAAAAATAGAAGTAAGAGTTGGGGTAAATTATTCAAACATTTATGATATACAAAATGGAACTCCACAAGGTAGTGTATGTAGTCCAGTGCCTTTTAATATAATGATTAATGATATTTTTGATAATATAGATTTTAGAATTAATAAAGCATTATATGCAGATGATGGGGCATTATGGGTGAGAGGAGGAAATCTTAGTTATTTAAAAAATAGAATGCAATCAGCAATTAAAAC
Source organism: Cyprinodon tularosa (assembly GCF_016077235.1). Classification (NCBI taxonomy): domain Eukaryota; kingdom Metazoa; phylum Chordata; class Actinopteri; order Cyprinodontiformes; family Cyprinodontidae; genus Cyprinodon; species Cyprinodon tularosa. Next base: position 71,119 of record NW_024039403.1, read on the forward strand.
GGTAGAAAGATGGTCACACGAATGGGGGTTTCGTTTGTCTGTTGAGAAGACACAAGTATTATGTTTTTCAAGGAAAAGGGATAATCCAACAGTAGATCTTAGATTATATGGGCATGAATTGAAACAGGTAAATATGATAAGGTACCTTGGTGTATGGTTTGATGAAAAACTTTCATTTAAGATACATATGCAGAAGATTATTGATAAATGTAAAAAAGGTATTAATATATTGAAATGTTTGTCAGGGAATGACTGGGGGGCAACTAGCTCATCCTTGAAAAGAATATATGATGTTTTAATTCGATCTGTGTTGGACTATGGATGTATTGTTTATAAATCAGCTGCAAATTCTTTGTTGTTAGATTTAGATAGAATCCAAGCCAAAGCGCTTAGGATATGTAGTGGTGCTTTTCGAACATCTCCAGTTCCTGCTCTTCAAGTGATTACTGGAGAAATGCCACTGGACTTAAGGAGGATGAAACTGTCAATAAATTACTGGTTAAATTTACAAGGGCATGAGGAAAATCACCCTACTAAACAGATATTCAGAGAATGTTGGGAATATGGCCATAATATAAGGAGTTTTGGATGGGAAGGAAATATTTATGCAGAGTATTCTGGGATAAGTAATATAACATACTGTAAAACTGTAAGTACATCTAAAATTGCTCCATGGTTTTTCGAAATGCCAATAGTAAATTTAGAAACTAAAAAAATAGAAGAGTCTTGTGGAGGTTTGTATCAAATTATTCAGCAGCATTTAGAAGTAAGGTATGAAAATATGACACAAATATATACAGATGCATCAAAAGAGGAAAATGGTAAAAGAGGAGTAGCAGTATATATTCCAAAAGAAAATATTTCTATCAAGAGAAGAACAACAGATAATTTATCAATTTTTTCAGCAGAGATGTTGGCAATTATTTTAGCATTGCAATGGGTGCTGGAGGTGAAGCCTAGAAATGTAGTTATCTGTTCAGATTCAATGTCTTGCCTGACTAGTTTTAAAAGTGGAAAATCGGAAAGCCGTCAAGATCTTTTAGATGAAGTCAGTTATTTAATGTATGGTATAAGGCAACAAAATATAAGTATTCAATTCACATGGGTTCCAGCACACAAAGGAATCTTAGGTAATGAAAAAGTAGATAAGTTAGCTAAAGAAGCAGTTAAAGTAGGAGAAATTGAATATGATGTCCCGCTAAGTAGAACAGAAATAAAAGTAATTATTAAAGATAAAATAAATAAGGTATGGCAGAAGAGATGGAATTTAGAAAAAAAAGGAAGACATTTATATAAAATACATAAAGATATTAGCATAGGATATAACAGTATAATGAGTAGAAGAGAGGAAATATGGATAAACAGGTTAAGGATTGGGCATACTAGTTTAAATGCAGGTCTAAAAATAATAGGGAAACATCCAACGGGTAATTGTTGTTATTGCGGAGAAATCGAAGGAGTAGAACATGTGTTGATCTATTGTAGCAAATATACAAAAGAGAGGAAAGAACTGGAAAGGGTAATGGGGAGTTCAGTAAAGATGGCAGATTTATTAGGGAAGCATCAATCAGATAAGATAATTAAAGCACTTATTAAATATTTAAAAGATACAGAATTAGCTGGGAGAATTTAGTGTGTGTATGTGCGTGTGTGTAAGTATAGATAGAATTTAGTTTCATGAAGATATAAAGATATACAGACATTATATTTCTGAATTACATCTCCGTCCAGTTGATGGCGGTAATGCACACAGGATGCAAACTGCCAGAAAACTCAATAGAAGAAGAAGAAGAAGATCATTTCGTTGCCCACTTGTTCTGAGTATTCCTGGTTTTCAGTATTTTTTGGGTCTTGTGGATTTATGTTTTTGGATTTTTGCTTGTTACCGTTTTTGGTTTATCAAATCTTGCAAGAAACCACCTCAGTGTCAGTCTTAGGCATTTGGTTTCTGTCAAAAACCAAAGCTGTTACACAAGGTAAATAAGTTTAGTGGTAAATACTTTCCTCACTTAGTGCCAGGTTGGTTTGAATGAAATCGTTAATTTAGAAATGCAAATTGTTGTCTTTGAAGCTAAAATTTTATGCTGTGAAAGAATAAAGGGAAATCTGTCAGGGAATTTATTTTTTTGTTTTTGTTTTGTTTTCTATTGCAGAATAACTTTATGTATTTTTGGTTGAAATAGCTCCCATCTGTTCCAACACAGTAATATATCCTTAAGATCCAGATGAGACACTGACCTGCACCAGGTAACCTAAATAATGAGGCAGTATTTGTCAGACAAAGATTCAATCCACACATTTTCTATAGTTTGTCTGGATGCATGAATTAATATATAAAAATGTAGCATAAGCTAAATTTTAAGTCAGAAAATATCACATAATATTCCCTTATACTGGTCAAACAGATTATGTGTTCTTAAAACCCAGTTTGAGGTTAAAAGTGATTTTCTTTTCTATGTTTAGTTCCTTAGACAAAAAAAAGTTCACCATCTGTCCGTCCAGTGAGCTTTCCCTCTACACCACAGAGGGTTAAAGTCCCTCTGCTGCTGTTCTGTTTAACTAATGAGGCAACAGGCAGCAGCACAGTTACAGACACAGCTTACAGGCTGGTTCACGTCTCACGACTGCTGCAGTAGCTCTTTTTTGCACAGCTTTCACAAGAAGGTGAGGACAATTGTGCATGTGGTATTTCTTTTATACCACTATGGTTACCTATGTAATGCGAATCAGAGGCTCGTCTGTGTTTCAGCAGGTTCCAACTGGTAGATAAATGTAGACCTGCTTTGCAAACAAAGACTAGTAGTGAAATCCTGTAATACTGATTTTAACTGCTCAGTTCATTGCTTGTATTGTGCAGTAATTCATACAGGTTGTAGTTTTGGTGTCTTTCAAACACTCGTGTGCAGCTTTCACAGCTCATCAAGGAAGTGCACAACTTTTTGTTTGATGAACTATTGGATGTGTTTAACAGAACTGAAGAGCATTTTGGTTATAACTAACTGAATGATTGGATGTTAGACAACTTGTGTTAGGATAACTATTTAAAATGCTGTCAGCTTTATCAGAAAGACATGTCTCCTCTAAACAAGGACACGTTTTCATGTAAAATGTGAAAATCAGCTCAAAAGTCTCTTTGTTTGGGAAAAGATATGACTTAAAAACTATCATAAAAAAAAAAGGGTTTCAGGTGTAATCAGGAGCACAGCGCTTAATGATGGAGACAGCTCCTGGTTTCTATGTGTTGAAACTGAAATCAATGTTTTTTTTTTGTGTGTTTTTACTTTATACACTATATTGCCAAAAGTATTTGCTCACCTGCCTTGACTCACATATGAGCTTAAGTGACATCCCGTTCCTAATCCATAGGGTTCAATATCACGTCGGTCCACCCTTTGCAGCTAGAACAGCTTCAACTCTTCTGGGAAGGCTGTCCACAAAGTTTAGGAGTGTGTTTATGGGAATTTTTGACCATTCTTCCAGAAGCGCATTTGTGAGGTCGCACACTGATGTTGGACGAGAAGGCCTGGCTCTCAGTCTCCGCTCTAATTCATCCCAAAGGTGTTCTATCGGGTTGAGGTCAGGACTCTGTGCAGGCCAGTCAAGTTCATCCACACCAGACTCTGTCATCCATGTCTTTATGGACCTTGCTTTGTGCACTGGTGCACAGTCATGTTGGAAGAGGAAGGGGCCAGCTCCAAACTGTTCCCACAAAGTTGGGAGCATGGAATTGTCCAAAATGTCTTGGTATGCTGAAGCATTCAGAGTTCCTTTCACTGGAACTAAGGGGCCAAGCCCAGCTCCTGAAAAACAACCCCACACCATAATCCCCCCTCCACCAAACTTTACACTTGGCACAATGCAGTCAGACAAGTACCGTTCTCCTGGCAACCGCCAAACCCAGACCCGTCCATCAGATTGCCAGATGGAGAAGCGCGATTCGTCACTCCAGAGAACGCGTCTCCACTGCTCTAGAGTCCAGTGGCGGCGTGCTTTACACCACCGCATCCGACGCTTTGCATTGCACTTGGTGATGTATGGCTTGGATGCAGCTGCTCGACCATGGAAACCCATTCCATGAAGCTCTCTGCGCACTGTTCTTGAGCTAATCTGAAGGCCACATGAAGTTTGGAGGTCTGTAGTGATTGACTCTGCAGAAAGTTGGCGACCTCTTCGCACTATGCGCGTCAGCATCCGCTGACCCCGCTCCGTCAGTTTACGTGGCCTACCACTTCGTGGCTGAGTTGCTGTCGTTCCCAAACACTTCCATGTTCTTATAATACAGCTGACAGTTGACTGTGGAATATTTAGGAGCGAGGAAATTTCACGACTGGATTTGTTGCACAGGTGGCATCCTATCACAGTTCCACGCTGGAATTCACTGAGCTCCTGAGAGCGACCCATTCTTTCACAAATGTTTGTAAAAACAGTCTGCATGCCTAGGTGCTTGAATTTATACACCTGTGGCCATGGAAGTGATTGGAACACCTGATTCCAATAATTTGGATGGGTGAGCAAATACTTTTGGCAATATAGTGTATATCAGCCAGGAAACTACATCTTAAGCATAGATTCTGTCAAAGCAGGTGGTTATTATTATCATGCTGTCAGATTACTTGTTGTAATGTTTTGGAGCGAACATCACAACCTTTGGTTTCAGGGGATCAATGGAACATTTATGGTCAGAGCTGAAGGGTGTTTGAAATCAATGCAGCCTTCAAATCAGCTTTTCACTGGAAATTGGCCAAAATTCAATCAAACTTCTATGTTTAGTTTGAGGGAAAAACTGAAATATTTGCTTCAATTCATAAAGTTTAAAGCAGAAGAAGATTGTCCTTTATTCAGGCCATGGGAAATCAAAACATTAAAACATCACAGCAGCTGGACTTCTTGTAGTTGAAGCCATTTTCTTCTCCATCCTAAGAGCTTTTAAAACTGTTCAGGATGTGCTGCTCTGCATGTCTTCAGAATGTCACCACTGATTTATGAAACATATGAAAAATATCTTCATATTGCATCCAAGAAATTGACTTCTGGAGATTCAGTTTTTGCCTTTTTAATGTTCTTTTGTCTGCACTATCAATCACTCCAATAATCCACACTGGTTCTCTCTCCATTTCAGCTGTTTTTAACACATTTGAAATGGACAAAATATTTACATCTATATAGGTGACTTTGTACTGCAAATATCAATTTTTTCTTTGCAAAGTAGAACCTGTGACAGTTCTGTTTCTCCTCAGTGATGGTTCGACGTACGTGTTGCTGTCATCGGAGCAGGAAGCTCCGGTCTGGCCTGTATCAAAGTCTGCTTGGATGAAGGCTTGGAGCCTGTCTGCTTCGAAAGCAGTGACGACATTGGTGGTCTGTGGAAATTTAAAGTAGGAACATTTTTTTAAAAATAGATTAATTTAAGCTGTTTCCCAAGTTTATGAAAGATGAGCAAACCTTGTCTACATGGTGGAGATGGTGCAAGGCCACAGTGTCTCGCAAAAATACTTGTAGACCGTGATCTTCTTGCATATTGTTTTACTGCAACTCAAAAAATAAAATTCTATCAGTATTTTATTGAGAAGATCAAGACAAAGTGGTACCAAACTGGAGTGGTTGAAAAACGATTCATAGGCTTGTAATTTATTTATTTATTTATTTATTTATTTATTTTTTAGTCTAAAGAGGGGGAAATTGTTTGTCAAATTTTGATTCTGAATTTAATAAAGGTGTAGACTTTGACTGAAGCCTACAGACCTACAAATTAATGTCAACATCTGTAGATCTATAGCCTTTATTTCATAGTCATTGTTGTCTTGGATGCTAAAGTCATTTTCTTTTGCAATCTTAAGCAGCTTCTCTAACAGGAACTTCCTGCTGTCAGCTCCATCTAGTTTTCTGTAAACTAATATTCAATATTAGTTGTATTTCAGCCAGAGCTCCTTCTTCCAAATTGCTGGAATATTAACTTATTTCTGAAGGCAATCAGTTGTTCTGGATATTATTGAAGGGGATCAGTTGCAGGTAAAGGGGCTTAAGTGCAAATGCACCCCGCACTTTTCAGATTTTTAATAATGTTGTAATTGTACCACTTTCTTTACACTCCAGAAATATTCACTTCTGTGTGTCAGTTTGTCACGTTAAATCGTCATAAAACACAAACGTTTGTTTTTAACAGGAAAAACGCTGTAAAGGTTCAATGGATGCCAGTTTGCCTTCAGTCTTTTCTAATCAAGTCTAGCTTTGTTTTTCTGAGCCTGCAGGAGTCACCGGAACCAGAGCGATCCAGCATCTACCGCTCTTTGGTGGTAAACACCTCCAAAGAGATGATGTGTTTCAGTGATTTCCCCATGCCTGATGACTATCCCAACTTTATGCACAACTCCCAGCTGCTGCAGTACTTCAGGCTCTACGCTGAGCATTTTCACCTGCTCCAACACATTCATTTCCAGGTTCCTTTCTCTTTCAACATTGCTTTTTCTTAACATTTTTCTAGTAAAAGGTAAAGTATCTTGACCTTACTGCTTGCATTTCTGTGCAAACCTCAGACCACAGTGAGGAGTGTTACACAGAGGCCAGACTTCTCTGGATCTGGTCAGTGGGATGTAGTGACCATAAACAAAAACAATGAGGAAGAAAAACATATATTTGATGCAGTTCTTGTGTGTTCAGGACACTATACCCATCCAGCCTTACCTCTGTCTGACTTTCACGGTAATCAGAAGAATCAACTTGATTGGTTAAAAACTAAAGACTAGAGAATTTATTTTGCTTTAAGCTGTGCTGTGATGATTTATTTTCCAGGACATTAAACATTTTTTGGCAGGCTTCTTCACAGCTGGGAATACAAAGATGCAGATTCCTTTAAGGGGAAAAGGGTGGTGGTTGTTGGCTTTGGTAACTCTGGGGGAGATGTTGCAGTAGAGATTAGCAGGTCTGCAGAGAAGATGAGTAAATGACACACAGGAGACCTGCCATGTTGTTTGAGAAGCTAAAGAGACGACCTTATTAACTATGAACCTCCACTTTTATGTTTCTCAACCCTTTTCAGACATTTCTCAGTGTAAGGGAAGGGGTCTGGGTGATTAGCAGAATGGCTCATAATGGCCTTCCTCTGGATATGACACTTATCTCCAGATTCAACAGCCTCCTACTGAAGCTGCTCCCTAAGACATTCATCAACTGGTCATCAGAGAGGGCACTAAACCAGAAGTATGACCATAGACTCTACGGTCTGAAGCCCAGACACAGGTAAACACGGCACCCTTTGATAAAACTCATTATTATCGATTGCTAGGCTCTTCACTCCAGTGCATTTAACTAGCAGTCCTGTGAATGCAGAAGTCGGTTATGAAACTGTTGCACTGACTTTCCTGCTCAGTCATTCCAGATGAAATATCCACGCAAACGTCAGAAATGTTAACTTTTGAGTACAAATTAAACACATAATATAGAAGGACCCATCCAGCTGGGACGTTGCTTCAGTCTTTCTTTGTGTAGGTTGCCAACAGGTTTTTCCATTTGGATTTTCAACTTGGATGTCAATAAAACTCAAAAGTCGTCCCTTAAGGCTTTATGCCATGTCCCAGGCTATGAAATCTACTAGAGCTGTATTCAATACTGATAACTTTGTTTAGCATTGTTGGAGATCAAACATCAATGATCTAAGCGTGCCAAGCCCAGCAGACATCATGTCCCTTTAAAACCACGGCACCAACTCTTCCCATCCTCTCTCCCTGTGGCCTCCGGCTCTGTTAGGCGGGACACACCACTCTACAGGTGAAGCCACGTTACTTAATCACACCCTGCATGGAAGAGTGTTCGCTGGGGAAGCAGGCTGCTTTCTGCCTACGATTCAGAGAGAACTGAACGTAAAGTCTTTTCCTCTAATAGAAAAACTAGTCTGCTCGACCGTTGCTTGTCGCCTGGCCTGACTGAACTGTGCCTCACCTGATGCAGCAGAGCTCTGGGGTTTTAGTGTGAATGCACTATGTGCAAAAAGGGATGCATATACTTTAAAGAGGGAGAAGACTTAAAATTCCCCCAAAATGTCCAGATGATGTTATGGCAACTTGTGAAGAATCCACTATAAGCTTCTCTTTTGTGCATCTTTTTTTACAGACTATTGGACAGAAAGCCTCTGATCAACGATGATCTTCCAGGCCGGATTCTTCACGGAGCTCTTGTCATGAAGCCTAAGATCCGAGGGTTCAAGGATTCAGGCGTCATATTTGAAGACGGCAAAGTTGAAGAAAACAACGATGCTGTGATCTTTTGCACTTCTAATTCTTGCCTTCTGCTCGGGAAGGGTCTAACTTGAGTGGATTCCTTCCCACTATCATCGCAACCCAAACTCCTTTACAGGGGAACAGCAGACCCCGCCTATTCAGCCAGGCCAACAATTCCCTTTAACGACCCCCCCTTTCATAGACATAGAAACAAAACGACCCCCATTCCAAAGGGGTGGACGCGTTCGTCCGTTTCAATCTGCATGTTTTCTAAACAAAAACAAGGCTTTGTTGGGTTACTGTATAAAGCAACTCAACGCTATTTCTGACATTTTGAATTGAAAAAGCTTCCTGGATGGGAGAGAAATGTCTCCAAACTTGGAAACAAAGTCCAGTAGATTGTTCGATGTGGTAATTTCACACTACTACTACTGATCCAGCCTCATTCCCAGATATACATCAGTGCCAGGAAGACATCCGTGCTAAAATATCAAGGTGAAAGTCATCATTAGACCCAGCTTCCAACCCAGCTGTGAGAAAAGATTAACTGAGATATTTTTTTATCTCCTGATAAGAGTCTGGTGTTAACTTGCTGCGTTAACACCGAAAACGGCACACCACTAATTAAAACATTCACTTTTTCCTCTTTTTTTTTTTTCACAATTATGCACGAGTTACAGTTGGTCTATAATAATTTAGACGGGACGTTTTTGGAAATCAACATATCAAAAAAATCTAGACATATTAATAACACTTTAAAAGCACCGAAGAGTCGTAAAATCAAGAAGTGTTAGGTTGTATGTTTGATGTTTTAGGTTTCGCTCGTCTTCCATGGAAGCAGAAAATGCTGGAAGCCATAGAGGTCGAGAGGAGGTTAAACACAGGTAACCATCATCCTGATCATCAGAGCTGAATTATACATCAAAATATTTAAAACCTTCTTTCTGATGGATTTTAAAACTAAACTAATCCTTAACAAGCCGTTCTTGAAGTGAATTTCATGGCAAACCAGGTAAGTACCTCCAAACAGTTTGAGTTCAGTGACTCAGTGGCATCATCACACAGCGTCTGTGGGGATCTCTGCCTCTTGTTCGTTACCATAACTAAAAAAGTAAAGAAGGCCTTCATTACTGACAGAAATAAAATAACATCTATTTGCATAATGATCCTTTCTAAAATATAAGCTGGTAACCTACTTTAAACGGCATATAATTTGAAAACGGTATTAATAAATTGTTTTGTGTTCTTTGCTTTAAGGCAAGAAGGCTTAACGTTGGGATCTTGAGAAAATGGCCACAAAGTTCAGTTTTCCAGGAATGTTTTGCTCATATCAATAAAACAAAAACACTGTTTTCATAGTTTTAAAATGAGGTTATTGATGTATTTTAATTTATTTTGATTAAAGAGTGAAACACTTTACATGTTTGAATGTGATAAATGTATATTTGGGACAAGTAGAGTCTGTATTTCCTGGAAAAAAAACTATTTAATTGTAATTTGACACACAAATGCTTTAGAAATTAAATGAAGCCATTTTTGATTGATTCCCTTTTTAATTAAAAATCTTTACATTCAAAGTTTACAGAATATTGAACAGCAGAAACTAATTCGACACAAAATTCAATCACAGCAAGAATCATCTGGATACTTCAAGATAAGGTCATTAAAAATAAGATACAATACAATCGGTTTTTGATGAGCAAATCTGAAAACAGCAGATGATCACAAACCTAGAAACTCAAATATTGCAGTGAAACAACATACTTTACATTTTCATCCTTGTTAAAGACCTAGTAGCATCTAATTATAACTTTCACAGTAAAACAACCATAAACAGATTTGGTTGCAATTTGGCTATTCAGCATATTTGGATTTGCAACAGAAAAAGGGTGAGACCTGAAAGTGGGAAGTCACCCACAGAGCTGCATGTACTGGGAAGACTATGGGTCAGTTATTGCAGGAAGAGGGCACAGTATGACACGGGTCAATCAAACAGACGCTGATGGATCAGCGTCTGTTTGATTATCAAACAGAACCTCTGGATCTGGCTAAAACCAGCCAGATAGACTAATAAAATATCCAATCTAACACCAACATTTACTATACTGCCATTAAACATCCTTTTTGTCAAATAAAAAATGAAGCAACTCAAACACATTCATAGGAAATCTAAACTTTATGTTCATTTGAATCAGCCCACAGATAATAATACACATAATATATGCTTTTAAATTTAGATTGCACAAATAAAAAACAGGAATCGCAGGATTAGCTGTATTTAATTCCCTAATGATACCTGCAAGTAAAATCCAGTACAGCCGGGTGTCAGCTGCATGGAAAAGCTGCAGAGATTCACGGCTAATGTGGGAGAATCTGTGGACAGGAAAACTATCAGCTGCCCACTCTGTAAATATGGGCATCATGAGAGCCTGAAAAAAATACATTGTTGACAGGAAGCCATTAGAAGTCCAGGCTGCACAGCCAAAAGATACACAGAGACAGAAAAAGGGAAGAATAATGAACTTTCTGTACTACTAGATAAACTCTGTGTGTAAAGTGAACCCACCTTCTGCACAGTGAAACACAGTAATGGAAGCATCATGCTTTGGGAATGATTTCCTTCAACATAAACTGAGAAGCTGCTCAGAGGTGACAGAGAAATGGATGTAGCTCAACAAAGGACAGACAATGATCTGGATCTATTTAGATGGATCTATTTAGATCCAGATCATTGTTGACCCGGGGCTTCACCTGCCACCGGGTCAACAACTCTTAAGCATTTAGGTTGAGCTATAAAGAAAACGATTTAGATCTGATTTATTAGAATGGCCAACCCTAAATGCACGTGATTCCATCATCATATTCATCTTTACTGAAAACTGCGAATACAATCCAAACGCATAGAGATGAAAGCAGCTGTTGGGGGAAAATAAACAAACATACATCTTAGCTGAAGACTCGTGTTAGTCTGGCCCACTAGCAACTTATTGCCTTTCGAGGTCTTGGAAGCGAATGAGGAGATTCAAAACATTTGCAGATGTTTAATCACAGTCATGTAAATTTGCTGAATACTATAAACCACACATGAGCCCAGGTGAAGATCAGCTGAACTGGAAAATGTGCTTGGTGAAGCTAATTCTAACGTTTCTAACATTTTGTGATAATCACATAATAATGTGGTAAAGAAGTGTCAAAACTATACGCCCCCTTCTGACCTCCAGGAACTTTCTAACCATTTACCAGGTCATTATATAACAACTTTATCCACATTTCCTGCGAAATATTGATAATAAAATGGGAAACAGAAAGAAATCCCTTCAGAAGGCTAAAACAGCTGGAAACGCCTCTAAAAAGGAAACACATTGATAGTATTTTAATGAAAGATGGCAGCTCTCACAGTCACAGCCATCCTTACACAACCAATAAGTTATCTAGAGGTTGATTTCTAACAATGAAGCTTATTTTACTATAATTAACTGACAAAATGTTATGCTGGCTCCTGCAGTAGTAAAGTTAGCTTTTTTTTTTGTTGTAAGAAAAAAAAGGATTGATTGCATGTTACCTGACTTTTTTTAATTATTTATATCGTTGCTCCACTAATTGAATATTTAACATAATATAGAAAAAATAGCAACATTTACTACCAACATCATGCAAAGCACATGTAAACGTTCTTATATTAGTAAACATCTGTAATCAGACTGGAATTATGGAGCAGTGATGCATTAATATACAGCCTGCAGTCATGAACCTTTAACTGCAGCTACAGTCGGTTTATTGCGTAACAGAGGTCATGTTTACAGGACCACCTGCAAACTAAGGGAGAACAGCTGAGGGCGCTTATCAATCTTTGACATTTGACTTCATTGGCATCTATTTTGAAATATTAAAATCACTAATTTTATTGTTTTTTCTGCAAAAAAGACTTAAGGTATTAGAGACAGAATCTATTCTTTCATTGCTGAGAGGAATCCTATAAATAAAGTTATACTTGAAGATATGGAAAAGAAGGGATTTTAAATGTAAGACAGAAATCTGAAACTGGCTTAAAAAAATGCATTTAAGTTATTTTAAATAAAAGAATTAGCAGCTGCCAGTGAGAATTAGTATCGACACAAAAGTCAAACCAGGATTAATTCTTTGACACATTTTCTTCTTTTATATGTGACTTTAGGGACTAAGGAGCACATTCTGAGACGGATCTGCCAAATAAAAAGAATCCTTTTAAGCTTCAGAAACATTTAAGGCTAAAACCCTTAAATCCAAAAGGTTCAGACAATTAACAGTTTTTAAGTTTCCTTAAATGTTTTTACAGACATACCTTGTAGTTCATCAAACATTTATTTAATTTCCTTCCAAGATTCTCTCAAAATTTTGAAACTTTAGGGAAATATTTGTTCCTCAGTTACCTAATGTAAAAAAAAAAAGTAAAACAAAATACAAAAACATCAGTTAGAAAGAAAGAAAATCAGCTTAATGACAGAAAAACCTGAAACCCAGAGCAGGCACCGATGAACTCATGCATATAGAAGCTTTGGAAACTTCTCCCTCTGGTGCAGCTAATATAGCTTAGCATGCACAGGTAAACCAGAACATTATGACGACCTACTGGTGAGGTTAGAGCACCAACATGGCTGCTGTGAGAAGTTAGCAGAAGCCACCTACATGCAAGCAAATGATTCTAGAATCAGAAACTCCATCAGACCCTAAAGTCTCTAAGTTCTGCCCTATATGGTTGGATGTGATTCAGTAAAGGTAAACCCAATCATTGCAAAACCGTCTGCAGTTCAATGTGTTTAGAATAACAATCTACAGATGCTGACATTATTATGAGAATATAAAACACAAAAGGTTAATTAGGAAATGTTCTATGAGCACTTTGATGGACAGGAGGACACCATATGGCTGATAGTATTACTGGTGAACTCCTGCTAACATATAACTGACTATATGGTCCACCTAACCCACATGTCGGAGACAAGTGTCACTTTGACACATTACCACAGCAGTGACACCATGTGCAACTTTATTCACAAGTAGAAAACATCTAAACATGCAGAGTTTTTATTGTTCAGTCTGTTTATGGATCAGAATTCACAGCTGGTACTTATGTTTGCGTGCCTCTGCATGAACTAAAGGAAACAAGCTAGAACTTTATTAATCATTAGATTTTATAAACAGACATCTAAGCTTGGCTATTTATTCACTGCTGAGTGATCCTCTGAATTATAGGGAATTATTTAGTTAGTTTGTGGTGACTAAAGTAATAAACTGTGTCACTCCCCATTTCATCTCCAGGATTATCTTGAAATTAGCCATAACATAGCAATTAAAACTGCAGATTTAATTGGAATGATGTGCAAAAATGCTTGAATGTAAGACTGTTGGTGAAACCAAGAGGAGCTGATTCAGTCCAGGTCCCGCCTGGTTACCATTAAAATAACATTTGACATTTAAATTAAAATGACATTTAAGAAACTGAAAACTCAGAAGAAAGGAAAGATCACAAGCAGAACTTTCATGAATTCTCCTCCATAAAACAAGAAAATGTTAAAGTATAAAATTAAAATGAAAAAATGTGCAGAGGCCCTTTAAATAAAAACCTTTTTCATTCCCTCTTTCCTTCATACAGTCTCTAAAATGAAGCTAAATGCCCCAGCAGCCCCTGCAGAGCTGGAGGAGAGAGCCACAGTATCTCCACCAGCTTGTACTGGCAGTAACCCATCCAAAACCCAAACAGCACATCAGTAACATGGTGTCTTCCCAGCAGCACGCGGCTGAGCCCCACCAGGCCCACCCAGAGAAAGACCAGGACCCTCAGCGGCGTAGCCAGCACCAGGTGAGCCAGCAGGAACCGCCCACACATAGCGGCTCGGGTGGCGTGACCCGAAGGGAAGGAGTAGCGGTCCACAGAGAAAGTGGCAAACATGTCCATTTGGTTATGAGATGGGCGACGTCGACGCACCACCGCTTTAAGTATACCGACCAGGATGAGGTCCAGCAGGAGGCCTGTGATGCAGAAGAAGAAATAGAAATGAATGATGGTTACAGCCTCACACCTAAACACACAAACACTATGAACACCATGTCAGCATCAGCAGGTAGCTCACTTTACCTATCAAGATCAAGAGAACCAGAAACTAGCTCATTGGCGCCATCTGGTGGCTGTATTAAAGAAGCACCAGACTTATGTGGTATCTATCATTTGTTTCCTGCATATAAGTAATGTTGCAATATATTTCTATCCTTAGATTCTAGTTTTCAATTCAGTAAATACATGATGTTTCTCATATCTAACTGATATCTGACTTAATTAAACCTCCTTATAGAGCTGCCATCTCAGTCCTACAGGATTTATTTTTCCTACAGATGTGACCTAAAACTAAAATTACATGTGCTACTAATAACACTGCCCAATGGCTTTACTCTGTGTCCTAATAGGTCGACACAGTGTGGCGCCGATGCAGCCCGCTGCTCCCCATAAATACACCACAATGGAAACACAGCAGGCTTTTGTCACAACCTGCATGATGTTGCAGTGACGCGTTATCCAACCCTGAACTTAAAATGTAGATTTAAAGTAAAAGTGGGAAAGGAATGGTGCAGTTTATTATGAATGCATGACATTGAAATGTTAAATACAGAAGCTGATAAGTTTTTGAAACAGAAAAGTTGATTTTTTTTAATATATACTTTTGTTTTAAATATCTACTTTAAATCACTTAACTTTCAACATCAAATGCATAAAGTCACAGCAGTTTAAAGCAGCTTGTTTCTTTTTTTAAAATCTATTAAATAGTAGGGGTGTGCAAAATAATCGTCATGACGATGCATTGCGATTTTAATTTTTGTGATCTGCTGCAATGATTCTTGATGCCAAGTATTGATCCTTAATTAACAAAAAGGAATAAATTAAATACATGAATGGTTGGCACACATCAGCCAAAAACAAGTGGAATACAACTTTCAGTTCAGTAGATGTCGCCGCCGATACTGCGACGAGTCATTTATAAACAAAACATGAAGACTGAGAAAATATGCCCAGCTCCATCGCATTCCAAGTCAGATGTTTAAATGTATTTTGGCTTTAAAAACAAAGAATGTAAAAACTAAATTGATAAAATGTTTCCATTTCATTGGTTTAAAGGAGCACTGAGGCCATGTAAACGGCACTGTTATTTTAAGTTTTATAAATTTTAAGCACTTTTTGTCAGTGTGTCCACTCCAGTAATAGTAATATTTGTGTCCAGTATTTGTTTTCATGGCAATCCTTTGATAGTCGTTTCAATAAATACAGCTATGTATGAATTCAGTTGCTTTCAGTTATGTATCAATAGAAGACACTATCCAGATCACACCCAGCCAGTCAGCCACTGGTAATAGCTGTATTTTTTCTTACAGTGTTCAGTGATAATATTGCAATGCATCGCAATATTTCAAGCATTGCGATGCATCGTGATAGAATCACATCGTGGCATGTGAATCGTGATTCGGATCAAATATTGACTTCTTTGGCAATACCCACCCCTATTAAATAGTGCATAGAAATGGGACTAAAAATCAACATGTGCTGCACAAGTGGTCCACAGAAAACCTTTGTTGACCGCAGTAGCATCAATAATCTATGGTGCAGTTTGACGGAGCTGCAGGTTGTTTAAAGCAGAGAGGAAGCCGTTCTAAAAACTCTTTCCAAAGGGCAGCCTTCTAATAACGTCCTCTGGGGTTGGAAATAGAAAGACTGCAGCAAAAAAACATCACTGCTGGACAATGTTTCCAAACGCGTGACTGAAGCTGCTGCTGAAGCAGAGAGATCCATCAGTGAACAACTGTGCTACTATGCCTCCTACACATTAATTAATAACTAAATATATTTTATGAAAATAGCTCCTTACAAAAAATATAAACTGATATATCAGCCACCTTCTGGTATTGAAATAAGCGTCAACTAATTTAGTAATCAATTAATCTTTAACTGGAGTATAAGACTCTAAAACATGCCTTTAGCTGATAAAGTGACCCAATCAGAGCAGATTTTATATCAAAATTGTACAAAAATATCTAAATATTTTGCATTTAAGGTAGAAAAAACATTTTCATCTGTCAAACTGCTCTATCCAGAACTCCTCAAGTGGAAAAGCTTTAGATTAACTCAGTTTAATTTTATAAAAAAAAAAAAAATCTTCTTTAAGGAACCTTTGGCTATCAGATTATTATTTGATTAATCAAAAAAATATGTGAGAGATTAATCAATTTGCCAAAAAATTGTTAGTTGCAGCCTTAGAAGGGACAATTAATCTGTAGTAAAATGTGGGGAGAATGAGGGTAAGAGAAATTCATTGAAATTATAGGATTATAATCAGGACACAATGAGTCAAAACAGATTAAAATAATCTGAAAACAACCTCCAAATCCTAGTCTTAAAGGAATAGTACACCCAAAACATGATTAGCCTTCATTTTCTACTCACCCCCCATGCTGAACAACACTCTGGAGTACTTTTTTGATATCTCAAATGCATCTGGAGATCTGGGAGGCTTCTTGCTGTCTGCTGACATTCAAATAATGGAGGTCTATGGCGCCCGAGGCAGAAAGGTCCATAAAAGTCCACAAAAAACGTGTCAATATTCCTCCATACTGCTCGTCCAATGTATTCCAAGTGTCCTGAGTGGGTAGCGTCCACAATTTACTCGAAACGAAGTCATTTAGAATGTTTTTAGAGCATAAACAGTAGTGTATAGGATTTCCTGAAAGCGCGCACATGCGCGATCACGACGCTACGGAAGCCGGCAGACCCAACCAGATGAAAGTGCGCATTCAGCGTCTGCTCTTCCGATAATGCAAGCGTAGAAGAAGAAATGTGCCGTTTACCTGTGCAAAGAAAGAAACAACGAAAGAAAAATGTCTGAGGACTTCAGTGTTGAGGAAGAGCATGAGTTCTTTGCCGAGCTGAATGCGCTGGTTTGGTCTGCCGGCTTCCGTAGCGTCGGGATCGCGCATGTGCGCGCTTTCAGGAAATCCTATACACTACTGTTTATGCTCTAAAAACATTCTAAATGACTTCGTTTCGAGTAAATTCTGGATGCTACCCACTCAGGACACTTGGATTACATTGGACGAGCAGTATGGAGGAATATTGACACGTTTTTGTGGACTTTTATGGACCTTTCTGTCTCGGGCGCCATAGACCTCCATTATTTAAATGTCAGCAGACAGCAAGAAGCCTCCCAGATCTCCAGATGCATTTGAGATATCAAAAAAGTACTCCAGAGTGTTGTTCAGCATGGGGGTGAGTAGAAAATGAAGGCTAATCATGTTTTGGGTGTACTATTCCTTTAAGGGTACAAGACGTCAGTGTGAACCAGGCTAAGGACTAATCCTTGTGTTATCGAATGCAGACTTTATAAATTGTAAATCTGTAAAGTGGTTAATATGTACTAGGGATCTTATCGCTCAACTTAACTGACAGGTGGACATTCTCTTAAAAACCTGAGATTTTAAAAAGGTTTCATAAAATGAAGGGCTAAATATTTTTTTTAATAATATCTTAAGGTTAAAAAAAGTAGTGCATCGTGTTTTAACCATTTATTGTGCCAACTGTTCAGTTAAGTGGACGCTAACTGTGGTGCAGCTCTGTTTTTAGTGCTAACAGCAGCATTTTAAATCATTTCAAGTGATAAAATGTGTCTATGTATTACCATACAAAAGCCTTCCCATCTACCATGCTAACGGCTAGCATGTGTTTTTGTGTCTTTTGTGAATCTTGCGCAATGTCCTCCACCTTGGTATCATTACATCCTGGCCGTCAGGGCACAGCAGAGAAGTGCTGCTCCGCCATGCAGCATCAACTTAAGGAGTCTATTGAATGTTGATATTTAAAAAACAGAAGCATATAAAGTGCATCCTGCACCCCTGTCGTCATTAAACGGTGTAAATAATCCTGGACTGGGTACTGGATCAATTCTGCTCAAGCATTCCTGATGCTCTGACATTACTTCTGTTGCAAATAGAGATGATGGTCAGCTTAAAGGAAAGTCCGGTCAGCAAGGAATGATCAATGGGTCGTTATTTATACTTAAAACTAATACATTCGCAGTGATTTATTGAATTTAGTGTTAATCAGTAAAAAAATAAAACAGTAATTTTCATCCCGATCACTGAGTCTGAGAGCAGCCATTTTCCCCCAAATATAGCAGCCCCTCCCTCCTGCGATCTTCCAGCAGTGACGTCACGGTGCGGTTAGCCTAGCGCCATTCTCCCCGCTTTCCAAGCTAAATCAATGGGAACTACTAGACACATCTGCAATCAACAACAATTATTGAAGATTTCCAGAGGACTTCACCATTGAAATTCACCAGAGCTATAGTGAAACTGACAATGCCCACGTGCATGGCAGCTGGATGCTGGAATACATCGGAAGAAAAAACCCGTAATATGTAGCCAACATTTGGAAGAAGAATGTTTTCAAGATGACTTGGATAATAGCGCGTTGTGACAAACACCAGATACAGCCGATACCGCACCGTGACGTCACTAACCAGTAGGTGGCAGTAGTGTTCTTTGACAAACATGGATGCCTCCAGTAAAGCACATTCACATGAAAATTACTCTGAATTAAAAACACTGATCATTTATTGAACAGGATGGAATCATTTCAGATTTAAAGAACTTTCAGCAGTTTGAATTCTGAATATGACCGAAGTTCTCCTTTAAGAGTTAAAAGGAACGGCAGTGATAAAAACATTTTAATTAATCCATTAATCTACTACTAATTGTTTACATCTTTAGTATGAACCAATGTAGCGACAGTAAATTTTACCTTTATTTGTCTTTGGAGGTCAAAATTTCCAACTGCTGAGTCATATAATTCGAAAGAAATGCCGCCAACAATCCTAATTATAAGTCGGGATGTTGGAGCAACAAGGTGTTTGTTAAAGAATTATAATATTTGCTTTAAACTTTCCTACACTAACTGTTTGTAGCAGTTTTTTTTTTTTTATATGCATGTAGGATTAACTTTTAGTACCCTGTGTATGCACAGAACAATGTAGGACAATGCTTCTGTGATTTCTAAGGCACCAGTGACTGCAGAGATTACAAGCAGTAAACCAGAGAGCATTTACTGTGGAGTTTATGACATTTCATATTGATAAGTCCTGGGGAAAATGGAACCACCATTAGACCACAGTGTTGATGATATAATTCCAGTGAGAGTGGATGAAAAGCAGTTGGTAGAGGAGCTTTCAAGATGTGCCTCTAGCAATAAAGTGCTAAAATATTCATGCAGTGCTGAGGTGACTTTTACGAAACAGCTGGGAATGCAGCAATTCGTTTTTAGGAAAATGCTAATGGAAACAACCTAAAAAAAGGCCATTCTAAGGTAAGACTTTGCTTTTAAAGGACATTTACCGTCCTTTTTGATCCAATTCATGTTATACTTATTTTAAAAAATGCTATTTCTGCTCTTAATCAAGACAAAACAGAGGTTTTAAAATTAGTAAGAACTCTTACGCCCAAATAAATTCATATATAAAAGAAAAAAAGTCATATTTCTTACTTTGGCATAATGTTTATTTTATAAATTATTATGAGGTAGTTTTAATTGTGCTTAAAATTATTAAAGGTTAAAGCAGGACATGTTTGTCCTGTTTACTTTTGTTGTTTATAGTCTTTGCTCTTCTGGTTGTACCAGAAGTAAGTAAGAAAAGTCAATGATTATTTGTTTCCTGCATCTCTTGCCTGTCGAACCGACCTGGAGGGATGTTCCTCAAAACAGCATCAAGGTTTGATCTTTGTTGCATTTCTTTCACTGATTTTCAGGAAAAACAAGTTTTTTCTTCATGTAGTCATATTTAGTTGATCTGTAGGAAAGTGGAACCAAAGAAGGAACTTTTAAGATTGTGTCAAAGATGATTGAAAAAGGTTAAGGACAGAACCGCCACATGTAAAAGAAAATATTATGATCATAAAAAGATGCATCACTTCTAGCAAAAAACATGCAGAACACAAAGTTAGAGCAAACCAAGGGAATGTGTTATAAAGCAGTGGATCCTCTCTGAAATGGTACCAGATTATTTACCATGTAATTGACAACATATTGTTCATAGATGTTGGAGATTGGTGTGTTTTTCAGTGTAGTCCTGTTTCTCTGACTGTGACTAACTGGATGTGCTCTATTCATCCTCTTACATGGGAGCTGGCTCGGAGCTCATCTGCCTGGCTGTGTGTTTCCTGGACGGGGTCGCCATTTACAGTTGCCTTTTGTATCTATGCTTCTTTTTCTATGTCTGCTTCTGTCTACTTGAACCCGTCGCTCACACTGAGCCTGGTCCTGCTGCAGTTTTCATCTGTTAAAAGCGAGTTTTTCCTCTCCACTGTCGCTACAAGCATGCTTAGTGTGAGGGATTGCATTTGGTCAATGAGTCGATGCAATCAACTAGTTTTCCTAAGATATAAAACTTTGAATCAATCTGACTGGATGATCTGGTGAACTGGAAAGAGAAAAGATAGTGATGAGGAGGAGAGTGTATTTACCTAGCAGCAGGTTGAGCATGACTTCCTGTCCTGCAGCACTGTCACTCTTATACAGACAGTAAGCAGCACCTGCCAGCCACGGGATGCCGTGACCGGAGATCTCGATCAGCTTCATCAGTGGGCGCGCGCTGCCCCAGGAGGAGTCCTCAAAGGCACAGACGCTGAGCCGCTTGGACAGCCAGAGGTCAATGGCGAGCAGGGAACTGAGGGAGATGGCGATAAGGGACGGGTTGAGTCGTATTCCGTCCTCCTCAGGTGGCCCCTGGCCGCTCGCAGAGCCCGTTGAGGACCCGGAGCCCCTGCGACGAGATGGGCTTTCCGAGGCCCGGAGGCGGGCGGTGTTCGGGTCGGAGCCCTGTCGCTGGAGGAGGTGCGGTGAGGAGGACCGGTTCAGCGGCTTCGTCAGCGACACGAACTCAAAGGAGCTGCCGAGAACCGGGCTTCCGTCTCTGCGGCCGGCGTTTTTAGCCTTAGGAGAAGGCATTGCTTTCTCTCTTATGATTTTTTTTAGACCTCAGAAGTCAAGAAAGAGGAAACAGATAAAAACACCACGATGAAAAATGTTGACACCTTCGCAAAGGTTCCCTTTAGCTCATCTGTTGATAACTGTCACGTCAAAGTACGTTGAAGCGAACCGCCATATTTGTTGCTTTGTGCGAAGTGCACTCTGGGAAATTGATTCTTCTTTGTCTTCCGCGATTTTTTTTGTTTTTTTTTTAGAACTTTATTGAAAATTTTGTACAAATATACAGACATATAGTTACAAAGAACATTAGACAGGTGCTCTAATAACAAAACAAAATAAATAAAGAAAGAAAATAATGAAAAGGAGTGTACTTACGCTATTCTATGAAAAATCTTTCAAAAATATCTGTGGATGTGGTGCTTTGTTTAGAATCAATTAATGTAAGGGTGTTCATGTATTCTTTAAATTCAAGAAAGAAACATTTGAATTTTGGGGGTGTTTTGGAATGTTTGCGTTTGTCTATATGAAATTTACCATTCAAAATGAATAGATTTGTAATAAAAGCAGCTTTCATGTCTCCATGGACAAAATAAAATATTACACTTTTATAGTCAATTTCAATGTTTGTTTTGAGTTTAAACATTATATATTGTTCAAGAAGAGTCCAGAAAGTACGGAAGAGGATTAGGGCCAGAGTAAAAAAAAAAATTTAACTGATTTTTAAATTTTATTTCAGTTTTGTATGGGAAAAAAAGCCAGAATTCTGATTTCTTTCTCAGAATTCTGACTTTTTTCTCAGAATTCTGACTTTAATCTCAGAATTCTGACTTTTTTATCGTCAGAATTCAGTCAGAATTCTGAGAAAAAAGTCAGAATTCTGACTTTTTTATCGTCAGAATTCTGACTTTTTTATCGTCAGAATTCTGGCATTTTTATTGTCAGAATTCAATCAGAATTCTGAGATTAAAGTCAGAATTCTGAGATTTCCCATGTTAAACTGTAATAAAATTGAAAAATCAGTTAACTTTTTTTTTTTTTTAGTGGCCCTAATCCTCTTCCGTAAGAAAGTGGTAGATTGAGTACAATGATAAAATAAATGAGATAAGGTTTCTGGTACCATGTTACAAAAACTGCATTTATTTTCAATATCTGACAATTTAGAAAAAAATAAATTTGTCGGATATATAGTGTGTAAAATTTTAATGTGAATCTCTTTGAACTTATTAGATATACAGTATTTATAAAGTAATAGCCAGGCCTTCTTCCAGTCAGTTACCATAAAGATGTTATCCCAAAATGCTTTTCCTCTCTTTCCTTCTCTTTTCGTAAAAACAATTACGTATATGTTTGTTGTTGCATTTTGAGTCTGTTACATCATAACCATTAATCATTAGAGGGGGTTTTATTCTAAGTGCTTCATGGTACTGACAATGACTTCGGATCAGGAGAGAAAGGCAACTAGGGATAGCCTTAGTTACCTAATTGAATTCTTTATATGTGACAGGAAAGGATTTAAGTCTGAGGAAATGTTCATAGCTTAGCATTATACCATTAGTCAAAAAGGTCGCATACAAAGATTATATTTTTATCAACCCAGTTCTGTAAAAGTATAGATTTTTTCCTAATAGTAATATCTTCATTATTCCAAATTAAGGCTTTGTGAGGAGAAAAGTTGTGGGAGTAGCAGAGTTTCCAGGCTAAGAGAGCTTGTTGGAGAAATTTGGAAAAGTTTTAAAGGTAATTTGGTAACATTGTAATTACAGGTGAGTAAAAAGTGCAGAGCACCCAATTTTTAAAAATTATTATTAGGAATAAAAAACCAAATTGAATTAGGGTTTTTAAGACATTCCTTAATCCATTTAATTTTAAAGGCGTTATTCAAGTCATTGAAATGTATTAATTCGAATCCTCCTTGTATCCTGGGTGCTGAGAGAATTTCATTCTTCAAAAGAGGTTTCTTATTTTCCCGGTGAATTTGCTGAGAATTCTATTTATTTCTTTGGATGATAAATTTCCAACAAAAAGTGATAGGGCAGGATATACCAGTCTCGAAATGCCTTCGGCTTTAGATAAGAGAATTCTGCCAGAAATCCAAAGGTCACGTTGAAGCCACATATTCATGATATTTTGGGTTTTTCTAATTCTGGGGAGGAAATGAAGTTGCTGTCTGGAAGACAAATCATTAGAGATGTCTATGCCTAGGTATTTCACCGTTTTCTTTACTTGGATATTTCATATGTTTGAACAATTGGTGTCATAAAGACACAAGATTTCACATTTGTTAATTTTAAGATATAAACCTGAGGCTTTAGAAAAATCAGCAACCAATTGTAAAGCTGTAAAGCCGGTGGTTCACCGTTTGCAGCTTGTCATGATTTGTTTTTGTTACGTGTTTGATACCTTCCATGTTTTCTTTGATAGCTACAATCTCTTCAGTGTTATGGCTGATTTGTTGCTGGAGAGATATGAACCTGCTCGTTAACTGTTCAATAGCTCTCAGTATGTCTGCATTGGAAACCTGGTCGCTGTCTTTCCAGCATGCTTTTTGGAGGCAGGACTTGAGAGAGGAGTATCAGGTAAAGGGGAGCATAAGCTGGGCGGAGAATCATCATTCCAGTCCATCAAAATGTTCCCTCTTTTTTCTTTACATTTTGTCATGTTGTTAGCTTTAGTTTTGGCTAGTTAGCTCAGGGTTAGTAGAAGAGGTTGAAAAAGTAAAAGAAAGGGCTTCCCAGGATCGATAACGGGCAAGACTTTAGTTCTCTTATTGTCTTTTCGTTCACATACCAGTTCTTGAAAGTGATGTTCCGTTAACTTTACTGCAGTTTGTAGGCAAGTGGTGCCCAAAACTCGGAGGAGCTCACAGCGTAGCGTGTGTGCTGGCTGCCATCTTGGCTCCCTTACCAAATGACTTGATAATTTCTAATAATTTGACTTTGGACTGTTTTTAAAAACTAACAAAGCATCAGCTGCAAATAATGCATAACGGTGTTGTTGATGCGCAATTGTTATGCCTGTTTCATTCTAGCCAGTTCTTATGGTTATTGCTAATGGTTAAATAGCTTTAATAAACAGCAAAGGAGGTAAAGCATCCCCTTTACTGAATCCTTTTTTTATTTTGATATGTTTTACAATCAGTCTAACTCGACTATGATAGAAATTTCCATTTGATAAAATATTCACCAAAACCACAACACTTAAAAACCTCAACAGAAATAAATGCTCCACTCTGTAAATGTCTTATTCAGCATCTGATGACAGTAGAACCACTGCATCCATTTCCTGTTTTTATTCATCATATTTAGAAGTCTGACATTATGAAAACTTAACTATTCTTATCTTTAAGGATTAAATTTGCAAATATTTCAAATATTCTTTGATAGAAAATACAAAAAATATTTTATACCACTCTTTAAGTTAGATTTGCTGTCAGTCAATTAAATAATACATAAATGAAAGTTTGTTTTTAATACTTTGTGAACTGAGCTGATTTCATGTATTGTATAATGGATGTGTTTCAATTAACCCTTTATAGGGCGAGTTAGCATTTTGGATCACTTGCATCCCCCTTACAAATGGAGCCCCTCCTGTCCCTCAGTGAGATCTAGAAGCAGAAGATCTATATCCAGCCATTCAGCAAAGATCCTGCTACATGGCTGTACATCTTATCTTGGCATTTGACCAATTAGAGGAGCCCTTTAATGATATATTACCTCCTGTAAATTAAGTTGGGGAAAAAAAGTTAACAAGTCAAGAAAAAAAGGTAAAAGGCTAATTGAAAAGTTAAAAAGGGAAAATTAAAAAGTTACTAAGCCTAGTTAACAATTATATTTAGGTTTACAAACAAACAAATGTAGGTGCCAGTATCAGCATTAATGCCTCTAAGGTTATGTTGTTTCACTCTGAGTGTTTTTCATGAATTTCTTATAGAAGCACTTTTGTTATTTTTCTCAATATATTTGGGCTAGTTGGCGTTTTTTGTTATTACATTGACATTCATTTTTGCCATCAAACTATTCATATTTTTTTTAATGTTACAAAGGTAATAAGGTCTAGTCCTGGATTCCAATAACACTATTGGCTGGAAATGTAGATTTTCAAAGTATTTCACTGAGAGCCTTCTAAAGGGATAAGGACACTGGGTTTAGTTTAATTTAAAAGCAACGCTGCCATCTACTGGCCACTCAGAATTACTACATAAACTCCAAGACAAAAACCTCAGACTTTTTATGTGACTGACTGAGCATCCCAGGTACTTCACTGCTCCTGGATTCAAAGGAATAACCAAGAGAGCATTTTAGCACTAAGGCTAACACAGCATTTGTTTTACAACAGACAAAAAAGAATTATTAAAATTAATTCCCATTATTAGCAAAAAAAAAAAAAATCAAAGAAGTTTAAAAACCTAATTGCAAACTTTAAAATAAACCAACTAGGGAAATTTGGATAGTTTTCAATTTTCACAAAAAATTTAGGTCAGAAAACAGGCCAGCAGTTTATTGGCCAGCAAGATCTTTCATCTGTGATGAAAAAAAGCCATTAAGGCTCTGATGTTGCTGCTGGTAAAGCAGAGCGTTTTATTAGGCAGCGTTTCCACACTTTTCCAAATCCAATGCAAGGACTCATTCCCAAGGACCTCATGAAAATCTGGTCTGTTTTTAGTGATTTATTTGGAAAATATCGATGTTTGAATTCATGTTCTTGTTGTTTATTGTGATCAGCAGAGATTGACTGTAAAATGTTTTTGACATCTATTCATTTTCATCCTCCCCTCTGTGAAAACCTATAGATTTTTTCTGGAACCGCCACTAATGAACAACGACCACAAACCTGTTTTCTATGGTTTGTTACAGAGTGCAGTTTGATTTTAGCTCCCCCAACTTGAGTTGTTTTATGCTTTCTGTCCTTTTCATAGAGCTAACTGGCCGCCTCTACCAACATTTTCTGGAACCGCCACTGATGAACAACAACCACAAACTTTATAGACCTAATTTGTTCAGAAGCTGCAAGATGACCAGAACAATTGTTCTGTTTACATGAGAAACAATAATAACCACAAATATGCTGAAGCGCTGCACTATAGTAATATTAGAACTCTTGCTCCAGTTGACTTCAGTTTGTTTATTTATAAAGAACCAATTTACAGCCAATTATTTCAAGAGCCTTAACAAAAATCAAACCTTTATTATAGTGATAATAAATAACAGGTGAAGATAGAATGACAGGAAGAACCAGAGAGAACCAGACTCATTAGGCAAGATTTGATATAATTCAGTCTTTTAAAATAAAAACAAATCACAGCTAATGTCATATCAAGGCAATTTACATGAGAGCTTTAAAACAGAAACATGTAACAGAATTCAACACAAACAGAATTAAATTAATTTATAAACATCCAGTTAGATCCTATTTACAATATGATGAAGATAAATTTAGTGTATTATGGCGCTTAAAGAAACATATTCAATCCAGGGAAGCTCAGCCAATCACATCCAGTCATGAATGCAGCAGTCCCTCCTCCTGAGCAATGAAGTGGTGACAGTAGAGAGGAAAACTAGCTTTAAGCAGGAATGATCCTCCAGAAGAACCCGGCTCCATGTCAGCGCCCATCTACTGCTGCCGAGCGAGTCTTTAACAGGACAGCAGACGTCCAACAGACACAGAGGCGCCGGTCCAAGGAGCAGCTGACCATCTGGAAAAGAAGAACAGGAGTTAGTGAGAGAACACGCTAGGCTGTGACATTTAAACACAGAAACACTGGGAGAGGTGGAACTTTCACCAAGAGAAGAGGAAGACACACAGGGAGAAGCTAAAGTTAACAGCAGTGATAACTGTAGACAATGGATGCTTGGAGAAAATGCCTGAAAATGCTGCATTTGTTGGAGTCTTCAGTCGGTTTGATCAGGGTCGTTTCTCTGCTTTAATAAGTTCTAAAAACCCTTCAGACATAAACCAGGGGGAAATTCTCCCACATTGGATCAGAAGCTGCTTCTGAACCGTTAACTTCTGCTTCTGGTGAAGGTTTGGTTACAGAGATGAAAACTGAGGTGGAAAGATAAGGATTAAAGGTTAGACCACCTTGATGGGATGGCTGTGGTTTTTCAATCTGTTTGTTCTAGATCTGTTTTTAGTACCTTCACCAATACTGATGAACATCTGGAAGCAATAAAGGTTCTTTACCTTCTTTCTGGGTGGAGCAGACTGATGGTTTAGTTGTGGGCTCTTCAATGTTTTTCAGTCCAGACAAATCGAGGAGCCATGTTTCTCCTCCTTAGTGGTCTGTTTTCTCCATCCTCTGCTTCAGCTCCTTCATCAATGAAAGCAAAGTGTCCTCAGAGTCTGAAACTGTCTGCATGTGACGCCTCTCTAGTCAAACAACCAACATACCTTCAAACACGTGTGGATGGACTCTGCTCCACTGAGATCCCACTGCTAGATCACTGCTTCCATATTCAACCTGCTTCTCCTGTAAAAAAGAAGCTAAATTAATCCACAGAATTTCCTCGACACCAATTTTAAAGTTGAGTTGTCTGTTTGTCATGTTAATAAAGGCTTACTCCAGGTGTTTTCCTCTGTGCCGTCCTCAGGTGGGGACTAGGAGGCTCCTCAGCATCCTGGATGTCCCGGTTCCTCACAGGAGTTCTGCTTTTGGACGTCCACAGTGTCTGAACATAAATGAAAAATTAAGTGAGGCCACCTGAAATGCTGACTTTATATCTAAATGATGGATGATTGTTGCTCGTTACTGTACATGCTCTCACTCTTTGTAAAGGCCAGCAGCTCAGATGATGCTCCTCTGGTTTGGTCGCCGTAGATCTCATCAGCATCTTCTGACGGCCCAAAGCTTGTAGCGGCTCGGTCCGACATGGGATTTAAAAAACACAGAGGAGATCCAGTGTGGTCAGAACTGGCCTAGATCATATGGGGAGTATTTCTGCAGAGGGATATTTCACTAACTGACCAGAGGAACATCTAGAACTAGATCAAGTCACAGCTGAAAGCAGGTTCTAACAATCGGCGCCGTTTACAACCCACATCCTTCCATCAGTCCTGTCCTCTGCTTTAAACTGCTCTGAAATCAATTAGTCCCTCCAAGCATCGTCTTTACCTTCTCACCATCATCCCAGAGACCAGTTCAACTGATGACCACTTCAAGCTGTGTCACTGTTCTATTCTAGATCTAGATCTAGCAGCATTGTCCTGCTCTAGATCAGGGCTGTCCAGCTCCACTCCTCCAGAGCTGCTATGCTGCAGCTTTTAGTCCCATCTCTTCTCCATCAGACCTGAATGGAACGGCGGATTTCCCTCATCAGTCATTCAGCTCTGCAGAGGTCTGGTAAAAGGCTGTTTGTTTGATCCTGGTGTGTTGGAGGAGAGATGCACCTGAAAGCTGCAGAAACACTGCTGTAGAGGACAGGAGTTAGAGAGCTCTGCTCTAGAGAGCTTCTAATCAGTCTCCACTGCAGCCTTGTCCCTCTGCCTCTAGACTTTAAGTTGTCCTCATCTCCACTTTTAGACCTTTAGGATCTTAGTTTGACTTCCTGTGTTTCTGTCCTCAGCAGCGACGTCTCACTCCTTAGAGGTTTTGATGCGTCCCCAGCAGCGATGTCCAGCTGTTGCCTCGGTTTGGTTTGTCTCCTTTTTGCTTCGCCTGTTTTCAACCAGGATTTATGTTTTTGTCTTTTTGTTTATTTTTTCTATTTCGTTCTGTGTTTGTGTGGATTGTTTGGTTTGCCTTCTGTTACCTAGGAGATCGTCCAGCTCTGTCATTAGACGTAGAGCATGTTAGATTATTTCTGCCTTAACAAGCTCTCATGTTTCACACCTTTTATAAATTGTTAGCACATCTCCAGTCTCTGCTCAGATGTCTGTACTAAAGGAAAATTCTTAACATCTCAAACTTAAAACAAAATCTAGCAGCGGGGTAAAGAAAAGCCACGGTGCAAGACGCTACCTAAGGCATCCCTAGACCTGCCAGATATTAAACCAATCAATAAATAATATCTAAATGTGACTGTTTCCAGTCTTTCAGCCTATCCACCTCCAATCGTCATCAAATCACCAAGAAAATACATCTAACTCCTCCTGCAAGATGATCCAAAGCAAGTTGGTAAAATGTTTGGTTCTTCTGCTTAAGTCTCAGCTTCTCTTCAGTGTGAGAAGCTGTTAAAGGAGTTAAATGAAGATTGTTGGTGAAATTCCTCTCCTCACTATTCCTCCCTACAACAAAACTTCTTGGCAGGGGGCTCCTCTTCATCTTCGTCTTCCTCTCTTGTCCTCCTCCTGGAGACAGAGCCAGTCCCTGGAGGTCGGTGGTCTTCTTCGTCCTGTGGTGGAAGGTGGTCACTGTCTTCATCGTCTTCTTCCTCACAGCTATCATACATGGAGCCGTCACTAGACCCATCAAGAGACTGACCAGTAAGAAGCCACCAAACCTCCTCATAATCCTCTGTCACTTCATAAACCAACACCACCGCTTCAACCTCCGCACCTTCCTCCGTAAAAACCTCCTCATGGTCCCTGGAGAACAGTTCTATACTGATAATTAAAGGAAAATCAACCTGATCAGTGATCAAGATGCAGAGCTCCAGGAAAGGATCAGATGGAAGCGGGGCGTCTGGAGCAATGAGGAAAAAATCATTAGACCAGGAACATTAATTAAGGAACATTAAATCACAAAACTCAATGCTTTATTTTAGGTTGCTGGATGTGCCTGTGTGAGTTACTCAGGTTTACGTAGATTTAATCAATAAGAACATCTGTTAGCTAAAACTAATTAAAAAAACATCTAAACAATGCTAGTGGTTTGATTAGTGTTAAAAGAAACATTTAAATCGTTCTAAAATAACACATACATACAAAACTACACACAAGTATTTCCATATATGTATATATCTGTGTATATGGTCCTCGGCATCAGTGGGAGGAGCATTTTTCTGATTTCACCGTAACACTAAGGAACGATTGTTGTAAAGGGAGGACATTTTGCTGGTCCTCACCAGCTATTTTGCTGACGGCTAATTTAAGAACAAAAAACTACAATATCTTTTAAATCACAAGAAAACTATTAAGTTGTAAGTTTATTTTATATTCAAATCTTTTTTTTTTACCGGTTAATGGGGTTTAGATTTTTATTTCAGGATGTTAACAATAAAAAAATACGCTCTAAATGGTGCACTTATTTATTTTATTTTGATTAGACTCCCTGCAGTTACACTAAACTCCCCCTAGGGGGCAGGCGCCCCCTTTGGGAGCTGCTGACCTAGACTATTCATTCAGATTAGTTCAGATTAAAGGACATTTTAAACTGCCAATAAACCGTTCTTTTTTATCTTTATCAGAAAAAAAAGTTCCACTGGGTGATTTGGTAATATAATCATGAATCTTTGAGGTTTAATAACTATAAGCAGAAAATTGTAATAATTGACAGAAATAAAGGATTAAAAACATCAGGCTTTAAATTTCAGATCTATAATTTCTCAGAATCAGAACCTCAGCTTATCAGACCCCTTCCTCAGTGCATCCTAGAGTAGAAATAAAGACCTTTATTAACACATAAAAAGCCCAGAGCAGAAATAGACATTAGCAAACTAGAAGAATTTTGTTCTTTTTCTAAAAACTCTAAGAAAGGGTCCTATACAGAACTTTTAATGGTTTAGGCGAAACCCTCCAGTGTTGAATGTTTTGAAGATCTAGAAAATGAGACCTCAATGAACAAATTGTATTATTACTGGTGACAGATGGGATGAAATGATCTATATTCACCTGAAAATTTAAACAAGCGCTGAAGAAAAATGAAGAATGAGCTCAGAAATATGTTTAAATAATATATTGTTCTAAAATGATGTTTTAATTCTACCTTCTCCCTGTGAACATAAAAATATCATCCTCCTTTCTAAACTCTTGATTAAACATTTATTCTCTATGCTTTCCTCACACAGTTAGCAATGGCAGCACTTATAATAAACTTAGTCAACTTCTAAACATGTTACAGCCA
Source organism: Cyprinodon tularosa (assembly GCF_016077235.1). NCBI lineage: Eukaryota > Metazoa > Chordata > Actinopteri > Cyprinodontiformes > Cyprinodontidae > Cyprinodon > Cyprinodon tularosa. The sequence continues at coordinate 102,326 of NW_024039403.1, forward strand.
AAACATGTAAAGGATCTCATTTTTTTCCACAATAATTTTAAACCTTATAGTTGTTATTGTTGTAACCATGGAGACCATGCTTGTTCTCAGTCAGAAGAGGCCAGGCGCCATCTTGTTTTTAAAAGTTTTTATTAAATAGAAAAAATAAACAGTTTGGCTTGATTATATTTTATGTTAAAAGTCCTTCAAATATATTTAAATATTTATTGAATGTAATTTCACCAACATATCCATATAGAGCAAATGGCATTTTTTTAAAATTCATAGAGCTACGCCATCTAGTTTTCAAACATTTCACATCTAATTCAACAAAGGTGTTTCTCTCAAACAGAAATAAGAGTTATTTTCAAATCATTAAATCACTGTTAACATTCCTGACAAATTCAGTTGACTAGAAACATTTAATCTCTGAGATGTCAAAGATGCTACATGCTAAGCTAGCTTAGCTTGTAGCCTAGCATGTAGCCAGCTTCATGATAAAAACATCAAATTAATAATTTTTCACCTAACATTTTTTTAATTAACATAGTAAAGTGAGTGACAAACCTTCCAGACGATGTCCCGACAAGTTGTTGTCCTCTGGTGCGACGGTCATCTTTAGCAAGTTAGCAAACCACAGACTGCAGCAAGTTCGAGCTTCAAGGTCCCGGTTAGAAAGGAGTGGTTTGAGAAATGCGCTCCGTGTCCATGGCAACCGATAGGTCTGCGCATGCGCGCGAGTTTGAGAGGATTTAGATAAGCTTGCTAATTGCAGTAGCTAATTAGCCAAACAAATCACGTTTTTCTGCAATAATATAGTTTCATCCTCAGCTAAACGAGAGTTTAGTCAAAGTTTGCATTTAATAAGGCAAAGGAGCGAGTTCTAAAGCTCACTGCTCACTTTCTAAGGTTTTCTACCACAGTTTGAAATATTTTACAATAAACATGAATCTGAATTTGGAAATAAATTTCTTTCTGAATGAGGTGATTTTTTTCCGATCACCATTATGATTAGAGCCCAGATACAAATAACAGAGTATAGGGGCCAGGCTAGAGATTTTTATTTCAAGAATAAAATCATAGCATTACAGGAATAAAGTCATAAAACTATTAAACAAATAAAGTTGCGACATTACGAGAATAAAGTCTTAATATTATGAGAATAATGTTGAAAAGTACCGAGAATGAAGCCATCATACTGACCAGCATAACCAAACAGCAACCTGAGTCTGCTTTGACACCCTTCCCATTATGATGCTGCTGTGCTAAAAGATTTCCTTATTTGTAAAACCAAAGTATAACTTCACATGATGCTCCACATTCCTCATTTTAGGGAAGAAAGTGCTTCTTGTAAGAGTTGGCATAAAATACAACCTTATTTTTGCAATATGAGGACTTTATTCTCACAATATGAAGGTTTTATTCTCAAAATAAAAAAATATACAAATCTCTAGCCTAAACCTAATACTCTGTCGTATGTTCACACCCATTCAGATCTTTGGAGTAAAACAATCCCCACTGCATATGTCCAACGCCACTGTCACATTTTCTCTTTAGTCCTAAGAAGCCTCAGGTCAACTCACTAAACAATTACGGGTGTTGTGTGAAATTCTGTTTCCCTGTGAAAATCTGTTCCCCCTGTGTCGGGAGCGTGCATTGCAGCCAGAGAGGCAGATCTGACCATTTTCACGGCACTCCTGAATATTTCATGGTAAAAACAGCTCATATAATCGTGTCAATGTTTTAACATTCTGTTGCTCTTTTTACTAATTTGTAAAATGAATAAATGAACGAGGTCTTCCTACGCTGTTTTGTGTTGTTTTTTTAAACGCCAAGAGAATCAGTATTTCTCCAACTTTTGACCCTTCATTTTCTGAACCAAAATGTCTCGTCTTTAATGCCAGATTGAAGAATGTATTCCCAAAATGAAAGATGACTTTAAACAAATCTGTGACCATAACATACCCCGTACAAAGAGACAAGGTGTTATTTAATCCCCAAACCAGATAAAGAGCCAAGACTCGTTGAGACTAGAAGACCTATCCCACTTATAACTCTATTATAAACTGCTAACCTACTTATTTACCATGCGCCTTTATAAACTGGAATCTCAAATATTGTTGCAGAATCAGTCTGGCTTCTTAAAAGCAACGATCCACAACAATATTAGACTAGTAATGGATTTAATCTAATATAAAGACTTGATTAATGATGATGGTTTTATTCTTTTCTTAGATTTTTATAAAATATTTGATTATGTAGAGCACAATTTTTGTTTACAGAACTTAAATATTTTTGCTTTGGAGAAAAATTTGTGAATCAATAATTGTGTAATACTTCCTAAAGGTACGACAGCTAGATTTAACATTAATGTTGGCATTCCTCCCATATGTGTTTATTTTGGTTGCAAAAATGTTAGCAATCTACCTAAAAACTGTGCCCACATTAAAAAATTAGACATCTTTTGTACAAAATTAACCATTAGCCAGTTAGTAGATGACCCTACCCTTTCTTTAAAAATAACAGTCAAATTCCTATAACAATAGATATAATTTACTTGTTTTCAGAGGCATCAGGACTCTCACCATATAATAAAAAAAGGTTAACTATTATCCATTCATGAGACAACCCAAAAAGAAATATTGAAAATCCCAATTAAATCTAAAATTAAATACTTAGGAATTATTTTAACCACAAACTAAGGCTTAACTTTGAATATTGAAAGCATAATCGCAAAATGCAATTCCCAACTTAATTCATGGCTTCAACATGACCTTTCTATATCAGGGAGAATCCTGCTCTCCAAAATGGAGTGCTTGTCCAGATTCTTTTTTTTTTACTTGCAGTATTGCTGTCCCAAATAGCCTGATTAAAACCATCAATCAAATGAACATGAACTTAATTTGGAGAAACAGACCACACCACCAGGAGAAGGTCAAAGGTGAAAGGAGTAGCAACAATCTTTCAGTCTGACTTACTGACTACTCCAAAGGCAGTTAATAATTACAACTCTTTTGAACATTTTTCCCTTAGTTCCCTCATCCAAATTGCAAAGCCAATAATCCTTTTCTTTTTGTAGCTTTGTATCGTCCACCAGGTCCTTACTCTGAATTTTTAGATGAGTTTTCAGAGCTTGTATCTGATTTGGTGTTAAAAACTGGCAGGGTCATCATAGTGGGGGATTTAGTGATAATGGAGCATTGCCAGCATGTGCTATTTTCAATTGCAACTTTTTATTTGGGCTATCCTTTCCTTGGTGCAACATGCTAAATAAAGTTATAGGGAAGTCATCAAGGTGTTTGAGCCCCAAAGACATTTTTATTTCATGTTTTGCATGAGAGGGAATGAGCAAAATCTGTTGTGCATTCTAGAGAAAGTATATTGGGCCTTGTCACGATAGATAGATAGATAGATAGATAGATAGATAGATAGATAGATAGATAGATAGATAGATAGATAGATAGATAGATAGATAGATAGATAGATAGATAGATAGATAGATAGATAGATAGATAGATAGATAGATAGATAGATAGATAGATAGATAGATAGATAAAGAGATATAAATATATATATATTAAAAAAGAGGAAGAAGTAGGCCTCTTTTGGTCTGTTTTTCGCATTGACCTGATTTTAATAACACAACGGTTCGTCTCCAACACCTTTTTTTTTGTTAAACCATAAAGGTTCATTGCAAGAAGCAACCCTTACAACCTAAGCACAATAAGTCATATCAAAACGTACGAATCTAGGCTGAACAAAGTACGCTGCACTCTCAGATACATTCACATCGCTATATTGCATGTTTTCCTTCTAACTTCAAATAAGGCTTTAAGCCACAAACCTTACATGTGTCAAAAGCTGATTATACATAATTTAATGAATTATTTGGTATTGTGGGATGTTAAAAAAGGTTTGATGAAATTATATATTACTCAAAGAGAGAACAGCAGTAAACAATGACAGTTATTATTGACCGATGGCTTATGTAAACTATAAACAGAAATGAATAGAATGTTAGTGATATTATCAGCTTGCTTATAGCTAAGATTTAAGATGTAGATGGATATATTCTGATATATGATTTTTGGCTAATATCTGACCTATTTTTTCATAAAGGCCAAAAATTCGTTTGACAAACTGAAAATCAGATTTCTCACGACCCTCTTAAGGGTATCTCACAATGTTTTTCAAATACTAAATCCACAGTACAATAAATAATAGATATTTCTGCAGACTTTTCTGTCTGATGACGATGATCTCTGCAATTTCACCAAAGTGACGACGAGCCTCTCAGATGCTTTTCTTATCAGTGATTTCTTGCCTGGTCTGTGATGTGAAAATACACGCAGATGCCTTCCGAAAGCAGTCTGTTTTACTATAGTCCTTTAAGGGTATTTGGTAATGAGAGCGGTATAATAATACATCCACACTTCTTAGATATTTGTATGCAAAACTATTAAAATATAACCATAGTTTTTCTTTCATTCTACCCACTATTCATTTACCATATAATTTACCCATAAATAAACTGGAGTTTGTAATTTTAACATATGATGTGGAAAATAAAGCTCTTTAAAAGGCTTTTAAGCCAGTCAGTGTTACTATGTTAAAGTTACCAAATTGCAACAAACTTGATATCAATCTCTGCTACCATAACATTGTATACCATGGATGAAACATTTTTAGGTTTCAGTTGTTTAAATAGTTAATATATTAAAACTAGGCTCTGCTGGTTTCTACACTTCACATGCAGGTAATCCTTAATATCATGCAATTTAAACAATAAACTTGATGTATTTGAGGTAAATACACTCATTTATATTAATTTTGAAGTATACTTTAAGTATACTTAGAAATCTGAAGTATACTCTGTGCTTTGGGATGGCTGCTGGTCTGAGGTCCTCTCTGCTCCCTCCAGATTGCATGTCTGTTTGCAGAAGCTCCTACAGGTTCTCCCTCGGCTTTGCAGACAGTTTTCATCTTCTACAGATACAGCAGTTGATTGTATGTTTTCTTTTTTGTCTTTCTGCTCTTTTGTTTGTCCTTCTCTTCCCCTGTCCACCTGTCATGTTTTACATTACTAATCCTACTTCTGTAATAAAAATAAATCTTAAATAAATTATAAACAGTATTAGATGACCAAGGGAGGTTCTTCATCCTGACAAACCTCCCTTGGCAAAGCAGAAGTGTTTGGCAGAGCACGGCGCTCACATTCCAACTCTGTTGCCATAATGCTGAACATGACAGGGATAAAGAAAAAAAAAGAAATCAGAAGTATACTTTTTAAATTCTAAATAAACAATATTTACTATAATACAACTACATATGCTATATTTAAAAAAGCATATGCATAATGTTAGGTTTGTGTTAAAATAATCTAAAAAAAAAACAAAACAAACAATCTTCATATTTGGGTGAAATATTCTTGCTTTTATTCAGATCCTTAAACAAAGAAAATTGTTTTTGCAAGGGTAAATGTTTAGAAAAATTTAAAAGTTAAGCACCGTTTCTTTTATTTTAAACACAGAATGCATCCATGCTTTCCTCCAATTTATACAAAAAAACTTTAATTACAGAAAATCACACTGAAACTTCCGTATCTGCTGAATTTTATCGTCCATTAAATCGATTCCTCTAACTTTTAGAAGAGGTATCTGTGTGCTTTCATAAACCTTCACTTATTAAAATAAAAATGTAGGAAGTAAAATTTAGGCTTATAAAGACGCCTCCTCTCTGATTGGCCAGCGTCCCGATAAGAGTTGTGTTAGCCCCTCCCCTTTCCTGCTGTCATTCATGTGGCCCTGATGAACCATCGCAGTTCAGCTGCATCCAGCTCAGTCCGCCAGCCTTCCCTCTTCCTGTTTGCCAGCCGCAGTTAGGAGCCACCATGCCTGGAATCCTGCTGGGAGACGTTTTCCCAAACTTCGAGGCGGACACCACCGCTGGAAAGATCAAATTTCACGACTTTCTGGGCGACTCGTAAGTGCGCATGCTCACAATACCTCAGCTTTTTTTTTGTGTGTGCATATTTCTCAATTTCTCTTTTATCTTTGACTGTTCTTCTCTTAAACTGCAACATATGGTCGCTAAATACAGAATAATTGCGATCTAATATTTTATGCGAACACAATTAATACAGTTTTTACGCATAATTATTGGCTTAATTATGCAATTTTTCTGTCCAAACCGTTACGCCAAATGGAAAACCGCCAACAGTTACTGTTACACAAGAAGGACATACCTGAACCATTTACCTCTGGACTATGTTTCTAATGTTCTATCAGTTTTTTAGAGCAAATAACTCATGAAAAGGCTTTAAAAACACGCTTTACTGATAAATGCAAATCTAAAATGTTTACATTTGTCCAATGGTTGTTTCTCTCATGCATTTAAAAGTGCTTAAAACTTTAGGGTACTTTAAAATACTATTGCTTAACTTTTTTTTGCGAGAAAAATCTTGCAAAACCGGAAAAAAACACGTTGCCAATAACCTCTGGATTCAAATTTTGTGGATTGCCAGGAAGAGGAACACGTGCATCATGTCCAAATTATTTGCTTGGGAAAAAAAGCAAACAATCCCTCTAGGGAAACTGGAAAATAACTTGTTTCTTTCTCTCTGTCAGTGGGAATAATTGCTGGACTGGGAGAGGAAGGCGTCTGTTGAAGCTGCGTCCTAGATCTTTCTTTTTTCTTAATGCTATGATTGTCATCAGTCAGGTTTGTTGCTGCCAAAGCAGGATCAAGCTTGAATTCCAGGATAGCCCAGAACAAAGTCCATTTGAGTTTGTTTTGAAACAGTTTTATAACCAGAGGGCAATGGGGTGGAGGGAGTGGTCTGATTTTGGTCACCCAGTTATCAGGTGATCTGTTGGATCCCTGTGGGGATCAGTTTTCTCTTCCCTTTTCTGCATGTGATGCCAAGTTATTAAAGAATATATTTGCTTTGGATTGCTGCCATGCTCTTTTGTTTGGTCTCATTTCTTTTTTTGTAGATGATATTAACTCTTCAGGTTATGCGCTCTCTCACAGCTGCTTTTTCTATCTATTCTTCTGTCTCCTTGAACCCCAGTCGGCCTCAGCAGATGGCCGCTCACACTGAGCCTGGTTCTGCTGGAGGTTTTTTTCCTTTCCACTGTCGCTACAAGCATTCTTAGTGTGAGGGATTGCTGAAGAATCAATGAGTCGATGCAATCAGCTGGTTTTCGTTAGATAGAAAACTTTGAATTAATCTGACTGGATGATCCGGTGAACTGTAAAGTGCCTTCAGACGACGTGATGTGAATTGGTGCTATAGAAATAAACTGAATAGAATCTGTAAGCACAGGAAGTGGGAGCATGAGAAATCATGTGCCTCAGTCTGAAGCGTATCAAACATGTGACTTGAATGAGGTGCGCTGATCAGTCATGGGTTTTCCATGTTTTTAGCTGGAAGTTTATCCATCCTTGATTAATTAAATTAATAATTTTTCTTCCTGCAGGTGGGGTATCCTGTTCTCCCACCCAGCAGATTTCACCCCTGTGTGCACCACTGAGCTTGCATGTGCTGCCAAGCTCAAAGATGAGTTCAAGAAGCGAGGAGTGAAGATGATCGCCTTGTCCATAGACAATGTTGAGGACCATAAAAAATGGAGCAAGGTGAGGGAACCGCAGAGGGTGCTCCTTTGTTATTGGTTGTGGTTTCATTTTTTTAATGGGTCGTTGCATTAAATTGTTCCCATCATGGGTAGGGATGGCGGAATAAAGATGAACCTGGGTTGTAATTTATAGGATGACTGTTTACCTCGGCCCATGGACTTTAATTGTTGGGTCAAAGTCCAGTTTATTTTTCTCTTTTTTTCCAGCCATAGAGACGCCTCTCTAGTCTTAGTTTATGCTTTTAGCAACGTTTTTTTTAATGAAATGTTTCACCATTAAAGGAAATGTAACTTTTCCTGGTTTGTAAGTAATCAAACAAGGTTCATCATTTTCTACTTCTAGAAATCTTTAACAAGAAGCAGTGGCTTTAGTTTAATCCATGAAGAGTCGCTCAGCGGCAGTAAAATGCTGCTGAAGTTAAACATTAGAACCTGTTCATGTGTCTAAAAATACAGCAGAGATGTTGAAATGATCCAGTTTTCTTTTTATTGCTGGTCTGCTAGTAAAGAACACCAACCGCCCGCTGAGCTGACATTATTCTGCTTATTGAAATAAAACCAATGACCCCCACTAATGTATCATAAAATAGCAGGCAGTGTAAATTCTATTCAGTTTATTTCTATAGCTCCAATTCACATCATGTCATCTCAGGTCACTTTCCAGTTCACCAGATCATCCAGTCTAATTGATTCAAAGTTTTCTGTCTAAGGAAAACCAGTTGATTGCATCGACTCATTGACTCAAATGCAATCCCTCACACTAAGCATGCTTGTAGCGACAGTGGAGAGGAAAAACTCCCTTTTAACAGGAAGAAACCTCCAGTAGAAAATAAAAAGCATTTAATTTTTGATTTCACAGCTAAAGCTCCTAATAATAATAATGTTCTGGCCTAAGTTATATACTTTTTCTCTGCAGGATGTGATGGCGTATGCCAACGAGGGCGACAGCTCTCTGCCGTACCCCATCATCGCTGATGAGAAGCGAGAGCTTGCCGTCCAGCTGGGCATGCTGGATCCTGACGAGAGGAACAAAGCTGGACAACCCCTGACTGCTCGCTGCGTAAGAAAAACCATTCTGCTCACTTTCAATCACTAAAGCTCTGTTTACGCTCAGAAACCAGGTCGTCTGCATGTGTGGCGCAGTTCACACAGATATGTACCCCCTCCCCTTCTGCAGACACTGGTGCACCTCCCTAAAATTGAAGGTGACAACAGACAGTACCGCAGGGAGGAGAGAAAGGAGGCCTCTGATTGGTCTATTCTGCATCCGCTCTAAACTGTGTATTTCCTGTTCTTTACCTAACTGGCTTGTTTTGTTTCTATGACCGCCATTATGAGATAAACTAATGAAGTTGGACCAGCTAGAAGAGCGAGGTGCGCGAGAACGCTGGGAGAATTTTTCCCCCTCTTTTTGGCCCTCATGTTCCTCCGTTGTCGCACAAACTGTCCCTCACTTCCTCACCGCCTCGGCTGTATCTAGACCCACAGCTAGTTCCTATTTGGCCCTCTTGTGTTGAATAACAGCAGAGCAGAACACGCTTCAATATAAGGCATAAATCAAAAATATCATCTTCATACCTGCGACACACTGCTGCAGGAGCATGTAATTAATTTATCCATCCGTCCATCCCTTTTCTGTAACGTTTGTCCGTGCTCGGGCTGCGAGGGGTGCTGGTGCCTATCTCCAGCAGTCTACAGGTGAGAGGCGGGGTACACCCTGGACGGGTCGCCAGTCCATCACAGGGCAACGCAAACAGAAACAGGACATACAATCATTCACACACACTTACACCTAAGCAGAATTTTAGAGAAGCCATTTTACCTAACAGTCATGTTTTTTGACTGTGGGAGGAAGCCGGAGTACCCAGAGAGAACCCACGCATGCTTGGGGAGAACATGCAAACTCCATGCAGAAAGACCCCAGGATGGGAATAGAACCTGAAACCTTCTTGCAGCAAGGCAGCAGTGCTACCCACGGTGCAGCAGTTTCAATCACTCATCAGTAGTGATGTTAATGAGGCATCTTGAAGCGTTTTGACACCTTGCCAAACTGTAGTGAAACTGCATCGATACTGCCTCGCAGAATACTGACACCTGCTGGACATTTTGAGACATTATTGGAAAGACTAAACTGAATGGATTTGATGACCTAGTACAACGATATCATTTAAGTTATTGTAGGTTATATTGTATTATTTCATATCTGTGTTTAAATTGAAAATATCTTTGATACTTTAGATGCAGCCAATAAATAATTTATGGTAAATGTGAATGAGGATGCTTGTGGACTAGGATTTAAAATCTGAATTTTACAACAATAAGCACAGTAAAATGGTAAACTAAGATTGAATTTTTAATAATAATAAACAAAAATAAAAATGCAACGTCTGAATCTTCCTTTTGGGCTGCTCCAAAATTCTTGATAATTTTTATGATAAACTGCAAAATATGAATCTTTTATTTTAGCAGATGCATCATGTTGACAGATATGATTTTAAACACACTTTAGTTAGTCTTCAGTCAGAAACAACTCCTGGATCGGTCACATGACTGTTGAAACGACACGCGCACCGATAGTGTTTTGATCTATGGACTCGATGCGTGCACTGACGCATCGGTGTTGCTGGATCCATCACTACTAATCAGACCTAATTATCAATTAAAATTTTTACCTTTTGATTTGTGTTTAAAATTCTTTGGTTGCCTTTTTTTTTTTTTTTTTCATTTTAATGCATCATATCTATAAACATCGACTTGTTTCGGCCATAAGCAACAACCAGAATGTACTTTGAACTTTTTTATAGATGGAGAATATTTTACAATTCCTTCTTGTTCTGTCCGACTATATTAAAGAATATGACATCCTCTGCAGGGCCAAAGTGCTGCAGGCTGTAAACAAAAAAGCTTTACAGAAATCTGATCGTTTTGTCAGCTTTATAACCAGGTCAGTAGTCAAACAGATTTCACTATTTATTTAAATTATTATTTCTTTATAAGCTTTAAAAAATGATTGTTGGGTAAAGATATCATTACAGTGGCCGCCTCTATCAGGAAGCTGGATTTATTAGCGAGTTCAGTCGTCATTAGGGGTGTAAAGAAATAATCGTTTTGTATCGATGCATCGATCCAACAGCGACGATCCGATGCATCGATACGTCCGCAAGAGAATCGATTCAGGTTTTTTTTTTTTTTTTCCTCCGGTCTATTTTTATCCATTTGCTCCTGGGTGTAATTCTCCTCCCGTGCTGCGGTGGCGCTAAACCTATTTTGCCCTCCTACCTCGCTTCCTGGTTATACTCTTACAGCAGTGTGTTGCAGTGAGCTTGATGCAGACATTTTTGATTTATGCTCAGTATTGAAGCGTGGTCTGTGCTACACGCTGTGGGTCTAGATACGGCCGAGGCGGCGAGGAAGTGGGGGCGAGTTTAGTCCGATGACGGAGGGACATGAGGGCCAAAAAGAGCGGAGATCCAGCTGGAAAAAGGGTCCCAGCGTTCTCGCGCACCTCGCTCTTCTAGCGGGTCAAACTTCATAAGTTGTTTTCCACAATTTCGGTCATAAAAACAAACCAAGCCGGCCTCCTGTCTGCGGTCAGCTACAATTTGGGAGAGGTGCAGCAGAGCGTCTGTGGAGGGGGCGGGGACGTCTGGAGCCGAGGTATTGCATTGCACTCATTGCACTGATTTTGTGCAGTATTTTTTGATGCAAAGCCTTTCAGAATCTATAACGCAGGGGCATTATTATTTTTCAGTGAATGAGGTTTTAATAGGAATAGGTGGAGTGCATATTTTCTACTTTTGTTATTTGCTGTTGTTTTTCAAAAAAATGCATAACGATATTACAGCATTTATTGATTTATTTCAAATTTAAAACACTGTCTAGCCTGAAAGGTGTTAAAAAAAATGAAGCAATTAATTGAATCAAATCGCATCGTGGTGTATTCTTGAGTATCGAAAATAATCCAATCGTTGGGTCAGGAAATCGATACTGAATCGAATCGCCATGATGGGTGTGATTTATACCCCTAGTCGTCACGGTAACGTACCTGTCAGGCAAATTTTCAAAATTGATTTGAATCCTAGAAAACTCTCCACCCAGCAGCCAATCAGCTGGTTTGGAGGCATCGATGAGGCCTTTAATTGAAGACCTGATTTAATTAAGAGGAAAAAAGAATTTACACAAAACATCACAATAAAAGAACTTGAAATCAAAATATGTTCTAGACCAGGGGTGTCAAACTGGTTCCAGAAAGGGCCGTGTGGCTGCAGGTTTTCTTTCCAAACAAGCAATCGCAACCAGGCTCCATTCATCTCATCAAGGGAGTAAAATGAGAAATTTATGAGAAAATTAGTTTTTAATTTATTTTTCCTCCTCCTTGTTTTTGACATGCCAATATTTTACTATTCTTTATTTCTTTTCTCCTGTTTAATGTCCTACACATCTGGCATCCACTTGTTTCTTCTAAATTGATATTTATTGCTTTTTATTGTAAATGTCTATACTTCATATTTATATTTATCTTACCACTGTTACCTGTCATGTCCCGCACTTTATGTCAGTTTTTAAATGTCAGTCTTGTATATTTCTTGTATATTGTAGAGAGTAAACATAATTTCATTTCCATGGTATGTCTTATACATATGAAGAAAGTGACAATAAAAGCTAACTTGACTTGATATGAAGCTAAATAATTTTTTTTATTATAATTAGATCAATGAGAAGATCCTTTGTATCACTATGACGATGTGAGTGATGCAGTTTTTCGTGGGCCAGGCTGACGGTATATGCCAGCTCCTGAAGTCAAGCATCAAGCTAAATGTTTGCTAATGATGCATCAGCTGCTGGAAGAGAGGTTCCTTCCTGCTGTTTGAATGCAGCATTTGTACTAAAAGCCTCCCTTATCATCTAGAATAGAGCTGTATTAATCAGCCTTTAGACTGTTGAGTTATTTTCCTGTCTGACGGGAGTCAAAAAGACAGATGCTCACAAACTGCGCTCCTTCTTCAGTCTTGATTTCTAAGCTTCAAGATACCAGAAAATCTTGAACTCAGCCGTGATGATGAAGCCAGCATCGTGGTTCCATCCCTGGACTTGTTCACTAATATTTAACCTGTGTCGCCTATCAGGTGTTCGTGATCGGCCCAGACAAGAAGCTGAAGCTGTCCATCCTTTACCCGGCCACCACAGGGAGGAACTTTGATGAGATCCTCAGAGTTATCGACTCTCTGCAGCTGACTGCACAGAAGAAGGTGGCCACACCCGTCGACTGGAAGGTAGGAAGTCCAGATTACGGATAGAGAGCCAAGCTTTTTTGTTAACTGTCTGGATGGAAACCAACTCGTTTAAAATATATTATAAATTTATGTTTTTTATTCACTTTCAGCCTGGTGACAAAGTCATGGTCATTCCTTCACTCCCAGATTCTGAGGCTACCGCTCTCTTCCCCAAAGGAGTAGCAACCAAAGAGTTGCCTTCTGGGAAGAAATACCTGCGCACCACTCAGATCTGAGGACGAAGAAATAAAAATAAAATTATTAAAACAAACTGTTTCTTTATTGCTTGCTTTTTTTTATACAAATCTGTGATTAATTCTGGATGTGGAAGTGTGGAAGATATGACCAAGCAGTAGATGTCAGCCTCCAGCTTTTAACTAACTTTTATCCGGTCGCTGCTGTACTTTGCTCTTCCACTAGATGGCGTTAATCGTACACCTTATCGCTTACTCAAAAAACAATTATAAGCAAAAGCATCAACCAGATATTATTAAATAAAAACTTTTTAGAAACGGAGGTTCCTATTTAGAGTTGAAGCCACATCTTATTATTTAAGAAATAATCAAATGTATTTAGGCGTAATTGAAATACTTGATAGAAACCATCAGATGTGAGGAATAGTTTGCTTTGTAACCTTTGTTCTCGGCCCTCCAAAAATAGGTCTTTAAATAGCTGCAGGGATCTCCCTCCCTGGTCCTTAAGATCTGCTCTGCATGTTTTGGATGCAGCACAGCTCAATGAAATGAATGGCTCTTAAAAGTTCACATTGACATAAAGTTCTGGATAAACCAGACCTCAGTGAACTTATTAAAATCTCTGGGTCTCTGCATCCAGTCTCTTGCACCCAAATGAAAGTTGCATCTTCCTAAAAATCCTCAAAGAGTTTGACTGTTTTGTGTTTTACACGAAATGCCTTCTGTTGCGCACCTGAAACATGGAGCTTATATTTCCATGTTTTGTGCTGAGTGATGACCAATTGTTTTTATATGCATGCAGGTCGGTATGCAGCCACAATGTTTCACACAAACTTGGATGCAGGCAACATTTAAAGGAAATGAGAACGACCACAAAACATCAGATTCCTGGAAAAAGGGGTGTGCACCTGGCAGCAGGAGTTACCCATCCCTGGTTTAGAGTTTTTATCTGTTGCTGCAGCCCTCCAGGGTTCTGTAAGAACTTCAAAATGCTGACATGAGGAGGAAAATGTTGCTCGTGTTTTTATTGTAGGAAATGCATTTTAGCAAGGAATAGTTTTTTTTTTAAGGTTTGTTTTATGACTCTGCAATAAATACAATGGGGGGAAAAAGACTAAACATTAGTTTTGTTTAAACTAAATATGCTGTTAATGACATTTCACATGATCCTTCTTATGCATATTTCCTCATTTAAGTCTGTGTCTAAAGAAGTGTTTAAATTTCAGGAAGAGTGAGTATAAAAAAAATGAAAACTTTTATGGCGTTAATAAATTTTATGCAGAAAGATTCTAATTTAGGTGAACTTAAAGTGGGGAAAAAAAACAATGGTTCCACTAAGGTTTCTGGATGAAAGAAAAGATTTTTATTGTAAGTATCATTAATCAAAGCATAATTGTAACCCTTAAGAATAACTAGCATAAGTAAGAGATTTAGCTAAGCTGAAATAATTTTTTAAAAATCAACCTAAACCTCAAATGGATATGGAATAGAACCATGGATTTATCATTAGGCAATACTAGGCAGTTTCCTAGGGCCCCAAGTTCCTGGAGGGCCCGTAAAACTCTGTTTACATTTATGGTTAATACAACTAATCCTTCTTTGTGCACATTGATTATGTTTTTAATCAAAATCTTTGCAACAAACGACGCAAAGAGCAGTGTTGCCAACTTAGCGCTTTAGTCGCTATATTTAGCCACTTTTCAGACCCCTCTAGCACTTTGATTTAAAAAAACCTCCTAGTGCCAAATCTAGCGACTTTTTTCTGCTACTGGAGTCTTTGGAGACGACGGCCCCAAATTCCTGGTGGCCCCATAAAACACTTTTTTAAATGTATGGTTAATACTTATTTGTGCACATTATGTTTTTGATAAAACTCGTTTAAATGCCATCAAAATGCTTATAATTTTAAGTGAGTCTCAGCCCCAAATTGGATCAGTCCATTTAGCTGTGCATGTGCAGAAAGGTCCAAAAAAGCAAGCAGCAAACCATTTGAAAACAAACAGCAGGAATGTTGCCAACTTCGTGCTTCTGTCGTCATCTTTCAGACTTTTCAGACCCCTCTAGAACTTTGATTTCTAAAAAGCTCCTTGCACCAAATCTAGCTACTTTTTCTGCTACTGGAGACTTTGGAGACAACATCTAAAAGCAGCGAACTCTGCTCTCCAGAGCGAGTAGATTGGTAACCCCGCCTCCTGCTCTCCTCTATCTTGTCTGCTGTCATGATTCATGCAGCTATTATTTCATCCAAATGAAAAATGGAGAACAGATAAGCAGATCATGGCTTGTCTACAGTGAAAAGAAGGACTGGGTTATACTTTGGCCTTTTTGGAAACACAGGAAGGAGCAATCAGCTAAGTGAGCTTAGTGCTTGGAAAAAATCTTTCATTCCTTTAGAGACAGCATGAAAAGTCAGCTGATTACAAAACATAGAGAGGAAAACCTAGAACAAATAATGTATTTCTGTTCTATTAAAATTTCTGCATCTATATTATGGGTCTGTTTAATGTGTTGTCTTCTCTATTCAGATGGGGTCCCTACCTCTTTTTGCCTAGGGCCCCAAATTTCCTAAATCCGCCCCTGAGTAGAACAATCCTTTATATCCCCACAGTGGGGAAAGGTTTAAAACAGAGGGCAAAGTTCAGTAGTGTCCATAGAAACAGCATGCTCAGATCAAATGAAGTGTGGAACGGTGTAGGATAGTCTGTGCAACTGAGAAGAAACATGATAAAACTGCAGTTAACAGGAGGGGTGATAACTTATGGATTTTGTGGAGAGCAGTGATATTTATTAAGCCTGAACAGCCATTGGAGGAAAGGACCTACAATGCACCTCTTTTTCTGCTGAAGAAGCCGGGGCATCCTCCATCAGAACTGGCTTCCCTTAGTATCTGATAAAGCAACTATGATGAAATCCCCAGATCCAGCTCCTGACAGGGCCATAGATGTTCCCTATAGATCTGGATCATGCAGTCGTCGTGCTGGAAGGAAAACGTTCCCTTCAGATCTTTTCCAACATCTAACTAGTTTTCTTTTTGTCTTGTTCCATCCGTCCATGGCTGGAATCAGAGTCTTCCCGCAGAATGATGCTGTTTTGCACTTTTTTGCTGCTGTTTTTCGCAGTAATGGTTTATTCTTGGTAAAGGCAATATTCAACTAGACATTAGATTCAAGCCAGCTGGTTTCATCAAACCAAAACATCTTCCATAAAAGACCGAATTACACCAATGGGGAAAACGTGAACTCGTTATGTGAAATCATGAAGTTGTTGGTCAGACTTGATTTTATGCTAAATAAGAGTTTTGGTTACGAGAACATGCATGCCCCATTTTTTATATTTTTTTCTTATTCTGTAAACATTTGACATATTTTTTCTTCCCTTTCATCATCATCCTCTCTTTCATGCATGTCTATCACATAAAAAAAACCCAAAACAATATTCTAAAATTTGACATTACAAAATTAAAAATAGGTTAATCTTCAAGGGTTACCATTCGTTTTGTTTTTTTTTGTTAATTTTTTTTAACAGCACTGTCTACCTATAATGAATCCCAACACCTCCAGCCAGTTGGCTGGATCCAGGACACAGAATCCGGGACTGGGGTGTCTGTTTGTTCATGGGGTTATTCAGCTGTCAAAACTGCAAAGCTGAGGATCGTATGAGTCTTTACTCTAAAGGGGGACACTCATCTTACACCCACCCACACACACACATTGACTGTGAGGATGAGAACAAAAGGGAGAGATGGGTGAGGTGGGAGGCAAAGGGTGTTCAGGGTCTGCTGAAATATCCTTCAGACCTTCTTTCTACTCCTTTCAACTATAAATCTGTTGATCTTCTTCTTGAGCAGCAAAAGGAATTAAGATTCTCATCCTCCCGATGAATGAAGTTATATAAATGAGGATTTTCCTGTCAAAGTCCCAAATATGTGCTGCATTCATCAGGTAACCCCTGCCTGCTGCCTGTCTTCTCCCTTTCTCTTCTCCGGTGGCTGCATTGTGCCCAGAAGTCATCCAAAATAACACCCACACAGACACACCGCGCTGATCAAATGCATTTCTCAGATTCCTGACCACAATGGCTTGTGCCAGAGCATGAGAACCGCCTTGGGTGTCAGACTCTGGCTTAATTACCCAGTAACACCCCCCCTCGCTCACCCCTCACGTTGTTCATCTGTCACCCCTCGCTTCTTGGCTATGGAGCCAACTCCCTCCACCTTTCTTCATCCAAATGATTCCATGTAATTCAACCCCGACCCCAGTCAGGCCTCTAGAGGTAAAGCACACACACTGTACCAGCTGTTAGTCTTTCTCTCTCTGAATACACAATACTCAGAGATTTTTTGTCTGAATTCTCTGAACTGCAGCTCTGAAACAAAGGCCAAATCCTAAAATAACATAAACTATTGCCCTTAAAAAATTATACAGTATAAATAGATACTCTTAGATTAGAACTTTTGAAAGATTAAAACACAAGTTTTGATTTTTTCAGCAAAAAGAAACCAGCAAAACTAAAATCCGCCATCTAAATGAGGGAATAACGAAGGTAGGTTCTACCAGATAACTTTACATTTATCCTCTGGGCTCCTATCGACTTCTATCCGTTGACTGTAAGACCAACTGTACAGCTGCTTCACTTCCAAACAGAAAGCCCACATTCATATCTTCGGGTAACACAGAGTACATGTCAGACTTAATAATATTACTTTAGCGATAGTTTCAAGGTGTTGCATTATTGTATGTCTCGTACCATGTCTTTTGGTTGTGCTGTTCTTTTTTCATCTCGTTACAGGTGATGAAGCAGACTGAAAATGTTTTGTCATTGTCTCCTTTCTATCTCTTCTTTCTTTCATCTTTTCTCTTTTTTTTTCTTTTTTCCCCTTTCTTCTTCTGTTTTTCTGCTCTATTTACATTGCAGTGTCCATATAAACTGTAAAACTCCCTGCATAATTATAATAAAACAATTAATATGCATGAAACAAGTGTAGCAGTATGGCAATTGCCATACTGCTACACTTGTGAAAATAAAATCTGTTGGGCTCTTTTTGGCATCAAGACAATTATTCTTATTGTCACATTGCCAGACAGTATCCTGTCTGGCAATGTGACCAACTGTTTTTTTCTTTTTCTTTTCAACTGCATTAACCAACTCCTGGGGTCCTATTGGCTGGTTTCATGTTGCTATTGGGTCCTACATTTGTATACACAGCCTTCCCTCAGGTAAAGAAGTCACACAACCTCCAGATTTTTGCTTGAGCATCATCCCCTCCATTTACTGAACTGGATTTATCTGACTGAAGTAATTAAAAGGCTGTATAGATTTTTCCTGTGTTTATTACAGCATCTACAACATGTAAATATGTAGTTATTGCTACATTTTATCTAGAGCTTGTTTTGTAATTGTTGCAATATTACACCGTTGGGTGAATGTTGCAGTCAAAACAACCCTGTTTTTGAGAGGAATGTCTTGAGAGGAACTTTTCCCAATATGACTTTAAGAGGGTTTTGTATTTTCCAGGATGAAGTGAATGATTTACACGCTGATAAGAGAACTTAATTGGTTCCATTGTTTATAATGCCTTGTAATAATGTTCAAACCCCTTAAAATATTTCGCACTTTGCCGCTCTACAACTACAAACTAAATAGTGTTTTAATGGATAAATCAAAACAAAGAAGAGCATTGCTTTTTCTGTTTTTATATACATTCCCACCTGGTTTCTGTTCCTGCTGAGAAAACAGCCTCCAACAGTATATTTCATGGTGCTGATGGTGTTTTTAGGGTTTATTATAGATTATCCTCCACATGCAGGGTAGTTTGGACCCAAAAAGCCAATTTTTAGCCTGTTCTGTGTCATCTGTTAAATGGAGATGTTTTTGTTGCTCTCTATCACAAATAGAAATACGCAAGGCGCAAAATTCTTGTACAGAACACAAAGTTATTTGCGTGTACTTTGATGTATTTAAGTATAAGGGTTTGCACCACATTTTTTAAGTTTTTTGCTAAAAGAATCATGCATCATGTGCTTTTCACCTCACATTCTTCACTACTTTCTGATGTATTGATGTATTGCATCGATAAAAATATGCTAAAGTGTGGGATTGTAATGTGAAAAACATCTGGAAAAGTTGAATGCTTTGCAAACCAGTTTGAAATAACTTTAAATATTCTGACATGAGGCTTGAATTTATTCTGCCATTTACCTTTTGGTGGGAAAAAGGGAATGAGCATAATCCTTTAAATGTCAAACTACTCCCTTAAAGAGTTGTGGTGCACAGAGGCCACAGCATATACCATTCTAAATATGTGTGTTTATTCGTGAACATGTGCTCACCATGGGAGAGGTCTTTTTTCCCATCTTGTGTGCCAGGCATTGACTTCATCACCTGAAGCTGCCCGTGACCTCCAGGTTAACAAGCCAGAGACCAGAGGAGCTGCGCTTACACATACATCGAGCTGCAGCTTGATGCTTTCCAGACGCTCAGCCTCCCTCTTGCCCTCCCTCCAGCATCGCCAGGCACTCTCGGCTCTCTCCCCATCTCCCACGCACACTTTGCACCCTTGCACAAAATCAATCCCTCCTCCATCTTGCACAGCTTTCTTATCAAAGTTTTTGCTTCTTCAGCTTGCCGTTTCCATGCATAAACTAAAACGTCACATACATTTTCTTGTCTTTGTTTATTCTCTTGACTTTCATTCTTCCCATCTTTATGTTCCACAGCGTTCCCATTCTGAAAGTGCTGCACATCAAAAGCATTGCAACAAAGATGGCCTTAGTGATAAGCAGTGAGACAGATGAGCAGGCTGAAGGTCAAGCAGACAGACAGGGACGTGAGTGATGAACTGATGACCTCCCTGAACTTTCAGAAACATTATCCTCCTCACAGTGGACGTTCACCTCTGACGCCTCTCTCGCTCTGACAAAAGGAAGGGTCAGTGGTCCTTTTGCACATCCAAGAACCCGCAGGCATAATAATAAAGGTGTATGATTCAAGTGCCCAGATAAAGGCTGCTGTTTTGATGGCACCTTGTAAATACTCCATCCAGACAGGCTATTAGAGCAGCAGGTTAGTGCTCCGAACGAACAGGGTGATAAATGAGATGGTAAAAGTGCAGTCTCTCTCAGTGCTTCTCTTTATCTTCCTCTATCAATTTCATTGCCTTTCTCCAGCTTTTTGCTCCATCCAGTGCCCGCTATTAGCGACACATTGATCATCCGGCGGTGGCGTATCACCTGAGTAATGGCTAAGGATGTCTGGGCTTTAAAACAGCCCTAAAGAGGCGCCAGGAGCTTCATCAAGGTGACAAAGTAAAAGGGTTGCTCTTATGATAAAATGCGACTCTTTGTGCACAATCATATACTGTGTCTGCATTGTTAGATGGACAGTTGAAAAAGGAAACACCAAAGAACATCCAGCGATGAGAGGAAAACTAAAAACCTCACATGCAATCATGGTTTCAGCCTTGAAGCATTTATTTCTATACGCCAATTCACAACACGTCATCTCAGGCACTTAACAGTTCACCAGATCATCCAGTCACACTGATTAAAAGTTTTTTATCTAAGGAAAACTAGTTAATTGCATCGACTCACTGACTCTTCAGCAATCCCTCACACTAAGCATGCTTGTAGCGACAGTGGAGAGGAAAAACTCCCTCATAACAGGAAGAAACCTCCAGCAGAACCAGGCTCAGTGTGAGCGGCCATCTGCTGAGGCCCACTGGGGTTCAAGGAGACAGAAGCAGACATAGAAAAAGAAGCAGAAAAACAAAAGGCAACATGTCCAGGAAACATGTTGCCACTAGGTAGTTAGCAAGCTGAAGCAGCTTGCGGACTCTGCTGATCAACTCCTCTCCAGATCCAACAGTGACCCTCTCAAAGTTATCTACAAGAACCCTCAAGGTACAATCAGTTACAATCTGAGAATCAAACTCCAAGGTGCAACGCTAACTGAACTGTCTCTCACGCAGACTCCGGTGAACCAGTTTCCAGGCCCGAACCAGAACCAGTCATATCAGTGTGCTTGTTCCAAAATAAACTTGTTAAACTTTTACTCCTGTGTCCGTCTAGTGGTGTTCTGCATATTTGGGTCACTCTCCTTGCACCCATCATGACAGTATCCCTTTAGTCATGTCTCAAAAAACAGTTTATGGTCAGATTACCATACAGTTCAAAAAACACCAGAAAGAAAAAGAAGAAATTTTGTTTTCGTACAAAACTAAAGGGATAAACGGGTTTTGGCTATGGGTATGCTGGTCTGGGTACGCTCATCTGACAGAACACCGGTGTTGCAAATGTTTTAGATGTTTCCCTGCTTTTGATGCTTGCAATTCATAAAAAACCTGTAAATCAGCCATCAATGAAAAATCTGGGGGGCTGAAGAAGTACGAAACCTGCGGGACACCAGCCGTTCAGGAGTGGAAACAAACACCTCTGTTTTCACCTATTTACAGGATCAGTGTTTGTTTTCCTGTAGAAGTTTTCCTGGTTAAAGCACAAAGTATGAATGTTACATAAACTGTGACCAAAGATTATATGTAGTTTCTGAATTCATGTAACAAGTGTTTGTAGATTTTAATTTCAAACTTCTGAAAATTTGTACACAGTCTTTATATAATTTAATTTCAGATGCTTATTAATTCTTGGAAGTTTTTATTTTGTTTAAGACATTTGTTGGGTTCTAAACGTTTTAAATTTGCTGACATCCTTTGGGTTTTAGGCATTAAAAAATCTTGCTTAGGTGAGAAAAAAAATGTGTCTGGGATTAAATGCAGGTTCTCAAATCAGGGACTCTATTGTTAAAACATGAAGAGCAACAAAGCAACAATCTGAGGGTCACAATGTCACGTATTATTTTACTATTTCTGCTCCATATATTTTAAATAATATTAGAAAAATCAAGTGTACACACTATAAATTATTCACCCTATTTAGGTCCAGAAGGAAAACTCAGACACCCTTCTAGCCTGCCTGAACTACCTCACAGAGAAGGTTCTGTACATTTCATTCACTTGTGTCCAGGACATCGATTGTCCTTTTATCATGGCCCTGATTTACTAGCCTCGTGAGACCATCCTGATCTTGCAAGCTTTCAAGGTTTCACTCGCAGATCAGTCTGGAGACTCTCTGTTAAAGAAAATTTGGAGCCGTTCACCAAACGAACGTCCAATCAGCGTTGGCTTTGAGGCGGGATGAGGTGTGACGCAACGAGAAGCGCGACAGTTCAGTCTAAAGAACATGGCGGCTTCAGCCGATGAAACTAGCGTTAGCGTGGCTACCGAGCAAGTTTTATCGGAATTACAGAGTATTTCTTCACTTAAAGAAGAACAAAACACTGCTCTGGAGGCTTTTCTCAGAGGAAAAGATGTTTTTGCCCTTCTCCCGACTGGTTTCGGCAAGAGTTTGATCTATCAATTGGCTCCTCTTCGTCGTCGCTCTGTTAGTACGTCATATGCTTCGTTGATCTGATTGGTTTATTTGGCCCGTCTATCACCAACATAGGCCAATCAACTAACCAGTATTTTCGCCCCTTCCCAAAATTACTTCAACGGAAGGTTTCCAGATGGATATGCAGAGCAAATCCATCTGGTGGAGTCAGGTTACTGATTTACTAAGATACTGAATAATGACCTCTAAATTGTTTGTGTAGATAGAAAAATGCAGGTCAACTTAGAGTAAGTGTTGTTAGTGATCTACTAATAATACGTACACAACTGATATCAGGTACCACATTTCTACAGAGTGCTTCCATAGTTTTAGCGATCAGGGTGGATTTATTTTGAATGTCTCATAAACACCTGAAATTCAACAGCACATGGAAGTCCTGGGGTTTGTGGCATAGAGGCATATGCCACAAATCCCAGGATATGCCATATTATATGGCATATAATATGGCATATTCTCTCTTCTGTCTTTCTCCGTCTTTCAACATTAATTTCACATCTCACGTTGAATGTGCGCATTATACACACAGAAACTGCAACTGCCGTAGGTTTGAGGTTTGATGAACCACAATGGTAATCACAATTGTATATCCTCCTCCCAACGTTTTGTAAGTTCTGATGATCATCATATGTTCTGCGTATTTGTGAAGGCTAACAAGCTACATTTTTGTACTTTGTTCGTGCTTTGCCTGGCTGCTCAGTGGAGCAGTGGGTGGGTAGCACTGCTGCCTTGCAGCAAGAAGGTTCTGGGTTCGATTCCCGGCCCAGGGTCTTTCTGCATGGAGTTTGCATGTTCTCCCTGAGCATGCGTGGGTTCTCTCTGCAAACTCCGGCTTCCTCCCACAGTCCAAAAACATGCCTGCTAGGTTAATTGGCTTCTCTAAATTCTCCTTAGGTGTGTGTGAATGGTTGTTTGTCCTGTTTGTCTCTCTGTTGCCCTGCGATGGACTGGCAACCTGTCCAGGGTGGACCCTGCCTCTCACCCATAGACAGCTGGAGATAGGCACCAGCACCCCTCACGCCCCCGCTTGGGATAAGTGTGACGGAAAATGGATGGATGGATGTTATGTGTATTATAGAGACTCATGTACACCTGGCTAGTATATTAGCTTTGCATCAAGTTAGTAGGTGCTGTCATACACTCAGACCTTTAGCAGGAGATTAGGACTAAGCCTCCACCAAAACCCAGAGGCCAAGGTTTAAACTACAGGCACTTGTGGATGCACAACCCAAATTCCTCCATCTTCCATACCTGGTTCCCTGAGGATGTCCCTGTCTCCTGGTCCAGGCCATATTCACCAATCGCAAGGACAGACAATCATTCGGATCCCTAAATAGTTCACCCCATCGCCCAAGACCAGTTTGCCATGGAAGACTGAAAACAGGAGCCGGAGTACCTGGGCAATAGCTTCCAAAATCATAAAGGTACGTATATGTATTCTTAATTGCAAAAGTATTGATGGGTTTATTTATAATTAAAGGCTGTCTAACATTCTATTATTGTTTGAATTCCCAAGATAGACTTAGCCCCAAAACAAATGACCACCATAAAGATCGACAGGAGGATGTCTGCTCCTCTGTCCTACACATTCCTGGTATGGAAAGGAACAGCAAGAGGAAAAGTGGGGCCATAAAGTAAAGAAATGGACAAAGAATAAAGAGAAAGGAAAGAGACTGAGACAAAAAACCTGCTGTTTTCCTTTCCACTAGTTTATTTGTCTTTTAGCAGAAGGCAGCCAAAGTAAAAGGGCAAAGGGAGGGTAGATGTGAAACTTTATCTCAGAGAGACGAGAGTACCATTTTCCTGTGCATGCATGTGTGTGTAGTTTGCACTTAGATTGTTATGTGAGAAGGGAGGAAGAGATTTAAAAAATGACGGTTGCAGAGGTTAGGAAGGGGAAAGGAGGATAGGAAGAGCTGAGATGGCATTGCTATGGAAACAGTTCAGGGTTTGGATGATTTTTCCCAAACCATAATGAGCTAGTTAAGAGTATAATGAAACCAGTCTGGCTTTCCTGGCTCTCACACCCCCGGGTTGCGTCCACGTACACACGGCGTGGAGGGAGTCACACATGTTTTGCTTTAGCGCTTGTTTATGTTCATCCAACAGCGGGAGAGCAGAGCCATAGTTAACTATCAATTAAAGCGATGATCATAAAACAAGGACTTGTAAATAAACAGAGCCAGACGAACACTGACAAAAGGCTAGAACAAGAAAAACAAAAAGAAAAATGTATTTTTTACAGGCTTATAATAGAATGCATGTGCATATATTGAAAACAATTTTTTTTTTTTTATTAAAAGAATAAATACATTTTACTCTAGAAAAAAGTTTTCTAGTTCTTTGCAAGCTATACAGGTAAACATTTTGCAAATGACACTTTTTTGGTGTTGTGTGGAAGTTCAGGTTATGGCCGTGAGGCTCCAGAAACCAGTTGGACTTCTTGGCTTTTCAATTCCGCTTTAAAAGCTGGAGGCCATGCAGCGTGCGTTACATGGAGAGTAATAAGTCTCTGTGTGTGCGTTAAAAACATTAGAGGTGTGGGTCAGAATGTGTGCTTGTATGTTAACGTCTTCTCCGACTGAGTATAATGAGCTCCCCAGAGTCTCCCCCACCCCTCCTTCCAGCTCCCCATCACTCCCTCCCCTTTCATTTTACCCTAAACTTGGCCCTGTTAACCCCTCACCTTCCGCCTGTCCTGTTTATCTTAAATTGGAGATCTTGGGGAGGAAAGTGGACTTGGATGCCGGTTCACGTTTATTTACATAGGTAGGTAGAAGGATTTGAGAGGATGGAAATGGCAAAGCTCGGACACGTCGGAGTGACTTTGACTCCTTCTTTTTGTTGTGGTTTGACTGCTGGGAAGAGGAAAAAAAGAAAGAAACATCAGCTTAGATAGTGGGTCAGTGGCTTCGCACCTCTGGACTGACCTGGTGGTCACCATTCTGGGGTCAGTTCAGTCACTTAACAAGAAGCTGCAGGATGTCCTCTATCCCCAGTTAAAATCTTTAGGGTCACTGCCCAAAATCTGACCTTATTTTGCTATCAGAAATGGGGGGTATTAATCCAATCTGGAGTTAAAGCTAAAAAACCCCACAAATCTAAAGAAATGACACTCATTTTATGAAAATCGGGTTCTGTCAGGTCTTTGTTGTATGTAGGCCAAGGTGTTGACTTTTAAATAATGAGTGATGAAGGAGTAAAATCCAGTGTTCAACTGCTTCACCAATGTGGTCATCGTTCAATTTAATTCTATTCAATTTATTTCTATAGCGCCAATGCACAACACACGTCATCTCAGGGGACTTTACAGTTCACCAGATCATCCAGGCGGATTGATTGAAAGTTTTCTATCCAAGGAAAACCAGCTGATTGCATCGACTAATTGACTCTTCAGCAATCCCTCACGCTAAGCATGCTTGTAGCGACAGTGGAGAGGAAAAACTCCCTTTGAACAGGAAGAAACCTCCAGCAGAACCAGGCTCAGTGTGAGCGGCCATCTGCTGAGGCCCACTGGGGTTCAAGGAGACTGAAGCAGACATAGAAAAAGAAGCAGAGAAAGAAAAGGCAACTATAAAAGGTGGCCCTGTCCAGGAAACATGTTGCCAATTAGGTAGGTAGCAACTTCTACAGGAAGTATTCATGCTAATTGAACTCTTTCATATTCTAACATGTTTATGGAGCCATTTTCCAAAGCTCCACTCCTTCATCTATAATAAGCTGCAGCTATTGTTCTCCTACCTCCCTCTGTCACACTGTGCACATGTGCCAGCATAAATGCTATCTTTAATGTATAATTTCATGTATTTTTGTTCAGTTTCAGTTGTTCTGATTAGCATACTTTAAAATACATCAGTAAATAGTGTAATTTAGTAGTAGGAAAACATTGGGTGAATACTAATACGTGTCTTTTCAAAATGTTGCACACTAACCCATCCATACACTCCAAAATCTCTAACTAACAATCAACATTAATAGTATTGATTGATTTAAAAGGTCATATTTCTACGGAAGAGGATTAGGGCGACTGAAAAAAAAAATTTAACTGATTTTTAAATTTGATTTCAGTTTAAAATGGGAAAAAAGTCAGAATTTTTTTTTTCTCAGAATTCCGACTTTAATCTTTGAATTCTGACTTTAAAATCAGAATTCCGACTTTAATCTCAGAATTCTGACTTTTTTCCCATATTAAACGGAAATAAAATTTAAAAATGAGTTAACTTTTTTTTTTTTTTTCAGTGGCCCTAATCCTCTTCCGTATATTTCAGCCTCCATGCATCAGACAATATTTCTCTGGAAAAACTCAGTTTTAACAAGAAGACACCTCCAGGAGAACCAGGCTCAGTGTGAGCGGCCATCTGCTGAGGCCGACTGGGGTTCAAGGAGACAGAAGCAGAGATGCAAAACTCAACTGTAAAAAGGTGGCCCAATCCAGAAAAAATACAGCTCCCATGTCAGAGGAAGAAAGAGAGCACATCCAGCCAGTCACAATCAGAGAAACAGGACTACAGTGAAAAACAGGCCAAGCTCCAACATCTAGAAACAAAGGTGTTGATGGCAGCAGCACAGCTGATATTTCTCTCCAGGATGGAGTCACAGCCAAACAGGAACAGACCAGATGAAGCTACTATGAGAAAAAGCAGAGAGAGCAGAACGTTAGAGATTGAACCAATAGATTCTGCAGAGTGGGAGAATAGAGATGGAATGAAGCAGAATGATGAAAAAGGTGTCCCTATGTCCTCCAGCAGTCTAAGCCTATATCAGCAGAACTATAGAGATAGCTCAGGATAACCTGAGCCACACATCATCCCAGGGATATATTTTGAAGACCTAATCATCAACTCCTCATCAGGAGTTTACATTTCAGTGTTTTATATCAGCCCTCAGAGAATTAAAATAAATGGATGATTTCAAGGCTGAGTAAATATTCATCAGCACAGACAGAGCATCTACATGGCATAGTCGGAAATGTTATCAACAGGTCATATATATTCATCTAACCCTTGTAGAAATGGTGTATAAAATGGCTAACATGGCATCTCAGAGGGATTTTTATGTGGAAAAAACATAAATTCCATTTCCACCTGGCTGATGTGGAGATTAAATTATGCAGCTGCATCCAGTAAAACTGAGCTCTAGGTATTTTGTAAATTAAAGGAAAATTCCGGTTTTTAACACTTTTAGCCCATTTTCTGTAGTGTCCAGGATGAAATCGAATGATCGACACCAAAAACTTGACGATTGGTCCTGTCTCTGCTTTTTGGCTCATGCAGAATCCCCCCCTGGCTGCTTCAGAATGGCTTCCATAGTGCATGTCCGATAATGTCCTTAAAACAACCTTAAACGTTCTTTTTTTAAAATATGCTACTCACCGGGTCGTCAGCGCTGTTCAATGACGTTCCAAAAAAAGTTTCGTGAAGAAAAACCGTTCCTGTCTTGTTTTATTTAGCATTTTGTAAATCCCAGAACTATTTTTTCCGATACATCACAACCGCTTATAAACTTCCGCTTCCGGTTCGAATCTGAAGCGTTGCACACTCCAGACCACTAGTTGGCGACGGTATCCTCTACCGTCAAACTCAAAGTCCAATATGTCCTCCTCAAGAATCCACCTTTCGTATTCCATTTTCAGAGTTTTTTAAAGTGTTTAACAGAGACGTTAGCACCTCGACGTCGGAGTACACAGAGTGAAGCAGAAACACTTGGGCCTTGCGAAAAGACTACAACTAAGCGTAAACAGGCCCCATTTCCGTTTCCGGTGGCGGAGGGATATTGACTATTCCAACAGAATTCAATGGGATTTACAAAATGCTAAATAAAACACTACAGGAACGTTTTTTCTTTACGAAACTTTTTTTGGAACGTCATTGAACAGCATATTTAAAAAAAGAACGTTTAAGGTTGTTTTAAGGACATTATCGGACATGCACTATGGAAGCCATTCTGAAGCAGCCAGGGGGTGATTCTGCATGAGCCAAATAGCAGAGACAGGACCAATTGTCAAAATTTTGGTGTCGATCATTCGATTTCATCCTGGACACTACAGAAAATGGGCTAAAAGTGTTAAAAACCGGAATTTTCCTTTAATTTAGGTGTATGTTTTAAAGTCTAGGTGTGCTTGCTTTTTAACCTTCACTTAACTGTTATGCTCTTTTCTGTGTTTTTACAACAGTTTGACAGTGGTAGAGGTTGGTGGTTGTAATGTGATGACATGAGGAAAAAAAATCACTTTTGCAAGACTCTGTGGGTCTTTGGAAATCACCCTGCTGTGAAAAAAAAAAGACAAAGACACTGTTGACTAGAGAAGATAAAACGATTACATCTAAAGTTCAGTCCTCCATGTTCCCAAGCCTGCGTGGATTACGTACTTAGAAAATCAGAAATCGCACAAATCCATTTAAATGTCGCTGATAATCCACTGAGGTCAGCTAAAAGATCCAATAAATCTGATTTTCCTTCATACTTTATTGATTTGGGAAGGCAAGAGACACCTGTGCAGGAATCATCAGGAGGGTAACTTTCTCATTGGCGCTCTTTTAAAGGAGAATTAAAAACAGCTTGATATGATGTTAATGTGACAAAGCAGCCGGGGTTAGGAAGGGACTTCCCAGCCGCCTAACTCTTGCTGTTTTGTCCGTTGTCACCTGAACCCTAAACTGTTGGGCTTCTTACAGCGGATTAGTGCCTTGCTTCCACCTGGGCGCACCTAATCCTGGCCCGTCAGTCTCACGTGACGACAATACAGCCTTGTTGTCAGGGGTTTTCACTGCGAACACGTCTAAACAGAACTAGAGATTTTTTTTTATTACAGAAAACAGAACAATCCCCTTTAGGATTTGTTGCACACAGAGATGGAGAGAAATGACCAAAAAAGGAAACAGCAATAATGATGAAGCATTGAAAAGACAAGCAGGAACAAAACAGCAATTATAAATAGAAAAACTTAGGAGAGATGGAGCAGGTTGAGTTTAAAGACAGTGGGAATAATCAGTATTAAAGTGCTGCCCGGAGGTGCTGCTAGGGTGCAGTTTCTGTGTGCCAATGCGACACAGTGGGCCTTTGTAACTTGGACTCAGGGCGGCTCCAGCTGGCCTGCACCCAGCCCTGCTTTCTCATGTCAGGACACAGACAATCAGCCACAAGGGGTTACACACCATGGTGGAAAACTCCCACCACTTTTTTTTGCTTTCAGCTTTCCAAAGCAGCAACCTAACATCCGCTGGATACCACCTTGAGTCTCCACCAGGAGAACACTGCTCCAAGATTTTAACAAGTCTAATAAGACCTCTAAATAGAGGTCTTCTTTTTAACGCTTTGACTCTGGTTACGGCTCTACTGGGAACTCTTACTACACAAAGAACAATACTTACACTGTACTACAGTGAACAGCGCTGCAGCAGTAATGCAACTCTATGTTTAAGGCTTAAACTTGGCAGCTGAGAACCGGTTAAAAATAACAAGCACCCTATAGCAGGAACTTAATATTTTCCACATATTTTTTCCATTACATTACCGTTATTTTCAAACTAAACTCAAACCCATTAGCTTTTTCATATTTTTTAATATCACAAAGTCTGGCCAAACTAAAGAAACTCCTCACCTCAGCATGATGCTGCCATCACCATGTCTAACTGGGGGTATGGGATGCTAAGGGTCATGTGCGTTATTCTATCACTAAGAGAAGTTAGCGTGAAAGTTTGACTAGGTTAACATCTGACCAAAGCACCTTCTATTACATTCCTGCTGTTGCCCCTGCAAAAGGAAAACTATATCACTTTTTTTTCCTACTTTATAATTATGCATCAATATTTAATGGTCAAACACATAAAATCGAAATCATCAAATAAAAGAACGCATCCAAATTGTGTGGATTTATAATGATAAAATCTAACCATGCTTTAGATGGAAGTTGCAAGGCACTGTACAATAACTACCACAGTCAAGGTGATAATTAAACCAATAACAGGTAAATGACTATTTATAACGTTTACTGATGGTGATTCCCTTTTTTTTTTCTCTGACTGTGTCAACCATAAATTTAGCAATGCATGGCCTGTCTTCTTAGTCAGCACTAGATGGCTAATGTTTATTTTTATCCAGGAGTGATGAGGGGAGAGAAGGTTTAACTACAACCTGTCAGCTCCTCCTCCTTCCTCCTTCTGCTAAGATGCACAGATAAGAGGAAACAATACGCGCCTTTGAGCGCAGAAAGGGATGAGTGCAGTGTGATTTATGAGGGCACGCTCACACATACACTGAACATTTGTCAGAGGATCTGTGACAGACGTATCTTTGAGAGTGTGCTATTCCCTCTCTTTATTGGGCTCTGACAGGAAGTCGGGCTGCACTCTAAATTACAACTTTCAGTGTCCCCTCATCAGTCTGATGAACAAAAACTGACTTTTTAACCCCTGATTCAAAGCTTCTTACAGGCAGAACAAGTTAACTGCTCTATGTTAGATTATCCTTTGAAATCCTTGTGAAATACTTGAAAAGTTGGATTACTTGTGCAGCTAACCTTGACTGAAACAGTTTTAATGATGGAGGATTCTGCATGAAAATAACAGCAAAGTTCCCTCTCCCAATTGGCACGCGGCCATTTTCCATTTAACGTCGCCTCTTTTCTCCCTCATCTCCCACCATAAGCATCGGGTTGGGAGCTGAATCTATTCTACTTCTTCTTTTCTTCAGGAGAAAAAGAAATCCTTTTAAATTTCCCCTCCACACATCACTCAATGCACCTTTATGTCAGTGTGTGGCAAGTTTCCCCTCGGCTCAAACAAAGCTCGCCTGTTTTGGTGATCAGATCCTCATCAGAGAAGACAAAGAAGAGGGATGTGGACAGATGTGCAGGGGAAACGAGTGGTTTTAGAAAGATTTCCAAGACAGCTGCAGGCGGAGTAGTTACTCTTACAATAGTTTGGCAGCGGTTCAGATTTCTGTGTTCCAGCCTTTTTCTCTGCTCCTCTTTTCCCTCCCTTTTCCTACCCAGCTTATGGCTCTCTGTTGTTGAATAAAAAAGTTTCTGAAACTCTTCTCTACTACAGCTGCTTTCATGGCTTCCTTTTCCTCCCTCGTCTCTCCATTTCTGCCACACACACGAAAAAGGCAAACAAAGCAGCATGCACTAGAAGTGGGCCTGTAATCAGTGTTTGAAGGTCAGGCCTCACGTGACAGGAGGAGAGGAGAGGCTGGAGGAGACGTGGAACAGTTTGCTGGCAGTGTTACACAAAACAGCGTCCCGATGAAAGAGGAGGAGAGGTGGAGCGGGGCAGTGCGGTGAGCCCGGGCTCTATTATCGTGATGTAAACACTCACACAGCCCCCACTGTTGTGGTTACCTGACACAGAGATAAAAGATCGCTTTCCTCTGTCACCACAGCGAACAACATGTGCGTCAGTCGCTTCTCGCTTTGATTTCCAGCACACACATTTTGTCAAAGTAGTAAATTTTCGTGATCATGTGAGATAACTTATGAAAACAGAAATAATGAATTTAATTGAGTTCATTTTTATCCCCTTGATGCCTATTGTTGCTAATATGCAACAAACCCTTTCTCATCCAAGACGGCATGTTCATTCCCTCAGAATCAATTGTTACACATTCATTGTGGACATGGAACCTTTGGGAAGCTGTTGTTACAACCAGATTCTATTGACAAATGTATGTTATCATTGACCGTTATAAATGCCATTACAAATTTATAAAACAGTATGCCTAGATCTGTATTTATTTTCAAAACAAATACAATTCTAGGGAAAATCAAGAAAGCTTTATTGCATAAACATATATATATATATATATATATATATATATATATATATATATATATATATACACACAGTGATGTGAGTAACGGCGTTGAAAGTAACGCTGTTACTAACGCCATTACCGTTTTTTAGTAACGAGGTAATCTAACTAATTACTCTGACTCCTGTTAGACAGGGGGAACGCTATCTGACGGGGTTTATTTATATGCCCGTCACATAGCGTTCCCCCGTGATGTCATTTACCTTTAGTTGCAATAAATGCTAAACTCTCTGCAGGTTCTTGTCACTGTCGTTCAGCTGGCTTTGGAAACACACGGCAGGTAGGTGGGTGCCGGGAAATGAGAGTTATGGGGCGAGAAACGCAAAAGTAACACAATAGTTACTTTTACTAGTGACTCATTACTTTTATTCTGGAGTAACTCAGTTAGTAACTCAGTTACTTTTTGGGAGAAGTAACTAGTAACTATAACTAATTTCTTTTTCAAAGTAACATGCCCAACACTGTATATACATGTCATCTCAAGGGACTTTACAGTTCACCAAAACACAGTTCATCAAAGTTTTCTATCTAAGGAAAACCAGCTGGTTGCATCGACATCGTTGACTCTTCAGCAATCCCTCACACTAAGAATGCTTGTAGCGACAGTGGAGAGGAAAACTCCCTTTTAACAGGAAGAAACCTCCAGCAGAACCAGGCTCAGTGTGAGCGGCCATCTGCTGAGGCCCACTGGGGTTCAAGGAGACAGAAGCAGACATAGAAAAAGAAGCATAGATACTAAAGGTGACTATAAAATGCGGCCCCAACCAGAAAACAAACAGCCAGGCAGGCAAGCTCCCATGTCAGAGGAAGGAAGAGAGCACATCCAGCCAGTCACAGTCAGAGAAACAGGACTACACTGAAAAACAGGCCGATCTCCAACAATTAAAAACAAAGGTGCTGATGGCAGCAGCACAGCTGATATTTCTCTCCCGGGTGATTAAAGGTTTTCCAGGATGCAAAACGAATTGCTGTTTAATTTTCAGCATGATGAGTAGAGGAAAGGGACAGAGGTTCAGCTTCTAGAAGGAGCGAGCCCCAGAAAGAGCAACCAGAGCAGCCATGTAGATCAAAGCATTTTCATGTGTCAGAATGGCACCAGTAAAGTCCAGACCTAAACTTCTTATAGAGCGAATCACAGATGCTTTAAATCAAAATTTACTGAGGTAGCTTCACTTTACACATTTCCAATGGTTCTCTGATTTTATTCAAATCAGGTAAAATTCTTTAACAGTTTTCTGTTTTATTTCATTATAGATCATTTGGAAGTTGTAAATGGTGAACTACACATACACTATTTCAATCTTTAATAGAATATTTAACATGGTTTTCAACCCATGCTGCCCTACAGTATCACTATCTGGCCAAAACGTGTTGGATCAACATTCTTTTTGTAATTGTATAAGAACATTTTCAAGTGTTGCTTTTTTCATCCGTTATTTTAAAAAACAACAAACTAAAAACAACAACAACAAAAAAAAAAAAACGTAACAATCAGTTTTCATTTCTAAAGAAAACTTTTGTTAACTATGTGGAGCCATAAGGCGGACGTTCAGTCGAAGCCTGTGAGGTCTTTGACCGTCTGTGTCCACATGTCCATCTGTCACATGTTTATGTAGATAAGGCTCATTAAAAGAGGCAGATGCTCTCAGATTTGTGTCATTGAGCTCACATTTGTATTTAAGGAAATGTCCGCTCATATTCAGAATTCAAACTTCTTAAAGTACTTTAAATATGAAATTATTACATACTGCTCAATAAATGATAAATGTTTTAAATTAAGAATAAACTCAGTCCCCATTTGGGACTTAGTTTTTAGTTTTCTGTTATCAGTTGTTCTGTTTTTATTTTCCATTATATTCCAGAAGTCTTTAGTTACTCTCTATCGCCCCCTTGTGCTTGTTTCCTTTCCCCTTGGCTTCCTTCTAGTTAGTTCCACTCACACCTTGTCCTTTCTCAGCTCCTTAGTCCATCCTTTGTTCTTTTCCCTTAAATACTCCACCTCTGCAGTCAGTCAGTGCTGGTTCCTTGTTGTTGTTTCCTCATCTCAGACTCCCCACGTGAGTTTTCCCCTGAACTTTTTTTGGGTTCTTGGTATTTTTGTTCTTTGGGTTTTTGGATTTTGCCTCAGTTAAGTGATTAAAGGCTCTGTCTCCTGGATGACAGGAGACAGAGGAGAGGCCTCAAGCAACCTCCTACCCCATTGTTGACAACTACTGCCACCTACTGGTTAGTGACGTCACGGTGCGGTATCGGCTGTTGATCAAGTCCCAGCGCTGTATCTGGTGTTTGTCACAACGCGCTATTATCCAAGTCATCTTGAAAACATTCTTCTTCCAAATGTTGGCTACATATTACGGGTTTTTTCTCTGGCCAGAAGTTCGATGGCAAATCCTCCCTCTTCAAGTTGGCGATCCAACGACCAACCCGTCCGTGGAGGATCAGGAATCAGAAAGGTGGAATAACTTTTTTTTTTTCACTTTTCCCCGATGTATTCCAGCATCCAGCTGCCATGCGCGTGGGCATTGTCAGTTTCACTATAGCTCTGGTGAATTTCAATGGTGAAGTCCTCTGGAAATCTTCAATAATTGTTGTTGATTGCAGATGTGTCTAGTAGTTCCCATTGATTTAGCTTGGAAAGTGGGGAGAATGGCGCTAGGCTTACCGCACCGTGACGTCACTGCTGGAAGATTTTTTTTTACTGATTAACGCTTAATTCATTAAATCTCTTGAAACGTATTAGTTTTAGGTATAGATAATGATCCATTTTCCTTTAAACTAATGTTTTGGTTGAAGCAGCTGCTTCTACAATCCCTGCAGACAGATTCTGCTGTAAGAGGGTTTCTTTCATGCTTTTGTCTTACAATGTTGTTTTTACTTGGTCGCCAAAACAGCTGAGAATGAAAAGAAGCAATATTTCTGCAGCTCAGCTGAACCACTTAGAGTGTATTTATGCTTTAAAAAGAGCTAAAATTACCATTCATTAGAGATCACTCTGAATCTTTATGCTTTAAAAGTTTAAAGAGGGAATTAACAGAATTTCTCAGCTATGTTCAGAGGCTGAATAGAAATCGTCCACACATGCCCACTCCCACAGTCAGTCGGGTCCAATTTACTGAAATGTTTTGAGAACTTTTTAGGCGACTCGTTGAACGAATCAGACCATCTACACTTGCTGAGCACTGACAGACAGCAGAGCATGGACCAACTGTCTGTCCTCACAGGCCTGACATGCAACGAGAGCGCACATTCTCTCTACCCCCCCACACCCCAGCAGAAACCTGATCCCCTTCAAATTTCCAGTTCAAATGCTAAGAGAAAAGCCTGAGAAATGCAATTTGCTTGATAGCCTTGACAACTCGGATGACAACGTTGGAGAAACCCAATGAACTTTGTGGGAAAGAGATGAACAGCAATGAGCTCCTTGGCAGATCTAATGTAGGTTATGTGTGTGTGAGTTGGAAGCGGCGCATGTTCCCATACAACCACTTTCACTCAGTATAACTTTGACTCTGTAACGATTTTAGCAAGCAAAATATGCCTAACCGCCATTAGGAGCTAAAATTATGTTGCATGTCTCGAAAATACGGCAATCATTGTTGTTAAAATGTTGCATAATCTATTGCTGAACACTTAAGTCTGATTGTAATTGCCAAGTAATGGGATACACATGATGGCCTACTCAGAGCATTTACTGTTTCAGCTGCTAAAGCCCACTCAGCTGAACATATTTATTTTACATACAGCTACTGCAGCACATCCATCAGGTTAGAAAAAGACAACTAAAATCAGTCCGGTTTGTTTTTACTGTAAATGGATTTATTTCTCTGTGAGCCCTTAATCGTCCGCGGAGCCCCGAAGGAGTGGAAGATGGATGGAGCGGCGGACATAGAAAAGCAGAAGAACAGAACACAGGTGAACATCCCACCCAAAGGAGGTCAGAGTTTTCGTAGATGACATTTGTGTTTATTTCCCTCTGTGAGCTGAACAGTCATGCACTAGCAGGTAGGAAAGCTGGTTTCTCATTGGAGTGTTGCAGCCTTGCCAAACTGTAAAAGCAGTAGTAAAAATCACCCCCAGAACCAACTCAGATGTCGTCCATATGGTGATGGATTTAACAAGGAGAAACTGCAGCTCCTCACAGCTGCTCGCTCTCTGGGGTTTAATTTTCTACCGCTCTATTCATCTCCCCTTAGGTTTCTCTCCTTCATCCCTGAACAGAACACCCTAAACACCTGTATGTGTTTAAATGGGCTTTTCCTTTGGGTCCAGCTTTCATTTCTCCTGTATTGATTTACGGGGCCTATTCATACCAGAACCTTTTTACATTGTGTCACGTTTTAATTACAACATTCAATGGGCTTTATTGAGATATCAAAAGCATAGTAATAATGTTTTTCACTCTAGTTGGGGAGTGCTGGCCTAGTGGTTAGGGCATAGAGCTTGGAATCCTGAGGTTCTGAGTTTGAGCCCCACTCCCAGACTGCCACAGTGGGTCTCTGAGCAAAGACCCTTAACCCTAGCCTGGGTGCCATTCCGAACTTAGTCCCGCCCACAACGTTTAAGGTCGGGAAGTTCGGTCTGGCATTGCTCCATAGTAGCCCGAGTATGCTCGCCCACCCTCTGGCGATCCAATCAAATTGTCAGGGCGGGCTTTATACGATGATGGACAGATGATCAACAGTAACGTAATCAACCACGTCACCAAAGCACGCTTGGGCGACAACAATAATGGCTGTCGTCGGAGAGTTTAGGTGTGTAGATTCTGCTATTAGGTCTGTTCTAGAAGATATCGACAGCAAATTAATTTTAAAAGAGAAAAAGAGAAACGCGATCAAGGCTCATCTTCTTATTCTAGGCGTGCAACTGCACGCTTTGATTTTTGTGGACAACAACTATGCCTGGCTTAACATACGTCACGCACTCCGTTGCTCTTATTGGTTGTAGGTCTATCCAATTGAGTGCAGAGGCATTTTTTTTCCTGGTCCGTTCAAAACACGCCCCATAATCACAGCTCTAAGGAGCAGCATCAGACTCATATTCTGACTAGAATTGAGTAGGACTACGTCAGGCTACCTTAACCCCACACTGCTCCCCAGGCGCCACACAATGGCAGCCCACTGCTCTCCAAGGGGATGGGTTAAATGCAGAAGTAAATTTCTCCAGTGTGAGATCAATAAAGTTCAATAATTACTATTAAGTAGAGGTAGAAATCCTACTGTTTAATAACACTTCTGTAGAAGTTAGAGTATCAACTTATGCTATTTACTTAAGTAAAAGTACCATTTATAAAACTACTTAAAGTATAAAAGTAAAAGTAATGCAGGAATAAATGTTAAGGAGAGAAACTTTACTGCACTGCCCTATTAAAGGAACATTTTTCTACAATCCTGAATGACAACTTCCTTAGACTTCAGTTTTTTATTTTTATAACTAACGGCAACAGTTTCAAATTTAACTTCATCTGCATCATCTTGTAAAATCTATTTATTTTGGTATGTGGTGAACAACAAGTTGTGGCAGCACCAAGTCCAACAACAAAGAAATGAATTGCCTCAATAAATTATTTTGATGTTTTTTTTTAATACCAACAGGCCAAACACTAAAAAATAAAATAAATAAATTGGTAAATAGTTGTCTAAAAAATAATTACTCCTTTTTTTTTTTTAACAGTGTCCTGTCTGGCAATGTGACAATAAGAATAATTGTCTTGATGCCAAAAAGAGCCCAACAGATTTTACTTTCTCAAGTGGAGCCGTATGGCAATTGCCATATTGCTCCACTTGTTTCATGCATATAAATTGCTTTATTATAATTATGCAGTGAGTTTTACAGTTTATATGGACACTGCAATGTAAATAGAGCAGAAAAACAGAAGAAGAAAGGGAAAAAAAGAAAAAAAAAGAGAAAAGATGAAAGAAAGAAGAGATAGAAAGGAGACAATGACAAAACATTTTCAGTCTGCTTCATCACCTGTAACGAGATGAAAAAAGAACAGCACAACCAAAAGCATGGTACGAGATATACAATAAAGCAACACATTGAAACTATCGCTGAAGTAATATTATTAAGTCTGACATGTACTCTGTGTTACCTGAAGATATGAATGTGGGCTTTCTGTTTGGAAGTGAATCTCTAAACCTGGAGCCAAGCACCTGTAAAAAATAATTCTCTGTCTGTCTGTTATTTTTATTCCATGGTTCATGTCCTGGATCCTGGCAGCCAGTGGAAAGAGGGTTTCAGTGTTTGTCTCGTCTCCTGATCGTCCACTGTTCCTCCCCCGCAGAGTCCTCTGGGTTTTCGGCTCTATATGTGGGGAGGTTCAGTTTTTATCTCAGTAAGCCTGGCTCCAGGAAGGAGACCAGTTTAAAGTCCTGCTTCAAGTTCTGGTTCCACGTCCTGTCTCAGTTACCCTCTTCCACTGAGCCTTCCTGTCTGCACCTGATCCTGTCTGCTCCTGTGTGTGACCACCTGGTCATGCTTCTGGTCCCAGTCAGACTCTGAACCCTCCTGGGAGCCTGTGGATGCCTGAAAGTCTGGATCCTGTCACCTGTTTCTGTTCCTGTTTGTTCTGGATCCCTGACCAGGATCAGCTTCCAGCATGTCCTCTGGAACTGCAGCACTTGGGGACATTCTAGGACTGGACTGTTAAACCAGGTAAGTGACCAACTCAGATAATCATCCTTTGTCAGATGATCGTGGTCACTTACCTGTGTTTCTCCTGCAGAGCGTCTGTGATTGGGCGGTGCCCCGCTCCCCATCCTGCAGTGTCCGCAAGCCACAGCTCTGCTTTTGTTTTGTTTGTTTATTTAATAAACATTTTGAACTTTCCTACTGACTGTCTCTCCTTGAACACTGGGTCCCTCGGTCCTTGGTTCATGACAAATTCCAAGTTTAACAGGTTATTAAGCCTCAACAAAGTCACCAAAAAGGATTTTAAATTGCCCGAAAAAACATAAATGAAATCAGCTGCTGTTCCTTCACCCTTGGAAGTGTCCTGCCAAATAAAACTATTGAAACGGTGGACGGTTTCCTTATTGTGTCAGTATACGGGGTCAGGTGGGCTCTCCTCATCCTCCTCATCCTGTACATGCATTTTTGTGTCCCCTTTTTAACTGTTATACTCTACAGAAACAGCAAGCTCATATTTTATTTATCAAACACAAAAATTGATCCAAGAATTTCAGATCAATCTTTTCTTTTTCTATAGAAATTTCCTTAAAAAGGATATTCCGTCTTTATGTAAACCCTTGCTGGCAGATCTCTTCCCTCTGGGCCTCTTTTATTTTCAAAGACGACGTCTGCCTGTCTCCCTGTTATTACCTCTGAGCTTTAATTAACAGACACACCTGTCACTTTGCAGCAAATTTACACAGAAGGTCATAACAGGGGCACTTGGGAATTTTACGCTACAACTGTATTTTACAATAGAGGATGAAGCAGTGACAAAGGAAAAGATGCTGTTTGGAGGGAGCTTTTCTGCCTCCTGGGTGCTGTTGTTTGAGGGTAGGACTCTCACCTTGCAGAAACTGTGTGTGTTTGCAGCAGCATGATTAGGGAACAACACTAATGGAAACATCTGTGGGATTGCATCTGTGAGGGCTTGTTGGTTGTGTGCCGTGCTAACAAGCAGAGTTAAAAGCCCAGAATGACAGCCCTATTAGTGACTAATGGATCCTGAGACAGCTGAGACCCCTGCTCACACACCCAGCTCTGACACACACACACATTTAAAAAGCACCACGCCCAAGAACAGGCCCGTGACTCCCCCCTTCTTTTACCCCCATTCCTCTAGTTAAAGATCTTTATGACAGAGGGAGGCGAATAGGGATGCGCCGATGGGATGTGCTCTAAAGCTATCAGCGATCGCTCGAGGTAACAAAAGGTCAAGGACTCTCATTTTTCATCTCAGCCAATTACCCTCCTGTCCTAACCTGGCTTTCCCCTGCCTCTCCATCTCCACCTCCTAACCTGCTGTCCTCTAATCACATCCACTCACATGAACACATGCATTACTCTCCACAGAGACATACAATACAAAAAACCCCGGACCGTCCTTCAAATGAACAGAGGAAACAGGATGATAAAGCTCACTGCTTCTGTAAAGTGAATTACTTTAATTTTTATTTCTTTTTTTAACAGATCGCTCTAATCATTCATGGGTGCCCTTGGCTACAGCAGTGAAGCAGAGGGCTAGTCTGTCCTATTGTGGCTGCGTTTCTGAGACTGTGGTTTGGTTGTGTGCTGGGGTGAATCTAGGGGGTACGGTTCCAAATCAAGTAATGAGGGGAGAGGCTAGGGCAAGGCCTGACCTTCAAGCTCTCTGTGGTATGCTGAACATGCAGCAGGAAACAAGAAGAACATCTATCCATCCACAAAAAGAGGGAACTGTTCGCCTGCAGGCAGGGAAACGGGACGCTACAGAAGATAGAGCAGAGCTGATGTCTCTGGAGCTGTCAAATGTGTGTGTGTTGGCTGATCGACTCTGAGTAGTTGGGGGGGGCATTAAGCATGGCTGATGTCGGCAATTGCTTGTGAAAAAGGAGGACAATTAACCCCTCACTTCTCAGCGACCCTCTCATTCTCATACTTAACCCCTCCTGCGGGTCAAAGGGCAACAGGCTCTAAGTGGCCTGTGGGTGTCTAGCAGACCAATTGCCAAACAAATCTGTGACAGAGTAGCAGGCTGCACCAGAGAGCGATCATAGCTGCTTCTTTACAATCTGTCAAGACTCTGCAGGAAAACACTTCTTTCATTAAAAATGTGTGAAGAGGCATAAAATAATGTATGTAGATCAGAGATGGGAAGTAATGAAGTACAAATACTTCGTTGCTGATATCTGATATTTTTACTTTACTTTACTACTTATTTTTGTGGCGACTTTTTACTTCTACTCCTTACATTTTTCCACAAATATCTGTACTTTCTACTCCTTACATTTTAAAAAATTGGCTCGTTACTTTAGTTTTGAATCATTTCAATGGAGTTACCGTTATTATTTTTCACGTCATCAATACCAAATTCAATCTAATTGGATGGGAATCTACGTTGCATTTGACGCACCGCTACAAGATGAATCGACAGATTTGGCGGTATTCATTTGCGGCAAATCATTGCAGCTTGGTGGCGGTGGCGTTAGCATAGTAGCATGGACGACCAGATGATTGAAAATGAACACAACGGAGATCTAGTCCTATTGGCAGACATCCATTTAAAATGTAGGCAACGGCATGAAAAAAGTGGTTTCTACTTTTACTTTTATACTTTAAGTAAATTTACAAGCCTGTACTTTGTTACTTTTACTTGAGTAAAGAAGTTTAATCAGTACTTCCACTTTTACCAGAGTATTTTTTAACACAAGTATCTGTACTTTTACTCAAGTACGGAAAGTGAGTACTTTTGCCATCTCTGGGTGTAGATGCATGCATTTGGATTAACTTTCCTTTATTCTGATACCGCAAATAAAAAAGCAGATCCAGGTTAATAAAAAAATCACACCATGCTTTGGCAGTTAATATCTGAAGAAAAGAGGCAAACCTACCAAGTCTTGGATGTCAACACATCCTGCAGGTTGGGACAAGATCATGTAATTTAAGAAAGTAGCCAATATTCTCTCTGGAGGAGGAGCAGAGATCCACACCTCAGGTGGGCAAATCTATGCACAATAGTACACTTATCAGGGTTAGTTCATGAACTATTTAACCTACATTATATTAATCTCAGCGCTCCCCACCACTAGGTAGAACTTAAAAAGCCTCTTGGATGAGAGAGTGAAACCATTGATCTCTATTTATTCACTGGATTGCTGATTGGCAGTACGGGGTTAAAGTGAAGCCACCGGCCGCCATATTGGTACTCCCAAGTTAGACCAGTCGCAATGTAAACAACCTCCGCGCCACAGCATCGAACAGCGATGGTGTTCTCATTTTCAGGGAGACTTAAGACTTTTGAAATAAAGACAAATTCATCACTTTGGCACAGACTGGCTGTTTCATAACATCTCTGGATTACTTTAATAATAAAATAAATAGGCACATTACATCGCAAAGTCATTATGAAGTCAATTAAGTCTATAAATCATGTAATATAACATATTATACAAATAAATCACAATAAAATTAATGTGTTAATGGTGCATAATAATACAGAT
Source organism: Cyprinodon tularosa (assembly GCF_016077235.1). Lineage (NCBI taxonomy): Eukaryota > Metazoa > Chordata > Actinopteri > Cyprinodontiformes > Cyprinodontidae > Cyprinodon > Cyprinodon tularosa. Next base: position 144,807 of record NW_024039403.1, read on the forward strand.
GTATATATATTTCAGCATACGACATTTTCAAATAAGAAATACAGCAAACACTACAAAAACATAATCTGCTTAACAATGAATTACTACATTGACATTTCACTGTGAATCACTTTTACTCTACTTTCTATTTTCTCATGTTAGTCACAATGTCAATGACTGACTCAGTCAATGTCTTCCAGTCAGTCCGGAATAGCCAGACTAATGTTACGCTGCATACTAATCTATAGGATAGATCAGCATATATGTGGATTTTCTTGGTTAGTTCATCCACTGACTGTGAGATTACCTGTGGAACATCTTCCCACAGCCAGAATACTGCTTGTTTTTGCAGCCAAATGCTGCAGATTTAGGCATTTTGACTGTGGGTCTCTGTGGGAGTGGGGAGTACCAGCATGGCGGACAGTGGCTTCTCTTTTATCGGGCTATCAGCAATCCAGTGAATAACTAGAGATCACTTAGAGAAACCGCTTCTAGAAAACTTCACGCCCAGTCGTCTAAACTGAACCTTTCACGCTTGACCATGACCTGCATGACAGAATCTTCACAGTCATGAACTATTCAACATTATGGCTAAAGTCGGGCATACTGCTGTACGATTTTTTGCCATTTTCAGGCAGATTCTCCAGTTATGCAAGAATTTTTCTATCGGGCCGACTTTTAGCCGGATTGTGCGTCATGTAATGTACGGGGGGTAACGAGGGGCGATCAGCGTCTCATGACCTCATCAGGAATAGTAATAGAGAAAATTAAACATGTTTGAAATTCAGTCGGCTGTCGTAAGGTGGTTGTGGGCAAATCGCTCATTGCGTAAACAAGAATTCTTCTTCTTCTTCTTCCTCTCAGATGAAATGCGGTTCTTTCTGTAAAACTGACAGACCGTAGTAGCCACGTTTGCTCAGTCATGTCTTTGTCCAAATAAGTCGTTGCCTTTTCTTTTTAGGGCTTTCAGCACAAAATTGCCCAAATTGCCAAGGCAGCGCGTTTCACTTTAGTGAGTTTCATATTCCTCTTCTACTCGTTTGGCTTCTGGATAGACGAGTCTGAGTAGCGCCACCTCACTGCGGAGCTGAGTCCCACCCTGTTTTTAGACGTACAGTGTGAGCAGGTAGATCGCATCAGAGCGTCGGGTCGCACAGTGTGAGAACAAACATTGTGAGCTGTGAACTTTTAAACTCTGCGGTTTGGTCGTACAGTGTGAGCTGTAGCTGCGTGAAAAAAAAAAATAATACAGTGTATGCCTGGTTTAACAACCGAATTGTGTGGCAAACATCTTGGTGGTTAACGCCCAGAGGTTTGGACCACAGGTTTATCTACTTTAACATATTTAAAACTAGTATTAAAACATTTGGAAGGAACCTGTAGATATTCAATTAATTCTGCAGCAAATTAACTATATGATTCAGGTGTGTTGGACATGGACACATCCACAAGCTTCTGGACACTTGGCCTCAAGGACAGGAGTTTGACACCTGAAATTGTTCAATCATGTTGACAATCTGCAGCACGAGACAGACGTTTAACATTACCTTTCAAAGGCAGCCTCAATCTCATTAAATGGAGGAAAGCAGATTTGTTGCAGAATTGGCTCCAAAGACCTGCAGCCATATTTTTTTTCCCCCAAAAATATTACAGCAGGAGTTGAGATTTGGGTCAGATCCTTATCACACTTTTCAGATTTGTACGTGCTAAAAATGTTAAAAATATGTATTATTTTGTAAAACCTTGGGCCTATTTTATAAAACACTGTGCAGGTTGTCCTTGTTAGACCGTATAACCATTTTAAAAAGTCCCAGTATGCACTTTACTCATATTTAATGCTTATTTGGATGTTTTTCAAGCCTTATCATTTTTGTTTATGCCTGGAAAGTTTCTATGTCTGTTTCTAGGTCTGTTTATGGCACACAACCACAACCTTGGCCCAGTTAGCACACACATCAGACTAAAAAGAGCTGTGGGTCAAAGCACAACACAGGAGATGCTGATCTAGCCTAGTTCTGTTTAATGTTGAGCTTGTAGATGTTGGTCTTATCTGAAAAGTTGCTGACAGAACTCTTTATCAAGATTATGATGTTTCTAACAACATTCTAGCTGCTGTCTGAAAACGTTAGGTGGGCATACCTGCCACCTTGGCTGCAACCGTACATCAGATTAAAAAATCCTACAGTGTAAAAGTCATACATGCTGCTAATACAGAACGAAAACTGTCAGGATACATTCACTGCAGGAATTAGTATCATTTTTATATTTGTTCAAATTCAAACTCCATGCATCAGTCTAAAGGTTTAGAAGCAGCTCACCTGTTGTGATGCATTTCCCTAAAAACAGCAAAATTTCTATAAATTCTGGGTTGCATTTAAAGCGGGATCTCCGACCATTTCCATTTACCTTTGGGTACATATTAACAAATCATCTCTGATTTGAGATTTAAATTTTTTTTGGCACATCTCACATCGCAATGTTGGCTTGTTTTAAAAACCCTGAGTATCAACATGTTCAGAAATGTACAACCATGTACGCTTTAGAGTTTGTAACTTCATGGATCTCCACATAAAACTTCACCTCGCTCTGATCTATCAGTCTGTCTCTGCAGCTTTATTTTGTTAGGAATCCAGTTTGTGTGTTTTGTGTTTTGTTTGTCTCCCCTCCTCCACCAGGCAGCGCCTGGTTCTGGTTGGCCTCCTCACACACCTGCGGATGGTTACCCCATATAACGGAGGACTATTAAGCTGCTGACTGTCACTACCTCTAAGCCAGAGTGTTTGCCAGTTTTGGGTACTCTAGTCAAACTGAGTTTTTGTCAACCTGAGTTTTAACCTTGCTGTATTTGTCTTTGCCTCTCGGCAGGAAGTCATCCTGCAAACTGGATGTTTTGGACCTTCTACCCCCTGGAAGGATTCTCTGAGCTTCTAACTGAGCTGGGGATTCAAGTTTGTGGTTTGGATCAACTTTTCCCCGCAATGATTGTTTTGGGATTCATCTCCACTATAACCCGTTCAAGTACCGCAGGAAAACTAAGTGGCAGTCAGCTTCTCCGTTCACCAAGGAACAACCGCAATCTGGGTAAACCCTGTCCGCCCTCCAACGGACAAGACATTCACTGGTACAACCCACACCGACTGGATTCAAGAAGAGACATCTTTTTCTGAAAACGTGAGTCTGCAACCTAGTCTGCGACCCTTCACTTTCCAGTTCCGGTTCGACAGTGTTTAGAGCAGCACTGGGCTCATCCCTTTCTCTTTCAATAAAACCTGTTAAACTTTTCCCTGGTCTCTCTGTTTGGTCTTCTGCATGTGGGTCAGATCTTTAGATAAATCAGGACAAATTTATATTAATAATTACAAGCAGGTTATTATTTTGAAATTATATACTCTAATCTTGGGATAATTACCCCCAAAAATGTTCTTATTAGCAAGTACTATAGTGTGATTTGCTGTGTTACTACCATGTTATTACATGCTTATTGATGTACTGTCAAAGAAAGCGTTTCCAAAATGTTTTTCCAAAAGCTTACTACTAGGATTACTCACTTATAACAGTGGAACAAAAATTAGAGCACAACCAAAGATGAGTCTAAGTGAATTATTCATGCAGGTGATGTAAAAGGATGAAAATGCAGCCATTTTAAGACCATAGCTCTGAAACCTGCGGCTCAAGTGGCTCTTTAAACCCTCTTCATTGGCTGTTAATAGTTGGTAAAAAAGATACATAAGTAAACTAATGTTTTTGAATATAACATAACAGCAAATACCAATCTTAGCAGACAGATGGTTGGAAAGAGGCGTGAAGGAAGCCATTTATGTTAGGAGAAAAACTAACCTTTAACAGAGGGGGTGGACTCAGCTCTCAAAAAGCCTACAATGCAGCGATAGAGTTGATTCCTTCCCGATATCATCTCAGCACCCATCGCTATGCAGGGGACCAAAACAGACCAGGCCAACAATGACCCTAATGACTTCCCTTTCAGAGGCATAGACCAGTAGTATTGCAGGCTAACAAAGACCCAACTACCAAGAGGCAGACCTGTTCTTCTGGTCCAATTTGCATGTTTTCTAAGCCAAAACAAGGTTTTGTTTTTGGTCCACTCTATAAAGCCTCAAAGTCAACGCTATTTCTGATATTTTTAAATGTAAAAGGTTCCTGGATGGGAAGTGAAACGTTTGAAATGTATTGTTTTATAACGCTTTTTAACTTTTTTGGAATCTTAGAAGCTTTAGCAGGTTTCTTGAAGAAAAAAATAAGCTTGTATCCACAGAAGAATTACATTAAAAGGATCAGAAGAAGTCTATTTTTTTATTAATTTGTTCTTTATTTTTTTTATCACTTATCATGTAATATCTTATCTATGTTTCTGTTTTAAGAAGTGGTTCATGTTTTATTTACTTTTTTAATAGCAACAGATTTCCTACAGCACATATTTAACAATGATAAGCTGTGTTATTAAAAGGTAATCTAATATTTGTAGCTCTCATCAACTTTTATCTGACTGGATTCAGGACAAAATGGCTGTTGGGATTTTAAAGGTTTCAGAGCTCTGGTCTAGTCAGTCCGCATAGCCTACCACCTTAAAAGGAGCGACTTCTGAGAAGAAAGGTTGAAGAAAATGTCTATTTAAGTCCACTGCAGTTAGTTAAAAAGGTAGAGAGCCGAGCTGGAGTGACAGTTTTTTCTGTAACACTGCACAGCTGGCACTGCAGAGGAATGGCAAACAGGAGCATCATCGGCAAAGGAAGCATCTCCTAAAGCCCAAACTCTAAAAAGCCCACCTGGAACTGTCCAGAGCCCATGCTGAAAAAGATGTAGGGTACTGGGACTGTGTCCTCTGTAATGACGAGACAGGTTTTGGAAGGTAAAATTTAAACCTTTAAAATTAAACTTTAAAATAAATTTTAAAGGTAAATACACAATGCACACAGTTAAAGAGTTGGAAGTGTCCTTATATGGAGCTGCATGAGCGCTGTTGATGGAGCTTCAGTTCTTTGACGCTGAAAGGGAAGATTCTGCCGTAGCTGAAAGCCTCTGGCCATCGTGCAATTTTCCAACATGACAATGATCCAAAACACACATCTAAAGTTACTGCTGCATTCCTTAAGAAGAACTGAGTGAAGGTGACTGAATGGCCAAGCATGCCACCTGATCTGAACCTAATCAAACACCTACTATGTGGGGAGTTCTGAAGAGACGAGGACAGAGGTTGTTCTTATAGAAAAACAATAAATGCTGCAGTATATTGCCAACTTGTTCATTTAATGCCTTAGAGACTTGGTGCAAAGTTGCAGTGATACAAACTACTAGATTAAGTAATGTTTGTTGCAGCTTGTATTATTTAACTTGCTTTAGGGAAATTAGCAGAAATGTCATCTCTAGGCACTTTCCAGTTCACCAGATCATCCAGTCAGATTGATTCAAAGTTTTCTTTCTAAGGAAAACCAGTTGATTGCATCGATTTATTGACTCTTCAGCAATCCCTCACACTAAGCATGCTTGTAGCGACAGTGGAGAGGAAAAACTCCCTTTGAACAGGAAGAAACCTCCAGCAGGACCAGGCTCAGTGTGAGCGGCCATCTGCTGAGGCCCACTGGGGTTCAAGGAGACAGAAGCAGACATAGAAAAAGAAGCATAGATACAAACAGCAGCTGTAAAAGGCGGCCCCATCCAGGAAACACACAGCCAGGCAGACGAGCTCCGAGCCAGCTCCCATGTCAGAGGATGAAGAGAGCACATCCAGTTAGTCACAGTCAGAGAAACAGGAATACACTGAAAAACAGACCCATCTACAGCATCTATAAACAAAGGTGTTGATGGCAGCAGCACAGCTGATATTTCTCTCCAGGATGGAGTCACAGCCAAACAGGAACAGACCAGATGAAGCTACTATGAGAAAAAGCAGAGAGAGCAGAATTCATGATATATATATATATATTTAGATACATTATTAACCCGGATTGCATGGTATGGAGTTAGACCACTGTTGTGTTAAACTCAGCACTGTGTAAATGGAAATAGTGATTAAAATCCCTATTTTTGTCCTTTCATCAGTGTATATGTATTATTCTTTCGAAGCATCTAAATTTTGTCTAAATAAAATCAAATCTTGCACACCAAACTGCTGTGCAAAATAATTTTCCTCCTTGGATTTTTTTCTGCTTTTACTTTGTGTCTCACTAAAATGTCTCAGATTATCTGCTGAGTAAATACAAAATAAAGTTTGAAACATTGATTTCATTCATTAATGGGGAAAACTCTTCTAGACTTCAATGCAATTAAACAGATTGAAAAGAAAACCTTATGTAGCTAAATGTAAACAACTCTGTACTTACCCTGCTAGGCTGGTTTTGAGGGGTTTTCCCCTTAATCATGATAACAAAAAACAAACATGAAAAAAAGCTTCTTGTGTTTACTCAGGTTATCGTTTTAAATATGTTTATGATCCAAACCATTTAAGAGAGACAAAAAAGCAGCTGGATGTGCAGTGGCAGCCAGCGGATCATGTCGCAACTTTCCCTTCGTTTCCTGAGAAGCCTGCTTCTCTGGGAATAAGACCATATTTATAAACTGTGCACGTGCTTGGAGAAAACACCCCTCGCTGGGAAACGCTCTCAGTGGCTGACTGGAAATCCAAAGCTACAGAGAAAACCGTCACAACAAAGTTAGAAGCCTGCACTAAAGATGCCTGATTACAAGGAAATAGTGTGCAGGGCCTTTAAGAACTTTTAAAAACAGGTCTAAATAATGAAAAATGAGGCAGTATAAAGCGCAGAGGAAATAAGTCCAGATTTTATTGGAGGAACATTTCTCTCTCTGTTCTTCTCTTAAATCCTTTTTGCTGAATTTTCCACCAAATACTGTGGAAATTCAGCCAAGACGGAGAATTTACCGTCAGTCATCGACCATCCCCATGCCTTGTTTATGAGCACATGCAGCCTCCCTTTGCTCTGATTCCAAGAACATTGGTGTACCTGTGCCATCACAGGGAATCACAGCTGGAGCATGCCCCCCATCAAGACCCCCTTAGTGTTCGTACAGAACACTGGAGCCAGGCAGCCTGTAGTGGCTCCCCTGAGACCCTGGTGGGGGCAGGCCAAGGGATCTGGATGCAGAAGGAGTGTTTCAGGGATGGTTTTCAGATATGCAATGTGGATATTGATATTTAATCCGGCATCATTATATCTGCTCAGCTGCTTCAGTTAGCAACACATCATTGTTTATTTAACACATCAAAGTCACACAATACAATGTGGAGCGTGGAATGCAGTGTTTCTGGTCTCTGTTCGACATGTTCGTACTCAAGTACTGTCTGCATGGGCTTTGTTCTTTGAAAAAAGACTTTGACAGCTTAACTAAGTCTGAACAATGGTGAAAAACTCTGAAAAAAGATGCGTCTCTGTGGTGTTTGACAGGGCCTGTCAGCGCGGTCTCTGATATTAAAAGAAAGACTGAAAACAAGGAGAGAACAACAAAAACACAGCTGGTGGAGTTAGATGAGAGAAAAACATTCTCAGGTTGAGTCTCTGTGCTGTTTGATCACGGCGGCCCCTGTCGCCAGGGAAACCACAGCAGGCTGCTTTCAGGTCGCTCTATATGGCAAAAGCCATTCGTAACAAAGTTAACTGAGCTACAGCACTGTTAGAGTTGATCTGCATGAGTTTAAGGGATTAACTGTAGATCTGATTCTGGATGATTCCCTGTTCAAATGAACAGAGATGTTTTATTGCTGGTTGACAACGCTTCATTTGGGCTCTAAGGAAAGATGTAAAACAGTATCTTAAGGGGTGGGGGCTTTTTGGTACCTCTAAGCGTGAGGAGAGATGTTCTTTTCCCCACAAATGTAGGAGTTGGGGATTGTTTTGTCTATGCTATTTTGAATCGGCTAGATTGCTAGATTTAGGCTGTTTTAAAAACATTTTTCTGTTTTGTTTTGTGTGTAATCCATGATCGATTGTATATATTTGGTATTGTCTCCCTCTCCCTTACAATGAACAGAATGTTTAGAGTTCATTAAAACACTGACTATTTTAGTTTTTACGAATGAAACCTTTTTTAAAGGTTCATTGAGACACAGAATTTTGTATAATTCAGTTAGAGATTTTTTGGTTGCCATATTTTCAAGTGGGCAGGTGAAAGGTAATGTTATTATGGATGGATGGATGGATGGATGGATGGATGGATGGATGGATGGATGGATGGATGGATGGATGGATGGATGGATGGATGGATGGATGGATGGATGGATGGATGGATGGAAGCCCTTCAGTCCCAGTGATTCAGCTTCTCCTTTAAAAATGTCCATTTTCCATAACAGGACAAAAAATAATTAGACTAAAAAAGGAAAAATAAAAAACAAAACTCTCACTGAATTTCCTTTGTCAGCTGAAACTGTAGAAGCTTAACCAGGATCCTGGGTTTCCTGGATTGCTGGTGCTAACACTCACTGACAGCAACAGAAACAGACGGTGATGTACAGAGAACAGAAGACCACACTTCATACTTTCAAAACATTTTCTGCTTATTTAAGGAAAGAAGAAAATCAGAGCGGTTGGTGTCTATCAGGATTTTAATATAAAGATTTTTCTGGGCATCGTTTATGCAAAGCGCTGTCAAAGAAAGAGGCTTCTCTATTTTCTCTAAATGACAACAATTATGATTATAGAGAACCAGTCCAGCTTGGCAGGAGCATGGAGTCCATAGCGGGTTATTGTTTGAATTACCTGCACTTAAGGACAGTGTTTATCTCTGCAGGATTGTTATTTGCCTGGCATGCAATTATCCTGCTAGGTAATTACACCATTTTCTAGCACACTCACATTTTGCACGTGAGCAAAAGTAGAAAGCTGCATATTAAAGGCAAACACACCTGCAAATCGTGCCTTTATATCTGGAGCTACTCTCACTCCACATTATCTGACTTATATTCTGCTAGGAATGTCACTTCTGCTTACTGGATATAGTAACAAGGGAGCTTAAATTATTAAAACTGTTCTTTTATTTTTTTGCAACAAAGCCTTTATAATAATTCCTGATCAATTGGGCTTTAATGCTTCAATGTTGCATGAAATCAGAGCTGAGATCCATCTTTGTTCATCTAAGTGTTGCACGCCTCCTCAGCTGCTTCCACTTCATCCTTCACTCAAAGAGCTGCAGCCGGGGTTCAGTTTCACTGGCTTAAATCGAATTAAGAAAATCAACTTCATATTCATCCCTCGTCTTTAATGAGAGAAGTGGAGGATTTCTGAGGTGTTTTCTTTAGTGTTCTGGGAAGGAAGCCTAGAGAGCTGGATTAGCTAACCGACCCCACCACTACCACCCAAAGGAGGAAAGAAACAGATACACTGGACTACATCCCACCGGGCCAGACTCTCACTGAGAACCTGGAGTGATCCAGGGCTGAGAGAGAGGTGTTATGAGAGCTCTTAAGAGAACCCTTCCAGCTTACAATCAAATAGAGGCTGAGAGGAAAAGGAAGGAGGAAAATCTGAAACACATTTTCAACCTTCGCCCTGACATGTGGATCCTGTACTTGGGCTGTTTTCTTTTCATCTAGCTGGGATGGAGCTGAAGGCTTCGTCCCCTCTGCTCTCTCCTCCCAGGGGGGGCAAGCTGACCTAATTATCGATCAACAGTGCCTTCACGTTGAGGCCTCACACCCTGCAGCAGTAAGATGTATCGCCGTATCGCCACCTTGTTAGGTGAGCATAGGTCTCATTTTGCAGAGTTTGAGCCTCGCAAAGCTGCAACATTCAAATATTTTACTTGCCAAAGTATCCGACTTTTTATTAACCTTTGAGAGACCATATTTTTATATATTTTATGATGATCTCAGATTAAACTACAACTTTTTTTTTTTTTTACCATGGTTATCATTTTTTTAAATGGCTGTCACAGTTTTCCACTAGAAAGAGCATTTTGTATAAGAATCAAAAAGTTTAATTTTAGTTTCATCTGACAGAGCCTCTCAACGCTCTCAAAGGGAATTATTATGGTTTTATTTTCACAAAAGTTTTCATCTCTGCTTTCTTCCACAGAAGCCACATATATGAATTAAATGCTTAAAGGTTTTCCTGTTAATAAATCCTTCCACCTGAGCTGTGCTTTCCTGGGACTCCTCCAGAGATAATAAAGCTTTCTCTGCTATTTATCTAAACGCTCTATCATCTGGGCCTTGCAGTCTGATGGACAGCCATGTCAAAGAGGTTTTGCATCACCTTTAGATTTGAGATAATTCAAATAATTTCAATTTAATTCAGTTTATTTCTATAGGGCCAATTCACAACATGTCATCTAAAAGCACTCTACAGTTCACCAGATCATCCAGTCAGATTGATTCTAACGTTTTCTATCTAAGGGAAACCAGTTGATTGCATCGACTCATTGACCACTAAGGCAGTCCCTCACACTAAGCATGCTTGTAGCGACAGTGGAGAGGAAAACCCAGTTTTAGCAGGAAGAAACCTCCAGCAGAACCAGGCTCGGTGTGAGCAGCCATCTGCTGAGGCCCACTGGGGTTCAAGGAGACAGAAGCAGAGATACAAAAGAAACTGTAAAAGGCGGCCCCATTCAGGAAACACACAGCCAGGCAGATGAGCTCTGAGCCAGCTCCCATATCAGAGGATGAAGAGAGCACATCTAGCCAGTTACGGTCAGAGAAACAGGACTACACTGAAAAACAGGCCGATCTCCAACATCTATAAACAAAGGTGTTGATGGCAGCAGCACAGCTGATATTTCTCTCCAGGATGGAGTCACAGCCAAACAGGAACAGACCAGATGAAGCTACTATGAGAAAAAGCAGAGAGAGCAGAACGTTAGAGATTGAACTAATAGATTCTGCAGAGTGGGAGAATAGAGATAAAATGAAGCAGAATGATGAAAAAGGGGTCCCTATGTCCTCCAGCAGTCTAAGCCTATAGCAGCAGAACCATAGAGATAGCTCAGGATAACCTGAGCCACTCTAACTACATTGAAGGCATTGAAGGCGATAGCTTAAGAGCAGCCTTTAATGCTATCTTAGACACTATTGGCTTTGTTCAAAATGTGAATAGTCCCACGCATTCTCATCTTCATACTTTGGATCTTGTGCTGACATACGGCATAGAATGTGAAGAAATAACAGTATTTCCTCACAACCCTGTCCTCTCTGACCACTTTCTAATAACCTTCAGGATTACTTTAACAGAGTTCTCCTCCCCCAAAAGAAGGTTCAATTTTAGTAGATCTTTATCAGATAGTGCAGTTATAAATTTTAAAGAATCTCCTTCACTTTCTCTCTCCTCTGTGTCGCTGAGCAGTGCTGCAGAGTGCAAAAGCATAGCTTATTCCCCTTCACAGGTTGATGATTTTGTTGATGGGGTTGCTAGTTCTCTGCGTACTGCCTTAGACAACGCAGCTCCTTTGAAAATGAAAACCGTTAAAAATAGAAAGCTTGCTCCTTGGTTTAATGCAGAGCTGCGTACTTTGAAGCAAAATGCTAGGAAACTGGAGAGAAAATATCGCTCCACAGGCCTGCGAGAGTCCTTCCTAGTCTGGAAAAATGGTTTACTGCTGTATAAGAGGACCCTTTGTAAAGCAAGAGCAGCATACTTCTCCTCATTAATAGAGGAGAATAAGAATAATCCTAGATTTCTTTTTAATACAGTTGCCAAACTCACCCAGAGCCATAGCTCTGTTGAACCGTCCATTCCACCTGCTCTTAGCAGCAATGATTTTATGGGATTCTTTATAAATAAGATTGATCTTATTAAAAATAAGATCATAAGCACTCCTCTATCCGCGATTGTACCTGAGGTAGTCATGGAATCTGAACCGGGTTTAGACTGCTTTGATCCAGTTGAACTCTCTGAATTAGCAAAATTATTGTCTTCATCTAAGCCTTCAACTTGTATGTTAGATCCAGTTCCAACCAGGTTATTTAAGGAGGTATTCCCTTTGATCTCCTGCTCCATTTTAGATGTGATTAATCTATCTCTGTTACAGGGATATGTACCTAAAGCTTTTAAGGTTGCTGTAATTAAACCTCTGCTTAAGAAACCGTCTCTTGACCCAGATGACTTGGTCAATTATAGACCTATATCCAATCTTCCTTTCTTATCCAAAATTCTTGAGAAAGTAGTTGCCAAACAAGTTTGCGATCACTTCCACCATAATGAACTTTTTGAAGAGTTTCAGTCTGGCTTTAGAGCTCATCATAGCACTGAAACAGCTCTGGTGAAAGTCACTAATGATATTCTCATGGCCTCAGATAATGGACTTGTATCTGTGCTCGTCCTGTTAGATCTTAGTGCTGCATTTGATACAGTTGACCATAATATTCTTTTAGAAAGACTTGAATATTTTGTTGGAATTAAAGGAACAGCACTAGACTGGTTTAAATCTTATCTATCTGATCGAATTCAGTTTGTTCATGTTAATGATAGATCTTCAACACGCTCAAAGGTTACCTGTGGAGTACCACAGGGATCAGTGCTAGGACCAATTCTCTTTACTTTATACATGCTCCCAATTGGTAGAATTATTAGACAGCATGGGATTAATTTCCACTGTTATGCTGATGATACCCAGCTATATCTGTCTATAAATCCAGATGAAGCTAACCCATTACATAGATTACAGGCATGTCTTGAAGACATAAGAACCTGGATGACTCTTAACTTTCTGCTTCTGAATGCAGACAAAACAGAAGTTATAGTCTTTGGACCAGAGTCTCTGAAAAAGAAACTGATTAGCCAGTCACTTCATTTGGATGGGATTAAACTGATTTCAGATAATAAAGTAAAAAATCTTGGTGTTATTTTTGATCAGGACCTGTCATTTAAATCCCATATCAAAGAGGTTTCTAGAATTGCCTTCTTTCATCTGAGGAACATTGCAAAAATTAGAAATATCCTGTCCAGGGGTGATGCTGAGAAACTAGTCCATGCATTTGTTACTTCAAGGCTGGACTATTGTAATTCTTTACTATCAGGAAGTCCACAAACTGTAGTTAAAAGCCTTCAGCTGATCCAAAATGCTGCAGCCAGAGTTCTAATGAAAATTAAAAAGAGAGATCATATCTCGCCTATCCTGGCTTCTCTTCATTGGCTTCCTGTTAAATCAAGAATAGAATTTAAAATCCTCCTTCTCACATATAAAGCCTTAAATGGCCAAGCTCCATCTTATATCAGAGATCTGATTGTTCCTTATGTTCCTAACAGAGCACTTCGCTCTCAATCTGCAGGTTTACTAGTGGTTCCTAGAATTTCTAAAAGTAGAATGGGAGGCAGATCTTTTAGTTATCAGGCTCCTCTCCTGTGGAACCAACTACCAGTTTTAGTCCGTGAGGCTGACACCCTGTCTACTTTTAAGGCTAGGTTTAAAACTTTCCTTTTTGATAAAGCTTATAGTTAGGGTGGCTCAGGTTATCCTGAGCTATCTCTATAGTTCTGCTGCTATAGGCTTAGACTGCTGGAGGACATAGGGACCCCCATTTCATCATTCTGCTTCATTCTCTCTCTGTTCTCCTATTCTGCAGAATCTGTTAGTTCAATCTCTAACCTTCTGCTCTCTCTGCTTTTCCTCAGAGTAGCTTTGCCTCGTCTGTTCCTGTTTGGCTGTGACGTCATCCTGGAAAGAAACATCAGCTGTGCTGCTTCTATCAACACCCTTGTTTATAGATGTTGGAGATCGGCCTGTTTTCCAGTGTGGTCCTGTTTCTCTGACCGTGACTGAGTGGATGTGCTCTCTTCGTCCTCTGGCATGGGAGCTGCCTTGGAGCTCATCTGCCTGGCTGTGTGTTTCCTGGACGGGGCCGCCTTTTACAGCTGCTGTTTGTATCTCTGCTTCTGTCTCCTTGAACCCCAGTCGGCCTCGGCAGATGGCCGCTCACACTGAGCCTGGTTCTGCTGGAGGTTTCTTCCTGTTAAAAGGGAGTTTTTCCTCTCCACTGTCGCTACAAGCATGCTTAGTGTGGGGGATTGTATTTGAGTCAATGAGTCAATGCAATCAACTGGTTTTCCTTAGATAGAAAACTTTGTATCAATTTGACTGGATGATCTGGTTGAACTGTAAAGTGCCTTGAGATGACATGTGTTGTGAATTTGGCGCTATATAAATAAACTGAATTGAATTGAATTGAATTGAATTAACTAGAAGCTTTATCAAAAAGGAAAGTTTTAAGCCTAGACTTAATCATGTAGTTTGTTCCACAGGAGAGGAGTCTGATAACTAAAAGGTAACTAAATGGTTCTGGTTTTAAAGTGAGGTTGCCAAATCTAAAAAATTAAATGAACAAGTGTTTTTTTACCCACCTACCTCCTGCTTTAATCCTTTCTGCTGTGTTCCTTGGTCTTCATGATGCTGATTGTTCACTAATATTCTCTAACAAACACACAGAACAGCTTAATTTACTGAGAAAACATAAATCTTTTCATTTCACATTGGAATTGTCTGCATAAAATCCACAAAATGAATGAAAGTTTGTGGCTGTAATGTGACAAATGGTTGTAATATTTCCCAAATCAAAACTTCAGTGTTGTTTTTAAAACTGAAATAAGTTGAGGATTTTATCTGCTTCTACAAACTGAAAATAAACTATATTTGTCAAATGGATTGTCTTTTGTGGATGCAGAAGAGGTTAATCTTTAAACAACATTTAGAATCTAAATTTTAGACCAACTGTAGCGTAGTTTACCACACGATTGATGCAATGGAAGGATTTCGGGTGAAATAATCTTGAAATCAAGCAATGCAGTTTTGACGAAGAATAGGAAAGTGTGGGTGTAATGCAGACCACCACACTCTCAGCAGCCCCAGTCTGCCGTGTACCTGCGACCTCAGCTCTCACACATGTACGCACCCTTTGAAACTTTGAAGCGAGGGTTTTCCTTTTCCCCCCTGGAGACTCGGTGACGAGTAACCGTCCGCCCACAACCAATGCGTGGGGTCTGTGTCAGCTCTCTGCAGTACGCTCTGCTGGGTAGTGTGAGCGAAATGTGGGATTCCCTCTGCTACTTGTAATGACATTCAAGCAAAAGCCGTAAACCCCAATACTTAGGTCAGTCTCATTTGCAGATTTTTTTTAAGTGGATTATTACAGTTAAGCACAGTTTCTATCTTTTTTTTTGTGGGACTTTAATTGTATTTAATTGTATCAAGAAGTTTCTCAGGACATGAGAAGAGTATCTTTGGATTCAAACAAAATATATAATAACATTAAGAAAATAAACACAAAATATTTTACTAAATGACCAACAGATAATCCTTGATGAGGTTATAAAAAAGTAATATTTCCCCCGTATTTCAACTGCTGTTCTGGAAGGCCTCGTCGCCATCACCCTCATCTTCAGCTCACTTTCCATAAATTATCTATTAGATTTAAGTCAGTATTCTGACTCTGATGTCAAGAAAATCTTGCAGGGGATGAATAATTATAGCCTAAATGCATATGAATCAGCAATGCATAATAATAATAATAATGACTCCTGTAATTGTATTATATGGCCTTTGTTGTGCTGACTCAACATCATAAATAGACCCTATAACAGACTTGCTGCACTGCTTTTTTTCCCCATGTTCCACTTTGTGAACGCTTCAAGGCCTAGCTGCAAAACCAACCCTGATCTGTGTCCCACTTAGTTTCACTTCTGCAAAAATAAAGCCCTCACATTTTGCATTTGTTACTGTTTTGTCTGAGACGTGATGTAGGTTTCCATATGGATTCTCATCGGGGAGGCCGTAAAGATCAACAAACCGCAGCATGTCAGCACGATTGCACTTAACTGACTCATGAGCAGTGACTTGATCACCACAGTGTAGGCAGAGAAAAACCACAGGGGAGGTGGGAGGTGACAGCGGTGCAGAGAGGGGCAATAGCTAACCGTGAACTAACTGGGAATCCCTCATGGGCTGATCAGAAGAGGTGTGGCGAATTAAAGAGGAAAAATGCACGACAAAAACCTCAGCTCAGTTCTCAGATGGAGCTGTTGCACAGCCAAGATTTGGAGTTCTGTAGCTCACAGGGAGGTGGGCAGAAAGCGCAAACCTCAAAAGGTTAAAGGTTTCTCCACATTAGCGCTGTTTTCTTTTCTGTAAGCTGCAGCAAAAAAGCCCAGGTGAGAAAGAGCCAGACGCTCTGTGGAATAAAAAAAAAACACAACTAATTATTCATGATGGGAAAATGTGTCATTTCAGGTAAACCAATAACAAAATACAAGCTGAAAACACCAGATTGTGGCAAATCAGAAATATTAAAATCTGCAAAAAATAAATGACACAGCATGATGCATCTTTTTCATGTCTGCTTGACAAATAAAAATCTGCAGCATCAATTAGGAATTTCACCAGTAGGAGTTATAATGGAAATCAAAATCTGTCCCTTTTGATTCCAGTAAACAGGAGCTTTGCTAACTTGTTGGGGTGTTAAATAATCCGCAGTTTTGACGAGAAGTGAAAAATATAGGCGTGGGCATGAGCGTAGAAACGTTTACTGGACGACAGTTTGACGGCGGCAAATCCCAGACTGCTGCAGCTGTGCTAAATGATTTGTAAATGAAATATGTCTCATTGCAAGTAAACATCTAAAGTGCAACAGATTCAGAGTCTTTGCTAGATGACAGATACACAGTACCTTCCAGAAGTATTGCCCCCAAATTGGGATTTAACTTAATAAATCAACACAAAATATCAAAATGGTAATAAAAGAGAGCAGTGCCCTTATATTCAATGTTGGTTCTGTGAAAAAAGCACCACAACTTGTTGCATCAGGATGTTTTGCACGTCCGAAGCCCCATATGACTTCTCATGTACTGCCGAAGAAAGGCTACCCCAACCATGATGCGGCCACTACCGTGCTTCACAGTGAGGATGCAGTATTCATAGTGATGATCTGTGTCAGTTTATATTGTGGTTGGAAAATGTAGTCTCTCTTATTTTGTATATTAATTTATCTTATAAAAGTTTTCACTCGGTCTGTTTTATCTGCAAGGCCACACAATTCCCTGTGTGAGGGTGTTTTAAGACAAGAACTATCTTATTCCCATAGTAAGCCAGATTCTTCCTCAAGATAAAACTTTCAAAATGGTGAAACATGAATGAAAAAAATCATATATTTTTATATATAGCAGAACTGTCACATGCACATATGTTAGTTTATTGGTTCACATATTAGTCTTGAGCTCCCCTCGATTTTCCACAGGCCCACAGTCAGTCCGTCTGATTAAGTAATTCACATTAAGTCTCCTTTTCTCTTAAAGGGGGCTTAGAAAAAATGCAGGAGACCATCAAGTATTTGTGAAAAAAAGAAAAAGTTTGAAGAGCATGTGTAGTGAGGAATGATTTTAGCCAGGCCATTAGAAGTATAGTAGTGGAAACTCAGTGATGTGTCCTGGAGGGGCCTCAGAACCACTAAAGAGTTGGGAAATGGGATCATGCAGGGTGAACAGCCCGTTCTCGGAGTGAGGGGCCTTATTGAAGCTGCAGTGAAAGTGTTAATGTGTTTGGTTTGGGAAAGATGCATGATGGGTGACTGTGTAGTTACTTGAAACCAAGCTTCTGAAACCAGGGCTTTTCTTTTGACTCGTAGAGTGCAGAGTGTCGGGTTCATTCTAACATCACAGCAAGACAAAAACTCAGAGACGGAGAGTTTGCTTTTACAGAGTAGAAAAAAAATACCACTTTAAGAATTCCCTTCTTTTAGCAAACATGATTCTGAACACTTGCCTAGTGTCTTCTTCCTGATAAAGCTTACCCAGACGTCTGGCTCTGATGGAAAACCTTGACTCCGGTACCAAGACGTGTTTTTCTTCCAAAGCTCAGAACTCCTCCCATCTGCTCTCCTCCTGACGGCCTTTCATCCAGGCGGGCCGCACCGAGAGCCAGACTGGAGGGCAAACACCAGACCAGGGAGTAAAGAGTGGCAGGTGTGTAGAGACCTGGCGGGGTGGAGGGAAACCAGGGCTGACTTAGACTGGACCTGAGAGTGGGAGGGGGATCAGACAGGTAGGGTTTAGTGGAAAGGATGGAGGAAAAAGAAGCCACTAGCTGTTGTGGGTAAAAACCCAGACACAAACATAAACACTGGAAAGCACTTGAGTAATTCCCCTTTTTTGGCTCCCTCTCACCTCCGACTGAGCATAAACACATTTAAGATGGAAAACCATCAGTTGGGCCCTGTGCTCCTCAAAGAGACAGCAGTATGAAAGTAAAGGAACATTTTGGTGTATCAGACCATAAACATTTAAATCACTTTGGCTGTAAACTCAAGTGGCTTTGAAGAAATTTCATCCTGGTGTCGGTCAGTCTTTTTAAAATCCTATTCCTGAAATAGAAAAGAGAAAATAGCCAGAGAGTCTCATATTTCTCCTCCTAGATAGAAGATAAATACACTCCCTGGTGTTAAATCATAAAAGCTAAAAATCCCCGATCCTTGGATCATGTGGAGGGTGGAAAGTAAGACTTTTAAGTGATGCAAACCAGAAAATAATCACATCCTTCACCTCTGTTCCTGGTATATGTAAGGTGACACAGCTAAAACAAATGCAGAGTGACTAGGTGAAGGGTTTTCTGCTTGCAGGGCACCGAGTCGTAGATGACTGAAGCTCCACGATCTGACTGGTAATGACATCATGGGCTGGGCTTGCCCCCAGAGGTCCCAGCTCCTGGCTGAAGTCCAGCCACACACACTTCACAACAATGCACCCACAGCAAATAACCTCTCTCTGTGAGTCTTTCTCTCTCAGTAGAGACACCAAGCTGGTCCCAGTCCTAGAACTACCAACAGTCTCCCTTTTTTTTTCTTCTCTTTTGAAGTTTTGTTCATCAACACTCTCAAGTTTCAAAGACAGTAAATAGAAACTTAACCACAGCCTTGTAAAAACAGCAAACTAAAAATGGCAGGGCCACATTTTTTTCCTTCTTAGTTGAGTGTGACATTTACGTGAATCCAGTGTGGATAATTCCGCACAGGATCACTAAACCATGTGCATGCTAAAGCGACACATTCACATTTAGCCAAAATTATTCACAACTCTTGCAGATTTAAATCATTTGATCTGCATGTTTCTTTTGAAGCTAGTGGTATTTAAAGATTAGGGTGATGTTAAGGAGACCTTCCAACTAAAAGAATTGGAGCTCATCTCAAAATGACCCAAAAGTAGTCATGAATAGGATTGAACGATTTTCGGCCCTGGCATTTTTCCATCTATACCGGCCCACCTATGGGCTACTAATTTAAATCAAAGTATACTGATCTCTTACCCATAGACGGCCATCCTACACTGCCAGATTGGGAAACATCCCAACCTGGCAACAATGCATGTAAGACGGGAAACGTTAGCTTTTAGATGCAAAACCCTAGCCTGACGTAGTCCTACTCAGTTCTAGTCAGAATATGAGTCTGATACTGCTCCATAGAGCTGTGATTATGGGGCGTGTTTTGAACGAACCAGGAAAAAAAAATGCCTCTGCACTCAATTGGATAGACCTGCAACCAATAAGAACAACGGAGTGCGTGACGTATGTTAAGCGACATAGGGAGCCAGCTGATAAATTAAACTTTTGCCCAATCCCGTAGGAAGGATGCCAAAAACATCTTTCTTTTCAACAAATGCCTTGATCGCGTTTCTCTTTTCCTCTTTTAAAATTAATTTGCTGTCGATATCTTCTAGAACAGACCAGACCTAATAGCAGAATCTACACTCCTCAACTCTCCAGCGGCAGCCATTGTTGTTGTCACCCAAGCGCGCTTTGGTGACGTGGTTGATTACGTTACTGTTGATCATCTGTCCATCATCGTATAAAGCCCGCCCTGACAGTTTGATTGGCCCGACCAGATATTGGGCGATCATACTCACGCTACTACTGAGCAATGCCAGACCGAACTTCCCGACCTTAAACGTTGTGGGCGGGACTAAGTTCGGAATGGCACCCAGGCTAGCAAAACCCCATCATGTACCGCAACATATTTTTGCTAAATATTCAAACATAAATTCACCAAATATAAGAGGAACATCGTAGTTTGGTTTAAAGAAAGCATTTTAGTTTTATTATGATTTAGTTTGTTGCAAGAGTTTTACAGTTTGAAGAAAAAGAAAATGACACCATATGCCAACCGTCACAAGGACGTGCATGGCAAGGATGGGCTATATATACTGCATGCATCATTTAGGAAGTTAACATTGGATTACTTCTTGAGCTCTTTGAGTTATTTACTGTCACAGGTAGGAGCTTCGGCCGGAGAGGAAGAGTTGGGGCCGGTATGATTTATGGAGGGCCGGCCCTCGCACGCTGACATTAGGACCACCTTACCGATTACCAGTCCGGTTGATATAATGTAAAAAAAAAATACTTTTATACTGCTTATTGAAAAGGATATACATGATGTTTTAATTAAAATATAAGAAAAAGCTGATTTTTTGTTGTCTTTTGTTAATAGTTTAAATTTGCTGTCAGAATCTAACTTCACAGTTGATAATGTTGATTCACCTTACGAATAAGCCTGGTTTATGCACAGAAACCAGGTTGTCTGCATGCGTGTCACAGTTAACGTAGATATTCCCTCCCCCCTTCCACAGACACTCTGGTGCACCTCCCCAAAATTGTAGGTGATCGCAGACAGAGTCGCAGATTGCGTCGCAGGGAGGAGAGAAAGGAGGCCTCTGATTGGTCAGTTTTACATCCGCTATACACTATGCATGTTTCCTGCTTTGTACCTAATGGCAGAAACTCTGTCTGTAGCTCCGTCCACAACGCCTGGCACACCTCGGACACTATCCCAGACACCGTGCAGGATGCCAGTTTGTAGCTCTGTGCAACGGTCTGTTAGTTTGCACATGAAGCCAAAACACTCAACGCCACGGCCAGGCTTTGAGGAACACTCAAGGGCGAACTGTGTGTCGTCCGGCGGTAGATAAGGGGTTGTAGACGGTGAAAAAGCCCTTCAAACCTACACACAGTCACCCACAATCCTAGCTAGTTTGTGATTGTCCGTCTTGCGTTGTGGCGTGGAATACCATAGCCCAGAACATGCTTCAAAACTGGACATAAATCAAAATATCTGGGTCATACCTACGACAAGCTAAAGGGCTGGTTATCTTCCCGCAGCAGTGTGTTGCAGTGAGCTTGTTGCAGAAATTTTTGATTTATGCAGTGGCGTTGGATGTAGGAGTTTGCCCTGAAATCAAAGGATTGACGGTTCAAGCCCCGACTCCGACTTTCATTGTCGTTGTGTCCTTGAGCAAGACACTTCACCTGCATTGTCTACTGATGGTGGTCAGAGGGCCCGGTGGCGCCATTGTACGGCAGCCTCGCTTCTGTCAGTGAGCCCCAGGGCAGCTGTGGCTACAATGTAGCTTTCCGCTATCAGTGTGTGAGTGAATAGGTGAATGAATGTAGTGTAAGGCGCTTTGGTCAAGTCTCCAGACTGGAATAAAGGTGCTATATAAGTACATGCTATTTACCATTTACCATGCCCAATATTGAAGCGTGATTTGCGCTATGTTATTCCACACCACAATGCATGAGGGACAATCAGAAACAAGCTGTGGGTCTAGATACGGCCGAGGCAGTGAGGAAGTGGGGGCAACGGAGGAACATGAGGACCAAAAAGAGCAGGGATCCAGGTGGAAAAAGGGTCCCAGCATTCTTGCGCACCTCGCTCTTCTAGCTGGTCCAACTTTATGAGCTGTTTTCCACAATGGCGGTCATACAAACAAAACAATCCGGTACGGTACCAAACAGGAAATACGCATAGAGCGCATGTAGATTTTACCAATCAGAAGCCTCCTGTCTGCGGCAATGTCTGCGGTCACCCAAAATTTTGGAGAGTTGCAGCAGAGTGTCTGCAGAAGGGGCGGGGCATATTTGCATTCACTGCGACACACATGCAGAAGACCTGGTTTCTGAGTACTAATCTGCCTTAACGGCGACACACTGCTGCGGGAGTATACACAGCTCCTAAGAATGCTATTTACAAGTCACCGTAAATAAAGAAAAAATGTTTAACTCTTTGTGTTTTAAAACTAAGCCTGGTAAAACACCATAAACTTTAATACACATTTATCTGCTGGCAGTGACATGCTGATACTCCTTAGATACAGTATATTACATATGAGTGTCTTTTATTAAGAACTGAGACTATTCCTTAATAAAAATGGTTCATTTAAATGATAAGCAGCATTCAGTTGAAAAAAAGTGTTAATCCGAAATAAATCATCCTCTTTTTTTTTCTCAGGATTTATTGCATATTAAGTAACAACGCTGTACCAGTGAGGCGCTCCAACAACACAGCAGTTCAAACACGTTCCTTCGGCCCTTCTCTGAACACTTCCAACCATCTCTTCTATGAGACAGACAAAATTCCAGCTCTGGTGCCAGCCCCAATAAAGTCCTTGTGTGCACGTACTTGTGCACTCGTGTCTGTGTCAGCATTTGTTCATTTTTAGACAAGAATACGAGAGCTTAGGAGCTGTTGACTAGCTGGGTTCAAGGAGATAAAACCTTGATAGAGCAAACTGGCCCACACCACCAGCAAACGTCAGCACCTCAGTAGTAGTGTTAGCCACATGGAGAACCTGCTTATTAAAAGGATGCCTCAGTAATGAATTAGCTGTGCTCTTATTAAGGTAGGAGGGCGGTATACTGTCCTCGTGCTGAAATGCCATATTAAACAAACACGAAGCAGTGGGTGGTGAGTCAGGGTGTGTGTTTCTGTGGAGAGAGTTGGTGTCTGTGTCTGTGTGAGGGCTGGAACACCAGAGTCCTCTTGATTTAAAAATAGACTGTATATACTTTTCTCAAAACCTTCTGTATAAAGAACTCAGCCAAGCTCAGAAAATGGGTGGATTTAAAAGAAGTTGGTCTTAGATTTTCAATCCCCACATAACTCATCTCTGCCAAGGATTTTATTTTATGACATGCAAAAAAAAGATTCTAGCATCCATTATCTATCTATCTATCTATCTATCTATCTATCTATCTATCTATCTATCTATCTATCTATCTATCTATCTATCTATCTATCTATCTATCTATCTATCTATCTATCTATCTATCTATCTATCTATCTATCTATCTATCTATCTATCTATCTATCTATCTATCTATCTATCTATCTATCTATCTATCTATCTATCTATCTATCCATCCATCCATCCATCCATCCATCCATCCATCCATCCATCCATCCATCCATCCATCCATCCATCCATCCATCCATCCAGAAAAAGATGTTGAAATGTCTGAAATGTCGGACACAGGAGAGAGCGAATCGGGAGACGAGACCAACAAGACCTCCCTCATCCTTTGCCCTATCTCAAAGAATTTATAGAAATAGTCAAAAATTTGAGCTTTCAATTCATATAGTGGCATCTGGCTGTTTTTTTTTTTTTTTTTTTTTTTTTTTAAGTTTACTTTTATACTTTAGGTAGTTTTAGGAGCACATACTTTTTCACTTTTAGTTGAGTCAAGAGGTCAAGTTGATACTTCAACTTTTACCAGAGTGTTTTTAAACTGCAGTATCTATACTTCTACTTAAGTAACAAATGTGTGTACTTTTGACACCACTGTGTATATATATATATATATATATATATATATATATATATATATATATATATATATATATATATATATATATATATATATATATATATATATATATATATATATATATATATATATATATATATATATATATATATATATATATCTTGAAAATAATCAAAGGATTTAATGGTAACAATATTGCTTTTGAAGTTTAGGGTCATTAACTTTTCTTAGTATTTCCATCAAATATCTTCTTATACATTTTGTTTATCGGTGAACAAAGAAAGTTTCCCTCATCTGAGAATAATCTTACTTTTATTAACATATTTTAAGATTTTGAAACTGGTTTTCATAGATTTGACTTTAAATTTTGTTTTATTTTGTCCAAATAATGTAGACAAATGATTAGTTGATGAGTTATAACATAACAGAACCCTTATAAGGAGCTGAAAATATTATTATACTTGTTTAGTCATTTTGAAATGAGCCTATTTGAACATTTGAACCTAAGATTTTTTATTTGTTTTTATACATTGGAACTGATTTAAAACAGAAACAGTCGTGTTGTTGTGATTAAATGCCCCCATAAAGATGCACCTGTTGGGAAACCCCCTACCAGTGGAGAAACAGACCTCTAAGCACTCAGAAATGGGCTGTTTCATTTATGTGGTTATGAAGACTCCCAGCCTGCTTGCGGCTGCTTGTAAACATCAGACAGCTGGATTTACACTTTAGCTTATTCTTCTCAATTTGTGTAGTTTTACAATTAATCTTTGCATTATTTCTGTTGAATTATTTATATGATTTTGATTTTCATACCTTATCAACATAAAAAAAAAACTGAGGGAATGTTAATTGTTTTAGAATCTGAGATAACTGGTGTTCTTTAAGCTCAGGGAGGGATTTAGGAAATCTGGGGCCCTAGGCAAAAACAGGCAGGGGGCCCTCTGGATTGAGGAGACAACGAATAAAAAAGAACCATTCTACAGATAGAGAAATGTTAATAGAATAGACATCCATTATCTGTTCTAGGTTGTGTCCCTCTCTTCTTGTCCCTTTTCTTCTTGTTTTCCTCTCTATGTTTTGTACTCAGCTGACTTTTCATGCTGTCTCTAAAGGAATGAAAGATTTTTTCCAATCAGCTAAGCTCACTTAGCTGATTGCTCCTTCCTGTGTTTCCAAAAAGAAAGATCGCAAGTGGTAGAAAATATATGTATATTGACAGAAATAGAGGAAGATAACCCCTGTCTTTAACCCCTGTTGTCGTGTAGATAATATGGCATTAGTTATTTAAACAAGCAATATCATTGAATCCGAATGCAGTGATATAAGAAAAGATTATATACTTATACTTATATCTAACTTTATGTCAATGCGTATAATAGCCATTAGAGTGGATTTTTAATTAATAAATGACCAGCATAGGAAAAATGTTTTATATTCAGTGTGTTTGGGCTGATGTAATGCAGCAAAATAAACCCTAACTTTAACAGTTTTTTCCCATTCCCATCTGTCGGAGCATATAATTCTGCGCTAAACTGTCCGTACTGGGAGCACATCCAGGGAGGGATTACCATTAGCCAATACTAGAAAGTTGCCTAGGGCCCCCAGTTTACATGTATGGTTAATACAACTATTCCTCATTTGTGCACATTAATTATGGTTTTGATAAAAAATCTTTTCACTAAAATGCCATCAGAATGCTGATAATATTAAGTGTGTCTCAGCCCTTCTTCAGATTCCACCATTTTGGATCAGTCCATTTGCTGCACATGTTCAGAAAGGTCCAAGCAGACAGCAGCAAACCATTTGAAAACAAACCATGCAAAGAGCAGTGTTGCCAACTTAGTTGCTATATTTAGCCACTTTTCAGACCTCTCTAGCACTTTGATTTCTAAAAAGCTCCTAGCGCCGAATCTAGGATCTTTTTTCTGCTACTGGAGACTTTGGAGACAACATCTAAAAGCAGCGAACTCTGCTCTCCAGAGCGAGTAGATTGGTAACCCCGCCTCCTGCTCTCCTCTATCTTGTCTGCTGTCATGATTCATGCAGATATTATTTCATCCAAATGAAAAATGGAGAACAGATAAGCAGATCATGGCTTGTCTACAGTGAAAAGAAGGACTGGGTTATTTAGTGACAAAATGCAGAACAAATAACGTATGTCTATTCTATTAACATTTCAGTATCTGTATAATGGGACTATTTAATGTGTTTTCTCAATTCAGAGGGCCCCCTGCCTGTATATGCCTAGGGCCCCAAATTTCCTAAATCCGCCCCTGCACACAGTGAGAAAGCCCATGCAACAAAGCTGAGTCGGGTATGAAACTCACCTAAAACCAACTGGGTTTTCTAAAGCTAAGATTTGTATGAGGAAACGAGATTAATCAAAGTAGATGCCTCCAGACAGAGAGTAAATGACTAGTGAAGCATGAAAAAACAAGAACATGATTTTGAACCTCTTTGTTTTTTCTGTGAAAAAATGGGAAAATCTGCACACAGGGCCAAACGTATTTTCTTAACAGATCAATCGGAATAACTTCTTAGGAAACAAAACTGCATTTAGAGGGGAGAAGACTTTGCTGGGACTTCGGTTTCTGAATCTACATGATGTCTAAAGTGAAAGTGCATCTGGAGGGCCTGGTGATTGGCATGCAGTACTTATGTTCTTCTAAAGATAATGTATAATCCAGGCTTTCAGCTGACTTATCTATTTCACAACTATGTTATTTTATACTAATGACCAACAAATTCTAGCAAGGAGGCAGCTGTTTTCTGAGAGTCCAGGGGGAAAAAAGTTCCCTCACAATGGGCCACGTCACAAACTTAAGCAGAGCTAAGCTGCGTGGCATTTTCAGGCCTTTTCAGGGTAAATCTAACAAAGATTACTGCAATCAAGACGCTGTGCAAATCTATTTTTACAAAACATAAGAACTGATCACTGTTTATGCGATGGCGTTTAATCCTCACAGCTTTTTGAGGCCTTTTTTGTGGTCAAACCTCTTAAGCCGAATCTCCCATTTATAAAGAAAAAAAGGGACTGTGCGTTCCCTATGAAGCACGACACTTGAACCGCACTTGAACCACATCAATGTATAACTATTTATTTTACAAGGCAAATTAGATTGTATGTTAGCCAACGTGGAATCATTATACTTGGGTTTAAATTTCAAATGCAACGTGGGAAACAGTGATACCATGTGTTGCAAGCCGTTTCAAATCTGTTGATGGTTTTAAAATTTTGTAACTGAAAAGTCAAAAACTTCCCTGTATTCTAGGTGATACACAAACACATTAGTTATCACAGGCTGCTGCTGGCTTTGTTTTTTGAGCATTCTCAAATAACACCCTGGTGTCTTACTGTAGTTTCATACACTTCTCCAACTGTACCTTAAAAAAAAAAACTTGATTTGTCCCAAAGATAAATTAAATGTTATTCCAACCCCTAAAACACTATATTTTTGGTTTTTGACAATTGTAATATTTCCTTATGCTCATACCACCATCTGTGATACATCCAGGGATGGTATGAATCAACTTTAGGTTACGTTAGTGTTATGGCACCTTTCAGGGTTAAGCATAAATTCAGTAATTAAAATGAAAGTAAGTCAATGTCAAAGTCTTACAATGGATAGAAATACAAACTTTTTGTCAAGGCTTAGAACAGAGGCCCCAGTATTCAAGGCAAACAGACAGTAAGACTCCTCAAAAAGCGTTTATTTAAAAATGAAGGATTGGCTTTGGGCAGCCAGGGCTTCTAAGGCAGGAAACTCTACAGGACTGAAACACAGGTTAGTGACCACATTAATCTGGTGGAGGAAGATTACGAACACGTGAGTCACTAACCTGGTATTGAAGTTCAGTCCGTGCCCCAAGGAAGAGGTGGATACCAGTCGGAGGGCTGCCCAGAGAGTTCCAGATGCTGAAGCCTTGAAGACTGCACAACTGGCAGGAGATTAGATCCAAGCAGATGAAGGAAGGCAGGAGAATCCAGAGGGCGAAGCCAAACCTGGAGTCGGAGAGGTGCACAGGAGCCCGGGCCAGAAGATCAGAAATCCGAAGAGGTACCGAAGGGAAATCAAGGTCGGTGTCGGGAAGCAGATCCAGGTTTGGCCAACAGGCAGAATCCAGCAGGAGTCGGAAGACAAGTCAGGCAAACAGATCAGAACAGGAACTGGCAGGCACAGAGGTCCAAAGGCAGAGCGGGTCAGGATCTGGCAGTCAGAAAACAATCAGGTACCCTAGAGAACTCACACCAAAGCATCTAATAATCTGGCACTGATGACTGGAAGCAGGCAGGTTAAAAAGAGACTGGAGCAGGTGATAGATAAACGGTGATGACAAACTGGGCGGAGCTAGTCAGGTGAATGGAACAAACAATTAAGCCATTCATCAGCACGAAGATCATGACACTTGTGGGCTGGGGGGGATTTTTCTATGCAACATAAATCAAAAACATTTTTATATTTTTTTCATTTTGTGTTATTATATTATTTAAAGTGCTGTTGACGTTTGTGGCAGTGATATGGTAAATGACCTGCACTTATGTAGTTCTTTTTTTCAAGTCAAGAGTCTTGACCAAAACGATTTACAATACATTCAGTCGTTGATGGTAACAAGCTACGTTGCCCTGGGGCTCACCGACAGAAGTGAGGCTGCCGTACACTGGGGGGCGCCACTGGGCCCTCTGACCATCATCAGTAGGCATTGTGGGAAAACTGTCTTGCCCAAGGACACTGAAAACTGAAACCCAGAGGCGAGATTTGAACCAACAACCCTCTGGTTGCAGGGCAAACTACTGCATCCGATGCCATTGTCACCTCAATTATACATAATATACTTGCAAATATTAAGAGATAATAATACATTTCCAAGCCGCTGTCAGCCACAAGGTTTGCCTCTTAACAACTTTTGAGAAAGTTATAAAATGCTATACTCATAAAACTCAAGTTCTTCAATTTAATAAAAGATACTAAGGTCCATAAAATGCCTTTTTTTTTTCTAATAGGCCTATAACATTGGATTACCATGAACTGCTTAATACGTCACAATCTAGACCTTATCCAGGGCTCTGTCTGACTCCTAAAGCCTCTATTTGTTTATAATAATCCAAACATGTGATGTATTAGAGTTGCTAAATCCTTTGGGTTCTGTGTCTTCGGGGCTAAATGGGGTAATTTGTTTGGTTTTAATAAAGCAGGTGTTTTTCTTGGGTCAGATTGTCAAGGAGCAAATTGCTTTCTAATCACATCACCGATGGAAAGTCCGGATGATGGTGGACGGAGCACTGGGCCACATCACTGCTGACCCAGTGTTTAACATGAGCCTCTGCTTGTTCCGACGCTCGCACACCTCCATGTGCAAGCTGTGTTTTCTTTAAGAGAGGCAAAACATGTCAGTTCATTTGCCCCAGTTTAGCCTCTAATCACAGTGATGAGGAGGAGGGAGGCAGGGCCAGCAAGCAGCCACAGATGAAGGGCACATTGATAACTGTTTAAAACCTCGGACTGGTTGGTTCATTCCCAACACTGAAAAATTAAACTTTATTCATTGACCGTTAGACAGAGATCAAAGCTACGTTCTACACAATGGCACCAGACAGTGTGTGATAAGCAGCCAAAGTAAAGACAGCTAAAAACATAAAGTGGGAACAAGTTGTGCCAGTTCTGTTAAAAACAATGTAGCGTGAACGTGCGTTCACACAGAGGCACAAAGAAGGAAAGCCCTCCCCAGGAAAGAGGCAGGCAGCACAAGGATGCCTGTGTGACCATTCAAACAAGCAGAGCGTGGCTGCTGGCCTAGAACAGCCAGCAGTACATTTCCATAACAGGAAAGGTCAGTGTTGTGGCTCGAGGGGTTTGAAACCGTTAACACAAGCTTTTCTGGGAGCTCCTCTACCTGTTGACTGGACTCCCCTTACCGCCGTGATGCAGACCATTAGTCTTGGTTACACACTTAATGTGTTAGATTATATATATATAGCATTGATTATTCATTTGGGATTTGAATCACTCGACACCTGAAGTCTGTAGTTAGATTGTTTTCAAAATGATTCATATTCTCATGCATGTGTAGATTTTAACTAGGTACTCATGTTTCTTCACAGCATAACATCATGCTGGTTATGATAGACAGTAAACATTACTCATATCTATTTATTCATTCCTCGATACAATAACAAAATTAACATTTTGTCTCACCCTTTATTAACTGTTGGAAGTACATAATTATGAAAACATACTCCAGATTTTGATACTTGGATTTGATCCAGAATTTGTCTCCATTTTTCTGCAAATATGGATCAGTATCTCTAAAGATTTTTTTAAACATTTTGGCATAAATATTTTTGGCAAAAAACAAGCAACACGCTTTAAAAAGCACAGATGACATAGCCTTCAGTGAAACATGGTAGGGGCAGCATCATGGAGCGGAGAGACTTATTTATTAATTGGTAATACAAAAATGTGATGCTTAAAATGATTAAATGAATGAGGAAAAACAGGTGGTTTTGTGATTGATTATTATTTTTTGTGCTGTAGCATTAATCTTAACAAAACTACAAATGAATCTCAGTTGCCATAGATGAATAATGATAGTTCAGCTGGTGAAATGGACGTACAGAGAAGCTCAAACCCCATCAACACCTCCTTTCTCTGCAGATCTCGCAATTCTAAACTTCCACCATAAAAAGGGCGAATCCAAACGAAGCACTGAGTTGACGTAATCATGGGGATGTTACCTTGTTTGGTTCTGGCCTGTACTTTTTTCACGCCTCAAAATTGACATACAGACCAGTCCATTGATTCACTGGCCCAAAAACATGAATAGAGGTAGATGGAAGACACCAGTTTAGCTGTTTAGCCCACAGTTGGGTTTACTCTAGGCAGTTTCTCTATAGTTTCTCTATAGAAAATTTGCCAGAAACACAGGGCTAAATGCAGTGTTCCAGGCTGCATGGAGAAAAGTTTTCAGTCTTCCTAAGGATCTGAAGACTCGACAGGCATCGATTATTCTTATCTATCAGAACGTCCCTGCAAAGTTTGATGCTCAGCTGTTCATTTGTTCTAAGCATTTTACCAAAGACAGCTTTCAAAATCTTGGACAGTTCAAAGTGGTGGCTGTTGGGCCGCTGACTGGACCGGCCGTCAGCTCCGCGGCTGATACGGGAACCCAGTGGTGGGGAGCCATCCGGAGACCCCACCGTCCGCCGGGGTTCCCGGAGCAGTCGCAGAGCTGACGGCTCGGTTCGAATACCCGGTGTGTTTCAACTACGTGCTTCACTGTAGTCGACCAAAATCCCAGAAGATTTTGACATTTCCCTCAGATATTTTTTTAGGTATGAAAAGTAGGACATGTCCAGGGAAAAGAGGACGTCTGGTCACCCTATCATATCAACAATTTGATGTTTCAGTGAGTGAGTGCTTGTTGCTATGATGCGTCTTTGCTCAGCAGCTTCGCTCGTTGTAAACCAACCAATCAGCGCACAGCTCATCTAAATAATTATGAGCATACCATAAAAGGAAGAAAACCTGTGGTTTCATTCTAGGTCTTTTAAACAGGCTTGCATTAAGGCTCATAGAACAGCTAATATGCCATTTTCAGCCCAACCAATGTTACACACCCTATTAGAGACCTGAAGGACCAAACACCCTATAGAATCATTCTATGATCCCTTAAAGAGTTCCTCAGCAACAAAAAAGAAAACGTGAATGTAAATACACCCTTATTTAAATATTTCTATTGAACATTGGTCAAAAACTGGAATTCCTTTTGTTCATCCTGTAGGCAGAACATAGAAAGAAGACGCTGTGAGTGAGTAGCAGAGTTTTTCAGCTTGTGTTTCATGCAAAACATCAGTAAAGGAAGCGGACAGAGCTTCTGGTCTTTCTCCTGGAGCAGCTCTGAGGGCCTCAACAGGGCCTGGAGCAGTAAAACTCTGCTTCACACAGCTTTATAAAGCTCGATACCTGCAGCACACAAAGGACCTCTGTGACCAAAACAGTCACTTAAACACTGCAGGTCATGCTGAGCAACATAAAACAAACATCTAAACGTTTATGCCTGGCAATAGAATATATACTGGAATATAAATCTAGTTCTTTATTAATTTGATTGGGACCATTTTTTTTTAATATTGTTTCTAAAAACTGCTTGTTAATAAGATCTTATATTTGCTATAAAGATGACTAAGAAAATATTCGTTCTACGTTCACTTAAAACACGCTTTTTCACTCACCACAGTATTTGCCTTTGGGGGTCCCGCTCTGTCACGGCTGAGTTTGAAATAATATTGACACTGGAGTGGCTGAAAAAAAAAAATCAGCATAGCCAATGGTTATAATTATCTAACATAATTATGTCCAATAATAACAACAGATAATACTTCTCTGTTTAAGTGCATGTTTGTTGGTGTGTTTGCAGAAATCTGGAAATATGGGCAGTGCCAACTCTCCACCTACTGAACCCAGCAAGACCTCACCTTATGGGTGTGGTTGGTTCAGATTACCACCTGTCAGATACTGAGGTTTGAGGTCGAGGCTTCGATTTAAATCCCCCTTATGTACGAATGTCTGGAAACAGGTTTGAAGAAACAGCTGAGAGTTCACCTTGTCGGTAAAGTGGGTTAACATGCGCATACCCCACTGCATGGCAAGATTTTAATAACATTTAGCCAAACCTGATTAATTAAAGGAATCTTAATGACATTCTGCTGGAGTCCAAAGAATGATTTGTCTGTCTGGTCCTGCAGACTAAAGTCCATTTACCTAATTAGAAAGTAAAAAAAAAAAGCTGGTCTTTCAGGCTCTGGTGTTTACTGCTGTTTGATGAAGGGCATAAAATACAAGCTGTGGTGAGAATGTGAATAGAATAGAGGGGTTTGCTTAGAGCTGGATTGGAGGAACAGAGTAACAACAGACAGGCTGACAAAAATGATTATATTTACTCTTATTAATCATCTTGATTGCGTGAGAGCAGGGCTGCAGGTCTGTGGTGGAATACATAGTAAATAAAAGATTCTGCTGACACAGCCTGCCAACAACTTAGATTGTGAGTTCATTTTTATTTTATTTTATTTTATGATAGATGAGTGTTAATATCAAAGGGATATTACTGTATGTTTCAGAAATATTTATCAAGAAGACATGAACCACATATTCTAATAACATTCAAAATATTATTTCACTTTTTCTGGTAAATTAGCTGAGGCTCAGCTGTCGAATCTCGACAGACCTTCAACTGAATCCGATCTGGGCTTTGACTAGGCCACTTGTTTGAGTTTATCCATTCAATAGCAGCTCTCATCTATAATCGCAAGTCTTAATACCTTGTATGTACTACCTTGTATCTTATCTTCCAGCATGACACTGCCACCACCACAAACTCATCTAAATAAAACAGCATCTCCAACATCTTTGGTTGAATCCTTTATTACTTGAATCACATTGTAAACAGATGCAGGGACCACACATTTCATCCACAACAAATACTTTCAAGTACCCTAGAAATATCTTAAACTAAACTACATTTCTAAAAATACGTGAATCTTGTTTTTGAAACTAAGAGTTTTAGTTTTTTAGGGGTCAAAATTAAACATTTTATTCCCTACGGAGTTCAGTAAAGAATTATTTAATTAAATAAATAGTTTCTAATGAAGTTTTGTCTAAATGCTTTAAGTACATGAATTACTTCACATATATGAATTATATTATTTTGATAAATCAAAGAAATGTAACACACATAATTACATTTTTACCTTTAATGTGTATAATATAATATCATTGCTTTGCCTTTCACATTTTTACTAGTGTCTCTTATTTAGTTATTCAAATAATTGGAAGTGTAAAATATATTCTGTATAAAAGTTAATTCACCTAAAAAACGACTAAAGGAGAACCTCTTTGAAAATATACGACTGAATTATTTCTACAAATCGTTACGGTTTAACTTTAAATAATTTCCACCCAGGACATTTTATGCCTCTCTTGCAACACTGGCTTTGTATTTGGCAAAGTATTTGTGTCAAAAGGTTCTACCTGAACAGCAGATCGATGCAGCTCCTCCAGAGTTCCAATGGGACAGACCACTGAGGATGATTCAAATCTAGCATGCTAATAGTACTGATGTAAATATGATTATGTTCTATTATAAAGGATTACTGCCAGGTGTTTAAAAAAGACACTAAAAACAAGTATTGTGTCTATTTTAACTCCAACATTCTTTATTGGGCATCAGCCTCATGTTTTAACTGAGGGTTCTTGAATGACTCCCTGAAGATGTTTGTTCCCTTTCGTCTTTTAATGAGTGTGTTTGCAGCTTATTTTCTATTACCTGCAGCAGTTTTAGTTTTGCTGCTTTGTATTTTCAGTGATTGTAGCATTTTCTTTTATAATTGTTTTAGTGCATATAGCATTAATTTATCCAGAGAATGTTTAACCATTAGCGGTGCATTTGCACTTGTCAGTTACAGTACCTTTTAGTTAAGGTTGACAGCCTGTGAAGTAACTGCCTAAGTACTAAGTTAATTAAAAGTTTTTTACTAATCAAAACATAACCACTATTTTCCAGCTATATAAATCCATTTTCTAACCCTTTAAATAATAACTTTTCATCCAAGCCCGACTTTACTTTTAGTAAACAAAATTTCTTCAATTATTACGGACAACTCAAAACTCTTTAAACTAGAGCCACATTTAACTAATTTCACTCCAAAACATCCAGATGTTTATACATAGTACAGAGAATAGTAGGTGAATTGGGGTTAAGTGCCTTGCTTAAGGGCATATCAGCAGATGGCCGCTCACACTGAGCCTGGTTCTGCTGGAGGTTTCTCCTGTTAAAAGGGAGTTTTTCCTCTCCACTGTCGCTACAAGCATGCTTAGTGTGAGGGATTGCTGTAGAGTCGATGCAATCAGCTGGTTTTCCTTAGATAGAAAACTTTGAATCAATCTGACTGGATGATCTGGTGAACTGGAAAGTTGACGTGTGGTGTGAATTGGCGCTATAGAAATAAACTGAATAGAATTGAAAGCTGGAATCAGTCCCACCACTTTTAGATAACAAGATGACTACTGATTCAAAGTCTCACTGCTTTTAGATGCAAAAAATTAAATATTTTAATGAATGAAAAACTACAATTTTGATCCAAATACAAAATGTAACTAAAAAAGATAATAAGTAATTAATGGATGCAATTGATTAATAATATTTAGCTGCAGATGCTTTGACAATCAAAAATGAGATACATATTTTAAGAATTAGTGATATTGCATAAGTAAATATCTTGCATATATATCTTTTTTAAATATGTTCCTTTTCAAAGGAAGATACAAGCATTTTACATTAACGATGACTCATAACCTGCTCCAGCTAAATCATGCTTCTCTTCTAATGTAACATGAAGCTGACCCCAGGCTACTGAATGGATAGATCAATAGGGATATCATAGATAAATAAAATATAAAATGTAAACTTTAATTTCAGGAGAAAAAGAGTTGAACAGCAATGACATTAGAAAAGCAAAGATGACGAAAGCCTGGAGGAAGAAGCATGACAATGGAAAGTAGAAGAGGTCAGAGGATGCGTAGATGATACTGCAGCAGATAAAAACTGCACAGATCATCTGTGCATCTCTCTCTTCCAGTAAGCCATCGCATGATGACTCAGCTGGCGTCACATTTCGTCACTGAAGGAGTGAGATCATGAGGTTAATCTCACAGATACAAACACCCTCACCTTGAAAACAACAACAGTAAAAAACACAGTTAGAACGTAGGAACTTAGAGGAGTTTACTATACATTTCTCACAACATGTTTAATGAAAGTCCACCGTTGGAGATGTTCTCCAGGCCCACAAGAATTATGCTCAAATGGTAAATGGATAAAAGCATTTATCTCAAATTAATGACAGAACTAAGGAAGCCGAGAGAGGACGTTCTTGACTTTTCTTTTTTTTCCTTGGCCTTCTCGAGATAATAACATAATTATCTCCTTATCACAGTTAAACTATTGTTTTCTCGATATAACAAGATACTTTTCTCATTATCATGAGAAAACGGTTATTGATTTATTAAGATAATGAGATGATTAACCTGTATAACCTGTACATTGCATTTTTTATTTTATTTTATTTTATTTTTTTTCCTACTTGCTTTGAGTCTGTTTTATCTTCCTGTATTTTAATCATGTAAAGCACTTTGCATTGTCTTTGTACTGAATTGTGCTATACAAATAAATTTGCCTTGCCTTGCCATAAGGAATGAATGAGGGTGGCCAACAGCCCTGGATTCCCAGTCCATCCATGCCTGCAGGGCCCGTAGTTGTGCAGTCGCTGTACCGCGTGTCTGACTGTCTTTAATGAAAATCTTTAATCTGGACTCATTTGGGGGATTAATATATCTTATGCCTGTTACAGGCGTAACACCGGGGCTGTTCAGAAAACATGGAGGCATAGGTCTAATCGCTTATGAATCAGAACTGAAAGCAAATCATCAAACCAACAACGTCGTCTCGTTACCTCAAAGTCAGACACAGGATTATTTACAGAATTACACATCAGCTGCCCTGACTTATAAATCCTGTCCCGCTGTTGTGGTATAGGAGGAGGCAATCAGTTTTACCACACACCAATCATCTCAACACTGAAAACGGCTTTCTAATTAGAAACTTAACATCTCGTTTGCACGAGAAAACAGCTTTTGTTATCTTTATATAATGAGAAAATTAACTTGTTTTCTCAAGAAAACCACTGTGAATAAGTATCTGAGGGACACGACCGCTTTCGGCTTCTGTACTGAACTATCAACTCCACACAAGTAAGTAATTTTAACATAATTGAAATAAAACATGAAATAAGATGATAGTCAGTTCCAGGAGTTCCCAGGTTCGAATCCGACATGTATTCCTTTGCCGCATGTCTCTCTCTCTCTCTCATACCCCCTTTCCTGCCACTAGTGCTGTTAAAACTTAAAAAAAAAGAAATTCAGTTCGACTTTTTCAGATGATATGAAAGAAGTCGTATCTATAAATAGAAGGAGGTTAAACGGCACCCTGGAGCAGAGCAGAAAGAGTCCCTTTTCTTTGGTTCTAGGCTCTTTAGTTCCTTTAAATATCACCAATTCACAACAATTATGTGAGATTGTAGGAGAAATTGGTCTAAATCATGTTCAAAAACAAGTAAAAAAATATTATGAAGCAGCGTTTTACCTACTTTTCAATGTAAAAAAACAACAACAAATAAACAAAAAACCTTGGGAAACTCAGGCAGTTGCATCAAACCATTTCTCAGTGTGCGTATGGAGACAGTGGGAGGGATCAACTCCCTTTTAACACAAATAAACCTCCAGCAGGACCAGTTGCAGCCATGTGCCCTGACTGACAATGAAGCTAAAAAAGAGCATTAGCTCAACAATAGAAGCAGCACTAACAAGAGAATGTCTGAGCCTGTAGTAAAATATAGGGAAGGAAAATGTAAGAACATATAATTAGCGTCACAAGCCTTGCCAGAAGCTTTGCCATTGTGTCAAGGCTTTAGGCCACGGGTGTCAAACTGGTTCCAGAAAGGGCCGTGAG
Organism: Cyprinodon tularosa; assembly: GCF_016077235.1. Taxonomy (NCBI): domain Eukaryota; kingdom Metazoa; phylum Chordata; class Actinopteri; order Cyprinodontiformes; family Cyprinodontidae; genus Cyprinodon; species Cyprinodon tularosa. The sequence goes on from NW_024039403.1 coordinate 181,884, forward strand.
GCTGCAGGTCTGCTTTCCAACCAAACAATAGCAACCAGACTCCAGTCATCTATTCAAGTCATCATGTTCAGATTGGACTCACTTGATGAGATGACTGGAGTCTGGTGTGCTATTGCTTGGTTGGAAAGAAAACCTGCAGCCACACGGCCCTTTCTGGAACCAGTTTGACACCTGTGCTTTAGGCGTAGATGAGATCCGCCCAAAGCACCTTAGAGATCTGGATGTTGTTGGGATGTTGTGATTGACACACCTTGCGTGGAGGTCTGGGACCGTGCCCCTTGAATGACAGACCGGGGTGACAGGGACAGGGAACCAGAAGGGTTGTCCCAATTATAGAGGGATCAAATTTTTAACCCTCCCCAGGAAGGCCTATGCCTGGGTCCTGGAGAGGAGAGTGGGGCTGGTTGTCCAACCTCGGCTTCAGGAGGAGCCGTGCGTTTTTAGTCCTGGTTGTGGAACAGTGGACCTGCTCTACACTCTCTGCAAGGTTCTCAAGGGCTCATGGGAGTTTTCCCAACTAATGCACATGTGTTTTGTAGACCTGGAGAATAGTTTAGCCATACCCCCATGGGGCCCTGTGGGGGGCACTTCAGAAGTAAGGACGCAGTGGCCCTTTAGGGGCTATCGGTTCTCTGTACATGCAGAGAAGGGGGTTTGGTCCGCATTGTTAGCATTAAGTCGGACTTGTTCCCAGTGCATTTTGGACTCTGACAGTGAAGCCGTCTGTCACCAGTCCTGTTTATGACCTTTATGGACAGGATTTCTAGGAGCAGCCAAGGGCAGACGATGTGGTTCTGTGGCTGTGGCTCCCAACTGCTAAGACCTTAACCCCTTGAACCCTACGGACCCACCGGCAGGTCCAGCTGCTACATGACCTCGTAATTTTACCAAACCCCCAGTATTGATGTAAAAAACATATTTGGCACAGTTTGGTGACATTTATGGATAAATGTGCCAAAATGGCCTCTCCGCCTAAGAAATTTCTCACTAATACCATTCTAAAATAAATATGATTCATCTGATTGAGTACAAATTTGGTATATTTTTACACAACATTTAGATTTAAAAGTCTGTACTACTTTTTTGTGCTATAAATAATATTTTGGTAGTGTTTTGCAATGTTTATTTCAAAGAAAATTTTGGCGAGGTTCAAAAAATACAAAATATTTTGTATTTTGTCCCTAATATTTCAGGCAGGGTCAAAGCTACAATGGTGCTGACACCAGAAAACCATTCTATGACATCTTACCATTACAGACGTACCAAAAGTTTCTTCTTAAATCTAATAGCTTTGAGGCTATAAGTTATTTACTTTTGTGTGTTTTTGTCAGGCAGAAATGTATTTATACCCCCTTAGGGTGTAAGAGGTTAAGAATGCCCTGGGGAGGTTTGTAGGTGAGTGTCAAGCATTCTAGATGAGAAATGATAATAATAATTGAACTTCATTTATCTCACATTGGAGAAATTTATCTCTGTATTTAACCCATCCCCTTGGGGAGCAGTGGGCTGCCAATGTGCGGTGTCGGGGGAGCAGTGTGGGGTTAAGGGTCTTTGCTTAAGGACCGCCACTCCGTCATTAGCTCCTCCAAGTCTGAGGACATGGTTATGTGGCTTGTTCCCTTCAGGTTGGAGAGTTCCTGCCTCAAGTGGAGAAGTTCCAATATCTTGGGGTCCTACCCATGAGTGAGGGGAGAAAGGAGCGGGAGATCTATAGACGGACTGGTGTGACATGACATGACGTGATCATGACTGAAAGATCGAGATCCCGGATACAAGCAGCAGAAATTTGTTTTCTCCTCATATTAGCTGGGTTCTCACTAAGAGAGGTTGAGGAGCTCTGTCAGAATAGGGTCGGGGTAGAACTGCTTCTCCACATGGAGTTAAGTCAGCTGAGGTGGCTCAGACATCTTTTTGCCCCTGGACGCCTCACTCAGGTGTTTCAGGCACGTCCCACTTGGAGGCCCAGGGGAAGACCCAGGACATGCTGGAGGGGGCTATGCCTCTTAGCTGGCCTGGGAGGGCCTCTGGCGTCCCACAGCAAAGCTGAAGGCGCTGGTAAAAAGCTGGTATAAAGCGGAAGATGATAAATGAACAAAGTTGCTACTTAATTGTCCTTGGTGAGAAAAAAATTCAGAATCTCCAGTTAGTAAAGATTAACTTTATGATCAGCAAGACCGTTTGTACTCCTTGTACTTAAAAACAGATATTCAGCATCGACATTTAGGTTTTGCTGCCGAACCGCTGTTCTACCTCAAAATGAAGATGTTAAAGGAAAAGTAAGCAATGATCCATGATCATTATTTATACCTAAAACTAATAGGTTTGCAGTGATTTAATGAATTTGGAGTTAATCAGTAAAAAAAACAAAAAAACAGTGCTATTCGTCGCAATCACTGAGCGACCATCTTTGCCCAAATATAGTAACCCCTCCCTCCTGCCATCTTCCAGCAGTGATGTCACGGTGCGTTAAGCCTAGCGCCATTCTCCCCGCTTTACAAGCTAAATCAATGGGAACTACTAGACACATCTGCAATCAACAACAATTATTGAAGATTTCCAGAGGACTTCACCATTGAAATTCACCAGAGCTATAGTGAAACTGACAATGCCCACGTGCATGGCAGCTGGATGCTGGAATACATCGGGTAAAAGTGGAAAAAACATTATTTATTTCACCTTTCGATTCCTGATCCTCCACGGACGGGTTGGTCGTTGGATTGCCAACTTAAAGAGGGAGGATTTGCCATCGAACCTCTGGCCAGAGAAAAAACACATAATTCATCCGCTACTCTCTGCTTCACATAGTGGACTGGTCGTCACCATCATGGATAATAGCGCGACAAACACCAGATACAGCACTGGGACTTGATCAGCAGCCGATACCGCACAGTGTCGTCACAAACCGTTAGGTGGCAGTAGTGTTCTTTGACAAACATGGATGCCTCCAGTAAAGCACATTCAGATGAAAATTACTCTTAATTAAAAACACTTTGACCAGTATGGAATAATTTAATACTTAAAGTGCTTTCAGAAGTTTGTATACTGAATGTGACCGGAACTTTTCCTTTAACAGATAAAAGACCAACAGTCTCTTACTACTGGGTTAACATCTTTGCATAGCATCGGAATCATCAATCCTGTTGTCCAAGTGATGAACATAGTCTGGGAAATGAAGAATATCCAATAATTAGGTCAAAGTCAGGTTCAGGTGGGATCTCTTCTCCACCAATCTTTTCGCACATTGCATGGTGTTTGATGTACTCTGCCCACCAGGTAGCTTCTCCTCCATAATAGGCTGTCCATTTTCTAAATCCAACATCAAAGATCGTTCTCATCTTATTAAAAACCTTAAGGAGAAGATCTCTATTCTAGTTTTTTACTATCAGGAAGTCCACAAACTGTAGTTAAAAGCCTTCAGCTGATCCAAAATGCTGCAGCCAGAGTTCTGATGAAAATGAAAAAGAGAGATCATATCTCTCCTATCCTGGCTTCTCTTCATTGGCTTCCTGTTAAATCAAGAATAGAATTTAAAATCCTCCTTCTCACATATAAAGCCTTAAATGGCCAAGCTCCATCTGATATCAGAGATCTGATTGTTCCTTATGTTCCTAACAGAGCACTTCGCTCTCAATCTGCAGGTTTACTAGTGGTTCCTAGAACTTCTAAAAGTAGAATGGGAGGCAGATCTTTTAGTTCTCAGGCTCCTCTCCTGTGGAACCAACTACCAGTTTTAGTCCGTGAGGCAGACACCCTGTCTACTTTTAAGGCTAGGCTTAAAATTTTCCTTTTTGATAAAGCTTATAGTTAGAGTTGCTCAGGTTTTCTAGGGACCCCTTTTTCATCATTCTGCTTCATTGTATCTCTATTCTCCCACTCTGCAGAATCAGTTAGTTCAATCTCTAACGTTCTGCTCTCTCTGCTTTTTCTCATAGTAGCTTCATCTGGTCTGTTCCTGTTTGGCTGTGACTCCATCCTGGAGAGAAATATCAGCTGTGCTGCTGCCATCAACACCTTTGTTTCTAGATGTTGGAGATCAGCCTGCTTTTCAGTGTAGTCCTGTTTCTCTGACTGTGACTAACTGGATGTGCTCTCCTCATCCTCTGACATGGGAGCTGGCTCGGAGCTCTTCTGCCTGGCTGTGTGTTTCCTGGATGGGGCTGCCTTTTACAGCTGCCTTTTCTATGTCTGCTTCTGTCTCCTTGAACCCCAGTCGGCCTCAGCAGATGGCCGCTCACACTGAGCCTGGTTCTGCTGGAGGTTTCTTCCTGTTCAAAGGGAGTTTTTCCTCTCCACTGTCGCTACAATCATGCTTAATGTGAGGGATTGCTGAAGAGGCAATCATCTGGTTTTCCTTAGATAGAAAACTTTGAATCAATCAGACTGGATGATGTGGTGAACTGTAAAGAGCCTTGAGATGACGTGTCATCTATCAAAACAGAAATCAGTTTGGTTTGTGGGAAGGAAGTAAATTTATTACCATTTTTTTTTAGCAAAGATAAGGTAAACTATCAGGACATTTTTTACTGATACATTAATACCTTGTTGCTATAAATGTTTTTGCTTGCTTGAAGCCACAACATTTTTATTATTTACAGCTGAAGCAGAACAGAACCAGTGGAACTAACTGGATTTATCAGTTTAGTTTATCACAAATGGTGTTCAAATTTTAACAGTAATGTTGGTTATCTGGAGGATTTTACTGCAACTGATTGCATCAAAGTAGGGCAAACAAATACATCATGCATACAGAGATCACATCAGTCAAATAGGAGAAATCAGAGGAGTAAGATCCAGAGAAATCAAAAAGATACAGGTGGGGGGTAGAGACGCAGGTAAACCACAAAACATAGGTTATCAGAAATGAGTCACCAAGCCAGAACATTTTTGTCTCCTTCTAAACTTCACTCTTCTGATGTTAGCTTAGAGTTGCTTACATCAGACAAGTGTTTCTGATTGGAGATACTTTTCACTGACGCTGAATGAGTGGGAGCATCTGAAAGCAACACCAACCGCATGTATTTCAGTAAATTTCAAATAGTTTTTACCCCAGAAATCCTTCCAAAGAACCAGCCTGACTTTTCATAATTGTCATTCTTTTACAGAACACCAGGGAGTTGAGAGCAGCCACAGAGCTTCCTTTTAAAAACACAAAAGTTATGTTGAGTCTTGTGTTTGGGGCTACTGGCCTGAAAATCCCTAACCCACAAACCCTGTGAGCAACCCACCCGGAACCAAAGCAAACACCAGATTCCCAGCTGGGACATAGCTTATAGCCCAACATGCCGGAGTCCTGCGGGGAGTTCCAACCTGCATGTGAGCACGGAAACTATTTCACATCTTTTCATACTGCCTGCATTTTTCAGCCTGCCTGGAGGCGCTGCCTTAAGTGACAGCCCATAAAGTCCATCAGTGAGCTGTGCAGCCATGGTTGCTTTGTGTTTATACAGTCACACTCAGCGTGTGCAACAGAACTTTGAATGCTCCCTGAACAGCTGCGCTATCAACTATGCTGGCAAGCTATAAGGAGGGACAAATGTTCAAACATTCACCTCTATGCCATTTTCACACCCTTGTTTATGGATCTGTCATCATACTTTATATAAAATTATATTAGCTGGAAAAGGTAGATATAAAAATGAATGATAATTTGAGTAGATCAAAATCAAATTTCAATTAGTAATATTTTAAAAACGGAATGTCAACATCACAATAATTGTAACACTTTGAACTTTATACACATCTTTAAATTTGTCAAGAATTGTATGGAGGTTGGTTGAGGACCCAAATGCAGAGACCAGGAGGCAGAGGTGATTTTTGTAGATTTGGAAAAACAGAGGAAGACAACGAAAAATCCAAAATATCAATAACCAAAAATCTAGAAAGCATCAGGGACAAACCCACGTGGAAAATCAGAGACGAGGGACCAACAAAACAGCAGGTGGTGTATATAAGGGGAACAGAACAAAGGATGGACTGATGAGCTGAATAAGGAGCAGGTGTGAGTGGAACTAACTAGAAGGAAACCAAGGGGAAACAAGCACAAGGGGTCAACAAAGAGTAACTAAAGACTGCTTGAATATAATGGAAAATAAACTAAAGATCAACACAGAATAACTGAAAACTAAAAAGTCATAGTCCCAAAAGGTGAGAACCATGACAAAATTCAATATATATATATATATATATATATATATATATATATATATATATATATATATATATATATATATATATATATATATATATATATATATATATATATATATATATATATATATATATATATATATATATATATATATATATATATATATATATATATATATATATCGCATATATAAAGTAAGCTGCCACTGAAATACATGGAAATTTACAAAAGTAATACTGATAATAAACACAATTTTTAACTCTTTTCAAAATATAAGCATTTATTGACTGAAATAATCAAACTCCTAATAAAAATAATCAAAGTCAAATTAGTTAGTACAACAGAGCAATTGGTATGTGTTTAAAATTCCCATTAAACACCATAAGAGGTAGTTAAAACATTGTTTTGATAAAGAATATGTAAAAGAATGATTTAGAAAATTTGAAATCAATATTTTTTTTTATCATTAATTATATCTAAAATACCTCTGGGAGTGATTTAACTTTTATTTTTTGATAAATTAATAAAGTGTATGTGTATATTTGCCTTTAAGTAGTTATCAATATAAGATTTTTTACTTTGAATATAACAAAAAAGTCAGAAATTAAAGTGGGTTGCAAGTTTGTAACAACAGATTAAAGGGTTTATAATAGCATAAACTGTCCAGTTGTACCAGAAACAAGTGCTTGCCAAAGGTTTCTAGGTTTGAATTTGCAATAACAGGCATTGGGTTTGGCTTTTTGAGTAATACAAATAGTTTGTTGCATATTTGCAACAACAGGCTTTAAAGGGTGTAATTGACAAATTATATATGTGTTTAAAACATCAGTGGGCGTACTACGGATGAATAGACTTAGAAATATGGTTGCCGCTGCTATTGTCACAACCGACCTCAAAGAACTTATCAATCCACAGAACACAACACGCTCCCTTCGTTCCACTCATTCAAACCTGCTCCACGTTCCCAGAACCAGACTGAGGAAAATGGGAGATAGAGTATTTTGTGCTGCTAGCCCCACATCTGTGGAATGCCCTCCCTGACACCTTGAGGGCTCCTCAATCCACTGAGTGTTTTTAATACATTTATTTTAAAACATAAAACATATTTTCTTTAGTCCAACTGGTTTTAATGTTCTTTTTTTCTGCATTTTTTATATTATTTTATTTATTTATTTATTATATTTTTTCCTACTTGCTTTGATTCTGTTTTATCTTCCTGTATTTTAATCATGTAAAGCACTTTGCATTGTCTTTGTACTGAATTGTGCTAAACAAATAAATTTGCCTTGCCCTGCCTTGCCTTTTTAGCAAAGCTTTTTGTCCTCTTTAGATGTTTTTTTTTCATGTTTTTTCTCTTTCTACCTGTAGCACTTTGAGATCTTTTGATGGAAAGTGCAGTATAAATTAAATGTATTATTATTATTAGTGGCCAGGTCACCACTGCAGTGTGACTTACTTTTATAGTTTAGTCCAACACACAAAAACACGAAAACCCTCACTGATCACCCTAAACTAAATTTCTATACATGTGCCATCCTGTTATGGGCACCTCATGCAGGACTAGCAGCACATCCACTGGCGCAGTGAGTTAGCAGGTCCGGATGTTGTTGCCAGACTTGGCTTCTTGGACCAGGCGTTAGAGGAAGAATGCTTTTGGCCACATCTAGGGCCGAACAGCTGCAAGACGGAGTTGGCAACACGATAAAAGGGCTTCTCCTTGCAGCAGCTGGGCCAGCTTCTGTTTTTTCTGGCAGGGAAAGAAAGTGTCTTGGTTAAATCTCTTTGTAAAGCTGAGAAAGGAATATTAAGCCAGTTTATCTTAATTCTCCTCATTGCGAATGCTGGATGTTTTGACCAACTGATCAGAACTGAACGTTTAGTGTAGTCAGTTCAGGACCACATGTAAAAAGGATCAGTTTACCCTAATTTGTCCAGCTCCACTGTGCAGCAACCTTTTGCCCACTCCAATCCACTGCAGTGTGAAGCCCACAGGAGCTCCAAGGAGCACAAGCAGATTGTACAGTAAAAGTGTGTTGAAAACTTAAAGCGCTTAAAGATACAGAGACTTCGTCACCATGCTGAGACACTGGAAATGGTCTTATTCCATTGAATTCAATTCAGCTTATTTCTATAGCGCCAATTTGCAACACGTCATCTCAAGGTACTTTAAAATTCACCAGATCATCCAGTCAAATTGATTCAAAGTTTTCTATCTAAGGAAAACCAGTTGATTGCATCGACTCTTCAGCAATCCCTCACACTAAGCATGCTTGTAGCGACAGTAGAGAGAAAAAACTCCCTTTGAACAGGAAGAAACCTCCAGCAGAACCAGGCTCAGTGTGAGCGGCCATCTGCTGAGGCCGACTGGGGTTCAAGGAGACAGAAGCAGAGATACAAAAGACATCTGTAAAAGGCTGCCCCATCCAGGAAACACACAGCCAGGCAGAGGACCTCTGAGCCAGCTCCCATGTCAGAGGATGAACACATCCAGAGAGTCAGTCAGAGAAACAGGACTACACTGAAAAACAAGCCGATCTTGATGGCAGCAGCACAGCTGATATTTCTCTCATCTAGATGGTGTCACAGCTATTAGAAAAAGATTGAGAGCGAAGTGCTCTGTTAGGAATATAAGGAACAATCAGATCTCTGATATCAGATGGAGCTTGGTCATTTAAGGCTTTATATGTGAGAAGGAGGATTTTAAATTCTATTCTGGATTTAACAGGAAGCCAATGAAGAGAAGCCAGGATAGGAGAGATATGATCTCTCTTTTTCATTTTCATCAGAACTCTGGCTGCAGCATTTTGGATCAGCTGAAGGCTTTTAACTACAGTTTGTGGACTTCCTGATAGTAAAGAATTACAATAGTCCAGCCTTGAAGTAACAAATGCATGGACTAGTTTCTCAGCATCACCCCTGGACAGGAGATTTCTCATTTTTGCAATATTGTGCAGATTGAATACAATTAATGCATATTTGCTATGCAGTTCACAGTGAGGCTGGTTGAGGCTGACGATATGTAAATCAGGGTTAGGCTCGTAGCGCAGTTTTACTTGTTGTTCTCTTTGACATCACAAGGATCATTCCTATAGAGCTCCTCCATAGGGACATCCTTAAAAAAATAATAATTAAAACAGTCTGAAACACAGCATTTCCTTTCTGTTGCTCTGTGTCCCATGCAGATTTTTTTTTTCAAACTTGTGAATCCAGTTTTTGTCTGTGTTGTTTGGTTTTTCAAATAAAAAAAAAAATTCAAATAAAACCTTAGGAACTCAAAAATCTATCAAATTCAAGCCCATTGTGGGCTTATGTACATTTTTTATGTGAACCTGATTTTAAAAGGCTTTTTTGTTCCTATAGATGAAAGCTATATTAACTTTAAAGCTTTATGTCAAATGTTTTATTTATCCAATTTTCAAATGCTTTTACAGAACCACTTTAGATTAAACCCCTGTATGATATAAATCCACACATTATTGTCTCAATACGATTGTTTTATAATGTATTTATCATTTAATTTTACGAAAAAACACCCATGTCAACATAGCTCTGAATGACCCAGACTCTTTTACACTGCACAAAAAAAAAATCAAAAGCTTAATAATCAGTTAACAATAGCTCATTTCCTTATAGGAGCAATATATATGAAAGCAATTAATTCATTCCTCTGTATCGAAGGCAGTCAAATTGTTTAATGGTGAATACTATGTCAAAACTCAAACTTGTATTTTTTTTAAATGCTCCTATTTAAACGCTGAAAATCCAGACTGTCACTTTAAATCCTACAGAGTAAGAATTTGCAAACCACAAGGGTAAATTAATTATCAAACAAATGAATGAATAAATAAATAAATAAAAAAAATGAATAAATAAGTATAAATATATATAAATAAATAAAATTGGACGCATGTAGTCATCTCACGCCCTGATAAAATTTGCGGGTTAGACGCTAATCGCAGATACATAGGCCTGCAGACGGTGGTGTGAATCCATCTCTTTCTACTCAGAATTAATTTATCTTTCATTTTTAACTTAAAAAAATATTTATTTTTCGAAGAAACTCAACTTGTCAAATCCCCCTGACTTTCTAAGCTCTGCAGAGAGGAGAGCTGGTGTTGTGGTTTGTGACATTGTGCATTAATGTGTGACTGAGTGGGCGTTAAACAGCTGGCCCAAAAGTCCATTCACAGTTGTGAAAGAAAAATGAGAATAACCCAGGTTAGGACTATGATGGCTCATTCTTACTCACGCTCCCTGCATCAGAAATTATCAAACTGCCACACTAACACTGAGCAGTACTACACTCACCGGCCACTTTATTAGGTACCCCATGCTAGTAACGGGTTGGACCCCCTTTTGCCTTCAGAACTGCCTCAATTCTTGGTGGCATAGATTCAACAAGGTGCTGGAAGCATTCCTCAGGGAGTTTGGTCCATATTGACATGATGGCATCACACAGTTGCCGCAGATTTGTCGGCTGCACATCCATGATGCGAATCTCCCGTTCCACCACATCCCAAAGATGCTCTATTGGATTGAGATCTGGTGACTGTGGAGGCCATTTGAGTACAGTGAACTCATTGTCATGTTCAAGAAACCAGTCTGAGATGATTCCAGCTTTATGACATGGCGCATTATCCTGCTGAAAGTAGCCATCAGAAGTTGGGTACATTGTGGTCATAAAGGGATGGACATGGTCAGCAACAATACTCAGGTAGGCTGTGGCGTTGCAACGATGCTCAATTGGTACCAAGGGGCCCAAAGAGTGCCAAGAAAATATTCCCCACACCATGACACCACCACCACCAGCCTGAACCGTTGATACAAGGCAGGATGGATCCATGCTTTCATGTTGTAGACGCCAAATTCTGACCCTACCATCCGAATGTCCCAGCGGAAATCGAGACTCATCAGACCAGGCAACGTTTTTCCAATCTTCTATTGGTCAATTTCGATGAGCTTGTGCAAATTGTAGCCTCAGTTTCCTGTTCTTAGCTGAAAGGAGTGGCACCCGGTGTGGTCTTCTGCTGCTGTAGCCCATCTGCCTCAAAGTTTGACGTACTGTGCGTTCAGAGATGCTCTTCTGCCCACCTTGGTTGTAACGGGTGGTTATTTGAGTCACTGTTGCCCTTCTATCAGCTCCAACCAGTCTGGCCATTCTCCTCTGACCTCTGGCATCAACAAGGCATTTCCGCCCACAGAACTGCCGCTCACTGGATGTTTTTTCTTTTTCGGACCATTCTCTGTAAACCCTAGAGATGGTTGTGCGTGAAAATCCCAGTAGATCAGCAGTTTCTGAAATACTCAGACCAGCCCTTCTGGCACCAACAATCATGCCACATTCAAAGTCACTCAAATCACCTTTCTTCCCCATACTGATGCTCGCTTTGAACTGCAGGAGATTGTCTTGACCATGTCTAAATGCCTAAATGCACTGAGTTGCCGCCATGTGATTGGCTGCTTAGAAATTAAGTGTTAACGAGCAGTTGGACAGGTGTACCTAATAAAGTGGCCGGTGAGTGTATTAAGGTGATGACTGAAATAATAAAAACATGAATACGCCCCGGCTGTGTTGTGATATATTGATATATTTAACAGCTCTGCTGTTGTGAACAATAATCTGTAGGGCTGTAGAAACGGTTTCACATGAACACACGCAACTTCTGGGAATCAGGCTGCAGGGTCCGTTTCCAGTCAGTCAGGTGACCAGCTCTGTTCAGGGATCTCCCGATGGTCACATGATAAGCGGCCAATCTCTAAACTGCTAACTCTCTCCCCCCCACTTGCCTCCACTCTCTCTATCTGTTCTGATAGCAACAAACCCCCTCACCCTCAGGTTAAACACCGCAGCCATCCCCTGCCCCCCCAGCAGCAAATTTTCCCACATCTCATCATTTCCATCGGGCTAAAATCCCCCTTTTTCATTCTACCTTCTCTTCATCAGGCACTTAATCCACTATCAGTCCAAATGGCGCTCTGAATTATTAAGCAGGGAGCTCCACAAACAGCCATTTCAGAGCCACTAACAGAGAGGGGTAAATAGTTTGAAGGCACAGAGGCAGTAAGTGACAGAATGATAGCAGCAGATGTCAGCCTGGGAGCTTCCCAGGAAACACCACACTCATCTTACTCATCCTCCTCATCCTCCAGGTTTATAAGTCGCTGCCACAGCAGGTCAACTGGAAATAGACAGCATTCCTCAAGACAAGATTAACCAGATACAGACACCAGCTGGTTGGCTGGGGATCAAATGTGTTGGGCAGTCATCATGATGAAGCAAATCTGCCCACTGCATGTAGCAAGCAGAGCGTCAGCCTCAGCTGCCAGTAAAAGCAGAAACCACTCATTTCCTTCAACTTGTTAGCATATAGGGGCATACCTACAAAGGCATTGAGCAGAAGGAACAGTCATAAGTGTGTTTTGTAGGAGAAAACTATCACTTTCATTGTCAGCAATAAGTATGCCACAGTTTGAATACAATTATACTGGTTTGTTGATTAAAGCTTTAGGAAAAATGTGAACCATGAACCCAATAAGTATCCTGCTATAGCGAGCAATTTTTCATATCAAGATCTGAGCTTTTTGTTTCCCCCTCTTCCAATATCATTTCTTGCAGTGGTTTCACTTTGCTGAGAAAGTACATCTCTTATATGTAGCTCCTGAATGCTTGAGTGGAGCTGCAGCACGAAACCCATGAATCATCTGCACGTCTCTGCTGAGGGACGCTTCATCCCGTCTCAGTTCCATGAATAAACCCAGAGCAGAATGTTAAACGCACACATTTGCAAAAGAGATCTAAACTATTTTGAACAATTTTCCAGATTAAGGGACCTCTGTTGTCCCGAGTGTTTAAGACAGTTGTAGTTTATTTTAAAAGCAACACCAGGATTACATAAATTAAGGAGAACATTTGTGAGATCAGCTAAAAATGGAGTCATGAGCCCTTAAAATCAAACGGCTTTTAGCTTTTTAAATTATTTTTCCTGCAACATTTATCATGTTTATATAAAATACAGCTTTAACTGGAATTTTTTTTGCTGTTTCTACCTCTAATAACTTAATCTGCATTCATGAATGCAAAGGTAAATACCGTCAATCATTGAGTCAACATGTAATAACATACATAAATAGTGAGTGTCTCTATTTTGTGTTGAAGGGAAAACCCTAACACTGACTACCAATTAAATATTGAGGAGAATAGGTAGAAGAAAGCCCCCCCCCCCCCCCCCCCCCCATGCTGCTACGCCGCTTCACTGAACTTAGGGGGAAGTAAAGCACACTGGTGCTGCTGTGGGAGGCGAGGCGATGTCAGGAACTAAAGGCTGAGGAACTCCTGACCTTTCCTTTCATCTGCGCTTCCTGTCAGTTTGACATCTGCGTATCACCCGGCATCACTGCGAACTGTGGGTGGAGAGGAGAGATTAAACGCTCATTAAACAATCAGTACTTTCAGGAAACGCCGTAGCAGTGGTGCGTCAAAATAAAAGTGTGCGTGATGAAAAGAGAAAGAGAAATTAAAACAGAAAATAGGAACAAACGAAAAAGAAACACGATAGTAAATAAGAACAAAGACAGATGGAGAATGCAGATGAAACAGGTTAAACAAACACAACTGGAGTGGAGCTTTGTGTTGTTTTATATCACTATATCAGAGGGCAGGGTAGTGGGGTTCACAAAGTTGTGCAAAGTGGTAAAAGTTTGCTTGATCTCTGATGTTTGATGCAGGACTGTCTGTGGTATAGCCCCAGACGGAGGCTATTCCTGTGCTCTGTGAGCGCCGGCGTGAATGTATATCAGTGTATGTATGTGTGCATCTATGTGTGTGATGCAGACCATGCAGAGTCAGTCAGTCTGTTGTGGGGCAGTGGGGGATTCCTGTGTCGTCCTCCAGTGAATGTCTGGGGGCTCGCTGCAGGGAAGGGGTGGGGCTGCTGAGGGGGTGGGGGGACTATCGGTTGCCCTTGATGATGAGTTCAATTTCAGTTGTTTGCAGGCCTCACTTCACCTCTCATCTCCCCCCAATCATTTTTTATAAGTTGTGAAGAGACTATGTACAATATCAAAGAGACGTTGGTCTTTTCTACCTTTTTGGAGAAGTGAAATCCAAGCCTACATCGAGTCTCTTTTTTTTTTTTTTTTTTTTTTAGAGTAAATAGACTCGTGTATTCCTCTTTATATACAGTTATGCTGAAACGTTTAATGTGCTCATTAACGGCCTCAGTGTGATAATTATATGGGGCTTTTTAATAACATAAAAAAAATCCTAACCATTTCTATGCTTGATTTTTTTTTTCATCCATTTTTGAGTTAAAATTACACCAAAAATGTCAACCTGTATGTGTCTAATAGACTGAACCCCAAGTTGTGTAATTTCACCAAGTCGATTTATTGCTTCTCCTACAGAATAACAGTTTTTTTTTCTAATTAAAACTAAGTGAATAAAACTAAGAATGTGAAGCCATTGCAAAACTTTCCTGCTATGTTTGATTTGTAAAAGAGATTTGAAACCTGATTAAAAATGTATTTCCCATTTGATTGATAAAGTGGATTAAAACTCTAGCCTCCTCTGAGATAAATGCAGCATGTCAGCAGCTAGTTAATTATCAGCATGCAATTGAAAAGAATTAGTTTTTTTTATGTTTAGTACAAGTACGAGCTTAAGATATCTGGAAAAATCAGCCTTCTTTGGTCTGTTTTCATGATCGACACAAACATTAATTTGCAAATCATTTCTGCGCTGTCCACCCTGATCAGAGTGACCTACAGTAGCAGCCATTCAAAATGTCCCTTCCCAGTCAAACGCCAGCTGAATGGCGGCCCACTTCCCTGCAACTCCCAGCAAAACCCCCTCCAACTTCCAGTCACTGGAGTGACCCCCTCTTCCATATTTTTTTTTACTAATGACGCTTCTCTTTAGATCTTAATGTCCACAAAGAATATATATATATTTAATAATAATAATTATTATTATTTTTACAAATACTGATGTTCAGAGATGGGAAGTAACGAAGTACAAATACTTCGTTACTGTACTCAAGTAGATTTTTCTGATATTTTTACTTTACTTTACTACTTATTTTTATGGCGACTTTTTACTTCTACTCCTTACATTTTTAAAAATTGTCTCGTTACTTTAGTTTTGAATCATTTCAATGGAGTTACCGTTACTATTTTTCACGTCATCAATACCAAATTCAATCTAATTGGATGGGAATCTACGTTGCGTTTGACGCACCACTACAAGATCAATCGACAGATTATATCATTGCAGCTTGGTGGCGGTGGCGTTAGCATAGTAGCATGGACGACGAGATGATTGAAAATGAACACAACGGAGATCTAGTCCTATTGGCAGACATCCATTTAAAATGTAGGCAACGGCATGAAAAAAGTGGTTTCTACTTTTACTTTTATACTTTAAGTAAATTTACAAGCCTGTACTTTGTTACTTTTACTTGAGTAAAGAAGTTTAATCAGTACTTCCACTTTTACCAGAGTATTTTTTAACACAAGTATCTGTACTTTTACTCAAGTACTTTTGCCATCTCTGCTGATTTTTAAAAAGGTATCTTAGGGCACAAGCCAAGGGCCAGCCAAGGACCCATCAAGGAAAGTGGAGAAGTTTTGAATGGCTACTAGTTTAGTATGTTTTAGACATTGAGAGATTATTCTA
This sequence comes from Cyprinodon tularosa, assembly GCF_016077235.1. Classification (NCBI taxonomy): domain Eukaryota; kingdom Metazoa; phylum Chordata; class Actinopteri; order Cyprinodontiformes; family Cyprinodontidae; genus Cyprinodon; species Cyprinodon tularosa. The sequence continues at coordinate 197,705 of NW_024039403.1, forward strand.
AAATGCCCTGAAATCAAAGGATTGACGGTTCAAGCCCTGACTCCGACTGTCATTGCCGTTGTGTCCTTGGGCAATACACTTTACCTGCATTGTCTACTGATGGTGGTCAGAGGGCCCGGTGGCGCCAGTGTATGGCAGCGCTGCTTCTGTCAGTTAGCCCCAGGGCAGCTGTGGCTACAATGTAGCTCACCACTATCAGTGTGTGAGTGAATGGGTGAATGAATGTAGTGTAAAGCGCTTTGGTCAAGTCTCCTGACTTGAATAAAAGCGCTATATAAGTACATGCCATTTACCATTTACCACTCAGAGGATATCATTGGAATATCTGTCAGCCTCAAGAAGTGGTGCTAAATAGTTTGACAAAGCCAATGTGTGACCCCTGGATGAAGGTTAGGCTGATGTCTTTGGCCACATGGTGGGATTTTGTTATAGTACTGACCAAAATTATATTCAAGGGAAAGTGGCTTACTGGGATGAACCTTGTGTAAAGACAGTCAAAGAATTTTCTTCATAAAGTTCAAGATAGGTCTCAAGGGTTGAACCTTTATTAGCTATTAAACTGCCTGGAAAAATTGTGGAAAATTTTTTATTTGTTTTTTCACTTCTAAACAGTGATTATCTGATTTTTTTTTTATTCTATTCAGTTTATTTCTATAGCGCCAATTCACAACACATCATCTCAAGGCACTTTCCAGTTCACCAGATCATCCAGTCAGATTGATTCAAAGCTTTCTATCCAAGGAAAACCAGTTGATTGCATCGACTCTTTAGCAATCCCTCACACTAAGCATGCTTATAGCGACAGTGGAGAGGAAAAACTCCCTTTGAACAGGAAGAAACCTCCAGCAGAACCAGGCTCAGTGTGAGCGGCCATCTGCTGAGGCCCACTGGGGTTCAAGGTGACAAGATACAATGGCCAACTGTAAAAGGCGGCCCCGTCCAGGAAACACAGCCAGGCAGATGAGCTCTGAGACAGCTCCATGTCAGAGGATGAAGAGAGCACATCCAGTCAGACACAGTCAGAGAAACAGGACTACACTGAAAAACAAGCCGATCTCCAACATCTATAAACAAAAGTGTTGTTGGCAGCAGCACAGCTGATAGTTCTCTCCAGGACGGAGTCACCGCCAAACAGGAACAGACGAGGCTGTTTTTGTGGGATTGTTAAAGGATCATGGTTGAAGTTAACTCATCAAACAGAAACACAATGGTAGAAGAGGTTGGCAAAATGGGATTAAGTTGGATCATTTTACTTATGACACAAAAGAACTTTGGCAATCTTATCAGTCGAAAGTGTAAAAACTGCAACATCTGCTCGATGTTTGATATTGCTTAATTGCAAAGGTGTGCAAAATTTTCGGAGATGTCTGTTGTGGAAGCACTGAGAACCAGCTTGCTTCGCTGGCTTTCACCGATGCATGGAAGATAAACAAGCACAAAATGTTGTCAGATGATATCTGAAAGTTCTGCTTGGTTTATTTCACCCTCACAGTCCTCTGCTGCACTTTGCTATGGTTGCTTGGAAAGAGAAGTTATGGAGGTTAATGGTAGGTGACATCTTTGGATAGTTATCATCGCCACCTGCAGTACTGGAGGGGAAGTGCATGTTTTTGTGAGAACTGTCCCATAAGTTCATCATTAGGCTGTTAGGATAATTGTAACTGATTTTTTACCAGTAGTTTATCAAATTAAGACATTCTTCACTCTGTATGTGGCAAATATTAGGGAATGGAATGAAAGCGGCATCCTTCAGCTAAGAACAAAGTGTAATATTTTGATAAGGCTTGAGCCATGGATGTCTCCTCATCTGTTAACATGTATGAAGTAAAGATGTGATGATGTGGCAGACTGGAGAAGAATAAAATACCTTTTTAACTGTTAATCGGGGCCACTTCCTGAGAGGTGAGTCCAGAGGTGAGCAGCTGCCTTCTGTAACACTAAGCAACTTCTCTGATGTGAGCAAGATTACAATTTTTATCAGACTCTGTTGTCGTGTCTCCTGGTTATTTAATACATATAAGTTATGAAGTGTTATTTAAACAGTTTATCCCGAATTATCTCTTTTCAGGGAAAAGAACCGGAGAGATAGAGTGTCAAGGTGCAGACACAGAGCCTATTTATGACATTGAATTGGAGTAAAATTAAAATGATACTTCAAGGAGATAAAATAGCTGACAGCTTGTATTCACAAACACACAAAAAAATTTTTGGTTTTATTGTAAAATCAAACATTGCAAAAATTACAAACAGAACAAATGCTGTCAAAGAAAAAATAGACCTTACTACTCATTTTATTACACAATGGGACATTTAAAGAAATATTTAATAAAAAAGTGGAATAACTAACTAGAATCAACTGCAACTTGGCTCTAACTGATTACAAAATAAAATTAACACAAAATGAAAACTTAAACTATGATACCAAATCTATTGCTTGAACTCTAATACCAACGTAATGTTAATAAAATTAAAACATAAGGAGAGCTTAATTGTTGAGTGAAAAAAGTTTTAAATTACAAATCCAAAAACATATTTCCTATCTAAATGCTATGAAAATGCAAAAACCTTTCGGTTCTCTTCTTGTTGTGTTTTTATTCTAATTTCAAACAGAATCTCACCTATATGAATGTTTATTTATTTATTGCAAGTTTGTCCTTGGTGACATTTTTGCAGTTTTTAATTTTCAGAAATGTTGGGCAACAGTAAAAACTAATGGCAAGTGTTTTAGAATCACGACTAATTAAAGACCATCTCCATAAACTGTTGTATTACTTCTTCATACAACTGACACCAAAATTATTCATACCCCCCGAAGAAGTAGGTTTAAAACATATTATATTCTGACAAGATATTCTTATTGAGTAGGAAAAGAAGAGATGGAGCCAAGCTCGGCTGTTAATTTGGTGACAGCTCGTGCACCTGTGCTGTCTTATAAACTGGTTCTTACCACTGTTTTAACTTCTGCAATCATCTAGCCACTTCCTTTGAGCTCTCGTTTGTTCCTGTATGAAAGCTTCTCTTTAGAATCTGTCTGTGGTTCATAAACTAACCAGATACCATGACTCCCACCCCCACACTCTAACCTTCACATTGATCTCTGCCTGCCTGTCTGAGTGCTTCAGCCTTAGATATACAATATACATCGGCAGGACCTCAAAAGACCACCATGAGGTCAGGGGTTAGGCACACTTCTGTTATTCACAGTCCAACACTTTAGAAATGTGACAGCTGACAGCAGGATGCATGGATATAAATGAATATATATATTTATATATAGTTGTGTGTGGGTGTGTGTGTTCCTGTGTGTAAATTGAAACTAAGAAGAAATAGACTGCAGACTATTTTGTGGATAGTCTGTTTATATGAATGGTGGCTAACTGACGTATGTGGGAACCATGTCCATGTGTTCACGGCTGTGTTTGTTGTAAAAAAGCACATATCAGGGTGGTTCTCTTTGGAGATGCCAATCTCTTTAGTTCCTCTTTAACAAGACGATTTTTCCCATCAGATTCATGCAAACTTTTGCTCAAGGGGGGAATCTCTCCCATAAAAACATGCACACACATCAAGACGAGCTGCTGTCCGTCGGCATGTGGAAAACAGACAGGCTATTCTGCCCCTTGGCGCAGATCCCTTAGCTGTGGCCTGGCTGTAGCAGAGAGAGCACAGTGTGTCACACGCTACTGATACAGGCTACCCTCTGTCATACACAAATAACCAGCCTCTCACTCATTCTTCGCCTCTAAGTAGCTTTTTCTTTGTGGACCAAGCACAGTGTTCAACAGAGCATTTACTGTATGTCTACACTGTCTGATTATACTCAATGAACAAGAAAAAAATAAAACATATAGAGAGTTGGTGAGACAATTTTACTAACATCAAGCAGTATTCATAGCAGGATCTATATAAAAAAACATGAACCGAAAAGATTGTGTCACTGTTTGTGCTGCACAATATGTCTTCGTTTTAGTACTAAATGTTGATGCAAACCACCTAAATAGATTTACATATGTTCACCAAGACACCTAAATAACCTCCCTAACATTCTGCTTCCTCTATATTATAACTCCTTGAGGTGGGGGTCTGATTAGGATGTTTATGATGGTAACTCTGGGAAGGTACTCCTAGAACTCGTTCTGGCCTTTGAAAGCCTTGAGATCTACTGTACCAGGATGGATGGATGGATGGATGGATGGATGGATGGATGGATGGATGGATGGATGGATGGATGGATGGATGGATGGATGGATGGATGCATGCATCTGGTTAGTCATTTTCCATCACTTACCAGAAACAAACCAAGAACTATAAATGTATTCTGTGAACAGAGCCTCACAAATTAATGTATTTCCTCTGAGAACGTATAGGAAGTGTAGATTCACACTCATCCGCGTTATCAAATCTGAAGGTCTTAGGCAGGGGATAAGGCAGGTTAGTAACAGTCCATGTTCCACCGATTGTCTGTCAGGATCAAAGGTGCATATCTCCAGCAGTATATGAGGGAAAGGCGGGGTTGACAGATTGCTAATCCATAACAAGGCAAAACAGAGACAAACAACCACCTAAGGGCAGTTTAAAGATGCTAATCAACTTAATACTTAGTTTTTGGACTGTAGGGGGAAGCTAGAGTACCCAGAGACAACCCATGCAGAAGTACCCAGGCCAAGATTTAAAACCAGGACCTTCTTTTTGCCAGTAAATAGAGCTACAATCTATGCAATCATGTTTGGAAACATCAATTTGGAAACATCTAATCAAAAGGTTGAATTTTGCAGATCAAATTGCTATTTAACGAATCTGAAGAGCTTTTAGGAGGGGGGGGAGATTCAGAAAGAGAATTCTTTTCAATGAGAATTAGATTTATTATGCATTTTATCTAATGATATACAAAATCCTATTTATAGTATCAAATATAAACATAAACCTAACACATAAAGCCTCATCTTTAAAGGTTTGTGTTTATTAAATCAGAAATCGTAAATCTTTAATCATGTGCAAAGCTGATCTTCAAAGCAGGTGCAATTACTACAGTAAGTTTAAATTGAGTGAAGGGTGTTTTTGCAATCATATTATTATAAGCAAACTGTGCAGAAGTTAAGGGTGTAGGATGATCTTACAAGCAGAAAAAAACAATTTATCAAACCTTAGACGGATTATTGGCTCATTTCTGTGTCTACAGTTAGTATGTTTCAAGATCAGGTGCAAAGTCACCCGTCTATCTGCTGTCATTGTGAAACCAAAAGGAAACCTTGGTACAATAAAAGATCATGGAGAGGAAGTCTAGGCACATCTGAACATATTTGGACTGTTAGAAAACATAATAGTGGAATAATATCAGTGGAAAATGGATCTCTACATAGACCAGCATAAATGAATGCATCATGAAAAAATCAATCTATATGCAATTACACCACAATGAAAAACACCAAAACAAAAACCAGAGAACAAACATAACCTGCTGCATCAGCCTCTAGCTTGCATCTCTAACTCATAGCAACATGTTTTTTTCTCCCTCAGGTTTTTCTGATGGGCTCTGTAAGAACAGTAGTTATGCTTCATTTTGCACCTATATGGTTTTGCAATATTTTGGTATGTTGTCAGACTCTGGGAGCAAAGATATCTCTGACCTGGGTCTACCTGACACAGATCTACTGCATTCAGCACCGACGTCTTCTTCCAGAGACTAATATTTCTTCAAGTCAATAAACTTTTCTAATTGCTGCTTTTTCTCTGAGTGAGTCTCTGCAGGTTAAACTGTAAGCAACACTTTGAGATAGTGTATCAGCTCACTATAAATATGCACAAATCTCATCATCAGTGCTTAATGTTCCTTAGTAAGTTGCAGGTAAACCACAAGCATTTTGTAAACATGATTAAGGTTCTGGTATGAATCTGGATGCTTGACCACTCGTCTCATCAGTTCTGTATTTATGTGCTGAACCAGATCTGCATGCACCTACACTAATATCTAGAGCAGTCTGTGTGCAGTTATGGGAGAAAGTGGGGCAGTACCTGCACCTGAGAACTCTCTCACTCACTCATCAGAAGCAAAACAACAACATAAAGTCTCCTGTGAACTGGTATGTGTGGAAACTAACAGGTGGGGTAATTCTTTTGAATACATGTGGGGAAGTTGAGCTTCACAGTCATCCAGATCATCTAATATGAGGGGCTTAGCCCTGTGGTTAAAAGGTGAAGAACTTTCAAGAACCAACAAGAAAAGTTGGTCTGTCTTGTTTTATGGCAACCAGCATAACCTTCAGCTGATAAACAAATGAGCTCTATCTATCTTAAAATGTAATCTCAGCCATGAAGAACCTACTCTCAAGAAAAAAGCAAAGCAAACCATCTTTGAACAATTCATTATTTTTAGATCAACAGTTTCAGTAAATGTCTCCACTGTGAGATCAATAAAGTAAATCAATCAATCTTATTCAAAACTCTGTTGTTTTTTATGATATTCCTTTCTATATTCCACCTATCTGTCATGATCACTGCCCTGTCATTTCACTCACCTGCCTAACTCTGCCTGGTTACCCATTTTCATTCATCTCATCCACCTGCTCCTGCTGCTTTATACAGGGCTCAGTCCCAGCTATCAATGGAGATTTCATAGTTCTCATTCTCAGAGGCCAGTGTTACAATGCCTTGTTCTGCCTCTCCACTACAGAGTTTGCCTTTTCCCATCTGAACGTTTTGCCTGAGCTCTCTGTAGATGCCCTGGAATCCTGGACCAGCCTGTTCCGGTTCCGATCGGAACCCCTGACCTGGTTACGGACTCCTGGATCTCTGAGCCTTTCTGTTCTGAACTGTTTCCCTGACCTTGCTCGGATTCATGCTCGTTCACTGGGCCTGCAGCATCTGGTTCACTCTGGGTGGCTACCACCGCATCTCGATTGGCAGTCTATTGGCTGGATCCTGCCTCGCTCTGAGAAGTTGGACTGAACAAATAAACCAGGTAAGTGACTCTCATAGATAATCATCTTCCGTCAGATTATCATGGTCACTTACCTGTATTTCTCCCTAACCAGAGTGCCAGTGATGGACGCCTCCCTCCTCCGATTTAAATCTTCCCACTCTGTTTCACCTCAAATATTGGGTCCTAAGTTCTGAGCTCATTACAACATTAATCTTTGCTATCATATTAATCGCTAATTAGCAAATCTAGTTAAAGCTCAAACCTTTAGACAAAAAAAGTGTTCAACGACCTTAAACATTTATTTTAATGAAAGCACATGATAATTGTGTACTTTTAAGAGGTCAAATACAGGAAAACGTTGGGCCATACTTACGAGAATGAAGGCCAATAGAAGGACGGCCCCTTTAGATCGTGCCTTCTGTATGAGTTAGTCACTAAGCATCCGTATCTTAACAATATTATAATCAAACAGTGTTTTAAAGGAAAGCGCATTAATTTATGTGTCATTTCCTTAGTTTTTGTCAAAGACTTTAACAACTTTTCAAGTGAGTATCTCTTATGGGCACATTTAGCTGATAACGTACAGAAAAAAATCTGTAAATTTTTTAATTTTTTTTACAACCAGACCTGAAATCTGCCAATTGGATCTAGACCGAAATTTATTCCATTAAACCAAGAAGTTTGGTTTGATAGAAAATTAATTATGCATCCGTCAAAAAAAACAAAAAAACAATAAAACTAGAGCATCATCAACTGAACAATATAATAGTTGAACTGCTTTTATTTACATTTTATTTGATAGAAGGCTGAATATCACTTATGCTTTTAGAAATAATTCAATCTGAATCTTAAAATAATCTTTATTAAATCCTTCTTGTAACAGTCTTTTTGCATGTTTTTTACCTGTTTTAATGATCTCTCTTGGTTTATGAGCTTCAAGTTTTTGAGAATGGAAGGTTTCCTTTCTGTCACCTTAACCTTTATGTCCCTCCAAAGAATTTATTTTAGGTTGGAGTGAGGACCAAGACTGCGCTGCTCCAACATGTAATATCACTTCCCAGCAGAACAAAACAAGTTGCTAAAAATGTTTATCTTCCAAGAGTGTGTTTAAAGCGAAATATGCATCTAAAGTAACATTAATCTATGATATTGGCTCTTAGAAATGAGCACAGAAGAAACTACGGATTTTCAGTTCAGGTATGAGTTGTTTTCATCAAAAGGGACGTGTTTTAAGAAACAATATGCTGCACAGATTTTATTAAAACCTTGATGGTAATACTTTCTACTTCCTAAACAATGAGTTATGCATTAGATAAATGTATATTTATGAATGATAAAGGTATGCAAATAGATGAGGGAAATGTAAAAAAGATTTTTTTTTCAAGTACACAGCTCTTTAAGGCAATCCACCTTTCAGCTACACTTATTGCTGCGCTACAATCCCTCTAAGTCTCTCTCTTTTAGACAGTACTAATTATCCATATAGATGCTTTTGCAAACTTCAGTCAATGGATGCAAACATTTGTAAAGCCTGATATCCAATAGCCTACATTTATTTTAATACGCAGGTGATATGAGGGGTCAGCATTTTCATAATTCTGGTCAGAGAATCCCCTCTAAATAAAAGCCTTAATGTTGCATGCAGTTTGCTTTATTAGATTGTTTTTGTTATTTTTTTTCAGGGTGGGATGATTATTTAACAAATATGATATTTTTGGTTTGACAAATAACAGCAAGTGAATAATATATAAAACAAAGAAAAACAAATGTCTTGCAGACACCTACAAAAAACAAAACAAATGCAAAAACTCTAAAACCAAAAACAACATGAAACAAAATTCTGCAATCACAGAAAGAAAATTATACAAATAGCAAAAGAAAAAAACAGCTGCAAAATTGCCGCCGTTTTTTTGTTGCACTTTTTCTTTGTGTTTGGGTGTTTCCGACTTTTCATCATTGGTATGTTTGCAGCTTGTGTCTTTTTTTTGCATTTTTTTTTGTGCTCACATGTTTTACAGTTTGCATCACGCGTTTTTGCAGCTAGTTTAAATGTTAATGCCTGTTGCAATTGTGCTTAAATCATAGGGCATCCATCTTTAATAGGTATAAGGTCAGGCAAAAGTCACTTGGTTTGGATGTTCAAGAACAACCCAGGAGCAATGAAAGCGCCAATCTACCAGGAACTGATAACTACAGGAACCACTGTGTCAAATTCTGCAGTGAAACCAGATCAACGTTAACATGCTGGAGGAGAATGTGACCCAACTAAGGCACCTCTGCTCCAAAGTCAACCTGAAATTTGCAGCCATGTGTGCAATGCATTTCTGTTAAAAGCATTTATCGGCCCGGGGCTCCCGGGGCACCCGCCGGGGGGTGGGGCGTCCATATAATCTGTAGAACTCACTGCATAATTATGGCGACAGCCGTACTGCTCCAATTGTGAAAGCAAAATCTGTTGGGTCCTTTTTGGCATCAAGACAATTATTCTTATAAAAAAAAAAAAAAAGTTTTCTAACTAAGGAAAACGAGTTGATTTCATCGACTCATTGACTCAAAGGCAATCCCTCAAACTAAGCATGCTTGTAGCGACAGTGGAGAGGAAAAACTCCCTTAAAACAAGAAGAAACCTCCAGCAGAACCAGGCTCAGTGTGAGCGGCCATCTGCTGAGGCCGACTGGGGTTCAAGGAGACAGAAGCAGACATAGAAAAGGCAGCTGTAAAAGGCGGCCCAGTCCAGGAAACACACAGCCAGGCAGACGAGCTCCGAGCCAGCTCCCATGTCAGAGGATGAAGAGAGCACATCCAGTTAGTCACAGTCAGAGAAACAGGAATACACTGAAAAACAGACCCATCTACAGCATCTATAAACAAAGGTGTTGATGGCAGCAGCACAGCTGATATTTCTCTCCAGGATGGAGTCACAGCCAAACAGGAACAGACCAGATGAAGCTACTATGAGAAAAAGCAGAGAGAGCAGAACGTTAGAGATTGAACTAACAGATTCTGCAGAGTGGGAGAATAGAGATAGAATGAAGCAGAATGATGAAAATGAGGTCCCTAGAAAACCTGAGCAACTCTAACTTTAAGCTTTATCAAAAAGGAAAGTTTTAGGCCTAGCCTTAAAAGTAGACAGGGTGTCTGCCTCACGGACTAAAACTGGTAGTTGGTTCCACAGGAGAGGAGCCTGAGAACTAAAAGATCTGCCTCACATTCTATTTTTAGAAATTCTAGGAACAAAAAAAAGAAAAATAATAATTCTAGGAACCACTAGTAAACCTGCAGAACAGGAACATAAGGAACAATCAGATCTCTGATATCAGATGGAGCTTGGCCATTTAAGGCTTTATATGTGAGAAGGAGGATTTTAAATTCTATTCTGGATTTAACAGGAAGCCAATGAAGAGAAGCCAGGATAGGAGAGATATGATCTCTCTTTTTCATTTTCATTAGAACTCTGGCTGCAGCATTTTGGATCAGCTGAAGGATTTTAACTACAGTTTGTGGACTTCTGACCACTCAATTGTACACAAATAAGATGACAGTGATAGATGGAAGGAGAAGGAATGAGAAGTCAGACACATAAAAATAAAAAACAAACTAGAAGTTAAGACATAATCAAGGCCTATTTATATTTCATGCAGAGAAAGTAACTGGATTATATAATAACTTGGCTTGAAAACAGGTGCTCTGACTCATAGAATATATTGGTCTGTTATACTCCTTTGAGTGAACGATGTTTGCCAATCCAATGTTAGAACAGAATTTATTCTGGTTGGTCACATTTTTTAAGCCAAGATGTATCTCACTGAAGGGAAACTACAGTGGTCAGGCCTGCACTGACCTTCGAGTGCATATTTCCCACTCAAATTGAAGCCACGATGAGGATTTTCCTTCCAGAGGCTTCTCTGCAGCCGCTCACTAAAGAGCCACGGGAAATGGAATCTTCTGTAACGATCAAAACAAGTTGAGAGTTGAAAATGGTTTGAGTTTCCGACTAAGACAATGTGCCAGATTCCAGTGCCTTGAGGGACAAAACAATGAATCCTCTGTCTGACTAAAATGCCTGCACAGGAACACGCCCACTGGTTCACACACACAGACGTGTTCAATGCAGGCACACACATACACATAGCTTGGAAATCCTGGGAAAGAGTAAAGCATGCAAATGAGTTTCTCTCCAAATCTGTTACATACCTTTTTGTCAGATCTTCACGTGGTGCAAGCCTCTGCATATCCTGCTTCATTAGTCTAAGCGTGTTGCTGTGGGTAGGTGTATGCACTCCTCTAGGCCTTGGGGCAGGCTTAGGTGTAGCTGTAATCACCATTTGCTTGGGACAAAAGTCAGCTAGATAGTTCAGAAGTGTAGTTTCTGTACCTGTGGAGGTATAAGTGTGTGTGGTTGTGGTTTTGTGTGGCCAGGGTCATACATCCCATTAGGAATAGATCTGCCAGTCTAATTTTCTCTCTCCAGCAGGTCGTTTGACAGCTCTGTAATTTGCAGTTACTTACAGAGTTCTTTATGGTAGGTCTGTTTGTGAATGGATGTACTGTTAGTTGCGTTTTTGTGCACATGCACATAAGGGTTGACATGACAGGTTGTAGTCTAACCGCAGAAGTTTATGTATAGATCAGAGCACCATTAGGGAGGGAAGTAGAGAGGTAGTTCTGGCCCTTTGCATTCAGAGATGGTGAGATATGACTTACCTGTTTGAAGGCCAATTTATGGTTTGTAGTCTGTTTGACTGAGTGATGCATTGCTTGAGTGGACTATACTTGTCCGCAAGTCTTGTCCGCCTTCCTGCATATTGGACTACCTGTGGCCCAGAGAGTGTGGCTTACATTGCAGAGGCTTTGATACAAAAGGTAGTTCCTAACACTGACAGTAACAAAAACAGCCCTGAGCCAAATAATGTGTAGAGGAACAAACATAACAAGGATGCTTGTTTTCAGGAAATGCTGCGTCGGAAGGAGGCTTTTGTGCAGCCGAGCCAAAAATAGTATGAACACGAGTGCGTGAGTATCGGTGTGGTCCCAACGGTTTGCATGTGGCGATGTAGAAAAACAGCTCAGCTCCTGCCAGTGCACCGACTGAGGCTACAATGGGATCCTTTCTAGGTTCAAACTATTATGACTTGCAGCCTTAACTTGAGTTGACTTAAAATATCCAAATACAACTAAATTTATATATGATATATCTTTAAAAATTAGCTCTTGACAAGCCTTTTAAATTTGTGTTTCACTGATTATTACTTCTTAGAAAATGAACCCTGCTGCCCAACGTGACATGCACAGTTACACAAACTAAGCATACAAAGTGAGGACTTGTTCATGGTCATTTATTTCTTCATCATTAGAATTTGAGTCCATCTTGCAAAAGTAAGAAAACCCCTTTTAGTCCTGTTAAATGGTGTGACATAATTAGCCTGCCATATCACGGTGAGATTCAAGATGATATGTGCCTCATGTATAAAAAAAGAGTCACATATAAAGGCTAAGGCATCTCTAGAAAACTGGTTGTGCAAATCGGTTGCCAATCCACTCCCACTATGATGTAATACTACATCTCACACATAATTTAGTTGGAAAAAAAACTGTGGACTAAAAACACATCTAACTCACCACAGCTTTTCATATACTGCCAAAGAGCTAAGCGTTCCTGTCATTATGGGAATCTCTGGCTATCCATACACATCTGCTTTTACAAGTACATAAGTGTTGTGTGCAGACATCAAATTCTTTAGGAAAGCATTGTCAGAATAAAAATAAACAACTAAGCACCAGATGATTAGGAAAGGGTTTGTCCATTTATAGAAGCAGCCTTATTGTTGCAGGCCTAACATTCTGACATTACAGATTAGATTATCTTAATTTTAAAACCATTGCATTAGCAGCTATGCAAGAGTTGGAATGTTTAATGCAAGATCTTTTTCAAAAGCCTGCCTTTGTATAACACATACAGAGTAAGTTTGACTACTTCAATACACGATACACATATAGCATACAGTATGTGAATGACAGGTGTGTTTGACCAAAAAAACTAACATAGCCACCAACTAAACGTTTCAATTTTGACTTTTGCTCTACTGTATAAGAGCCTCGAACTCAACGCTATTTGTGACATTTTGTAAAAGCTTCCTGGATGGGATGCGAAACGTCTTCAAACCTGGAAACAAAGTCCAGCAGATTGTTTTTTAAACTTTTTTGGAATCAATTTTGACTCCATTATCATATCACTTGATTCCACCCTGAGCTGTACAGTGATGAAGACTGACTCACCTCTGGATGCTGAAAGCTTGAAGTGACTTGAAGAGGTTTGGGACCAGGAAAACACATTCTTAAAGTTGTAAGAAAGTCATGTTTAAATTTTAAATCATTCTGGCTTAAACATGTATTTAAATGTACTCTTTATCAGACCATATTGTCCCAAAAGTTCGAAAATTTCTATTAAAAAAAATCCTGTTTAAAAATCTGTCGGGGGTTTTTCTTTTATCTTCTGCAGGCCAGTTAGTTCTACGTCAGCCTGAACACCTAAATTCGGCCAATCATATATCAACGGTCATCTGTCAATCAATTTTTTTTCAGTCATAGCACCTTGATTCATATATTGCAGCTAATATACGCAACGGTTGAAATAGGAATCCTTTCCTTTCCCATTGAGTTGCGTCCCAGTGTTCACGGGGATGGACGTCTGTGTCTTCGGCAGGCGTAGAGCTAACAGAACTGGCAGCGTTGCGAGGCAAGGGCTCAAACATGTACGGCTGGAAGCCTTCTACACCAAACCAAGCTTCTGCCGCCCTGGCGTCCTCTTCCACAACATCTTTGTCCCGCTTTCCTCCTCTAAATAAAAAATGGATGACAGAGAAGACTCATCCACGACCTCCGACACTAAACTCTCCTCCTCTTGCATGTTTCCGCTGTCCATAGCGTTCCTTGACAGTGTCTTTGCTAAGTGCTACTTGGTCCCAATGTAATTTCCCATAGGGAACCTACTAGCAGTAAGTTGCTAACTGGTTAGCAAAATGCATGCAAAACACTGGCCACAATCAAACTTGCTTGCGAACCTTCCGATAAAACAATCGACCAATCAGATTCACTTTATTCACTCGTGTAAAGTCGGGCACCACTCGGGAGAATTTGGAACTGCAACAGTTGGAACAGCCACTTCCAAACAAACTTCAAAGTTTCAACATACTTCTAGAAAAAATGTATAAGAACTTTAGACATTAGCAGGAACAATAAATTCTGCGGTAGCTAGACATTGGATTTCTTACCAGAAGTACACAGGAAGCCAGGGTAACCTGGTTAGCCAAATATGTATAGTAGGGGAAGTTATAAACTGCCTGGTCTTGATAAAAGGACATGGACTTATCGGTGTGAGAACATTTTACCCATCTACCCTTACAAAATTACTTAGACACCAAATAGCTTCAAATAATGTATGAGCAATGCGTGACAAATTGTTAGCTATGATGAATATTTTGAAACAATTTTACTAATTGAAATAAAAAATAAAGTGTGTGGCCTCACGTTGATGATACGACAGAAATCAGGAAAGTGGAGACCAACATGGAGGGAGCCAGGGGTCAGTGTGATTTATTGATGCACTCTAGTCCATCCGAATCTCTCTCCCCAGCGCTGTGCCACGTTTATCGAATACTATCAGAGCTGTTTCGGTTTGTTAGATCGTACGTATGTTCCCTTTAAGGGTATCATATAGATTATCTGTTTAACGGGGGTCTGGTGTTTCCAAAAGAATGCCGAACAGAGCCAAGCTGTTTGAAGGCAATTTTAGCGTAGCTTTGACGTGGGTTGAAGCAGGTCAATGAGCCGTTGGTCACAGCCACTGAAAGTTTATTTTTCAACCATTTAAACAGCATATAATTTGGGTTTTTGCACCTTTCACACATTGCACACACTTCTTTGATTGTCTCTACCACAACATGTATTGTCTTTCAGTTACGGTATTACAATGCCAAGCACATTAAATAAGGAAAAAGGCAGCACAGCAAACAAAACTCACATATGTCAGTGAAAAGAAAACCAAGACCTGCCAAACAAGGCCAGGGCTGGCCTACAGTCTGTTTTCATCACATGCTTGTGCAAAGGAAAATCATGGTCTAGTTATCATATAAGCATACAGATGTATTTTGATGTATATGCTGTTCTTTTTAGCTTTGTTGTGATCAAATACTTTGTTGAAAATATTGGGTTTGGTATGTAATAAAAACCTTGCCACTCCTTTATTTTTGAATCTCATTTGCATGGGATTCTCAAAAGTATTTAGGGCAAAGGCCATTCTGCTTTCTCACTCTATAGTGAAGCCATTGTGTGGTTTTTGGAGATCTAACTATACATCTTCTTTAAATTAAGTGTCTTTGTCATCTTACAGAGTTCTCTTTTACTTACAGATTTCATATAGGACCAAATTGAAAGGAATCAGAACCTGAAATATCTCAACGTATTAATCTTTCAAGTAAATCTTGCAGTACTTTAAATTTTGCAAGAATATTCTTAAGCCCTTTAGCCAGTTCACTTTGCTCCCTATTTTACAAAAACAGAGTACATTTGGAGCAAACACTACTGAAGGGAAACAGAAAGAGTCGTTTATAAAGGGAATGCTTTCATCTTTCCCACAGGCGGGCTGAGAGGCGTCTTATCTCTGAGACCCGGCCCGTCTATCTAGAGTAAACCACAGTGTC
This sequence comes from Cyprinodon tularosa, assembly GCF_016077235.1. Classification (NCBI taxonomy): domain Eukaryota; kingdom Metazoa; phylum Chordata; class Actinopteri; order Cyprinodontiformes; family Cyprinodontidae; genus Cyprinodon; species Cyprinodon tularosa. Next base: position 213,323 of record NW_024039403.1, read on the forward strand.
TGCAGAAAGAGCTAAAATTGATGGTGCAGTCTAGTTTCTCCCTGTTAAACATTAGTCCCAGGAATCCCCAATGGCTCAGTGCATGTGTGTGTGTTTTTGTGCATGTGATTGTTGGACTGAAACATGCTTACAGACATGGAGAGATTTCTGAGAAGATAACACCTGTTCTAGAGAACAGGGAAATAAATATTCCAGTTAGAGTATTTCAGAGGAAAACAAGCTTTAACTTAACAAAATGAAAGAGAGGCAAACAAACAAACAAGTTAAATGGCATCTGTTGCACTAAAGCAGAAGCAGTACTGCCAGATTAGCAAAGCCACTGCTCATGATCTTTTTACCAGATTAGGGTTATGAACAAGCCTAACATGAGCAAATAAATCAGATAGATACTTTATAAAAGTTCCTCATTTCAGTTTTTTTTTTTTTCCACAAATTCTCTGACAACATTGTCTTCTAGTCCTGACATTGAAGCGTGTGTGTGTGTGTGTGTGTGTGTGTGTGTGTGTGTGTGTGTGTGTGTGTGTGTGTGTGTGTGTGTGGGTGTGTGCGGGGTGTGTGTGTCTGTGTTTGTGAAACAAACAGTCTGTTTCAGCTGGAGACTGAACCACACCGTGTCTGTTTTATTTTCCTCGTCTCCTGGTAACATGGCTGTTTCGGTTTACTTCTGTCTCCACCCTCTGGGCCGAAAATCCTTCAGGCTGCTTGTCCACGTGCGCCCATGTGAGCGTATGTGTGTCCGTGTCACACATCTGCTTTGTATTTTGGAAAATCTCGACGAGTGATTGCTCTACAAGCCTCCAGCTCTGTTATGGAGAGAAAACTTGCGGCCAGCGTACGCTGGTGGCAGTGGAGTGACATAGGAGGCAAAGTTTGGGGAGGATGCTGAGATACATCGAAGGAAAATGATGCAATGCAACAATAAAGTTGGATCAACTTGGGGAAATATTGAAAAGTTGGTTTTCAATATTATACAGTAAAATAAGTTTCCAAGTTCTTCATAAAAAGCTGCAGAGGTTGATTGTTTTGCCTCCTGCAGGGCTGGATGAGCAGTTAGGCGCGGCTGGCTCATGCTTATGGACTGGACCCATGTTTGCTGCAATAGGTGAGGTTTAGAGCGGATGGGCAGGGCCAGGATGGGATGGAGATATCTTTTTGTTTCCAAAAGTGAAGAACATCAGATGTGGAAAGCACAGGGGGAGGGTAGAGGGTGTCACTGGGTTTATTTGGCTGTTCCAAAGGGTGCTGTGCCCGAATAACTCACCTTTGAATATCTTACTTCTCTGTTTCCACCTTTTTCCCCACTCCCTCTTGTTGGTATTTCCTTATTCTTATAAAAACCCTCAGTCACCTTAAGAAACATTTGTTTTCTATGCATTCATTGCATACAGAAGAGAATGTATAGTAGAAAGGACTAGGTAAGGGGTGAGGAAAAGAGTTTACATGAGAAATGGCAATAGTCAGTTCCCCGTGAGAGTGAAACATTTGGCCAGGGTTTTCAACGATCCGACCTTAAGGGCAGGTTGCAATGTGTGTCTCTATAGTTGCATGTTTGTGCATGTGTGTGTGTGTGTGTTTCTGTAGAACAAAAAATAAAAATTGGCATCAGCCTAGATCATAATCTACTGGGTGCTTAAACTTTCAAGAGCCAAGCCACAGCCAAGAGAGCATTGTGTACTCGTAAAAAATGTTATACAACAGCGGCGGTGTGTGTTTCCATGCGTGTCCTTTGTGTAAATTCATGCATAGGCTTTTAAGCTAAACTAAAATCTTTTCAATCAAATTTAACCAGAGGAGAGGCAAGCGCCAGGAGAGCACTTAAAACCAGCTGAAGAGGAGTGATGGAGCAGAGCCGTAATTACTAGAGAACTCTCTCAGTCCGTAGCCATCAACTTAAAACGCAGATAGTGTCCGTCTGTGGGAGTCTCATTCATCTGTCAAACTCTGAGTCAGATTTAAAACTGAGTTACAAGCTTTACAAATGTTAGGTCACGTGCCACGTGCTGCCAGGGCTTTACGCCCTCACATGCACGCTGACATTTACTAAAACAAACCTTACTGCCTAAAAGCTTGTTGCAGAAGAGAAAACGCTAAATTTGATTCTCCTTTCAAGCACAATTTTTATACTGACATGTGAAATGATTGGTGGAAAGGAATCGTTTCTCTTTTCCTTTTTGATGAAGCTTATAGTTAAAGTGGCTTAGGTATTCCAGAGCTATGTCTATAGTTATGCTGCTGCTATAGGCTTAGACTGCTGGAGGACATAGGGACTCCATTTTCATCATTCTGCTTCATTCTATCTCTATTCTCCCACTCTGCAGAATCTGTTAGTTCAATCTCTAACGTTCTGCTCTCTCTGCTTTTTCTCATAGTAGCTTCATCTGGTCTGTTCCTGTTTGGCTGTGACTCCATCCTGGAGAGAAATATCAGCTGTGCTGCTGCTATCAACATCCTTGTTTATAGATGTTGGAAATTGGCCTGTTTTCCAGTGTAGTCCTGTTTCTCTGACTGTGACTAACTGGATGTGCTCTCTTCATCCTCTGACATGGGAGCTGGCTCGGAGCTCGTCTGCCTGGCTGTGTGTTTCCTGGACGGGGCCGCCTGTGGAGCTGGTTGACAGTTGCCTTTTGTATCTATGCTTCTTTTTCTATGTCTGCTTCTGTCTCCTTCAACCCCAGTCGGCCTCAGCAGATGGCCGCTCACACTGAGCCTGGTTCTGCTGGAGGTTTCTTCTGGTTAAAACTGAGTTTTTCCTCTCCACTGTCGCTACAAGCATGCTTAGTGTGAGGGATTGCCTTCAAATCAATGAGTCGATGCAATCAGCTGGTTTTCCTTAGATAGAAAACTTTGAATCAATCTGACTGGTTGATCTGGTGAACTGGAAAGTGCCTTGAGATGACATGTGCTAAAAATTGGTGCTACAGGAATAAACTGAATTGAATTGAATCTGTAAGCTTGTCTGGAAACTCTAGGACAAGTGGAATAATTGTGATGAAAAAAATCCAAATGTTTTGATTGCGTTCTCTATATCTTGAAACAAATAAGTGGATTTAGTTTCCAGGGAAGCAACATAAGATGTAAATTTTGCATCAAGTGAACCTAACTCTCCTCAAATGAAATTAACCAGGTGTCTGAAAAATATCCTGTACTTTTGTGGGATGATAAAAAAATCTTGAAAAAAGGTGACTCTTTACTTGTCTGAAAAATTTAAAAGTGGTTTTCATTTCATTTTTAATTTGTGTTAAAATGGCATGAAGTGATTTTGAAAATATTAAATCTCCATCTGTTATTACAGGGATTCACCTCATAATATCACTTCGATTCCTATTAATGATGCTTTCTCTTAAAAGATAGTGATTTTTTCTAGACTTGTGCAAATCACACGATAAGTATGACCACAGTAAGCCTTTGTTCAGGGTTCTTTGTTGCACCAGGTGGACAGATATATTTGGTATGTGTAGAATATGGGATGCTTCAACCTCTTAGCCTATTTATCCAATATGGAGGCATCTGCTCAGATGGAAACCATAGTTGTCCCATGCAGTCACTGTAATGTAACACAGTGGAGAGTTTCATCTTCCTAATGAGAATATTCTGGTTAACCTCACAGAAATGGTGGTGCACGATGCAGATAACATTAAAGGAAAAGTCCGGTCAGCAAGGAATGATCAATAGATCATTATTTTTACCTAAAACTAATACGTTTGCAGTGATTTAATGAATTTAGCGTTAATTAGTAAAAAAATAATAAAAACTATCCTTTTTGTCGCGATCAATGGGTTCGGGAGCGGCCATTTTTGCCCAAATATAGTAACCCCCTCCCTCCTGCCATCTTCCAGCAGTGACGTCACGGTGCAGTAAGCCTAGCGCCATTCTCCCCGCTTTACAAGCTAAATCAATGGGAACTACTAGACACATCTGCAATCAACAACAATTATTGAAGATTTCCAGAGGACTTTCACCATTGAAATTCACCAGAGCTATAGTGAAACTGACAATGCCCACGTGCATGGCAGCTGGATGCTGGAATACATCGGGTAAAAGTGAAATAAAGAGTTATTCCACCTTTCTGATTCCTGATCCTCCACGGACGGGTTGGTCGTTGGATCGCCAACTTGAAGAGGGAGGATTTGCCATCGAACTTCTGGCCAGAGAAAAAACACGTCATTAATCCGTGACTCTCTGCTTCGCATAGTGCACAAGCCATCTTGGATAATAGCGCGTTGTGACAAACACCAGATACAGCACTGGGACTTGATCAACAGCCGATACCGCACCGAGACGTCACAAACCAGTAGGTGGCAGTAGTCTTCTTTGACAAACATGGATGCCTCCAGTAAAGCACATTCAAATGAAATTACTATGAATTAAAAACACTGATCATTTATTGAACAGGATGGAATAATTTCATATTTAAAGTACTTTCAGAAGTTTGTTTTCTGAATGTGAGCGGACTTTTCCTTTAATATCTACTATAGATTCTCTGAAGCTCTGCCAAGCCGGTGCTGGTGCTCTAAGGTTGGAGTCCTGGCAGGGAGCCAGTGCAGCCAGTTCTGCTCTGAAATCGTTTATGACCTTGTGCTCCTTCAGGCGTAACAAGGAGTTTACTGCATTCTTGATTCCTCCTAGCAGACCCCTCCAGCACCCTGCCATTCAAGCTCTCACAGATTTTAATGTTGTGGTTTCGGTTAATTCCTTTGTAAGGTTAGGGGGGGTAGTCTTCTGGTGTGCCTGTTGCAGCTTTTTTCTGTATCTCTGATGTTTATTTTGTGTTCTGAATGTCTGAGAATGTTTGTTGGAATATGTAACATTTGAAGGATTAACTGTTATAACTGTGGCTTATGAAAGCAACAAATATCCATAAATAATTTAGGAACCTCTTAAAACTTTAAACCATATAAATGACACAAAGGTTGACATTAATATTCTGAGCCATTTAAGCAGATCCTAAACCAAACACATCTAACACCTGAACCATTCGAGAGCAAGCAGCTCCGACTATGTTTTAAATCTATAATATAACTTATGTTGATGGTGGAGATGATCTGGAGACATTTTAGAAATGGTATCTACTAATGTGGCTCTTTTGAAGTTTCCCATGCATTCACACGGGCCCACACAGACGCGTCCCTGTACACACAGACACATGGATTCACTTAAACTCCAGGTGTGTGTTCAGAAGGTCGAGATCAAGATGAAAATCTGGTCTATGTCCCTTTTTGACCTGCGCACACACATCAACACATTACCCACACACACACACTCCAAGAGACGTACACAAAGGCTCTGGTCGACTGGAGGCCTGTGGGCAGTAATATCAGAGACATTTTGTGTTTATGCAGCACTTAGCAGCCCAGTATTCCCTTACCACAATAACATCCAATCACCTGCCAGCTCCTGACCCCTGACCCCAGCTACAGAGGAGGGAATAAAGAGGGATAGAGTGCATACCAATGTGGGATAGGGTGGTCCACAAGTCAGTGAGTTGAAAGGCTCTGGCTTGCCTCCAAGGCAGGGAGACCTCAACAAAGCCTGTAACCTCTTAGCAAACATGAGTGATTAGAAAGGGAGGCAGAGTGGGGCTGTTAGCTGTTCATCAATACACAACATTAGGCGAGTACACGGATGACTATCTTTTCATTACATGCACGGAAAGATGAACCTCCCTGAGGGATTTCCCCTCTTTTCACTGCCATCTCAGGGCCTCACCTCCCTCCCCTTGATCTAAAAAACACACATCCATCTTCTACCTGTTTCTTTTTTCTTTCCGTTTCACGTTATCCAGAAAGATTTGGAGGAAATCTTAACTGTTTATACCTGCAGCTATCTTTTCAGTTTTCCCAAAAGTCTAATTAAGGCTTCATCGAGATAAGGAGAAGTTTCCTGGTAGGGAATGTTACTGCATTCTCCAGAACTACAGGCTGATTTCCAGAATGTGACCAAACCTGCTCTTTCACGCTTATCGTTTATCAGCCACTTTTTATCTTTCCATTATCCGTTTATCTCTCTTCCTAAAACCTCTTTGCTGTTTCCGGAACATTTAAAAACTATAAAATCAATTTTTTTTAATCTATTACTGTAGAGAACACACAGACAATCTGCTATACAGGTTGAAAAAGAAGTGCTTCATTAGCAGCTGAGAAGTGGAGCGTAACAGTGATGGGTTGCTGGGGAAAAGCCTTATGGAAATGTGTGTGAGGCCATCGGGAAGGCACTGATTGAATTCTCAGCAATGACTCAGTACTATATGGCTGGCATATAGTTCCCCTCACTCAACCACTAAGTAGAGCAAAAAGGTGTGTCCTACAGTGTGTGTGTGTGGGCACATATCCATCCATCCGTTTTCCGTCACAATTATCCCAAGCGGGGTGCTGGTGCCTATCTCCAGCTTTCTATGGGTAAGAGGCGGGGTCCATCCTGGACAGGTCGTCGGTCCATCGCAGGGCAACACAGAGACAAACAGGACAAACAACCATTCACACACAGACACACACCTAAGGAGAATTTAGAGAAGCCGATTAACCCAACAGTCATGTTTTTGGAATGTGGGAGGAAGCCGTAGTACCCAGAGGAAACCCACGCAATGCTTAAGGAGAACATGCAAACTCCATGCAGAACCTGGAATTAGGAATCGATCCTGGAACCTTCTAGCTAGGTAGCAGTGCTACCCACTGCCCCACTGAGCAGCCAGGACACATATCAATATTATTGTCAGTGCTCCAGTCTTTGTGTTTGTTTTTGTGTGTGTCTCCCTTCCACCAGCAGGAGGCACCTGGTTCTGGTCCGCCTCCTCACACACCTGCTGACGGTTACCTCGTTAACGGAGTGCTCTTAAGCTGCTGATTGCCACTACCTCGACGCCAGAGTGTTTGCCAGTTTTTGGTACTTTAGCCAAGCTGAGTTTTCGCTGAGTAAGACTGAGTTATTGTCTACCTGAGTTTTAACTTTGTTTTTTGTCTTTGCCTCTCGGCAGGAAGTCATCCTGCAAACTGGACCTTTTCGGACCTCCACTCCCAGAAGGGATCAAGTGAGCCTTAAACTGAGCCAGGGAATCAAACAAGAGGTTTGGATCCAGTCTCCTTGAGAGGACGTTGAAATTACTCTCAGGGCAAGGGAATCATCTTCACAGCGACCCGTTCAAGTACAGCAGGAAATCTGAGTGGCAATCAGCGTCTCCGTTCACCAACACCGTCCGAGTTCTGGGTTAACCCTGTTCCGCCCTCCACCGAATCAGACAAACTCAGGAAAACAACACACAGATTGGAGTCAAAGATCCTCCACTTCTCTGGAAACGTGAGTCATCAACCAGATCCTCTACTTCAAATCAACGAATTAAATTTCCCACTGAGCCTGAACTAATAGTCTGTCTTCCCCTCACCTTCCAGTTCCGGCAGAGCAGAGTTCAGAGCAACACTGCACTGTGCTTAATCTCTTCAATAAAACCTGTTAAACTTTTCATCTGTGTCTCTCTGTTTGGACTTCTGCATTTTGGGTCAGACCTTTAATTAAATCATGACAATTATATTTTCTACCCAGTCTTTCTTAATGGTGTTGATTCCTGATAAACACAAAACATCTTACGGCATTCCTCCAAAGAAGCTTTCAGTTTTAATTTTTTATCCATCTCATAACGTTTAGAGGAAACTGTAAAATGGAGCCTAGGCGGAAGTTCAAATGAACTGATTACTCGTCTTCGCCTGCCTCCGGCACCAGCTAATCAGCTTTGAACCACTCCTCCACAAAAGCCAATCAGCATCCATAGTTCATCTTAAAAGGTCTCCAATCCACATCTCAGTCTGCTACCCAAAGCGCAGGCATTGGTTGTGCTATGTCGGAGATGACCCTGATTCAACCCACTTCCTTCCCCTTCTCCACCATCGTAGCCAAAGCTTCATCAGGGTGTCATTTCTCCCGGACTCTAAAAGGCTGGTTATCTGCCCCGCAGCAGTGCGTCACAGTGAGCTTGACACAGACATTTTTTTGGCTACGTTCACACTGCAGGCCTTAATGCTCAATTCCGATTTTTTTGTGAAATCGGAATTTTTGCGTGTCCGTTCACACTTCCAAGTATATGCGACTTGTATGTGATCTACTGTGTGAACTGAAAGCGTTCAACCGAAGTGTCCCGCATGCGCACTCGAGGACGCGATGACGTCACATGTAGCAAGCGTCCTCAGTGTTTGCGGAAGTAAACATGACTCGTAATACCGCAGCATATATTGCGTTCTTTAAGTTCTTCTCCAACAGGAGCAGGCACATTACGAACGAAATCTTTTTAAGAAGATCAAAAAGAAAGGGAGCCAGATTTCTTGCAATGGCGTTTTGTGGGGCAGTAATAGCAACGTCCGTACAGAGAAGCGTGTGGGTGCAGAGTCGAAGCCAGGAATGGTGGGATAGCGATGTGAGCGGCTTTAGTGATACGGAGTTCCTTCATAACTTTCGAATGAAAAAGGCAACCTTCATGTGCGTCTGTGAACGGCTCTCTTTAGCGCTCTCACGCAAAGACACACATCTTCGGCAGGGCATACCAGACGCAGATTAGTAACGTTTAGTAACATTTGTCAAGTATCAATGACGTGTAGGTCGGATGAATGCGACCTGGCCGTACAGACACAGGTTGCATTTGAAAAGATCAGATACGTATCGGATGCAGGACCACATATCCAAGTGGCCTGGGTCGCATTTGAAAAAATCCGATCTGTGTCGTTCAGACTGTCATAAAAAGATCAGATACAGGTCACATATGGGCAAAAAAAGCGGAATTGGGTTACTTCAGGCTGCAGTGTGAACGTAGCCTTTGATTCATACTCAATTTTGAGCGTGGTCTGTACTATGTAATTCCCCACCACAACGCAAGAGGGACAATCGGGAACTAGCTTTGGGGGCACAGAGGGACATGAGAGCGAAAAAGAGTGACGATCCAGTTTGAAAAAGGGTCCCAACGTTCTTGCGTACCTCGCTCTTCTAGCTGGTCCATCTTCACGAGTTGTTTCCCCAAAATGGCGCTCATACAAACTAAAGATAATAGGTACTAAACAAGAAATACGCATAGTGTAGAGCGGATGTAGATTTGACCAATCAGAGGCCTCCTGTCTGCGGCACTGTCTGCGGTCACCTACAATTTGGGAGAGTTGGAGCAGAGTGTCTGCGGAGGAGGCGGGGACATCTCCGCGTTCACTGCGACACCTACGCAGACGACCTAGTTTTGAGGTAAAAATCAGCCTTTACTGCAATCCTTGTCTCATTTCAACGGTCCGACAGAAGACCGCCATGTTGAGCCAGAGGTTTCTTCCCAAAGGGGAGTTTTTTCTCTCCACTGTCGCGTCAGTGCAGCCTGTGTTATCCAAGCTGGACTTCCATCTTCCAGGTCCCCGAGTGAAGCACTAGTATCAGCTCACACAGTCCTCTGGATCTCTGCATACAGCAGTCATGGACTGAACCATCCTCATCCATCTCCACTCCACCACCAGTTTCAGGCCTGGGGGGAAACGTCTGTGTTCTTTTCTCCTGTTCATTTATATCATACAAAATTTAGCACTAAAGTTTCCTGCCGAGGTCTGAGCACCAAAATCTGATGTAATTGTATCAATAAATTTCTTCTAATTGTTTTTTTTTTTTGGTGAGTTTTTCAGATTTAGATAACTTCCAGCCCTATTGCGATTTCTCCAGGAGGAAGCTGATCATTTACTGTTTTCAGTCAAGCAAAAGAGCTTAATTAGAACAAAACTATCTATTTTGGGCAAATAAGCCAATGACTGCTATTGGCACCAGGTGCAAAATTTTCCCTGTGTCTTTGAACTATGAGCGTTTTTACTGCAGTGTTATTTTCTTTTATAGAATAATTTTCACTTCCCATTAAACTTTTCCTATTTTGTCAAGTTACAACCACATCTATTAAAGTTTTTTGGCTGTTCGACTTTGCCTAGTAGCTAAGGTCATTCAGACAGGATAGAAAACATGAACATCAACTAACACATGTTGCCACAAACATTTATTCTTTATTAGGTTTCAACTTTGAGTCCTTCTCACACATGTTATGCCATGATTTAAACCATTTCTCTGGATAAATATATAGGATCTGGCAGTGTTGGGCAAGCTACTTGTCCATTGTAGTGAGCTAAGCTATCAGTTACTCAACAATAAATAAAGCTTCACTACACCAAAGCTAGCACCTAAAGAATTATAGCAAGCTAAGTTACACTAATGTGTTAACAGTAGCTTAACTACATCAGAAGCTACTTAACGTTGTACCAAGCTAATGTCAATTCCAAATGAGTCTGACACACTGGTTAAAATATTTATTAAAGATCAGCCAATGACAAAACACAGTGTAAACATTGCTTTATGATCAGCATAATAAAATAAAGACTGAAGTAATTACTAGTAGACAAACTAGTAAACAATCTGCTGTTATTAGAACCAAATTAAAGGTACTGTGTAGTGTTCTACACATCCAGACATGGCTATGAGTTTGCATTCAATGGACATCTCTAGGGAAAACAAAACCCTACAAAAGGCATCTTATTTCTTTAGGGTCTCCCTTAGAGAAAACTTCTTCAGACCTCAATTAAACAGTCGATTCAAGTAACAAATGAAACTGTTTACAAAAGAAGGTGAAAAAATAAAGAAACTAATTAAGTGATACATATATTTATGTCTCACCATATAATTTAATTTCTACCTACATATTTATTCGTTGTATTTTTGGGGGCAATTAATTGAATGCTTATTTATTTATTTATTGAGCATTTATTTATTTATGTATTTATTTTATATATACGGTAGAGCTGTTCCTCCATACCTATAAAAATCTTATCTGGGCAAAGCCTAAAAACAGATTTATGTAAACATCCTGTCAGGTAAACTAGGCCATGAAAATACAATATCGAAGTTTCACTACTGCTCTCTAATTAGAGTATCTTAGTGCCACATATGGGAGAATTATCCTGCCATAATGCAGGAGCACATCATTTCTATTTGAGAAAAGAATTTCATCTTCTTGCACTCAAAACTTATAATGCTCACATTCAAAACATGGGCTCTCTCTCAAATATTTTCTCTTCTCTCTCAAATCTTTGTTTCTTCACTTAGATTTAATGCTTCTTGCATAGATATTTTCTCCTCTCGCTTGCCTCCTTCTCTTCGCTCACAAAGAGAAGGAGTCTGCTCGAGTCTCAGATACGCTCGCAAACCCGTAGGCTCTGCTAGCGGGCTTTTTTTTGCTCTCTCTCGGATTGCAGTTGGATCGTCGCCTAGCAACCTTTCCTGCCAATAGAACGACAGCCTCGGAAAGGGTGCGCTTGTTTAACCCTACTGAGCGGCCTGTGCTACTACGCCACTTATAAGAGCGTCAGCCGAAACTGCTATTTACAGTAGTTTTGTGGCTGATTGTTGTTTCAAAATAGAAAACCTGGTTTCATTTCTTAGTTATGCCCTGGATTTTGTAGCGTTTGTGGACGCTACGTCGCTACTTGATCAAAGCAATAACGTCACTACAGGAAAGTTACTTGATAAATAAAGCAGCGACGCTACGGTCAAGCTACTGGAACATATAGTTAAACTAATAGCTTCACTACATGTAGCGGCGCTACTGCCCATCACTGGGATCTGGATATTGTTGTTCTCGGTCTGACTATAAAAGGACCTGGAGGAATTAAACTGGACAAGAGTGAAGGATTAAGCACCTGGAAATTTTATCCAACAGCTCACCAGGCTTAACATGAGGTGAATGTCATCACCTGGATAAATGATCCCAGAGAAATATGAGGGAGTGAGCAGAGCGCTGATGTCAGAGGAGGTCCAAGGGACTGCATGAAGGTCCAAAGGGAGCAAGAGCAGGGAAATCTAGAAAAGACAGAGAAATAAAGATAAACTGCATTGACAGGATTTAAAAATAGAGGAAAACAGGTGGATGAAGTTAATTTATTAAAGTCTTGTCTCTCATAAAGCGCCTGTGGAAATAATTATCAGATCTATTTTAGGGCTGACAATCATTCAGATATATAGTCTAACTGGTTGTACATGTTTAACAAGAATGAATATGAATCACATTTTGGGAATCGCTTCAAAGAATAAAGAGGCAAATCATTCCGACAATAAAGAACTTCCTCATACTTTGTTCATAGAACCATCCCATTACACTCAATATGTTAATAAGGTTTCCCGATTACCTACTATTCACATCAGAAGAATATTATTCAACCTGAGCCAGGTCTTGACCATCAGACCCTTGTTTCGTTTTACAGTAGCAGCCATTCAAGATGGCCCTTCCAAGTCAAACGCCAGCCGAATGGCAACAAAATCCGCTCCAACTGCAGCCACTGGCCTTCGTCTGGGCGTGCATATTTTTTTACTCTGACTCCACCCTTTCACTGAATTACAAGGTCTGACCAGGAGATGATGCTTCCCTTTAGATCTTAATGTCCACAAATCATGACAGAAAGAATATTTTTGATTTGGTTTAAACACTAAATGTAGGAAACTAGCCAAGGACCAGCCACAGAAAATGATGAGATTTTGAATGGCTACTACTGTATATACATTAAACACATATGTTATCTTGCCTGAAGAATATAATTGAAATTTCATGAACTCAGTCTTTGCTCAGCAATGCCAATCAACTGTCTACACCCATGGTCTCTATGAAAACAAACTAATTAAGGTAATCTCTGTGGTTCCAGATGTACACACATAGCAAAAAAATAAAAGCCTAGAGGAAAATCAGCAGGTTCAGAATTATACAGATTATGATTGTCCGTGTCTTGCGGTACTGTCAGGGAAGTAAGTCAATGCTAAGCAGGCGAGAACTTCTTTCCAACCAAAATGATTAACCTTATTGCAATTATAGTAGCAACCGAATATATTTGGATGTTAGGCCTCTAACCTGCTCCTTCTTACTTCTGTTTTTTATGCTTCCCAGTCACCTCAAAACTCCCTCCCACCCAAAGCTGTAAAGTCTGCCTTTCCCCTCTGAGCCTCTTTAGACAGGTTAGAAATCTTCTTTATGTGCACAAAATCTAATAAATGATTACCTCTACAAGAAATATAATTGTTGGATTTGTAGCTCTCCTAAAGCCCCTCTTACACCTATGATTCAGACCAGCTTATGCCTGACATATAAAAAATCTGGCAAAAACACTAAAATACGTTGGTTAAGTTATAGGTGTGTTTTGTGTAAGTTATGAACATGCTGAAGCACATTGAAATACGTGAAACATGCTGGCACACGTCGACATATGGCGATTATGTCGACATGCCGTATGCTAGCGTATTCTCATACGTGGGCCATAAGTTCCAAGTAAGTTATCTGATCGTTGAGATACATTAAGTATAAGTTACTCATAAGTCGTGGCGTCTAGCTTATCATAAACCTATGAGTAATTTGTGCATAATTTATGCGTAACTTATAAAGAACTTCTCTCCAGCACGTATCAACGTATCTGATGTATTCCAGACGAGCGCTGAAAGTGTTTCTAACTTCCAGCTACTGTATAATGGCGTATTGGCAGCGTTATGGTATAAAAGGGGGTTCACAGGAGGAAACCATAAGTTCTCCTCTAGACTGCATCTGCACCATGGGGTAAACGTCAAGTGTGATGGATCCTCCCTGCATTCACGTGCATGGCCAACAAACTTCCCATCAAACTTCCCATGCCACTGAATCTGCTGCGACTGCAAACCTTCTTTCTTTCTTTTTTCTTTTTCATTTCATTTATCTTTTTTTTAGAGGGGGCGGGATGCAATCACCAGCAAGGTTAATACCACAATCAAATAATCTTTTTATGCAGACCTCCGGGTATCTGGGGCCTCAGGGGAGCAGCTTTAACTGATGCTTCGTAATGCCCATGAAATGATGCTTATATTCAATACCCTGCTGTGTGTTATGAAAAAGTTAGGCTGTCGTTGGACATAAGTTCTGGACTCATTATGAATACTTTATGTATACTCTATGTAAATTGAAATATTCCATAGAAAGCTCAGGGTATGCCAGCATTTTAGAAGATTCTGGGACATCGGGCATCGCTGGCTAAATTGGCAAGGTGTGACAGGGGCCTAACCAAAGTCCCATGATTTATAAAGATCTTTAAACGAGCTGGCTAGAATACCCAGAGACTGTACTCAAGTATGAGTAGTACCACTGCAAGCTTGCAAACCTTATAAAACCAACATTTACAGTAGGCAGGGTGCATATTTTAGAAAAGGATGAAGAACTTCCAGTGATAATATCCACTGCTTACTGTACATTCCCTTGACCTCTGAATAGTTTCCTGTGTTAAGTAATAAAAAATGTACTCAAGCAAGATGAGAATATTACTTAAGTGAAAAGAAACATGACTAGGTAATACCTGCATCACCATTCCATACTAGCCAAGTTCAATCTCTAAGAGTTCATCAGAAAGAAATGGGGAGCAAGACAGAAAGTGTTTGATGTTGATTAAAAAAAACAATAATAAAATGCACAGAAGACTCCTTACCATCAGGATGTGAACATGAAGTTCGTCAATAATCTATTTTAAGACAGTTGTATTAGTTCAAGGTATAGAGTTATAGAGGATGATCTTTTATTTCCGGGAGGATAATCTAAATAAGTGGTCTTCCTAACTGTCAATCGTTCTGGTGATGTTTAAGTAAGGCCTTCCAACGTGCTCGTCCTGTTAGCTATCTTTTTCTGCGCATTCACACTTTCAGGCATATATCTGTGGTGAGCTACGGTTTCAGACAGTGACTGAAGCTAATCTTTCTCGCTTTCTTCATCGAAAATGGCACAGGGTCGTGAGAGAAAGTGTCTACGAAATGTATAAGAAGAAAAGAAAGGCCTCAGATGAGGCAAATATATCCCAGATTGCTTTGCGCAGAGAGCTCTCCTCGCAAAGCATTATGGGATTTGTTGTCACAGTGGTCCGCTGTCACCATAGGCTGCCACTACCCGACAGCAGCGACTGATAACAAAGATGGCGCAGGTACCGCACAGTGGAGGAGGAGTCAAGTCACCAAAGGGCAGCAAAAAGTAGTGATCATCTGTCCGAATGGTCAGTTAACTGAGTTCACTATATAGTCCCTGCTGTATGTGGACACAGTAATCTTGTATGAGCTATGAGAACAGCACATTTTAAACAGGGTGTGAACGAGGAGAAATGGGCTTGCTCTTTGACACACATTTTTTTGGAAAGTGGAGAGGGTGGGTCTTTTAAAAAATCCTCCACAATATCTTTAAAAGATATTTTTATTTTTTAGGAAACACCTCAATTGTGATATTTTTGGGAAGCCCTCATCCCCAGACCAATAAACAGAGACAGCACATCCAGGGACATCATCCACCTACGAGCTACCAGAACTCAACCAGTAAATATTCAATAGATGAAACATTCAAATAAGACATTTGCATATAGAAAACTGGGAGAACCATCTCAGTGTCAAACAGACATTCCTAACATGTCACTCATATTTATAGTTTCTAGAATCACAAGGAGGAAACAAGGAAGGGTTGTGAGATATCATCAAACTGAGAAACACACCTAAATGCAGAAGTCTGCCATTGCAGTTTATTTTAGCAAAACAATGATGGTCTCTGACTAGGAAAGAGCATTTTTTATGATCTTAGAGGCTCTACTTCTAACGCTCTTAATTAATCCAAACAAACTATTATTTATTAGTCTTAAAACTTGAAAATGTATGACAGTACGATGTTGATAAAACCAATTATGTCAATGCTGTGAAGGGATTGCCATGGCTACTGTTAGTATCACTGTTTGTCGAGGTTTATAGATCACCCTATGCTGCCCTTAGTAGTGAATAGAAGGAACCTGCTGAAATATAATTAGGGACATTCTGTCATATACTATTATTATAGATTTTTATACGGCAATTCAATTTTGGCTTGATTTTGTGACCGATGACTGGCTTGATTGCTCATTTCATTCACCTGTCTAGCTCTGCCCAGTTTTAATCCACTGCTCATCTGCTCCGCCTGCTCCTGCTTCTATATAACGTCCTTGGTCCCAGCCATCAGTGCCAGATTATTCTTGAGCCTTTGGTGTTGAGAGTTCTCTAGCGTTTCCCTGGTGTTCCTATTGCCTGATCCTGACTCCTGTTGGATTCTTCTGTGGATTGAACCTTGATCGGCCTCTTGACTTCCCACTGTGGTTTACCCTTCCTTCCCCTGTCGGCTCGGATCTGAATTCCTGTCAGCAGGCTTCTACACTTTTGTGTCTGGAACTCTCTGGCATCGTCAGCCAACCGACTGGAATCATATCCGTTCTCTGGGCACCGACTGAACTCTCAAACCAGGTTATTGACTCACGCATTCTTAATCATCCTCAGTCAGATTATCATGATCACTAACTTGTGTTTTTCACCCATAGAAGTTCCTGCCTCAGATGCCCAAGCCACTGCAGCCACCCTCACTGCAGATCCGTTCCGTCCTTGTTTGAATAAACATTTCTTAAGTATTCCACTTTCTGTCTTGCCTGAATTCAGGGTCCTACTTTCTGAGCCATTACAATTTCTTTATCTCCTTTTTTTTTAATACGGCCATTGACTAAAGCATTGTATGACTTTTGGCAAAAGCCTTTAATGCAAAGCAGAAAGCAGCATTTTTTTTTTTACCATTTAGGGCTTTTGAATCACTTTTAATGAAAGGTACTTTATGTGCTAAACTGGAAGGTGGGAACTAGAACCGTTCTAACTGTTTAGGAACAGTAGACTTATCTGCTAAATCAAAGGGCAGATTTTGAGATGCTTCAGCCTGGTGGCTGCTGTGCTGCTCTCACTGTGTCTCTCCTTCTCTATCCCTGCTCTGCTCTGTCTCATCTCCCTGTTCTTCTCCTCCTTATATATTGAAATTAAGCAACTACTAAAGCATAATGTTTACAAAAATGTAATAAAGATGTCTTGTTTAGACAGAAGTCCACTGATATGTTTAGTATATGGGTGCTTCTGGAAAGTGGTTTAAACATTGATTTGGTCCCAGTCTTACCTAAATCTGACTTTTTTTTGCAAAAATCTATCTAATGTCCGTATAGACAGAGCTGGATTGATAATCTTAATGGGCATTAGCTTTTATAGGCACATACATATGATAGCAGCCTGACTTTCTCATTCCAGTTTAAACAGCACAGTGGTACTAAACACTAACTAACTCCTAATTAAAGTCATATAAAGAGTAACCTTAATTTAATCACAGCAAACACAAGTATTAGTAATTATTTTAATGTTTTGATATTTAGTATAAGTGAAGAACTGTGAAACATATCCTGGTTAAAGCCAGACACTCACACTACTACCTCTGCTCAGTAACTCATAAGGAAGCACATAGTTCTGCAGAGAGCTCAGACTGACTCCCTCCACGAGTCCTGGAAGGTAGGATGATGGATCGAACCATTTCGAAAGTAGAGGGGGTAAAAGTATTACTTTTTAAAACAAGTACTATATAGTTTTTTTTTGTTGTTGTTCATATTAGAAATCACCAGAGATGGCAAAAGTACTCACTTTCCGTACTTGAGTAAAAGTACAGATACTTGTGTTAAAAAATACTCTGGTAAAAGTGGAAGTACTGATTAAACTTCTTTACTCAAGTAAAAGTAACAAAGTACAGGCTTGTAAATTTACTTAAAGTATAAAAGTAAAAGTAGAAACCACTTTTTTATGCCGTTGCCTACATTTTAAATGGATGTCTGCCAATAGGACTAGATATCCGTTGTGTTCAGCTGCAATGATTTGCCGCTAATGAATACCGCCGAATCTGTTGATTCATCTTGTAGCGGTGCGTAAAATGCAACGTAAATTCCCATCCAATTAGATTGAATTTGGTATTGATGACATGAAAAATAATAACTGTAACTCCATTGAAATGATTCAAAACTAAAGTAACGAGCCAATTTTTTAAAATATAAGGAGTAGAAAGTACAGATATTTGTGTAAAAATGTAAGCAGTAGAAGTAAAAAGTCGCCATAAAAATAAGTAGTAAAGTAAAGTCAAAATATCAGAAAAATCTACTTGAGTACAGTAACGAAGTATTTGTACTTCGTTACTTCCCATCTCTGGAAATCACATACAGTATAAAAAAATAACTCGGATTATAGGGATGCCTTCTTTCAATTTCGGGGCTTCAGCACCCCCCAAAATGGGCTAAAAAGCACCAATGGTGTGAATGCCATGTAAAATTGTAACGCTTTGTTAATTAGGTTTAAACCTACATGAGTCGTTCACTCAAGATTGTATGTAATCTCCATTCCCATTTCAACCTATAATAGTTTCAGTGGATAAGTAAAAGACAATTCTATTAAAAAATGATGTTAAGAGTTCATAATCTTTGAAGGGAACTGTATCTGGTCAATGCTTGAAATCTACAAGACAATAAATGCACAGTTGTATAAACTATGCATCTATGCTCTGAGAAGGTATTTATTTCTTTTTCCCTGCCTGTTCTGTCAAACCTGCCATGCCAGAACAAGCCAGTTATACAACAGAAAAAAGAGGTATTTATAGCTCTGTTTTTCCGAAACCTACTCATACATTGCTCAATATTAATTCCATATCACTTCACGTCTGTTATTTAGTATCAAGATTGCAACTGGTTATAATGCATGAGTCAAATGTAAAAAGGAAATCTATAGAAGTCAAAGTGAGGACTGGTTTCTATGCAGATATGAAACAACATAAGGCTTGGTTGGTAAGAATCAACAGTGCAAATTTTGTGATTTTTTTGTGGAGTCGTAGAAGTAGACTGGTGCCTGAATCTGCCTGCGTATATATGTGAAAAATAAATTAGTTTGTTGTTAATTACAAATCTGACAGCATTAAGATTGGCTCAAGTACAGAAACAATAATTGTTATTTTCCCTCCTTTGCATTAATGCGACTGCATTGGAACCAGCAAACTATGCATGAGGGTTCTGTCTCATAAAACATCTAAGCGTTGAGACGCTAGCTCTTTAGTTCGCAAATGCGACCATGCAGTGAATGATAACGACTAAACACAGCATCATATGAAGCAAATATTATCTTCTCACGATATTCAGTGCTGGGAAAATGTGTTGGCCTCCCAGCTGGACTGGGTCAGAAAAATGGTCTGGACATTATTGGTTGTATCAGCGACACCATGCTTATTTATATGTTAGATACTTAACCAGAGGACATACATGCATGTTGAGTAGTTTCAAGATTTAATGTAAAGCAAAATAAATCATTCAAGTTAGATAAATATTGGGTTACTGGTCATATCTGATTTGTCATCCATCCATCCATCCATCCATCCATCCATCCATCCATCCATCCATCCATCCATCCATCCATCCATCCATCCATCCAGCTGCTTATTCGGGGTCGGGTTGCGCGGGTAGCAGCTTCAGTAGTGAAGCCCAGACGTCCCTCTCCTCGGCCAGCTCCTCGGGGAAACCGCAAGGCGCTCCCAAGCCAGCGTGTCCTGGGTCTCCCCCGGGGCCTCCCCCCGGTGGGACGTGACTGGAACACCTCACCAGGGAGACGTCCAGGAGGCATCCTAACCAGATGCTCGAGCCACCTCAAATGGCTCCTTTCGATGTGGAGGAGCAGCGGCTCTACTCTGAGTCCTCCCTGGATGACTGAGCTCCTCACCCTATCTCTAAGGGAGAGCCCAGACACACTACGGAGAAAACTAATTTCAGCCGCTTGTTTCCAAGCGGATACAAGCGGCTGATTTGTTATTTGAAAAAAATACTTAGTCAAACAAACACAAAAGTTTGGGCAAACATCTGGTACGTCTCATTTTAACCTAAATGTATCTATTCGTAAATTTTTGGTTACAAAAAAATTTTACTCTACTAAGAGTAGAAATATTATGTTTATATGAACCTATAGCTTCAGTAAAACTACTCCTGAAATCTAACTTTTTTTCAAAAAGTTAATCAAGCAATTGTAACTATTTACAGAATTGATAGTAGGACTGACCTTTTTTTTTAAAAGGTTCTAATTTAACGATAGATCTGACCCTGGCTCCTGTTTTTGCCCCTGATCTTAAGACATACTAAACAACTATCTGATTGGTCTACTGCAGTTACTTCATTTAAATATAACAGAGGCGTTTCAGAAGTGTGACATTATAGAGATGCTGCCTCACCACCATACTGAGTACCGAACGCTTAGCTTAGCTGGAGCTTCTCCTTTGACCAGAATCGATCGTTCTTATTTAAATCCCTTTGAGCTTCAATGATACACAGAGAAAGTCGCTGTTATTGGATTTGATCCATACGAAGTTCCTGCAAACACCTTTCTTCAACTGACAGCCTCCCTTTCATGTAACCTTTCATGACTTATGTATGTATCTTATACAAGACTCATCCTGTCTGAAAGCTTTTAAAATCAAAGATGCCGATCAGTATTTCACAGCTTGGTGGTTTAGTGACCTGAAAATGTGGCAAAAAGAAAAAAAAAAGAAAACGTGGCATCCGAAAAACAAGAAGAAATCATATCTAAAGCGAAGGTAAATCGCTTTCTTCACTCTTTTTATTCTTCCTTTAGGCAAACAGCTAAACCAAACTACTATGGCTGAAAAAAAAATGTTAGATCTTAATATCAAATGCACTTCTTTTACATGGTGTCTAATCTGTGTAACCTATTTGTACAACATATTATATTCAGTTGGCAGTTGTTTTGAAGCTCACTTTTTACAAAATGTTCACTGCACAGATGGCCGCTTGCAGTCGGCGTCCAGTCAGGCCTTCTGATCAGCGACAGCCATCTCTGGTGATGTTCATTCTCTTTTGAAAAACCAGTAAAGATAAATATTTGAGTCACTTTTCTTATTGTCACACCTGACAGCACAACACACCGACTGCATCTTTGACATGCAGCGGACCAGAGCACGTATTCAACATGGCCGCGGATATTTAAATGTCTGTGACGTCACCTGCAAGGCGTCAAAAGTCTTATTCCAAATATTAAAAATAAAGCTGTTTGACTTTTCGCTTTAGCCGTATAGAGATAGGGATTTTAACAACTCTTTATTTACATAATTCAAAAAATAAATTCAATTATTGATGAAAAACAAAGTTAGTTAAAGATCAATTTTAAGGTAAAAACAAAAATCATTACATGAGGAGCTTATTAAATTGTAGTTGTCCTCATCTAACACTAGATAAAAAGTTGTTAAAACCCCAAAGCTGAATCTGTGGAAGTGAAACTCCAGTCTTATTCTGGCTTCAACCTTCCACAGAGCCTCAAGGTGAGCTCCCTCCTACAGTCTGTCTCTATGGGACATTAAACGGCCATCTCTGCCTCACTGATTAAAAAATGTAAAAGTTGGGCTATTCTGGCAAAAAAAAAGCCTAAAAACACAAATTAAAGGCAAAAAATTGTCTTTAGTCTTGTGCATTCCATAAAGAAGTGGAACATATTTTCAGACCGAGCGCAGAAAGGACACTCGTTTATAACACCCAGATTAATAACTGATAAAAACATGTTTGTGGCGATGGCGACGTGTAAAATCCTACATTGGAGATCACCAGTTCATATTTTAATTGGAGGCCTGTATAAAGTCCTCCACTGGGGTGCCTTTATCTGCCAGTCCAGATGCAGACTGGCAGGTTGTTAAGGTGTCTTAATGACCTTTGTGTAGCTGTGGTAAATGGCTTTCTGGTCCATATTTGATAAAACCCTTCTCTGAGGGTCCAGACTGGAGAGCAGAGGTCCGTATAGAGATAGGATCAGATTCTCATGTGCCTCAACACAGATCTGCATCCTACATAACCCAGAGGCCGTGTTCTGTCAGACCAGCATACCCATAGTCAAAACCAGTTGGCTTATCTCTTTAGTTTATCCCTTTAGTTTTGTATTAAAAATGCATTTTAAACAACCTCAACGGGCGTGTATTCCTTTAATCATGTACACAAAAAAAAGAATTGTATTACTTTTTTTCGGTGTTTTCTGTTTGTGAATCATTCTTTTGCTTTATGCCACCATAAAAAAATATTGACTCCACCTTGTTCCAAAAAAGTTTTAAGAAGTTAAAAGCAAACAACTGCGACTTTTTTTTCCAAGTTTGAAGACGTTTCGCTTCCCATTAAGGATTGAAAAAGCTTCCTGAATGCATTTTTTTTTTTTTGTAATGATTATGACCTGGAGGACTGAGAATCTTAACCAGCATATGGCCCTTGCTTGGCTCCCTTTAAAATCTAGGCCTAGAAACCACTACTGAATTCTCCCCTGATCCTTACTTCAAATTGCCTTGGCAATTTGGGCAATTTTGTGCTGAAAGCCCTAAAAAGAAAAGGAGACGACGTATTTGGACAAAGACATGGCTGAGCAAACGTGGATACTACGGTCTGTCAGTTTGACAGAAAGAACTCCATTTCACTCATTGCACCCCCGCCATGCTGCTGGGTTTTAATCTGAGAGGAAGAAGAAGAAGAATCCTTGTTTATGTACTGAGCGATTTGCCAACGACCACCTTACGACAGCCGACTTAATTTCAAACATGTTTGATTTTCTTCTGGCCTCACTATTCTTGATCAGGAGGTGGTTGCGAGAGGCTGATCACCCCTCGTTAACTCCTGTACACTCAACCTATTCTCATTATGAGTGCGTATGAAATCGTACGAAAAGTTATGCACCGTAAGTTCGTACGTTTTGGACGTTTTTTTCGGCGTATGCGCATGCGCATCTGACGCACCATTCACGAATATAGAATATAAGTTACAATTAGCCCTAACCCTGACCCTAAGATATAAAACAGCAAGCAACATAGTTAGAGACATGAATAAGTGATGATTGCACTGTTTTTCCAATTTTTACGTCCGTTCCCGGATCTGCTTTTTTTTTTCTGTCTGCCAGCGCATGCGCACTGATGTGGTTTTTTGAGGAAAAACGTACGAAATAGTGTGCACAACTTTTCGTACGATTTCATATGCACTGATAATGAGAATATGTTGGTACACTTCACCCTGCACCATCAGGCTGAAAGTCAGCCCAATTGAAAAAGTATCACGCAACTAAAAAATTGCCCCAAAAAGGGCAAAAAATCGTACAGTGTGTGCCCAGATTAAAGGAATCTTTCTTCATATCTGTGCAAATAAGAGCTGACTGTCTTTATCTTTGTAAAATGTCTCATAAGAAGGTTGCTTGTATCAAACAAACTACATGTGATTTTGAGTAAAAGCAAATAGTCTTTCAAACCTTCTTAACTCTCAGTTTGCAAAGCATAGTCATGGCCTTGCTTATACAGATATAATTCTATTTCTGAATGATTAAACTCAGTGTTTGCTGGTAAACCTAAAGTTAAACTCTTTGAATTGCAATGCCTTTGGAGGAGATGTTAAATGTAATCTAGAATATTGGACTAATAGACATTATAGTCAATCAAAGTGTAAGGCAAGAAACAAATCAGGACATTCTAGGGAGGAATAGGGTGACTAAAATCCCAAAGATTGACTTTCCTTATTAGTTTCAGAACTGCTCTTACAGCCTAGTCAATCATCCAAGCAGAATCCGCTTGAAAATCTATTAAAAACATTGATGATCAGCATGCATTGATGGAGTCCTCTGGGACTCAAAATCTCAAATTAGCAATAAATCTGAACCGCTGCTTAACACAGAAGATAACTTGACAGTATTGTTGTGGCCAAACCTTCTTTACCAAGCGCTGAATACATTTATGCTGGAGTATTTAGTGCTTATACCCTAAACTATTCCACATGATTACACATAATTTATGGACCAATTTGTTTAGAATTGTTTGTATGTGTGGATTTCTTGGCTTGTTGCTGACATCTGGCCTGAATTTCCTGCCAATAACCCTATTAAAACACACAAACGTTAATGCTTTCTGAACTTATTTTCCCAGCCGTATCTTTTCATATCTGCTTTTGCGGCCTCAGAAGAAAGGCGGCAGGTCTGTAAATGTTCAATGTATGAGAAGTTTATTTTGAATTTAACTGTGATAAACAGACAGCCTGTGGGGACAGACCCACAGACTGCTTCAAGAAGGAAGGTGGAAGGAGCTGAACAAAAATCATCTTAATCCTTTACCGATTAAAAACAAACAACAGCTTGACGCTGCAGCACTAACTTTGTTTCTGACTCTTCATTTGAATAGTTTGGACACCCGGCATCCGGAGTGAGGGTGGGCCATGGAGAGCTGGGGAAACAAAGCCAACAAGGAGCAGATGTTTAAGGCAGCAAAAACACGCAGACACACCACACTGGAGTAAACATGTTTGAAGGATGTAGCTCCTGTCCTAGAAATCATACCACAACCTCACCCATTCATAAAACACTCTCTGAACAGAATACAAGAGAGAGAAGTAAGGAAGTACATCACCCCAAAGCAAGCTTTGCAGATATGTCTCTACATTTTAACAGCCTTTTAGGGATCCCAGGGTTTGTGTGAGTTCGTGGGAACGATTGGATTTGATATATAATCACCAGAGGAAACAGCTGCATGGATGTGTGTGGGTTGAACGGCGCTGGATTTACAGATAACCTCTGACTTTTCAGACAAAAGGAGAAGAAATGATTGTGCATGTGCACAAGGGGAGTAAATACACCCAGTTTAAGGTGCATAAGCAAATGTAGCACTTGGAAACTTTTCCCTGACAAGCTTGTGCAAAGGAAGAAAAACTAAAACCTATATTGATTTTAAACATGTGTCAATATAACACCTGCACATTTTGCAACACTTTCACAAACAAAGTTATTAATCAATCAGTCAGCAGCCCATAAGCTGTTTGTTCTGACTGTGCTCTATAAAAACTGCTCCTCAGGCAAAGGGAGGAGAAACTGGCAGAGCGCTGCTTTCAGTGCCTCTTCACACAGGAAGCAACCAGAGCAGTTTCATTACAAGTCCTTCCTGAAGTTCTAGAAATCAGAAATGTTTGTATTGGTCTCCATCCTGCATGAAGGTAACATACATCACATCTGACACATGTTGAGAGAGGTCTGCGGCATGCTGGGAGAATGCACTGAAAAAAACGATCTAGAAATCAGAAAAAACTGTATCAATTTGCCAAGATAATTACAAAATATGCACTTGAAATAAGAAAATTCAATAGTTTTTTTCCCTTAAACTTTAAATTGTCTTATTTCATTGGGAAAGTGTTTCATTTACCTCCTCATTCAAAAAAAGCCCTTATTTAAGAAATAATTAATTATTTAGATTTCAGTTTTTTTGCAGCGCAGGCCAAAGCTGGCATACTGCTGTCAAATGCCACTGAGATGGTTTATCATCTCCTCCTGGGAGCAGCACATTCCTGGCATATTTTATGTTTTTCATACGCAACATCCTATTGTGATTGCCAAGTTTTAATCCATAAACTTCCTTTAAGCTATGCATAACGGTTGCTGCTTGCTGACAGAAAGAGCGGGCCTCTGAAACAGCTCTGTACGTGACACTGAGTACTTTTCAATTTCACATTCAGGCTGCCAAAGAGGACGGTGCCGTTTCTGAGGCTACGCGGGTTTCACTTCTCTGCTCTGCGAAACCACACGCGCTCATACAAAAATAAGCTGCCTCACACAACCGCACTGACTTACACACACACACAGGCGCGCAAGGGCTGAGGGCGGACGTACGTCAAAAAGAAAAGAGTGGAATCCTTCTCTGCTATCACGTCATGCGCCCACTGGTGCTCGGCATGGCACCCAGACATTGAAAGACAGCGGGGTGGTTCTTGATTCACACAATGACAGTGTGTGAGTGTCTGAGGGCTCCTACATGGACTGACAGTGACGTCTGTCCACTGTCTCCACCACCTCCTCTCCATCTCTGCTTCCCACACACTAACCAGCGACTGAGCACAACTGGGAGAAAATTAGCTGAGCCTCAGCTAAAATTTAGGACAAGTACATGACAGAAACTGCAAAAGCTATAATGAAGAGAGTGTTATTACGTTTCAGTGTAATGACTCCCAGACCCAGGGGAATAAGACACAGCTGTGTTATCATTAGTGTCTGAGCTGACCTGTCAAAGACTTTAACACACGCACACACAATGGGTAATTACTGCCAGTTAGCCCACTCATTTGTCGCTATTACGCCCAAAATGACTTCCCCCCCGTTGCCCACTTGAATGCACATCAGACTGAAAATGTCGTTTAGGTTTGCTAGCCTGACAGTTTGGACACAATTTTGCAATTAAAGTCAATTTATCAATCAGGTGTATTTTGCTCATCTGTACCAGCTTAAATGTGTTCTCAATAAGAAGCTGAGAAGTTCCAATGAAACATAAATACTTCATTTATGGGATACACCTGCAACCTCTGACTGCAAGCAAGTCGTGACACAGAGAGAACATAGTTAAACAGAAGGGCTGTCATTAACGTTTAGCATGGACAGGTTACCTGTATCAAGGCACAAGTTAAAAAGCAGTCTACTGGACTTTGTTTCCAAGTTTGAAGACGTTTCGCTTGAAGCTTTTTCAATTCAAAATGTCAGAGGTAGCGATGAGTTCGAGGCTTTATACAGTAGCCCAACAACGCCTTTAGAAAACATGCAAATTGAAACAGACAAACGTGTCCAGCCCTTTGGAATGGGGGTCGTTTGGCTTCTTTTGTTGGCCCATACCTGTCTATGTCTCTGAAAGGGGGTCGTTAGAGGGAATTGTTGGCCTGGGTGAATAGGGGAGGTGCTCTGGTCCCCTGTAAAGGGGTTGGGGTTGCAATGATAGCGGGAAGAAATCAATTCAATTGCTGCATTGTAGGTTTTTGAAAGCTAAAATTCTGAGTCCACCTCCTCTGCCTCTGATTAACCCTATAATGCCAAATGTATCATATTGGATACATACGGTTTCTGAAATGTTTTGCGTCTGACACCTTTTGCATAATTTATGGGTAAAAACTTTGCTCAAAATCCTATTGTACACAATCAGATATACCTGATAACAGAGGGCAGAAGACTACACAAAAAATAATCTTGACTTGTCGCATAGTAATAAATTTTTAATATTAAAAATGTATTTCTGTTTTTTCTTCTTACATATTTTGTTAAAAGGCCAAATAAGGACTTCAAACCAAAAAAAGTAATTTTCTGTTTTGTTTTATTCTTCGTTCGGGTTTTAAAGGGTTATGGTTGGTTTTTCATTCTTAACATAAATGGCTTCCTATACGCCTCTCAAACCACCATTTTCTTTGTCCAAATTGTGAACATTCTACTCCTCAAAAGAAAGACAGAAAGGAATCTCTAAAAAGTTCAAGAGGATTTTCTCCGAACACAAAAATCGCAGTACAGTTCAAACCAAACAGGGTTTACAACCTCGAAACTGCAAAAATATTCCACAGCATTCCCAATGTTTAATATTCTTTTAATCAGAAGCAAATAATCAGTGTAACCTAAATTACCAATTTAGGTTACCATGTGTAACCTACATTTTCTCTAGTTGTATGAAGCATGGAGGTAAACAGGGCTGCCCCTCTCCCACCTGTTTCTTGCACTGTGGTTAGCTAATTAAAAAAAAAAGCTTGGTTGCTCCATGTGCTTCTGGTTCCCAAATTTGACTCTTTGGAAAGGTCTAAAAAAAACACAGACGGCTATGAAAACCAAACTGAACTGCATCCCATAATTTGCATAACGGGAACACTAATAGGCCTGACTAATGAACCTGCTAATATTAGCTTGTTATACCGCCACAGCTCCTTAAGCCTCTTTCCCACTGAAAGCAGAGCATTAAACAGGATATTGCAAACATGGGTTCACCCGCTAGCAATCGGCATTTAGCTCCCTTTCCACTGGCAAAAAAGGCTGGTTATAACCCCTCGCTGGCAGTTGCGTGGCCTCTGTCAGGTGCCTGTGACATCATCACGCTGGGTTGGCATTAAGGATGTCACCAGTGCGACAGAAGTCAGGAAAGTAAACAATGGGGAGCAACATGTAAGTAAGCTAGGGCGTAGTGAGTGTGCTATATACTTATGCTGTTATAGACTTAGACTGCTGGAGAACATAGGGACCCCTTTTTCATCATTCTGCTTCATTCTCTCTCTATTCTCCCACTCTGCAGAATCTGTTAGTTCAATCTCTAACGTTCTGCTTTTTCTCATAGTAGCTTCATCTGGTCTGTTCCTGTTTGGCTGTGACTCCATCCTGGAGAGAAATATCAGCTGTGCTGCTGCCATCAACATCTTTGTTTCTAGATGTTGGAGCTTGGCCTGCTTTCCAGTGTAGTCCTGTTTCTCTGACTGTGACTAACTGGATGTGCTCTCTTCATCCTCTGACATGGGAGCTGGCTCGGAGCTCGTCTGCCTGGCTGTGTGTTTCCTGGACGGGGCCGCCTTTTACAGTTGCCTTTTGTATCTATGCTTCTGTGTTCTTGAACCTAAACTAAAAGCTGATTGTTCCTGGGTTTAAACTGTTTTTTTCGACTAGTGGGAGAGGGGTATTAGCAAGGAGTAGGTCTATTCACCATTAACTCTGCTTGTAAACTGCTTAAAAATCTGTGAGCGGTTCTTGGAGATTGTTGCTAAGCTCTATGACCAAAGTCCAAATGAAAACAATTATTGTCAAAAGTTTGCTTCAGAGTTTGGTTTGGTGCCATCTGACAGCGTTGCATCCAGGGACGGTAACATGATGCAAGCCTTTGCTTCTCTCATAACAAGAATATTTGTTCAAAGGATAGAAAGACATTCTCCCACTGCCCAGTCATGAATAAAGAAGGTTATTGTTCTTCCAATCATTGGGAGTTTTTTACATTTACCCAATTTCATCTTTAGAGGAGTAATGACATGATATAACAGGTTTAAAAATCAACATGGTTTTAAAACAGATTGCTTCTTCTTTATTACTTTGCAACTTGTTTAGATTTTTTTTATTATTCTTAAGTGTAACTTGTTGTTGGAATTACAAGATTACTTTGATATTTTCGCCATGATTATTACATTTTAATTTTGATTGGACTTTTTCATCCATTTTCCTTATTTATGTATTTATTATTATTCACTTTTTCTTTCAAGGTTTTTTTTAGGGGGGTGGGGGGTACAACTACTATTTATGATAGCACAAATCACACTGTGTAAAGTTTAAACTTTATTAACCAAATAATACATCTATTTTTTATCTATTTAATATTCATAATTTTTATAAATATATAATCAATATAACTAGGTTAGCAATATTTTAACTTATTATACATTACATATATGTTGATTAGTATTCAGAAGCATATAATTTCATTACAAACAATAAAGCTAATACTAGATATATAATGATATTAATATAGAATAGAATAAAGTGAATAAAGTAAATATTTTGTTTATATAGTTGCATAAAACTGAAGAATTTTTTTTTTTTTTTGCATAAGAATCTCATGCTGCCCCACACCTATGCTAAGTATATAAGAACACATCCAATAAATAATACCTCCTGCTAATAATCAAGTTTGAAGATTTACAACACATAAGATTTACAACACATGCATATTTTATGCCATTATAACTGCATGTAGCTTGTTTGTTAACAGGCTCGTATGACATAACAATAATAAACAGGAATAGAGCATTGGTTAAATGTATTTTAGAAAAGTAGACTCGTGTATATAAACATTTAATTGCTGGATGATAACTACAGATAGCAGAGAAACATTTCTTTAGTTCAAAGTTATAACAAAGATTGTCAATGTTACAGTTTTAGTGAACAAAACTGTTTTATCTGCTCTTTTGCTCATTGAATCCATAACCCACATGAGTTTGCACATTAGGACTGGGGAGTCTCATGCCAGACTGGCACAGTTGTTGATCCGCATCCAGAAAAAAAAGATAGAAGAAACAGCAGGAGTGAGACTAGTGGTCAGATATAATCTAGAATAATAGAAAATCTAGAGTTATAGATCAGCCCGTATTTCTGTTAACTCTAGGTGGAGATGGCTTTGGTTAGGCAAACTCACTAAAGACCTAAAATTAAGTATGAAAGCCTTGATTAGAAATAATAAAAACACATAAAGGACTTCAGGCTTCAGTTATTACAATATCTTGCAGAAATACTTATAATCTTTTTTAACATTTATTACAGGTCCAAACCTAAATGATTTATTTATTTATTTATTAATTTTTTTGGAAAACACATCAATGTGTGAAGGGGAAAAAAAATAAGATTTGATTCCACCTTTTCTCACATCTCTGAAGAAAATCCAGTGGAGGCAGCTCCCAGTAAGTGATTCCAGGAGGCATCCTAACCAGATGCCCGAGCCACCTCAACTGGCTCCTCTTGATGTGGAGGAGCAGCGGCTCTACTCTGAGACCTCCCCGGATGACTGAGCTCCTCACCCTATCTCTAAGGGAGAGCCCAGACACCCTGCGAAGAAAACTCATTTCAGCCACTTATATCGGGGATCTCATTCTTTTGGTCATGACCCAAAGCTCATGACCATAGATAAGAGCAGGAACATAGATTGACCGGTAAATCGGTAGGCCTGTTATAGATGTTGTTAATTTTTGGCATCTTGAAAGCTGGAACTTTTAGCTCCTAAAGGTGTGATGCAGCATGGATGAAAGTCAGCTCCTTAAAGACCAAAATAATTTAACTGTTCCATCTAGTACTATGTCAGTCTCCGGATCCAATACAAGACATTACAAAACTGGATGAGCTCAACTCTGCTGGTTAGTTATTCAGTGGAATAGGAAATAGTTGAACTGGCACTTTGTTGTTAGCAACTATTATGGTGAAAAAGCAAAACGCTGTATTTACCCCTTTGACTACATTTCTGCTTTCACCTATCGTTAAAAGATTGTGGTTCTGTCCGTAAACACAAAACCCAAGATACAATCCCGAAGAAAAGTTGGATGGTCTGTCTCAAACAGGGGGAGCAATTCCGCATCTAATGGAGGCATCTCATTCAATTCAATTCAATTCAATTCAATTCAATTCAATTCAATTCAGATAATTTCTATAGCTCCATTTCACAACACATGTCATCTTTCCAGTTCACCAGATCATCCAGTCAGATTGATTTAACATTTTCCATCTAAGTAAAACCAACTGATTTCATCGACTCATTGACTCGAAGGCAATCCCTCACACTAAGCATGCTTTTAGCGACAGTGGAGAGGAAAAACTCCCTTTAAACAGGAAGAAACCTCCAGCAGAACCAGGCTCAGTGTGAGCGGCCATCTGCTGAGGCCGACTGGGGTTCAAGGAGACAGAAGCAGACATAGAAAAAGAAGCATAGATACAAAAGGCAACTGTCAACCAGCTCCACAGGCGGCCCCGTCCAGGAAACACACAGCCAGGCAGACGAGCTCCGAGCCAGCTCCCATGTCAGAGGATGAAGAGAGCACATCCAGTTAGTCACAGTCAGAGAAACAGGACTACACTGGAAAACAGGCCAATTTCCAACATCTATAAACAAGAATGTTGATAGCAGCAGCACAGCTGATATTTCTCTCCAGGATGGAGTCACAGCCAATCAGGAACAGACCAGATGAAGCTACTATGAGAAAAAGCAGAGAGAGCAGAACGTTAGAGATTGAACTAACAGATTCTGCAGAGTGGGAGAATAGAGATAGAATGAAGCAGAATGATGAAAAAGGGGTCCCTATGTCCTCCAACAGTCTAAGCCTATAGCAGCATAACTATAGAGATAGCCTAGAGATTACCTTCATGGAGAAAAAAAAAACGTGTCCTTAGAATATCCAAGAACCACTGGGACTTAAACCATTTACCTCCCAGTTACCAGAGAGCTTACTCAACAGATCACTCAACCTAATTCAAGCACAGTATCTCTGGGCCTTCTAGAAAACCATCTGACCTTTGACGCCACAGTAATGGCCTGCCTGACAGAGCCAAAACACACAGTCTGAGCATTCCCTTGGGTTGCTCTGTGTTTCCTCAAACATACTCACGCACATATAATCATAGGGTTAAACAAACAGATACCAGCATGCAGATGAATGTTCATGCACAGTCCTAGAACGCGATAAGCACCTTGGCCCCTTAACCCTTCTGAGATAGAGGGAGGACTTAAAGCGGAGACAGGAATCCAGCCCCTTCCTCGATCGACTCTATGTTTACATTTGAAACGGACACTATGTACCAGCAAGTACAAAAGTCAGTTTCAGCTGAACTCTTTCTACAGTATTTCTGAGTGAAAAACCAGTCTGACTGCACAGCGAGCCCTGCACACAAGCATGAACAAAGAAAAGCTCATATGGAAGTATGTTGAAGTAGCTGGGCAATTTAGAAGACGGTTCTCACGGTCAGAGCGTTCGTTCAGCTCTGAGCAAACAAAGATTAATAATTATTTGAGGGGTTGGAAGTACATTCCACAAAGTTAGCCCCTCCTAACTGGACTCTGTAACAGCACAGTTTAAACCTGCTCCTCGGGCTTTGTAGTTAAAGGACAATGTTCACTAGTTAACTAAAAAAAGCTATATATAAGAGAGCTGAAAGGGGATAAATGAAGAAATCCCCTTCAGGGATCAGCTGCAAGAGGCTTGCTTCAGTTTGCTACAAAGACAGCAAGTAGTTCAACTCCACTGCAGGATGCTCTTAACCTGTGTCAGTGCACGCTTTGTGTTTGCAAGCTTGCACGTAAAAGCTGTAGCGGGCACTCTTAGGGTATATCGCTTGTAAGAGGTTTCACATTTCTCGCTCTAAGAATCTACCGCATCTCAGCAGCCCTGCAATAGCGCAGCAGAGTAATGCAATGAATATTGAAGATCCTGGATCAGTGTGTCAGATCAGCAAAGATCGAACAGGAAGGAAAACCTGAAATTAAAACGACACTACAAGTCTATTAGGGGAAGTTCTAATCTGGCACCTCAGAATGGCTCTTAAACATCACATTAAACTCACTCAAGCTTAAGAGAATGCAGAAAACAGCAAGTTGAGACTTTTCTACATTTTTCATGGTTTGTTTTGGGAGGTTGCTCACTGTAAAAAAGTCTTGTCAGAAGTTGACTTACTGTGGTGACCCCTGAAAATGGAGACAGTCCAAAAGACACACACATTTCCTATGGCTTGGGTGATAAACTAGATTAGGACATTAGAAACCACAAAAGTAGAACACAGACCATTTCCCATTTAGCAGAGCTAAGTAAAGAGGCTGCAGTGTGAGATTCTCTTTTCCCCAACTACTGTTTCCAAGTTAATATTAACAGAAAACAAAGAATCTCTTTATGCAGAGAGAGGCACAGAAGACAGAGAGCTGACATTGGGAAAGGTATCAGAAAGGGCGAGCAAAACGCTGGAAAAAGACACAGGAGAGAAAGGTGACCAACAGCAAAACTTTCCAAAGCAGCCAATCCTGGAATGTTGGTGGAAGGTGCCACATAGCTCTGCACATTTGTTGCTTGGTCGGCACAGCAACAGGACAACCAGCATGTTTATTACCAACTCCACCATATTACTGGAAAATCAAGATAGGGAGAGGAGACATGGGAAAATAATAGACAAGAAACCTTGTTATCTAAAAAACAAAGTACAGTTCAAGTAAGGTGAGAATTTTTATTTAACAGAAACACAGACCTGGATGAACATATCCTACGACGGAGTACTGGGGCCACGCTAAAGGCCCCAAATTTTTTTTTTTTATTGTGAATAAAATCAATAAAATCATAAAATTCAGAGCATAAAGTTGTAACATCACAAAAACAAAGTCGTAATACTACCAGAATAAAGTTGAAAAAATAGAAGCTTAGAAAGAAAGCTTCAATCTCCGACCAGCTCCCCCATAAAGCAACCAGTTTCCACTTTGACATCCTGCCCAGTTTGATGCTGCTGCTAAAAGATTTCCTTATTTGTCAAACCAATACCAACGTATAACTTCACATGATGCTCCACATTCCTCATTTTAGGGAAAACATGGCTTCTCGTAAAAGTTGTCATGAAATATAACTTTATTCTCATAATTTTATAACTTTATTCTTGAAATAACGATTAAGGCCCCGTCCACACGAAGCCGAACCCTGGCCTAAACGCACAAATTTTTCACCAAACCAGCCTCTCATCCATACGAAGCCGGCGTTTCGGGGGTCTGTAAACGATCTTTTTTTTATTAAGCCTTCAGAGTGGGAAGATTTTGAAACGCCGTTTTCGCGTTTCCATCTTTAAGCTCTAACCGCATTTTTTTCTTACACGCATGCGTCATAGCGTCGCCTCTAAACATGCATGCGCGACACAGTATCACAACAACAATGGCGCCGTACTGTGTTGAATGGTTGCTGCTCATGCTACTCACCCTGCTGTCGGGCTTACAACAGAATCTTCTTCTTCTGGAATATCTCCAGGAAGAACAGAGCAATATCGACGACATAGTTCAGCACCTGAATTTGACTGAACCACGAAAATGGACCCGCAGGGCAACCATGTATAAATATTAGTGCGCATGCCCAACATTTCGTCGCCTATTTTTGCTTTGGCACCACAGCGCCACTTACAGGCCTGGCATACATTTTGCAGCGTTTTCATGCATTCGTGTGGACGATCACATTTATTTTATGTCTCCGTCTTTACGACAAACATTCTGGAAAATATTAGCGTTTCGTGTTCGTTCTGACTTCGTGTGGACGGGGCCTAAAAAACTCTCTAGCCTGTCCCTAATACTCCATTGTAATATTCAGAAACACAGAGCAGAACATTTAATAAATCAATGAAAATTTCATAATAACATCCCTGGTTTGAAGGACAACCATGATGATGCACTTTAAAGAACATGCCCATAAAAACTTGGCTTTTTTTCATTTAAATGTGTTTTTCACTGAAACAACAAAAATCTTCTGCTGCTGTTTGCATTGTGGAAATCTATGGGTAGATTCTGCCTCTCATTTCTACTTTGAGAACCAAATTTCCACGGTTTGTTCCAAGATAAACACAAATTCATGAACCCCATTTTGGGTCCCTTTGGCCTTTCCAATCACACAAATGGCTCTGTCAAGATCTTAGGGGTGTCTGTGGTTAGACCGTTCAATTAGGATTGGAACAAAGGAGCGGGGCTTACAGGTTTTTTTGCATTCATCTGAATTGAGTAAAATACATTCCTGAAGGGCTGGGTTGCATTTCGAGATCTTGATGCAGGCCTTTTAAATCTGTTTATTGTATTAATACAACCAAAGCTGTTGCGCAACCTGTTCCTCTTCCTCTGCATCAGATTCTGCAGAGCAACATTACTCTTACATCAGTTGTGCTAAAGTCGTGTCGTGTGTCTGCGCTGTGCAAACCACAGTCCACTGTTACATCTACAGATACCTTGTCTTTGTATCATTGCTACGTCAGATCTGTTACTCAATTTCCTATTAACCTTCACTGTTCATAGTGGTGCCCCATCCCCTAGAAACATATATTCAGATTACCAATAATGGCAATCCATACATCACCAGTGGTATTATAACCACAGTTAAAAATCCGTCAGATGAAGCTGCTCTGAATTCAGTATCGAGGTTCTCAACATTTCACATACTGTAGCTTCCTAAGTGAATAATTTGATTGCCTTCATTGAAACCTATCTCAAATTATGGGGGGGAGGGGTGTTTATAGACTCCTTTAGAATGAAATACATACAGGACGATACAGGAGTAGGTAATGATTAAGAGAAACTTTCTTAGCCTCACGTTAAAGTAAGAATTACTCAACCTGGGATACTATACTAGTAGAAATATAACTTACAAGTAAAAGTGATTGTTGTATGAAATCAGTTTGTGTTGTTTTTGTGGTTATGGCTTCAAATACGCTCTAAGAAAATCTACAAACAAGCTTGCTGACTCACTCCTTCAACTCTAGCATCTATGAGTATCGATGCACGTCATGGCCAATTACCAAAGCAAAACAGAAAATGAAAAGAGCTGCCACTTTGGCAGACCATGTTTATCACATAATAGAAGGTTACCAAAAGAAAAGCACAATCTAAAAGAAACATATAACTTATTCTGTAAAGAAATTTAAAAATTTGTTTTACAATTGCAGTTGTTTTCCTTGAAAGTTTCTGTCCTTGACTACCTCCATTCCAACACTTTTTATTTCAAGTAGTTATGGAATGTGAGCCTTTTTTTTTGGTATGAAGTTGCACAAATAAGGGCATGATAAAAATAATCCGGTCCTTTCTATGCACTGAGGTTACTTTAACTTTGTGCACAAAAGCTTGGCCACACTTCGGCTACACCTTCCTTATACCTAATCCAAAATACTTAGGGGATCCTTGGCTATCTCTATAGTTCTGCTGCTATAGGCTTAGACTGCTGGAGGACATAGGGACCCCTTTTTCATCATTCTGCTTCATTCTATCTCTATTCTCCCACTCTGCAGAATCTTTTAGTTCAATCTCTGACGTTCTGCTCTCTCTGCTTTTTCTCATAGTAGCTTCATCTGGTCTGTTCCTGTTTGGCTGTGACTCCATCCTGGAGAGAAATATCAGCTGTGCTGCTGCCATCAACACCTTTGTTTATAGATGTTGGAGCTTGGTCTCTTTTTCAGTGTAGTCCTGTTTCTCTGACTGTGACTAACTGGATGTGCTCTCTTCATCCTCTGACATGGGAGCTGGCTCAGAACTTGTCTGTCTAGCTGTGTGTTTCCTGGACGGGGCCACCTGTGGAGCTGGTTGACAGTGGCCTTTTGTATCTATGCTTCTTTTTCTATGTCTGCTTCTGTCTCCTTGAACCCCAGTCGGCCTCGGCAAATGGCCGCTCACACTGAGCTTAGTTCTGGTGGAGATTTCTTCCTGTTAACTGCATCCCCAGGTTCACATTGGGAAGTTTGCAGACGACACCACATGTGTTGGCCTGCTCAGAGACGACAACGACCAGGGCTAAAGAGAGGAGGTGGAGCATCTGGTGGACTGGTGAAGAAACAACAAACTGATCATCAATTTGGAGGAAAGGAACAAAATTATCTTCAGGAGGAGCCACCCTAACTGCTCATCAACAGCTTAGCTGTAGAAGTGGTGAGCAGAACCAAATTCCTGGGGGTGCACATCACCAGACAACTCACCTGGACTATAAACACCACCTCACTGGTCAAAAGGGCACAGTGAGGTGGCACCGCCCCCCCCCCCCCCCCCCCCCCCCCCCACCCCCACCATCCTCCCCACCTTCTCCAGAAGCACCATAGAGAGCGTTCTGACCTGCTGTCTCACTGTGTGGTGTGGAGGCTGCAGCGCCTCAGACTGGAAGAAGGTGAGAACAGCAGAGAGGATCGTGGGGGCTCCTCTTCCCTCCATTAAAGACATTTCATCCCAGCGCTGCGTGTCCCGAGCCCGTGACATCATCAATGACCCCTCACTCCCCCACCATGGACTGTTCTCCCTGCTGCCCTCTGGGAAGAGGCTTCACAGCAACCGATGCAGGTCCAGCAGGTTTTGCAACAGCTTCCTCCCCACCGCCATCAGACTGCTGAATGTTGAATAAAACAGAAAAAAGTGCTGAATGTTGGAGAAACTGTAAATCTTATCTCAGTCTTATGTTTACATTTAAATCACCATGTTTACATTTGATCACTGCTGTACTTTAAGAAACAGAAATGTCTTGAAAGTTGTACTGAACGAAATTTCATACTTTGTATTTTGTACACACCCTGTGTGTATTTTGTACACACCCTGTGTGTACAAAATACACAATAGAGTTTATCTGAGTCTAAGTTAAAAGGGAGTTTTCCTCTCCACTGTCGCTACAAGCATGCTTGGTGTGAGGGGTTGCTTTTGAGTCAATAGGTTGATGCAATCAGCTGGTTTTCCTTATATAGAAAACTTTGAACCAATTTGACTGGATGATCTGGTGAACTGTAAAGTGCCTTGAGATGACATGTTGTAAATTGTTGCTATAGAAATAAACTAAATTGAATTGAAAAGCATACAACAGAGTCTCAACAGTTGCTAGTTATATAACAAATAAAATAGCAAATTTCTGTCAAGCTTTAGTTGCCAGACAGGCCTCACATTTGATTACATTACACAGAGGAGTTATGGTCAACCTCATGGGTCATGTGACTGATAAAAAAGCCCACATCCACATTTCTCCACTACTATGCTTTAAGATAAATATCAGGTATGGGAATATCAGAGTTTCTGTCTCATAAATTTCTTTCCCGGGTTGTTAACTCAAGGAAAGATTGATTGTCCATTTAATTGCTTTCCTCTACAGTATGATCTCCTTGTTTTTAAAGCAGGAGGGTCTTTGATTAATGGGCAGCGTCGTTTGGTATTTTGTGTTTCAGACCAGCAAACTGATGTAACTTCTGCTTTGTGGAGTTGATCAGACCTGCACGTGACCAATTAAGGCGTTTATTTGTTAACCAGCACATTTGTCCGACATACAAAGCAACAAGCATGTGCTTAGTGTTTAAAACACTAATTCCTAATTTAGAATTTGGGTTTGTTTTATTAAAAAAAAAACACACTCTGAAGTTCAATCTAAAACTGAATTATCTAAGAACCAAGCAAAGATCCACTCCAGATCTTTTTTTACATCCTCATAGGTAAAACCCAAGAAAGGAAAGCGGGTGTACTTTTTTAAGATGATGATTATTTTCACTCTTTTCTAATTCTAAACCAGTTATACAATATATTAATCTACATGTTATATAATCTATTTATCTAAACGTGTTTCATTCTCAAGCAGTATGTGTTGGCAAAGTAAAAAATATCTAAAATGCATCAGCCTGGCAGTCATAAGAGCCTGAAGCCTTCTGGCAAAGCATCATAACAGTGCTAGATATTGATCTTTGATCAGGTTTCACGGCCGTCCTGGAGGACAAAGAGAAGAGAGCCTCCATGTGATTGACTGTCTTCATATACTTAGTCAGCAACAGAGAAAGTAAAAAGAAGATGAGATGAAAAGGGGTTAGTTTTTTTTTTTTCTGCAGCACATCTCTTGTTTCATAGGTCTGCATCGACTTCACTCGTACTTTGTGTCCCAGAAAGATTGGGTGGACTCATGTGTGCCATCATGTTTGTCGCAGCCTTTGAGCTCCTTCCAGTTTTTAGCCTCTATCTCGTCTAGGGAGTGAAACTTCAGCTTCGCCTAAACAATCGCTAGGTCCTGTCGACCAACCCCCCCGCCCCGACCGTTTTATTTTCTTACTCCCTCTGGAAAGCCAGGCTACAATAACCAGCAAGTCCAAACACACGCTGACAACTACCCAGTCGCACACAACACTACAAACACACAAATTAACTAAAACAGTCATATGATGTGCGGTTGGTAGGGTTCCCCAGCTTGCAGGGGTAAATGGAGTGGAACAGGTCAGTGCCGCTGCCTTATAGTTTCCCACCTGTACAAACACAGAGCTAGATCATGGTAAACCAGAAACACACACACACACGTCCTCCATCTGGACTCTGGTGGTTTTTAATAGCTATCAATCATTTTCCCTGGTGACACGCACGCCTCGGTGTTACAGGCAGAGCAAAGTCAGCTGAGGACTCACACCAGTCCTGGAGTGTGTGCCCATTAACACACATTTGGGTACACACACACTACTATGCAGTGTCATAAAGGTCGTTTAGTTTGGCTGCGGCTCTCTTTTGCCAGCTCATAGGCACTGATGTGTCCTGCTGCGGCTCACTCTGCATTTCTTTTCAAATGAGGTTATTTAATTTACATAATGAGGCCCAGACTCACTCTCCTAGATTGAATTACTTTGAGACAACAAATAAAAACGAATGCAGACAAGCAGCCCCACAAACACACAAAACCCAGTCGATGGGAGCCTTTCACCGGGGTCTCTCTCTGGCGTTAGCCGAGATAAAACAGCATCTGTATCCTGAAACAGGAGAGAAAAGCCCTGTGCTGTTACCACCTTCTTCCAATGAGGTCATCATACATCATGCAAGTGAGTTACGGCAAAATGAGAGGGTCAAAAAGAGGGAGAGACAATCAATATGCAATAAGATTCTGACCAATAAATCTAAGACTAGTCTGGGTAGTTAGTGGAGATTAATTGTCAAAGCTAATAAAGTCGTGTATTGCTACAGGAGCCAGAGAGGCTGATGGGAAATACTGCTGACTTTATGGGAAAATTAATTAGAACACTGACCGAAAAAACCCTATCAAAGTCAGGCATCAAGCACTCATCATACACTTAGTGATGGAGAAAACAAAGAGACATCATTCTCTGAGATTCACTCTCTGGAAAATCTAATTTAACATTACGATTCTTTACGGCGTTTGTGTCGTAAATCCCACCAGGAACAAGGTATGTTTGTCATTTATCGCCATTTTATTAAGAAAATGACTTCAGGTTATAAAAGAGTTTTTGTCAGTCACACAAAACGCAAGTTTTGCAAAACATGTGGTGAAGACAAAGATGAAAGAAGATAAACTGTAAAAAAGATTTAAAAAAACCTTTAAATGGTTTAGGAACATGATAACTTGTGGGATAAGCCGGTGTATTTACAGCAAGCAAAAATGAAACAACCCTTTTTCTTTGAATTTCTTATAAAAATAGCATCATTAATAGAAATATCATCATTAAAAAAAATCCCAAAATGTTATTGTAATCATTGGCTGTTTCTGGCAATGTCTCTAAATGAGTCATAAACATACTAAAGATAGAGGAGTGTGATCTGAAGTGGGAACTTAACATCATTCATAGATAAAATTTTGTTTATTGACACAAAAATGGCCATAAAAAAAAAAAAAAGAAATTGCAATCAGAAAAAATATTTTTAAAATAGGAAGGGGACCATGACGGTAGCTCTGCACCTGTAATCACTTTCTCAAGGCAGACCAGGGAGTTTGGAACAGGAGGCTGTTTAAAGGGAAATACCGGTATATAGACAATAAAAAAGCAAACCTAGAACCACATTTTACAATACTTCAGTTTTCATCATCTACCATCAAATTTTACACAGACCAAAGATAAATGACTGTTAAACTCATCCATCCATCATCCATCCATCCATCCATAATCCATCCATCCATCCATCATCCATCCATCCATCATCCATCCATCCATCCATAATCCATCCATCCATCCATCATCCATCCATCCATCATCCATCCATCATCCA
The DNA here is from genome assembly GCF_016077235.1 of Cyprinodon tularosa. NCBI lineage: Eukaryota > Metazoa > Chordata > Actinopteri > Cyprinodontiformes > Cyprinodontidae > Cyprinodon > Cyprinodon tularosa. The sequence continues at coordinate 254,208 of NW_024039403.1, forward strand.
TCCATCCATCATCCATCCATCCATCCATAATCCATCCATCCATCATCCATCCATCCATCATCCATCCATCCATCCATAATCCATCCATCCATCCATCATCCATCCATCCATCCATCCATCATCCATCCATCCATCCATAATCCATCCATCCATCCATCATCCATCCATCCATCATCCATCCATCCATCCATAATCCATCCATCCATCCATCATCCATCCATCCATCATCCATCCATCATCCATCCATCCATCATCCATCCATCCATCCATAATCCATCCATCCATCCATCATCCATCCATCCATCCATAATCCATCCATCCATCCATCATCCATCCATCCATCATCCATCCATCCATCATCCATCCATCCATCCATCATCCATCCATCCATCCATAATCCATCCATCATCCATCCATCCATCCATCATCCATCCATCCATCCATAATCCATCCATCCATCCATAATCCATCCATCCATCCATCATCCATCCATCCATCCATCCATAATCCATCCATCCATCTATCCATCCATCATCCATCCATCATCCATCCATCCATCATCCATCCATCCATCCATCCATCATCCATCCATCATCCATCCATTAATCATCCATCCATCCATCCATCATCCATCTATCCATCCATCCATCCATTCATCCATCCATCCATCCATCCATCCATCCATCATCCATCCATCCATCCATCCATCTATCCATCCATCCATCCATTCATCCGTCTATCCATCCATCCATCCATCCATCATCCATCTATCCATCCACCCATCATCCATCCATCCATCTATCCATCCATCCATCCATTCATCCGTCTATCCATCCATCCATCCATCCATCCATCATCCATCCATCCATCCATCATCCATCTATCCATCCATCCATCCATTCATCCATCCATCCATCCATCCATCCATCATCCATCCATCCATCCATCATCCATCCATAATCCATCCATCCATCCATCCATAATCCATCCATCATCCATCCATAATCCATCCATCCATCCATCCATAATCCATCCATCATCCATCCATCCATCCATCATCCATCCATCCATCCATAATCCATCCATCATCCATCCATCCATCCATAATCCATCCATCCATCCATAATCCATCCATCCATCCATCATCCATCCATCCATCCATCCATAATCCATCCATCCATCCATTCATCCATCCATCCATCCATCCATCATCCATCCATCCATCCATCCATCTATCCATCCATCCATCCATCCATTCATCCGTCTATCCATCCATCCATCCATCCATCCATCATCCGTCTATCCATCCATCCATCGTTTTAATGTTTATTAACACCTCAGTAGAGGCAGCTGTATGTCTTTAGATCTGGTAGCAATATAGATCTACAGGATCTACTGGACCAGCATTTAACTTGGAGTCTCCAGGTGATTCCAGGGTTTATTGCTCTCATAAATCTGGACAGAGCTCCTGGTGTCTCAGTGGTTTTTTTTATAATCTTCTGGCTCATCAGTGTATGTTTTAAAGTTTATTTTCCCTGATTAGTTTTTACCCAAACACACATAGCTTTTAAAGGGTGTGTATTTGCTCTCAGTCCTGTCCAACGCTTACATCTGGTAGGCCTTTCCCTCAACATAACAGCTGAAACAACAATCATTCACACCGGGTAAGACCATTGTGTTTGGACACTGTCTGGATTTTACACAGTCCATCTTCCTCCTTCTCACTCACTGCATAACGCTAATCCAAAGTTTGAGTCCAAGTGAAAAGCAGAAGTTCCTCGCATTATACATTTGAACACTTGCACTTTCCCTTTGTTCCTTGCAGTGATTTGACCGATGTACATGTTTCGTTTTCTGATACAAAAAGCAAGTGGATGGGGGGTGTGTGAGATTTTACTGAAAAGAACCACTGAAACAATGCAATAAGGCTGCAGCCTGTTTCCGTCACAAGGGAAATCCTGCAGCCTGGACAGCAGCTGATAGGAGTGAGAGAAGGAGAACCAATTTCAATTTCAATTCAGTTTATTTCTATAGCGCCAAATTCACAACACGTCATCTCAAGGCACTTTACAGTTCAACCAGGTCATACAGTCAAATTGATACAAAGTTTTCTATCTAAGGAAAACCAGTTGATTGCATTGACCAGAGAGGAGGAGAGAGATAAGAAGGAGGCAAAGTGTGGGGGAGGTATAGAAGAAACAGACATTTGGGGGAAAATCCAGGAGGATAAATAGGACAGGAAAAATGTCAAAGCATAGGGAGTGAAAGAGGTGAAAGACAGGGAAGCAAGAAGAGAAAAGGCTAAAGACTCAACATTATAGACTGACAATCACTTCAGGATGCAGCTGAACAGAAACACAATACTCAAAAAACAAAGATCTGCATGATGCTATAGTTACTTTATCCTGAAAATAAACTAGAAAAGCAGCTGCACTGATAAAAAAAAATCTGAGACTGTCGACTGCACATACGTCATTGGTTGAATTTTTATTTTAATGTTTTAGTGCAAAAGACATTTAAATAAATTAGATAAATTCCAGATTTTTGTTTGAGTTCTAACTATCCAAGTAATTAGGCTCAATTGATCTATCCCTAGAAGTGAAAGAAGAAGGGAACTTTATTTTCAAGGTATAAAAGTTTAGTAAAATGTGATTCATCTCCCCTTAAGCCTTGAGGGTCTTAGGAGAAAATTCTGCCTGAAATTACATATGTGAATTAAATCAATTACAGCTCCCAAACTATAAATTTGAATAGGTAATTAAACAAAGAAAAAATATTTAGCCAATATTATTTTTTTTTCCAAAATAAACACTGCAAAACTCTGGGTGAACCGTCATACTCTATAGATCCACATCTTGTCTATAACTCACGCAAATTTGGACTGTAAAAGTTGAAGCATGTTTGTTCCACAAAGGTTTTAGTGGGCAGTGGGGTAGGCGTGATTTTGCCACATTGCCAGAAGTGGCCAAACTATGCAAAAATGCATTTTTCCACTCATAAAAGGGAATCTGGCCAGATAAATATGCTGATTTACATTATTGGAGACCTTCTGCATAAGGCAAAGCCTTTTCTCCTAAGATTTAGCAGTTGTTTCTTTAAATTTACCATTGAACACACAATAATAATAACCAAACTGAATAAAAAAATAAGAATAACAGAGCAAGCTTATGTAACACAGTTAAGAAACTGAAACGGTCGCACAATTACCTCCAACCTCTTCTTGGAAAGGTCTGAACCTCTAGTGTCCCATGATGCCCGCCATTAGGGGGAGTGGCTTAATAAATGAATACCTGCTGTTGCATTACTCCCTCAGAGTCTCGCATGTCAGGTGGAATTTTAAATCTTCTTTTATTTGTTTACACAGCTATAAAACAAAAATTATTTGTGAAAAATAATATTGAAACATGTTATAGAAATTTTAAAGCCCCATTAGAAAGGCGTGTGGATGAAACACCAAGTTACTGTTTTTTGGCCATTTCTATGAATTGATAAACATCAGCTGGTGTCAGCTGGGCCCGGTACCGGGCCTGCTGGGTTTCCAAGCTTAGATCTACATTTATAATGAACAAAGATGAGCACAACACCAACAGTATTCTCCGAAAACTACAAATGACAAATTATGACTAACTCAGTTAATGTTTAGGCAGAATTTTTTTCAATGTTAAAGTCGTAGGGAAACAGCTGTTCCAACCGTTGCATTTCCGAATTTTCCGGAGTGGTGCCCAATTTTACACGAGTGAATAAAGTAAATTTGATTGGACGTTTATCAAGGGGGCGGGATTGTTGTGGAGAAAGGTTCGCAAGCAAGTTCGGTTGTGGCCGGTTTGTCGGAAGCATCTTGCTAACCAGTTAGCAACTTAGTGCTAGCAGGTTCCCAATGGGAAATTCCATTGGGACCAAGTAGCACTAAATTGGTGACTTAGAAACGACGCTGTCAAGGAACGCTATGGACAGAGGAAACATGCAAGAGGAGCAGAGTTTAGTGTCAGAGGTCGTGAATGAGTCTCCTCCGTCATCCATTTTTTAATTTAAAGGAGGAAAGCGGAGACCAAGATGTGGTGGAAGAGGACGCCAGGGCGGCAGAAGCTTGGTTTGGTGTAGAAGGCTTCCAGCCGTACATGTTTGAGCCCTTGCCTCGCAACGCTGCCAGTTCTGTTAGCTCTGTGCCTGCAGAAGACACAGACGTCCATCCCCGTGAACACTGGGACGCAACTCAATGGGAAAGGAAAGGATTCTGATTTCTTATTTCAACCGTTGCGTATATTAGCTGCGACATATGAATCAAGATGCTATGACTGAAAAAATTTGATTGACAGATGACCGTTGATATATGATTGGCCGAATGTAGGTGTTCAGACTAACGTATAACTAACTGGCCTGCAGAAGATAACGGAAAAACCCACAGATTTTAAGACAAGATTTTTTTTTTAAATAGAAATATTCTAACTTTCGGGACAATAATGTCTGAAAAAAGTACAGTAATGTACATGTTTAAGCCAGAATGATTTGACATTTAAATATGACTTCCCTATGACTTAACATATGAGTGTATTTGTTTTGTGCTGAAAGCATTAAAGACCAGTACTGTACCTCCTTGAATTGGTGACATATTTTTGTAGAAACTCCACAGAGTCAACAAATAAATTGAACTGTCTACAGTACTATGTAATAGTCTTGGTAATAGCTTGTAAAAAAAAAGAGAGAGATTTTATGAGAAAATGGCAGACAAAAGGTCCAGAAGAAGTGCCAAATGTCCAGGCCTGGAATCCAACAGCAGCAGGAAATCCTTCCCACAAAGTAAATACAAACTAAAACAGTAGCCTTCCTATGTGTACACCTGCATGTGCACTCTTAGACATAAAACCACTTTGGTAGACTTTTGTTTTCTGGTGCACATTTTGAAAACTGCACATTGGAAAATAAATTGGAATAACTGTAAAGTTGAAGGCTAAATGCAACCATGGAAAAAAAAAAAAAAAAATCCTTACAGACTTACGAATTATTTCCAAGAAACAAGCCTTAGAGTGTATTCCCACCTGGAAAGTTGTTTGGTTCTACACCAGAAGTGGACTTAATTTTTTTAATTTGCTTAAGTTTGCTTTAACGTTGTAATATCTACAACAGAACTATACTGTAAACAAAGCAATGCATGTGATGATTGTTGCTCCCATTGGGCATGATTAGCACAAGGCAGAACCCAGCCCTGGAAATGAAGGAAAACTGTATAGTCTTGTATGCAGCAGCTCTGTTCTGCATATTTGTATTGTTATTACAGCTGAAAAATCATTGTAAGTGTTGAAAGCAGCTGATTTAATACAGGTTTCAAAATGGTTTATTTATAATTTTGGAGCAGCATCTGAGAAGGCGTCGTGCAAGCCAAAGGAGAACCCACGGTGTTAGAGCAACAGCGTTGCAAAGCAACAGACTCCTGATCAGGTATGACTTCAGTACTTTGTTCCCTGCTACAGTGGCTTGTTAGGTCAAAAGAAATGTCAGCTTTCTGTTGTCCGGTCAGTTTAATGGCCCGACTGTTTCTATTCAAACTAGAAGTGGACCCTACCATGGTCAATTTAGAAGCAGACCAGGACAACTTCAAAAACGAAGTCTTGGTCCAATTGCTTGGTCTGAACCAGTAGTCATTTCAATATGTTTAGATTGGCACAAAGGAGAATTTAATTCTGATCAATTTTAATCTGACCTAACATACTTTTAATGTCAATATCAAAATCCAATGGCGTAAATATCGTTAAGCAGAGAAAGCAGTTGCTTAAGAGTCCACGACCTCTTAAGGGCCCCATCACTGACACCTTGTTGTATTTATTTATTTTTTTCATAACCAAACCGCTTTTAATAAAGGTTTTGCATAATTATCAAGTTGTCAAAACCCATGATGCTCTGCTGGTAAAAGCTAATCGGTTGGGCTATGATCCATGATGGACATTAGTTCTCAGTATTAGATTGGCAAAAATTAGGAGGGCCCTCATCTGCATTTAATGCTAGAAGATTATTTTATCCATCCAATTAAAAAAATATATTTTAATATATAGTGGTAGATCTGACAAATTTAACAGATAATATTTCTTGTCCCCTGTAGTTATTGGAAAACAGACTAAAACTACAATGATAATGTAAATGTGGTGGTAAGACTTGCATTAAACTGTTTCCAATGCATTTATGACCATAAAGCCAGGCAATGATCTCTGTGGGTTTTAAATCTTGAAAGAAACTACATCAGATCAGGCAAATCAACCTGAAATCAGATTATTGACTGCCCATTCTGACACTTACTGCAGTACATAAAGGCAACATTAGCAGCCATAAAGTCCGACTGCAGCAGTGCTTTATGATTGTAGGTGCCTCTCTGAGCCAGGCAGCGCCGAGGGACTGATTCACTTGACACTCGTGGGTGACATATTTAGACTGGAAATGCTGAAGAGACTGGACAGTAAAGCTAGCAGGGCAGAGGATGACCCAGACAGCGGAAGGACTAGAAAGGAACACGTCAGACACACCGGCTTACCTCCTCCCATTAAACCGCCCATGATTTCAGACCAAAGGGCAGGGGACAATGGACTTCACTACACTAATTACACACCCTAACACAGATAACATGAAGTGTGCGTCTTTATGAGGACAGGCAGGTGTTTTGATCCAGCCCTAAGAAATCGAGGTTCAATCATATATTAAAAGGTCCTGAAAGACAGTGTAGTCTGCACTCGGTTATAGAAACATTTCATTTAGCTTGTAGGATGATTTAAAGGAGAAGTCCGGTCAGCAAGGAATACTCAATGGATCATTATTTTTACCTAAAACTAATACATTTGTGGTGATGTAATGCATTTTGCATTAATCAGTAAAAAAATCAAGAAATAATTGCGATCACTGAGTCCGGAAGCGGACATTTTTTTTTCCAAATATAGTAACACCTCCCTCCTGCAATCTTCCGGCATTGCGGTAAGCCTAGCGCCATTCTCCCCGCTTTACAAGCAAAATCAATGGGAACTACTAGACACATCTGCAATCAACAACAATTATTGAAAATTTCCAGAGGACTTCACCATTGAAATTCACCAGAGCTATAGTGAAACTGACAATGCCCACGTGCATGGCAGCTGGATGCTGGAATACATCGGGTAAAAGTGAAAAAAAAGAGTTATTTCTCCTTTCTGATTCCTGATCCTCCACGGACGGGTTGGTCGTTGGATCGCCAACTTGAAGAGGGAGGATTTACCATCGAACTTCTGGCCAGAGAAAAAACCCGTAATATGTAGCCAACATTTGGAAGAAGAATGTTTTCAAGATGACTTGGATAATAGCGCGTTGTTACAAACACCAGATACAGCACTGGGACTTGATCAACAGCCGATACCGCACCGTGCATCACTAACCAGTAGGTGGCAGTAGTGTTTTTTGACAAACATGGATGCCTCCAGTAAAGCACATTCAAAGGAAAATTACTCTGAATTAAAAACACTGATCATTTATTGAACAAGATGGAATGATTTCATATTTAAAGTACTTTCAGAAATTTTAATTCTGAAAATGACCTCCTCCTTTAACATGCAAGCGTTTGGCTTTTATGAGTAAAGCCTGAATAAATTATTAATTATTCAAGTACAAATTTCAAACTTGTTGAATATCTCCCTAGAGATCAAATTTCTAAAGTAGAAAAACGAATATCGTTGTTTTAATAGATTATCACACCTCAGCTATGAGATAGTAACGTCTCTGTATAAAGCTCAATTTCTCTGGTAAGTCTCTTTCGGTGGTTGGTTGTTACATACTTTCCCCCTTTTCCTGTATAACGGAGTAGCAATACTTTACATTAGAAATATTGTTTCAAAATCCTGCTTTATGCTTCACAACTTAATCTCTGACCTACCTGCAATGTTCCTTGCCCTACTGAATCTCCACAATGGTTTTCTGACAAACCTCTGAGGACCTCAAAACAGCTGCTTTTACACTGAGATTAAAATGGCCTGGTATCTTACTCTAAACTTACAACTAGATTATTAGTGGATATTAACATAACTGGTATAGCTTGCATAGCATAAATTATAGATCACTAACTTTAGACAGATTCATCCATTTTCCGTCACGCTTATCCCAAGCGGGGTTGTGAGGGGTGCTGGTGTCTATCTCCAGCTGTCTACGGGTGAGAGGCGAGATCCATCCTGGACAGGTCTCCAGTCCATCGCAGGGCAACACACAGACAAACAGGACAAACAACCATTCACACCTAAGGAGAATTTATAGAAGCCAATTAACCTAACAGTCATGTTTTTGGACAGTGGGAGGAAGCCAGAGTACCCAGAGAGAACCCACACATGCTCATGGAGAACATGCAACTGCCATGCAGAACGACCCCTGGCCGGGAATCGAACCTGAAACCACTGTGCAGCCCTTGCACTACTGGTTCCCCTGTAATTTTCTCTGACAAACTTCTGAGGACTGCTGATATTAAAATGGCCTGGTATCTTACTCTAACCTTACAGCTAGATTATTAGTGGATAATAAAATAACTTGTATAGCTTTGTATGGCATAAATTATGTAAGATCACTAACTTCAGACCAATGCTACAGCCACAGAACTTTTAAAGAATCTCAGAACTTGTCATGAATGAGTAATCACACATATTAATAATCTTCTTTTTCCTAAAAGTTTTTAATTTTAAATTATTTATAGGTCTACCAAAGTAAAAAAAAAAAAAGTGAGATTATGCTCAAGTTTTATTGAATAAAAAAACAACATATATTCTTGTAAATGTGAGAAAAAAGGATTAAATCTGCTCCTGCTGTCCCGCCACCGCCTGACGGCAAAAAGAAAAAGCGGGTAACCAAATATTCAAAAACAATACGTCATCCCACAATGCACCGCGCTAACGCTCTCCTTTCTGCATTACCTCATCCCATGATCCACCGCGAGACTCAGAATCTTCTCGCTGGTCGTCTAGGCAACACACGCCTTATCGGGCGGAGATCCCTCCGCCTTCGGACACGCCCCTCAGCCAATGGGAGAACAGGCTCATGACATCATGGTTATTTTTAGAGAGGCCGCGGCAGCAGATAAGCTTAGCTCCACGCTGTCTACCTTACAGTTGTATACAGATCCAGGCAGGAGGAACAAGCTGCTCCGCCGCTGTCAGGAGTCTTTCACGCTGAGACTCGCTACAGCTGTGGACACTGTGGGAAAAAACTCAGACAACTTTTACAGACCTGCCGTTCAAGAGTGAGAAAAGTAAGTTCTGATTCCTGCTTCGCTCTGAGTTTGGGAGAGTTTTTACGCAAAGAAAAGGACTTTTGGAAGCCAGGAAGGAGACAAGAGAAGTTTGCTTAGTAGAAGACTCTGTCACAGCGTCCCCATCTTCTTCTTCTTCTATGTATACCAAGATGGAAACTACTTTCTATGACGACTCACTCAACGCTTTCTCCCAGAGCGACAACCCCGGCTTCGGATTCAGCAACCCCAAAGCGCTGAAACACAGCATGACGCTCAACCTGTCCGACCCCACCTACGCGCAGAAGCCTCACCTGCGCGCCAAAGCCGGCGACATCCTGACCTCTCCGGACGTGGGGCTGCTGAAGCTGGCCTCCCCGGAGCTGGAGCGGCTCATCATCCAGTCCGGGAACGGGCTCATCACCACCACGCCGACCCCGACCCAGTTCCTGTGCCCGAAGAACGTCACCGACGAGCAGGAGGGCTTCGCGGAGGGCTTCGTCCGAGCTCTGGCCGAGCTGCACCATCAGCACATGCCGGCCACCACTAACGCCTCGGCTCAGCAGGTCAGCGTCAACACCGCGCTGCCGCCGGTGGCATCCGTCGCTGGAGCCTCTGGGTATAATAACACTCCCGCCATGCGCGCAGACTCTCCGGTCTATGAGGACCTGAACACTTTCAACCCGGCGATCAGCACCGTGTCTGCGCCGAGCTACACCACCTCAGCGCCGGCCGTGTCCTTCCCCGCGCCTCCTCCTCCTCCTCCTCCTCCTCAGCTCCCGATCTATGGGCAGCCTTCCCCGGCTCACCTCCCCCGGCTCACGGCGCTCAAGGAGGAGCCGCAGACGGTGCCTGAGATGCCAGGGGAGACCCCTCCACTTTCCCCTATCGACATGGAAAGCCAGGAGCGCATTAAGGCGGAGAGGAAGCGCATGAGGAACCGCATCGCAGCTTCCAAGTGCCGGAAGAGGAAACTTGAGCGGATCTCCAGGCTGGAGGAGAAGGTGAAGACGCTCAAGTCCCAAAACTCGGAGCTGGCGTCCACCGCCAACATGCTGCGGGAGCAGGTGGCCCAGCTGAAGCAGAAAGTGATGAACCACGTCAACAGCGGCTGCCAGCTCATGTTGACGCAGCAGCTGCAGACCTTCTGAGGCGCAGAGGCTGAGGCTGAAAGAGACGGACGCTTCCTGTGATGGTTTGTCTCCCCCGAGAACATCCCGATGGGATTTGGGAGGATGTTGCGGCGACACTGGCAGAATCAGGGGAGCGAGCGCAATGAAGTGCCACGCACTGCCCTGTGGCGCGTCCTGGAAATGGAGCTCAGGACAGTTGGAGCAAACATAAACCAGAGAGGACATGCATCAACTGAACTGAAGATTTTCTTGATTTATCCGCTCTGCATGGACTTTGCCATTACCATCCAAGGAGAAGTTCAGTATTAGGACTTGAGAGACTTTTCTTGCTGTAGCCATATTTTTTGGGCGTGTTGTCAACGCTAAACAAAGTTTTAACAGATGCTGTCGACCTCTGAGTTACAGTTCAAAATACCATTTTCTTAATTGTAAGAAATTAAGTTAGAAAAAGCTTCAAGAATTTCTTGTTTTTTTTCTAAAGCTGTTTAATGGGGTTTCACTCATTGCTATATGTATATAAGATCAACTCGGAGTACTTATGTTTACTATTTGTAATAAGGAAACTGTATAATGTTTTTTTTTTTTATTGCTTGTTTTCTGAGCACTTCAGAAATGAAATATTTAAGAAAAAATAAACCAAATTAAATGGAGCAACAGTGTCTGTCTTTCTGTGTGTGTTCTTGTGACAGGGGGAAAAAAAGTGGGTGTGCCTTGTCAGGAACACAGGAACAATAAAACATGTTGCAACATGTTCAAGAACTGCTAGTTCTAAGAAGCTGGAGGTAAATTCCATTAGTGTTGGTATTGATCCAGGCCCAGAGATTGGGTTACAGCTGACCAGCAAGGCTCACTTATATTATACTCTGACTCAGCACATACAGTAGAAGGGTGTTTAATAAAAATACAGAAATTATCTAAAAAAAATCCCATATGAAAATATGTATGTGCAAAGTATGATCATTGAAATCTCTAAATCACAACTGAACTGACAGATGATTGTTTAATTACTGCTGCACCTGTCATCTATACGCACTTTTCTTTCTAAAACAGCAATTTCATCACTTGAAAACAATGCCATAACAATTCTTGTGCAACAGATTAAGGAACTGTAGATTATTTGCCCTATCTTATATTGAAAGGCTTAGATATTAGGAGAATAAAGGAACTCTCTACGTAGAAGGACAAAGAAGTTATCCTATAAAGAAATCCTCCCATAGTAAAATACATATATATTTTTTTTTCAAATAAATAATGACCTGGCTGTTTAGCAAACAGATGATTTTGCCTGCAGTAAACATGCCGCTCCAGTGTTATGTAACTTTTTGACCCTATTAAATGGTCCCAAATTCTTGTGAATACAATCAACCACTAGATGGCGACAGAGACCGAGATAACTTTCTACTTGCGGCGGCTCGTTTGTTTTAATGGGCCTTCATTTGTTTTTCTTCAATTAAAACCACAATATCCTTTAAAACACAGAAATAACAACACCCCTAACAAACTTAGGTGTGTTTATTTCATTTTTTTAAATAGGCAGTTAAGAATTTAAAAAGTTGCAAAAGCAATACTGGTAAACATAACAGATACAAGCAAAACATCTCAGATTCCTTATTTTCCTGATATTCATACACTCTTAAACTTTAGCCTCTTATGCAGGTAAATGTCACACTCACACACATATATATATATATATATATATATATATATATATATATATATATATATATATATATATATATATATATATATATATGTGTGTGTGAGTGTATTTAGATATAGATAGATATGCTGATGAAGATTCTCAGTCATCCAGGTCATAGTCATTCCGTAAAAGTTTAATTGGATTGTTTTTTAAATTTTTACGGAATATAGATAGATATATATCCGTCTGTCTATATATATATATATATATATATATATATATATATATATATATATATATATAGTGATTACATTTGGCGTCTACTTAATCATATTCTGTTACTCTGACACAATTTTTTCATCTTAGCATGGAAGGATATACTCTAATTGTGTTGAAATAACTAAATATGGGCCAAAAAGGGTTGCATTGTTTTTTTTGGGGGGTTTTTTTTGGTAATGCCCTAAGTTTACTATTTAATATTTGAACACCATAATATGGAAGATTCGTCATGATCATCTCTCTTAAGGTGACCCAACTGATTTCCTATCAGGTTTAGGTAATACCTCTGAGTTGTTTTAAAATTTAAGTTTATTTTAAGTGATTATCCTTTTACAGACATGCGTGGACTCACAGTGATGGGGAAACCAAAACAAGTCATAGTCATTCCAAAAAAGTAAAAAAAAAAACAATCCATTGGACTTTGTTTCCAAGTTTTGAAGATGTTTCTCTTCCCATCCAGGAAGCTTTTTCAATTCAAAATGTCAGAAATAATGTTGAGTTCAAAGCTTTATGTAGCAGCCCAAAAACGTTTTGGCTTAGAAAACATGCAAACTGAAAGAACGGGTTCGCCCCTTAGGAAAAAGGAGTCGTTTGGGATCTTTGTTAGCCTGCAATACCCAATACTGGGCTATGCCTCTGAAAGGGGGTCCTCAGGGGCAATTGTTGGCCTGATGTTTTGGCCCCTGCATGGGGGTGGGGGGTTGAAATGATGGCGGGAAGGAATCAACTCTATCCCTGCATTGTAGGTTTTTGAGAGCTGGAACCTGAGTCCACCCCCTCTGTTTAAGGTTGGTTTTTCTTTCTTAACATAAATGTCTTTGGGCAACTATATAAAGCTTGGAACTCAACGCTATTTCTGACATTTTTAATTGAAAAAGCTTCCTGGATGGGAAGTGAAATGTCTTCAAACCAAGTCCAGTGGATTATCTATCTGTCATGATGGGTTCACTGAAGGAGACCCAGTTATGCAGAACACCACTGACGGACACAAGGATGAAAAGTTGAACAGTTTATTAAAGCACAAAACACACAGAATGTACTGATTCTGGTTCGGGCCTGGGAACTGGTTCACCGGAGTCTGCGTGAGAGACAGCACAGTTAGTGACTGCTGACAGGGTTTGATTTCCACTGGTTCACTGATTGTACCTTGAGGGTTCTTCAGGTTAACCTTGGGAGAGTCACTGTTGGTTCTGGAGAAGGGTTTGTCAGCAGAGTCCGTTTGCTGCTTCAGCGTCTCACGTCTTAGCTTGAACAGACCTTGGCTTAGATTTCCCAGCTCTAGTCCTGAGCTGCTTGGGGGCTCTCTGTGAATCTTCAGGGTTTGGCTCAGAGGGTCGGCTCGGCAGGTTAGCTCTTCCAGAGATCTCACAGAGGAGGCACGGGTTTCCTGGAAAACAGAGACAGTAGTTAGAATCCAGACTGGATTCAAAGTCATGGAGATACACTGAGGATCTAGGCTTTAGCGCTGAACAACTGGAACAACACTGCGGCGTTGAGGCAAGGTCTGAAGACAGCTTATATAGTGGATCCTCTGATGATCTTTGACGAGCTGCAGCTGTGCAGGAGGCTCCCTCAGAGGATCCACGGCGGACTCTGCTGGAGAAAGATGGGATTTCTCCAGCTCCCAACAGTACCCCCCCCTCAACGACCGCCCCTTGGCGGTCCGGAAGAGGTAGATGGGCAGGAACGCTCGTACTCCTCGATGAGTGCAGGATCGAGGATGTACGAGCCTGGGACCCACTGGCGATCCTCCGGTCCGTAGCCCTCCCAGTCGACGAGGTACTGCCATCCGCGACCTCGTCGACGGGAGTCCACAATGCGGCGCACTGTGAAAGCCGGATGGCCATCGACCTCCAGGGCGGGTGGTGGGGAGTCGGACGGTGGGCACAGAGGGCTCGAGGAAACAGGCTTGATCTGGGACACGTGGAAAGTGGGGTGGATCCGGAGGGACTGAGGTAACTGGAGACGGACAGCTGAGGGGTTGATAACTCGAGTGATCCGGTAAGGTCCCATGAATCTCGGGGAGAGTTTTCGAGACATCCCCTTGAGGGGGATGTCTCGAGTGGAGAGCCATACCTCCTGGCCCTCAGAGTACTCGGGAGCGGGACGTCTCTTGGCGTCGGCGAAACGTTTTGCAGATGCTGAAGACTGGTTGAGTGTGGCGAAAGTTTCCCTCCAGATCCTCTGACAACGACGGATGTGATGATTGACGGACAGCACCGATATCTCTCTCTCATCTGCGGGGAAAAGAGGCGGTTGATACCCGAGACTGACCTGGAATGGGGATTGTCCAGTGGATGCAGAACGGAGGGAGTTGTGGGCATATTCAATCCATGGAAGAAATTGGCTCCAGTCCACGGGGTTATTTGACGTGAGGCAGCAGAGGGTGGATTCCAACTGTTGGTTCATGCGTTCTGTCTGACCATTCGATTGGGGGTGGTAACCTGAGGTGAGAGAGGGTTTGCAGCCGAGAGCAGAGCAAAAAGTCTTCCATACCTGGGAGATGAATTGAGGACCTCTGTCCGAGAGGATCTCTTGGGGGATGCCATGAAGCCGGAAAACATGTTTAATTAGAAGTTGAGCAGTCTGGAAGGCCGTGGGAAGCTTTCTGAGGGGAACAAGGTGGCAGGACTTCGAGAAGCGGTCAACAATGGTGAGTATAGTGGACATACCTCGGGAGACGGGGAGACCGGTGACAAAATCAATGGCGATATGGGACCATGGACGCGAGGGAACAGGAAGTGGTTGAAGCAGGCCAGAAGGAGGTTGGTGTGAGGCTTTGTTACGGGCACATGTGGGGCAAGCCAACACATACTCCTTTACGTCCCTGTGGAGAGTGGACCACCAGAAGCGTCTGGAGATGAGAGCTATGGTTCTACTGACTCCTGGATGAGCAGAGAATTTGGCGGCATGCATCCACTGGATGAGACGGGACCTGACGGAAGATGGGACATAGGTACGATTAGAGGGACCGTTACCTGGATCGGGTTCAGTGGCCAGAGCTGAGTTGATGAGGTCAGTTATTTCCCAGTTGACCACCCCTACGGTACAGGAAGCCGGAAGAACAGGTTCAGGAGTCTCGGGATGATCGACGGAGTAGAGACGGGAGAGAGAATCGGGCTTCACGTTCTTGGATCCAGGTCTGTAGGAGATGATTAGGTTGAAACGAGAGAAGAAGATTGACCACCTGGATTGGCGAGGATTAGCTTGTTTTGTTGACTGGATGTAAGCCAGGTTCTTATGGTCGGTCCACACAAGAAACGGGTGCTCAGCTCCCTCCAGCCAATGCCTCCATTCTTCCAACGCCAGTTTGATAGCCAGGAGCTCTCGGTCACCCACATCATAGTTTTGTTCAGCGGAAGAGAGCCTACGGGAGAAGAATGCACAAGGGTGTATTTTCTGGTCTGAGTCGAGCCTCTGGGATAGGACAGCTCCAACACCGGAATCTGAAGCATCCACCTCTAGGATAAACTGCTTCGCAGGATCAGGTTGAATAAGGACAGGTGCTCTGGAAAACAAGGATTTTAATTTTTCAAATGCTGCTTGAGCCTCGGGAGTCCACTGAAATGTGCGTTTAACAGAGGTCAGGGAGGTTAGAGGAAGGGCGGTCTGGCTGTAGTTTCTAATGAACCGACGATAGAAGTTTGCGAATCCTAAAAACCTCTGAAGTTGTTTTCGGTTCTCAGGAACTGGCCAGTCTAAGACTGCCTTGATCTTGTCCTCAGAAGGTTTTACCTGGCCGCCCTCTAGCACAAACCCCAAAAAGGTGACAGAAGGTTGATGAAATTCGCACTTCTCGGCTTTCACGAACAGCTTATTCTCCAGAAGTCTCTGTAAGACAAGACGGACATGTTTCTTGTGTTCATCGAGGTTCTTGGAGTAAATGAGAATGTCATCAATGTACACGAAAACAAACACGTTGAGAAAGTCTCTGAGAACATCATTTACTAGAGCTTCGAAGTAGGCTGGAGCATTAGTTAAACCAAAGGGCATCACTAGGTATTCGAATTGGCCCAAGGGTGTCTTGAAGGCAGTTTTCCATTCATCGCCCTCACGGATCCTGAGGAGATGATAAGCGTTTCGTAAATCCAGTTTGGAAAACACTGTTGCACCCTGTACTGGTTCAAAGGCAGAGGCGAGAAGAGGCAGTGGGTATTTGTTTTTGATTGTAATCTGGTTCAAACCTCGATAGTCTATACAAGGCCTCAGGGAACCATCCTTCTTCCCCACGAAGAAGAACCCGGCGCCCAATGGAGAGGATGAAGGACGAATTATTCCAGCAGCTAATGATTCGTTGATGTATTTTTCCATAGTTTCTCTTTCGGGCTTGGAAATATTATACAATCTGCTGCTAGGAAGAGGAGCACCAGGTAAAAGTTCTATGGCACAATCGTATGGTCTGTCTGGAGGTAGGGACGTCGCACTGACCTTACTGAAGACAGGGGCTAAGTCATGGTACTCAGAGGGGACTGAAGAAAGGTCAGGAGAGTCCATCTCCCCCCCACCTCTAGGAGACCCCAACACGGGGGCAGCAGAACGAAGGCATGTCTCGTGGCACGTAGTGGACCATGATTCCAGATGACGTTTAGTCCAGTTAATGTGAGGGTTATGCTTCTCCAACCATTCGAACCCGAGAACCAGCGGGGAACAAGCAGAGGGAAAAACAAAAAATGTTATTGTCTCTCGATGGTTGCCTGACAGAAGTAGCTCGAGGGGCTGGGTTTGGTGGGTAACTCGATGGAGTCTTTTCCCGTCAATAGCGAATACACAGAGAGGCTGAGAGAGAGGAATGGTTTTAATCTGGAGTTGCTGGACGAGGTTAGAGTCGATTAGGTTACGTTCACAGCCTGAGTCGACGAAAGCAGAGAAGGAGAGGCTTTGATTATCACAAAAAAGCGTGGCAGGCAGTAACAGTCGAGGAGATTTCTTCGTGTTTATTTGGCCCGCCAGACTCCTCAGATCCTCTGGCGGGCCCCGGCTTTTGATTTAGCCGGGCAGGAGGCGATGAAGTGTCCACTCTCACCACAGTAGATACATAGTTTGCTAAGAAAACGCCTCTGTCTCTCCTCTGGAGTGAGCCTGGTGTGTCCCACCTGCATGGGTTCGACATCCCTTTCGCCCGAATGAGAGGCCTGAATAGGCAACGGTAGAGACTGGGGCTTAGACCTCTGAGTGGGCAACTGCTCTGTAGAGGGAGAACAAACAGTCACGTTATGTGAGGCAGAAGAAAATGTACCCTGCTTCTTAGCACTGTTTCTGGCTCGAATTCTATTATCTAATCTGATGGAGAGGCGAATTAGATCCTCGAGGGTGGCAGGTTCATCGAGGGTTGCGAGTTCATCTTTAATCTGCTCGTTCAATGCCATGAAAAAGGCTCCTTTCAAGGCGCTTTGGTTCCATCCGGAAGCTGCCGCCTTAACCCGGAAGTTAATTGAAAATTCAGCCACCGAAGAATTTCCCTGTTTAAGGTTGAAAAGGGCTCTAGAATCAATTGTTTGGTCAGTTTCTTGGTTGAAGACCTGGGTAAATTCAGCAATGAAATCAGAGTAATAGCAATTTAAACTGTCGTCAGCGGCAAATCTTGCCTGAGCCCATTCCAAAGCTCTTCCTGTTAACTGAGAGAGAATGAAAGTTATCTTCTTGTGATCCGTGGAAAAACAGCCAGGGGAGTTCTGAAAGATCAACCGACATTGAAATAAAAATCCTTTGCAATCCTTCATGTTGCCAGAAAATCTTTCTGGGAGACTAGGACGGAACTCTGATGACGTCACAGCCTGTGACCTCGGAGGTGGGACTGGACCCGGAAATGATTGTGGTGCAGCATTAGCGCTGTTCAGAAAATTAGCACAACTCTGTAGCATTTGGTTATGAGTTCCAACTAGATGGTATAACTCACGGAGCGTTTGGGTTTGTCCCTGAAGTTGGGCATCCTGCTCCTCCAAACGACGGGTAAGGTGATCTGCTGGGCCTTGAGTTTGGCCGCAGTGTTCTGTCATGATGGGTTCACTGAAGGAGACCCAGTTATGCAGAACACCACTGACGGACACAAGGAGGAAAAGTTGAACAGTTTATTAAAGCACAAAACACACAGAATGTACTGATTCTGGTTCGGGCCTGGGAACTGGTTCACCGGAGTCTGCGTGAGAGACAGCACAGTTAGTGACTGTTGACAGGGTTTGATTTCCACTGGTTCACTGATTGTACCTTGAGGGTTCTTCAGGTTAACCTTGGGAGAGTCACTGTTGGTTCTGGAGAAGGGTTTGTCAGCAGAGTCCGTTTGCTGCTTCAGCGTCTCACGTCTTAGCTTGAACAGACCTTGGCTTAGATTTCCCAGCTCTAGTCCTGAGCTGCTTGGGGGCTCTCTGTGAATCTTCAGGGTTTGGCTCAGAGGGTCGGCTCGGCAGGTTAGCTCTTCCAGAGATCTCACAGTGGAGGCACGGGTTTCCTGGAAAACAGAGACAGTAGTCAGAATCCAGACTGGATTCAAAGTCATGGAGATACACTGAGGATCTAGGCTTTAGCGCTGACCAACTGGAACAACACTGCGGCGTTGAGGCAAGGTCTGAAGACAGCTTATATAGTGGATCCTCTGATGATCTTTGACGAGCTGCAGCTGTGCAGAAGGCTCCCTCAGAGGATCCACGGCGGACTCTGCTGGAGAAAGATGGGATTTCTCCAGCTCCCAACACTATCTATCTATCTATCTATCTATCTATCTATCTATCTATCTATCTATCTATCTATCTATCTATCTATCTATCTGTCTGTCTGTCTGTCTGTCTGTCTGTCTGTCTGTCTGTCTGTCTGTCTGTCTATCTGTCTGTCTGTCTGTAATCTGTACATACATACATACCAAGCTCCTAGAAAAAATAATAATATTTAATTAAACTACGATGTAGTTTAAAAAATATAATAAATATATGACACAAAATTAGTGGATCTAATGGTTTTCACATAACTTCACTCTTTTTATTTTGTATTTATTCTTGTCGTAAATACCCCCGTTTTGTATTTTTAAATCTACTGCCATTTGGTTTCTCGAACTTACATCATTGTGACATCATCCCGGAACCCGGTGACCTACCTCACCATAAAAGGACAGGGAGCGCTCGGAAGATCGCGTCAGGGCGGGGGGCGTGTCTTACGGGAAGTGGATGGGCTGTTTAATCTGCTGCTTTGCTGCATTACCGGGAGAGTCTAATAAATCCGCAGACCAAATTGGATTTAGTTTCAAAGGGCAACATAATTAAAAGTCTACAGCAGCAATAAAAAGCTCAATGTTCAGCATAAGAAGAAGTCATGTGCTTTTTAATTTCCTCACATTTTTATTCAGGAGAACTTTTAGATAACATTTAGGCCTTGTTTGTAAATATCTGGTTGGGGATTCCTTATAAGTTCACTTAACTTAATGTGTGGAACAAACCTTAAGAGTAAAATAAGTTTTGGATGATTTGTCAGTTTTGACAGAAAGACAATGAAAAGTGTTTGAAGTTATTTATAGAACAAATCTAGGAGAAGCTTCCGGGAGAATTCATAGCTAATAAAATAATACATATTTCAACAAAGCCATTAGATTTAAAGCATGCGTTGTTAGAAAAGCAATAGAATAAAAAATATAACAAGATCAAGAAAAGTTACATAGTGGTTAAATCATCACATTGTATTTTAATTGAAGCATTAAGAGTATACTTAACTAAAATGTTTCATGTGTAAATAAGGTCAAGCAGGATTTAGAAGTAGCGTTTTTTTAATGAGGATATAATGCTGTTTATATTAATTTAGTTTTTCAATTCAGTTTATTTCTATAGCGCCATCTTAAGGCACTTTCCAGTTCACCAGATCATCCAGTCAGATTGATTATAAATTTTCTATCTAAGGAAAACCGGCTGATTGCATTGACTCATTGACTCTTCAGCAATCCCTCACACTAAGCATGCTTGTAGCGACAGTGGGGAGGAAAAACTCCTTTTGAACAGGAAGAAACCTCCAGCAGAACCAGGCTCAGTGTGAGCGGCCATCTGCTGAGGCCCACTGGGGTTCAAATATGTTTAGGTTATCCTTGCTGCACTCCATGTAATACAGGTTGGTAATTAGAGCACTTGTGCAAGATTCAGTTAAACTGCTAGTTTTACTGTTTAATATGAGAATTTAAACATTTTCACTTGTCCTGCAGTCCTGCAATATTAGAATAAAACTTAAAATCCCACAATCAACATTCAAAAAACTGCAGGAATATAATCACCAAGGTTTACATTTAGCTAAAGTATAATAATTCACAGTTAAGTCCCTCATAATTTACATACATATATATGCGTTATATTGAAATTAACCTGAAAGGCCATGAAATATGTATAATTTCTGAATATATGTGGCTTTGAAGTGTAACATCAGGTCTGGAACCGGACAGTATGCGGATGGCGGTTGTTCTTAATTCTGCTGCTATGTGTGGGTGGCTCTGCACTGCCTGACTGAAGCGGTACATGGTGAGAAACCGGGACAGCAGGGCTAAGAGGATATTCACACCTGAGAGGCCTTGAATGATGTGCCGTAGTGCAGAGACAACATCTTGTTTGGCTTAAAGGAAAAGTCCGCTCACATTCAGAAAACAAACTTCTGAAAGTTCTTTAAATATGAAATGATTCCATCCTGTTCAATAAATGATCAGTGTTTTTAATTCAGAGTAATTTTCATGTGAATGTGCTTTACTGGAGGCATCCATGTTTGTCAAAGAACACTACTGCCACCTACTGGTTAGTGACGTCACTGTGCGGTATCGGCTGTAGATCAAGTCCCAGTGCTGTATCTGGTGTTTGTCACAACGCGCTATTATCCAAGTCATCTTGAAAACATTCTTCTTCCAAATGTTGGCTACATATTACGTGTTTTTTCTCTGGCCAACAACGAACCCTTCCGTGGAGGGTCAGGAATCGGAAAGGTGATCTCAGTGATCGCAACGAAAATTTTTATTTTTTTTAACTGATTAATTCTAAATTCACTGAACGTCGTTAACGTATTCGTTTTAGCTATTAATAATGATTTATTGATTATTCCTTGATCACCGGACTAACTCAAAATAATCTGTTATGCTTAGAAAGACCTCACAGCCTGGTCTAGAGGAAGGGCCATGAAGACAGAATAAAACCTATACTGATCAATAGTCACTTTACTGAAAACTTGTACTCATTTTTTTGTGATTAAAATCATCAATAATAAGCTTTAAGAGAACAAATCTCAACAAATTTAGTACCAACCGAAGCCAAAGAAGTTGAGTAAATATTTCTAGAAATATGTAGAGTTACTAAAACACAACAAATATGCCCACGTTTATGGTAAGTTTACTTTATCTTGAAATAATAATAAAAAAGTTGAACTAAGCAATTTGCGCCTCTAGGGGGAGTAGTTGAAAAACTAATGCTTGACCTCAGGTGATGATGCCTGAGAATGAACTAATAAAAGAAAAACTCTGAGCAGCAGCAGTAGGTGTTTAATGTTTTGATATTTATGCCTTTATTTAATGACGGAGAGATATTCATTGATTAATTAGTAACTTTATAGTAACTAAAGTAGATAAAGAGAATTTAAAAATGTATAAAAAACTAATTTGTTTTTTAAAACTATGTTAAATACTTGCATTCAATCTGAAGGTTTTTCAGCGGTCACTATAAACTTTTAAGGAATTTCTAAAAAAATTGCACAGAATAAATCTTTAAAACTATTTGGATGCCATAAGCGTCTCTATGTTTTTGACATCTAGAAGTCTTTTTTAATGCAGGCCTTTATAACGTTAAGCTGCCTCTGCATTGATCAGGTTAAATTCATCTTGATTTTGATGTCATCGCATAGACAAAAGGTGTGAGGTGCCATAAGATGTGAGTTCAGGGTGTGGCTTTGAAGGTTTCCCCGACCAGAGAGATGAAAAGCTCAGACCTTTTGCTGAATCATGTTTCCATGAGCCAAGGGTCGCCCTGATAATGGTGTAGGAGTGATTCACACATTTGCAAACAAGCATTATAGTCGTCTGCATGAAGTTTTCAGATAACTGGAATCTGCTAGATCTTTATTAGTAATTTGATGTTTTTTTATGTTGATTTCCAGTGAAGTCGTCGGAATGAATTTTCCCTGGCTTTGCACTAACATCCGCCTCAGGAGCGGTGGTAGCAACAGGCCCTCCATTACATTGTTCTTCAATAGATCTTGTTTCCGCACTTGTTTCCGCACAATTTACAGAGACGATTCAACCAGATCATCCAGTCGGTTTGGTTCTCTGTTTTCTATCTAAGGAAAAACAGCTGATGACATTGACTCATTGACTCAAATACAATCCCTCACACTAAGCATGCTTGTAGCGACAGTGGAGAGGAAAAACTCCCCTCTAACAGAAAGAAACCTCCAGCAGAACCAGGCTCAGTGTGAGCGGCCATCTGCCGAGGCCGACTGGGGTATGTGGTGGTGAAGCACAAGTCTAAAAGAGAACAGATGTGGTCAGTTGGTCCTCTCTTGCAGAGTGTGGTTATTAAATGTAAGTCTTAAGTTTAAAAACCACACTCACTTCATTACTTTAAAGGCATTGTGGAGGATTTTCTCGATAAAAAAAAAAAAAAAAAATGCACGTGCCAGAACATGCACAAGCCCATTTCTCCTTGTGCATGCTCTATTTAAAAGTTGCTGTCTCATAGCTCATACGAGCTTACTGTGTCCAAATGTCCATCCTAATCCCTAAATCTCTCTGTCGCTGTATAGAGCAGAGAGTTTACAGTGAACTCAATCAAGTTACCGTTCGGACTGATGATCACTTCCCCATTGGTCGACTGCATGGTGCCTGCGCCATCTTTGTTAAACTCCCATAATTAGGCAGACGAGCTCCGAGCCAGCTCCTATGTTAGAGGATGAGAGAGCACATCCAGTTAGTCACAGTCAGAGAAACAGGACTACACTGAAAAACAGGCAGATCTCCAACATCTATAAACAAAGGTGTTGATGGCAGCAGCACAGCTGATATTTCTCTCCAGGATGGAGTCACAGCCAAACAGGAACAGACCAGATGAAGCTACTATGAGAAAAAGCAGAGAGAGCAGAACGTTAGAGATTGAACTAACTGATTCTGCAGAGTGGGAGAATAGAGATAGAATGAAGCAGAATGATGGAAAAGTTTAAGATTGCATTAGCTTTTCTGCTTTGTATTTCGATGGAAATTCAAGATTACTTCCTAAATATTTTTGAAGGACTCCCTGCTATGGTCCAAGATAAAGAGCCATTCACGTCTTCATCTGCTGCTTAACAGCTATCCTCAGCAAAGGTCTCAGAGTTGGTTGTCTACACTGTCTGATCCTGAAGACGAATCGGGCAACTTTATCTTCCCTGCAGGAATCTTTAGGTTGGTGTTTGTGAGAGGGAAGGAGATATTTCATTTCCAACGCTTTAAATTCTAAACAATGTGTAATCCGACGCAAAGATTTTTGCTATTCTAGAAAAATGCCTAAAGCTGAATTTTCCACCAAGTCCTGCTGCTGAAGATGAGCCCCTGCCTACAGACGCTGCTGACAGGCCTTCAGTTCTGACTAATTCACACTCTGCTGGTTTGATGAGGACCAAGTCAGGTAACACCTGACTTTATTTTTCCTAATAACAAGCGTAACGGAATAAGTGGTTAACACCAATATTTTAGGAAGATTTTAGTTAGTGACGAAAAAAAATGTTAAGATGCTGGTCAGTGTATTCAGTAAAACAACATTTTCTGCTTTTGTTGCAGGTTGTTTTCTAAAAAAAATACAAGTACATTAATAAATTCTGGACTGACAGGCTGGAAACATACGTAAGGCATCTACTGACCTAATAACAGCCTTTAGTTAACACACAACACTGCTAGCTTTTCACAGTAAGATGAAAAGGGATTTTTTTTAATGTTGTTGATGCTGCAGTGTCTGTCATTCACTGGTAAATGCGGTAGACAAATTTAAGGTGTTCACAATTTTCCATATCATTCAGATCAAGATCTCACAGAACAACATGGATGGCGGAGCTTCTACAGGAGCAAAGGAATTTGTCTGATTTTCCATTAAACTGCATGACTGCTAACGAGCTGCTGAACCTTGTCCATGAACGCGACCTCTGAGAAATCTTTCCAAATCTTCGAACTGCTCTGAGATTTGCAGTGATTTGCAGATTTCACACGATGATATTAGAAAGACAGAGAAGTGTTAACATTCTCATGTTTCTGTTAAACATGCAAAGACCACTTTTGTGTATAGGCCCCCCAGAGTCAGCCAGTTAAAGTCCCACTGACCGGATCCCCCCACCCTTCTGTTATCACCTGTCTGTCAGATCATCGCAGGGAGCTGTATGCACCATAGCTATGCAAAAACATCCACTAACCCTGAGTGAAGAAGTCCGTTATGCATTAAAGGAATAGTACACCCAAAACATGATTAGCCTTCATTTTCTACTCACCCCCATGCTGAACAACACTCTGGAGTACTTTTTTGATATCTCAAATGCATCTGGAGATCTGGGAGGCTTCTTGCTGTCTGCTGACATTCAAATAATGGAGGTCTATTGCGCCCGAGACAGAAAAGTCCATAAAAGTCCACAAAAAACGTGTCAATATTCCTCCATACTGCTCGTCCAATGTATTCCAAGTGTCCTGAGTGGGTAGCATCCAGAATTTACTCGAAACGAAGTCATTTAGAATGTTTTTAGAGCATAAACAGTAGTGTATTATGGACGCTATGGACACCATTACATCACAGTAATGGTGATGTAACGAGAAGTTGTCAAGTGCTCTGTTATAAACGTACTTAGAACTGGCTGTAGAGTAGCTTATTGGTAGCTTTTTAATTTTTTCCCTTGTTTTTAAACCCTGCAGAGTCAGATATAGGAGTTCGCCCTGAAATCGAAGGGTTGGCGGTTCAAGCCCCGTCTCCGGCTTTCAGTGTCATCGTGACCTTGGGCAAGACACTTCAGCCACATTGCCTACCGACGTTGGTCAGAGGCAGGGTTGTTTTAGACATCAATCTTAGATTTATTCTTAGTTTCAGGATGAAAACTGTTATTAGTTTTAGTTGGATTTTACACTGCAAAAAAATAGAAATCTAAATAAGCCATTTTTTCTTTAACCCCCCCCCCCCCCCCCCCTGTTATCACTGCGCAGGGTTCAAAGTAGATTTAAATTTCTAAATAAGGTTTTGATTTAAAAAAAATACAAAGGGAACCTACAAAAGTGCCTTGTTATGGCAATATTATGGCAATTCAGACCTACATTGAATGAATATGCTCACTAAAATGTTGAAATATATTTAAAGATAACAGAAAATGTTTTAATGAAAATACAAGGAAACATTTACATCATACAGATACATCTAATAGATAGAAGGGACAACTATGACAGATACATACAGATTTTGTAATCTTATTATATAATCCTATATTTCTAAGATAATTTATAACAGTCGTATTTCCTTTATCCCCTCTCCTCTGTTTCCTATTAATCCTTCCAGATGCATTCCACTCCCTTCCTATTTGTCTTGTTTTTTGTTTGAATCTTATTCTTGGCATCAGTGGGGGAATTTACCATTAGGCAATACACGGCATGTGTCTACGGCCCCAAGTCCCTGGGGGCCCTATAAAACTCTGTTCACATGTATGGTTAATACAACTATTCCTTATTTATGCACATTACTTTTGTATAAAATTCTTTTGCTAAAAAAAGAACGTTTATAATACTATAATATTAAGTGTGTCTCAGCCCCCCCCCCCCCCCCCCTTCAGTGTCCACCATATTGGATCAGTCCATTTGCTGCACATGTTCAGAAAGGTCCAAACAGACAGCAGCAAACCATTTGAAAACAAACGATGCAAAGAGCAGTGTTTCCAACTTAGCGCTTTAGTCGCTATATTTAGCGACTTTTCAGACCCCTCTAGAACTTTGATTTAAAAAAAGCTCCTAGCGCCAAATCTAGAGACTTTTTTCTGGTACTGGAAACTTTGGAGACAACATCTAAAAGCTGCGAACTCTGCTCTCCAGAGCGAGTAGATTGGTAACCCCGCCTGCTGCTCTCCTCCATCTTGTCTGCTGTCATGATTCATGCAGCTATTATTTCATCCAAATGAAAAATGGAGAACAGATAAGCAGATCATGGCTTGTCTACAGTGAAAAGAAGGACTGGGTTATTTACTTTGGCCTTTTTGGAAACACAGGAAGGAGCAATCAGCTAAGTGAGCTTAGTGTTTGGAAAAAATCTTTCATTCCTTTAGAGACAGCATGAAAAGTCAGCTGAGTACAAAACATAGAGAGGAAAACAAGAAGAAAAGGGACAAGAAGAGAGGGACACAACCTAGAACAGATAATGGATGTCTATTCTATTAACATTTCTCTATCTGTAGAATGGGTCTGTTTTGTGTGCTGTCTTATCAATTCAGAGGGCCCCCTGCCTGTCTTTGCCTAGGGCCCAAATTTCCTAAATCCGCCCCTGGTTGGCATTAGTAGATTTCTGCACACTGTATATAATTTCTTCCACGTTTATCCATGTTCCATCTATCCTGTCATTTTTTTCTTTATTTCTTTTTTAATTATTGTCGTAGCTTCTCCTTTCCCATCTGTTCAAAATCAGTTGCCTTAACAGACACGGCCCCTTTAAGAAGCAAACGTCGCATACGTCACGTGACACTCAATGCGTGTGACGTGAGCGTGTTTCGGATGAGCTGCACGTCAACATAGCCAGCTGCTTCAATGGCCAGAAACGAGGAGAAACAGCAGGGGAGGCTGAACAGACTGTGGCTCCAGAAGGAGAGAGAGGGTAAATACTGAGTCTTTGGAGGAAAAGGAGACTTTAAATGACCTTTGATCGATAGAGCCTCAGGGTTTCCTACAGCTAGCTTTACTTGTTAGCCACCCGGGTGCTAAATGCTGTCGGCATCACCGATCTCTACAGTATTTATTCACTGGAGTGCTGATTGCCCGTTGGTAGTATGAGGATGAAGTGAAGCCACCGGCCGCCATATTGGTACTCCCTAGTTAGACCGCTCTCAAAGTAAACAATCTGTGCGCTACAGCATCGAACAACGATGGTGTTCTCATTTTAAGGGGGACTTAAGACTTTTAAAATAAAGATAAATTCATCACTTTGGCACACACTGGCTGTTTCATAGCATTAGTAGATTACTTTAATTTATAATAAAAAAAATAGACTCATAAAACTGCATAGTCATTATGAAGTCAATGAGGTCTATAAATCATGTAATATAACATACTATACGAATCAATCACAATAAAATGTGTTAATGGAGCAGAATAATACAGATGAGCCAAAAGTGCTAAATTGATGATGTACAAGTAAAATACATGTATTTATTACATTGTTATGGTAATTACAACTTAGATGTCTGGTAATGCATGCAATCTATACACACACACATATACATATATATATATATTAGTGCTGTCAATCGATTAAATTTTTTTAATCGCGATTAATCGCATCAATGCCTGAGTTAACTCGCGATTAATCGCATTTTAATCGCAAATTTTTTTTCTGATTGAAAATCATTTAAATACTCTCGATGACATACAAAAAATACATACAGGGTAGGTTTGTGCCAATGTTCTTTTTTTAAAATGAAAACAGGTCACAGACACTGATTTATGCCATAGAAACATATGGCAAGAAGATGGGGAGGCATGTAGCAAAAAATAACAAATATGTAGCCAAAAAAAAGGCCCTGAAAACAGGCTGATGTAAAAGACAGTCTTTACAGTTAATACAGTCTTTTGAACAAAGACAAGCATTTTACCCTACTGCTATAAAATGTAGTACAGTTAACATTAGATGTTACTTAACCAAGATAATAATGAACAATTTTCAATCAATACATCAAAATCAATAGACCGACATCACTAGATGGAGGTAGTCTATGCTCTAGAAAGTTACTTTTCAGCCTCTTAACAAAAATTAGAACACCCACACACACACACACACACACACACACACGATACCGACCTGTGGCGTACACAGACAGCAAGAGTGCCGTAGCAGATTCCATTTCACCTCAGTAATCTGTTTTCTCGGCGTATTTCAGGTTGCTACTAGTTACCAGACACTCAACTTTTTTGTTGGTGGTGGGGCTTAAAGAAAAGGCACTAGCGTCACCCAGTGTATGAGCGTCTTTTTCCCTTGAGGAGCTCTCCGCTCTCGAAGCCTATGAGAAATGCATAGACTGGGGGGGAAATAGCCCCGCCTTCCCACAGGCTGCAGCGGGATGTACTTGGAAAATTGTACCATAAAACCACATAACGTTAAAAAAGTTATCGCCGTTAAAATGGCCTCGCGTTAACGCGATAATAACGCGATAATTTTGACAGCACTAATATATATATGTGTGTGTGTGTGTGTATAGATTGCATGCATTACCAGACATGTATTCAATGACGTGTGTGTGTGTGTGTATATATATATATATATATATATATATATATATATATATATATATATATACAGGTGCTGGTCATAAAATTAGAATATCATGAAAAAGTAGATTGATTTCAGTAATTCCATTTAAAAAGTGAAACTTGCATATTATATTCATACATTACATACAAACTCATATATTTCAGATGTTTATTTTGTTTAATTTTGATGATTACAAATGACAACAAATGAAAATCTCAAATTCATCATATCAGAAAATTAGAATATTGTGAAAAGGTTCAAAATTGATGGCCCCTGGTACCACACTCTAATCAGCTAATTAACTCAAACCACCTGCAAAAGCCTTTAAATGGTCTTTCAGTCTAGTTCTATAGGCTACACAATCATGGGGAAGACTGCTGACTTGACAGTTGTCCAAAAGACGACCATCGACACCTTGCACAAGGAGGGCAAGACACAAAAGGTCATCGCTAAAGAGGCTGGCTGTTCACAGAGCTCAGTGTCCAAGCACATTAATAGAGAGGCGAAGGGAAGGAAAAGATGTGGTCGAAAAAAGTGTACAAGCAAGAGAGATAACCGCACCCTGGAGAGGATTGTGAAACAAAACCCCTTCAAAAATGTGGGGGAGATTCACAAAGAGTGGACTGCAGCTGGAGTGAGTGCTTCAAGAACCACCACACACAGACGTATGAAAGACATGGGTTTCTGCTGTCGCATTCCTTGTGTCAAGCCACTCTTGAACCACAGACAGCGTCAGAAGCGTCTTGCCTGGGCTAAAGAGAAACAGGACTGGACTGCTGGTGAGTGGTCCAAAGTCATGTTCTCTGATGAAAGTAAATTTTGCATTTCCTTTGGAAATCAAGGTCCCAGAGTCTGGAGGAAAAGAAGAGAGGCACTTCATCCACGTTGCTTGAAGTCCAGTGTAAAGTTTCCACAGTCAGTGATGGTTTGGGGTGCCATGTCATCTGCTGGTGTTGGTCCATTGTGTTTTCTGAGGTCCAGGGTCAACGCAGCCACATACCAGGAAGTTTTAGAGCACTTCATGCTTCCTGCAGCTGACCAACTTTTTGGAGATGCAGATTTCATTTTCCAACAGGACTTGGCACCTGCACACAGTGCCAAAGCTACCAGTACCTGGTTGAAGGACCATGGTATCCCTGTTCTTAATTGGCCAGCAAACTCTCCTGACCTTAACCCCATAGAAAATCTATGGGGTATTGTGAAGAAGAAGATGCAATACACCAGACCCAACAATTCAGAAGAGCTAAAAGCCACTATTAGAGCAACCTGGGCTATCATAACACCTGAGCAGTGCCACAGACTGATCGACTCCATGCCACGCCGCATTGCTGCAGTAATACAGGCCAAAGGAGGCCCAACTAAATACTGAGTGCTGTACATGCTCATACTTTTCATGTTCATACTTTTCATGTTCATACTTTTCAGTTGGCCAACATTTCTATAAATCCTTTGTTTTTATTGGTCTTCAGTAATATTCTAATTTTCTGATATGATGAATTTGAGATTTTCATTTGTTGTCATTTGTAATCATCAAAATTAAACAAAATAAACATCTGAAATATATGAGTTTGTATGTAATGTATGAATATAATATACAAGTTTCACTTTTTAAATGGAATTACTGAAATCAATCTACTTTTTCATGATATTCTAATTTTATGACCAGCACCTGTATATATATATATATATATATATATATATTAGGGGTAGAACGGTTCACAAAATCCACGGTTCGGTTCGATTCACGGTTTCGTGGTCACGGTTTTCGGTTCGGTTCGGTATATGTTGATTGTTACACCGAAATCCCATAAAAATGTATGAAATTAATGAAAAAATCCCCCAAAAAATAATGGATTGTAATTATTTTAAATGATCCGCAAAAACCCTGGATCATTTCCGTATGTTTTGCTGCTTTGAATTTAATCATCTGGCGGACGGGAGCCACAGCGGAGGCTGTAGGCTTCGCTTTGAGCAGCCGGTCTGGAGCGCAGCGGGGCGGAGCGCTGATGGGGTATGAGGGATTTTGGGGTTAGCATGACACATTGGTCATGTTGCTGTTAGCATAAACAAAACGTATTGCACACTGTTGCACTTTTATCCACAACTTTCTTTCCGCCGTCATCGTAGGTCACTCTAAATGTAAAGTGGTCCCATACAGCAGACCTATAAAGTGCTGCTGGCGCGTCTTCCAACTCCTGTTCTTTCCCACTCGCCATACCCACACAATTCTCCACAACAACTGATTTTTTTCTGCTACACCCGGCTACGCTGCTTCGCTTCTTATTCGTCTTGTTTACTCCTGGTGGTTGGCTTTGGTCGCAGTACCGCCACCTTCTGCTCTGGAGTGTAAACGCTTCGCCTATGAGAGAAAGGAGCAGCGCATGAACCGAACGAAACACACGAGAACCGAGCCGAGACAGTCAAACTGAACGGTTCAGACGGTTTTCATAAATCGTCCCATCCCTAATAAATATATATATATATATATATATATATATATATATATATATATATATATATATATATATATATATATCTAATGTGTATAGGAGTCAAATGTTTCAGTTGCTTTTATTTCCGTGCATTTTTTTTAACCCTACAATAATACCCTTTTTCTAACCCTAACCCTAACCCTATATTTCAGCACACAATGTCATTTACTAATTTAATCAATAACTTTCAGTCAGTCCAAGATAGGCAGAATAATGTTACACTACAAACTATACTATAGTATATATGTGGATTTTCTTGGTTAGTTCATCCACTGACTGTGAGATTACCTGTGGAACATCTTCCCACAGCCAGAATACTGCTTGTTTTTGCAGCTAAGTGCTGCACATGTAGGCACTTTGACTGTGTGTCTCTGTGGGAGCGGGGAGTACCAGCATGGCGGACGGAGGCTTCACTTTTTTGGTCTATCAGCAATCCAGGGAATAACTAGAGATCAGTGGTCGGCACCAATGAAGTGTTGCATTGTTGCAAATCTATATTTTAACATAGATAGCAGCGTAACAAGTAATGATTTTTTTTACTTTACAGAGGGACGGCTAAAAGACGTGAAAGAGCATCGTCCCAAACTGGTAAAGAAACAAATAAATTTTCACTTAAACTGATAAATTCCCAGATTTCTTTTTTAAACGATTAATATTCACACCATGTCCTTTCACAGTCTACTTTAAATTCAGCTTCCTCAGTAAGAAAATGGATTCCCAGCATTAAGAATGAGATAGAGTATTACCTGCAGGTAAGAAAGATGACCTGATGTTTAGTAGGGATCCTCATTCCTGTTATTTACTCGCTTCTGTTTCTGTCCCATCCTTAGCAATCTGAGCTTTCTCATTACCCAGAGAGGAAAATAGCCGAGTTCCAGCTGCAAATCGAGGCTTTGGAGAAAGAGTACAAGAGCTTCCTTAGCAAGCTACGAGCTCTAGATCCTACATGCAAACACAAGCCGTCGACCCCCAGAGCTTACAGTAAAAGGAGAGGAGAGGCTGAAGATGCACCAAAGGCGGGTCAGTGGTTGGGCTGGATTAAGGGATTTCCCTTAATTACTGTTTTGTAAGGAATGCCATATCGTAAAAATTAACATTTTTAAGCCTCAAGAATAAAATTTAGGAAGAGCTCCAATGCTATACAATAGATACCATACAAAATACAATATAGCCTCTGTACATCCTTAGAAAGTTAGCTAAGAGTAAAAGAAAAAAAAAAGATTAATATATGGAGGAGTCTAAATGTTCCTGTTCTGCACCAGAGGTGGATTAAGGAAATGTGGGGCCCTAGGCAAAGACAGGCAGGGGGTCCTCTGAATTGAGAAGACAACACATCAAACAGACCCATTCTACAGATAGAGAAATGTTAATAGAATAGACATCCATTATCTGTTCTAGGTTGTGTCCCTCTCTTCTTATCCCTTTTCTTCTTGTTTTCCTCTCTATGTTTTGTACTCAGCTGACTTTTCATGCTGTCTCTAAAGGAATGAAAGATTTTTTCCAAGCACTAAGCTCACTTAGCTGATTGCTCCTTCCTGTGTTTCCAAAAAGGCCAAAGTAAATAACCCAGTCCTTCTTTTCACTGTAGACAAGCAATGATCTGCTTATCTGTTCTCCATTTTTCATTTGGATGAAATAATATCTGCATGAATCATGACAGCAGACAAGTGAGAGGAGAGCAGGAGGCGGGGTTACCAATCTACTCGCTCTGGAGAGCAGAGTTCGCTGCTTTTAGATGTTGTCTCCAAAGTCTCCAGTAGCAGAAAAAAGTCTCTAGATTTGGCGCTGTTTTGAAATCAAAGTTCTAGAGGGGTCTGAAGAGTCTGAAATATGGCGACAAAAGCACGAAGTTGGCAACATTCCTGCTTTTTGTTTTCAAATGGTTTGCTGCTTGCTTTTTTGGACCTTTCTGCACATGCACAGCTAAATGGACTGATCCAATTTGGGGCTGAGACACACTTAAAATTATAAGCATTTTGATGGCATTTTAACGAAAGGAATTTCATCAAAAACATAATGTGCACAAATAAGTAATAGTTGTATTAACCATACATTTAAAAAAGTGTTTTATGGGGCCACCAGGAATTTGGGGCCCCTACGCAGTTGCCTAATTTTGCCTAACGGTAAATGCACCCTTGTTCTGCACATACATACCAATACTTAAGTGTTCAGCTGCTTTGTATCACTGCTGTGCAGTCCATGATTAAACTTTACCGTCATATTAAGCGCAGGGAGTCTCATTTAATTAAAGCTGGTGTTGAGTTGGGCACCGTATTGCATGTTGGCATTCTTGGTTTCTGAAATCTTGTTTACCGGCCAGTCCTGCTGGTTGTTAAGAAAACATTGATTAATTTGGCAGGTCAAAACAAGCTGTATTTTACATACCACTAGGGCTGCAACAACGAATCGATAAAAATCGATTTTTAAAAGCGTTGGCAACGAATTTCATCATCGATTAGTTGTGTCGCGCGATTAATGCGTCATCCGCCGCCGCCGTCATCACTGCCACTTGATTGAAATGCGGGAAGAAGAAAAAAATACAGCAGAGTGAGCTAGCGCCGTTTTCAAAAGGCAGTAACGTCAACTGTTCTAATGACCGATACCGCAAACGCAAGCGTCTCAATTCGCAGACAGCCTGCGCTTTGTAAAGTGAAAAAAGTCGTAACATGCAACTTTTGTAAAAACAAATGAACATGGCACGGAAGCACCACTGTTATGATGCAGCACCTGAAAAGAAAACACGTTGGAGCCTTCGATGGCAGTGAAGAGAGCTGATCAGCAGGATGAGCGGCCATGTTTGTTTGGTTTTAAAGTGGGGAAACGTAACGTTAGTTTCTCAGGTAGCTCATCTGATGCTTTCCTTACCGTGTTAGTAGGTTACAGACAGTGATAAGGTTGGCTACTTATTTTACTTTTAATTTCATTTGAATTAGCTTAAGCAGCGTTTATATTTACTTTATAAATAAATTAACTTGCAAATTATGAGGGCAAGACTTTTAAAGTTTAAATCTTCTGGCAAAGATAAAGTAAAGAAGATCCTGCAATTTATGGAAGTAAAGCAAAATAAAATCCAGCAAGATCAGTAATATGTCAATTAATTATCTGCCACATTCCCATGTAAATATCTGTCTTTGGAGGATGTGTTTTTTTTACCACCCCTAGTTCTCTCATTTTTATTCCAAATACAATTTATAATTTGAATCACAGGGCTATTTTTATCTCTATGGTTCAGTATTTTCTCAAGTAGCAACTTTAACTGCTATACTTTCCTGTCCTAAAAGGCAGAACTCTTCTAGTCTAAAAAAACCTCATTTGTTGAAATGGGGGACCTATTGTTTGAACCCCTTAGGGGCTTTTAAAAACAAAAATGTCTTTTTTGGCACTTTATATAACAAAGTTCCGTATATTTTGTGGATGTACAGCTACATTTCTCATGTAAGTTTGCGTAGTTTTAACACAAACATTTATTTCTCATATTGCACCAGTACAGTTAATGAGCAACCTGTACTTGTGTGCTTGTTTGTTCTGTCTAAAATGTTTATTTTGGAATAAAGAGGTTAATATAAAAAATATTTTTTGTCCGAATCATCGATTAATCGAATAAATAATTGGCAGATTCATTGATTTTTAAAATAATCGTTAGTTGCAGCCCTACATACATTTCTTAATATCTGTAGATTCACTCCCAGAATGTTTGAGATACAAGAACTTAAAGTTGTTAAAGATATTTTCTAATCAATATTTTAGATAAAAGAATGAAAATAGAAGATTATCATCATATTAGAAATACGCAAACATACAATATATAGTTTCCTCTCATTTTACTTGACTTACATACATTTGGACCGGGACGCTGCCAGGACTTTTGGGCCCCATGAAAGACATTGATAGTGGTTAACCTGTGTCCTTATGATTCAATCAGAAACGCTCAGTGATCCGCAGGATTTATCTCAAGTGATACGAATAGAATAGGTTCAGCATTCAGCAATCTAAACTTTTCAGTCAATCCCCGTTTCTTAACCAATCAGGGACTGGAAATGGTTGTGATGTAGGGTGAAGAGGTGCAGTGGAGACAGTTTTTCTCACCCAAGAACTTACTGGAGTGTGATCAGTCCTCCAGTGCGGGACAGCAGATTCTAGTACTCTGTCTAGGACAGACAATAGTACTACTGAAGGGAACCGTCATCCAGTTGCATTTCCTAGAGCAGGTGGTGGCACTGGCCAAACTGGGATCGAACTTTGTGGATCCAGTGATGCTGACACTGTCGTTGGGCTCAGATCAGTTTAACAGATGGCAGGAACTAACACAGAAATGGATGCTCGTCCTGTTTGATGGTGCTATAAAAGAAATAGAGCAAAATCTGACCACATGTCTGTGGGAAATGTTTGTGAGTGAACAATGCAACAATGTTTGTGTTCTTTGTAAACAAACCTCCACATTAAGGTATAAACATCATTAGTTGGTTGTTTTTAATATTGTTGTGTTTGTTTCATAGAAATCTGTTGTAATAATTAATAGTATGTGTCTATGCATAATGCTTGTGTTGGTCCTTTTTCTCTTATAGTTAAAAACCCTCGATTTGATGAGCCGTGTGATGAAGGGAGCCAGGAGAGCAAATGCGAGAGCGACCCTAAATTAATTTCTCCTGGATACATCAAACCCTTGGTAGCAGGGACCGCCTGCAGCTTCTCAGAGACCAGGATCCAAAGCCTTGTTTCTACCAGCACTGCCTCAGACACCTCAGGGGGGGGCTGTTCAGTCCAGGACCAGCCCCTCTCCTTTGATCAGACACGGTTAGCGGTGGCTGCAGCCGCATTCAGAGGACCAACTCTGCATCACAATTCATCTCTAACTCGAAACCTCGCCTGGATGCTGCAATCTGGCCTTCCAAACCTTAGTAACTCACAAACTGTTGCAATGAAAAGCTGGAAGCCAGAAAAAAACGAGGGGACAACAAAAGACTCTGTAGTCAAATCAGAACAAAATATTGTTCAGGACAAGTCAAGCTTTGGAGCAGCATCTGACTTACAAACCACAAAGGAGAAGAGTGGACATATCCTGGGACTTGATTGTTACTCCTCCTCTGATGAGGAAACAAACACATTGTAGTTTTTGTCATTTTGAATGTATTGTTTCAAATATTTAAACTAAATTAAAGAAATATTTTTCATCATGATTGTCGTATTTCTTAACCTGAACACTATACATACATATATATATATATATATATATTTATTTATATATTTATACACTATATTGCCAAAAGTATTTGCTCACCCATCCAAATTATTGGAATCAGGTGTTCCAATCACTTCCATGGCCACAGGTGTATAAATTCAAGCACCTAGGCATGCAGACTGTTTTTACAAACATTTGTGAAAGAATGGGTCGCTCTCAGGAGCTCAGTGAATTCCAGCGTGGAACTGTGATAGGATGCCACCTGTGCAACAAATCCAGTCGTGAAATTTCCTCGCTCCTAAATATTCCACAGTCAACTGTCAGCTGTATTATAAGAAAATGGAAGTGTTTGGGAACGACAGCAACTCAGCCACGAAGTGGTAGGCCACGTAAACTGACGGAGCGGGGTCAGCGGATGCTGAAGCGCATAGTGCGAAGAGGTCGCCAACTTTCTGCAGAGTCAATCACTACAGACCTCCAAACTTCATGTGGCCTTCAGATTAGCTCAAGAACAGTGCGCAGAGAGCTTCATGGAATGGGTTTCCATGGTCGAGCAGCTGCATCCAAGCCATACATCACCAAGTGCAATGCAAAGCGTCGGATGCGGTGGTGTAAAGCACGCCGCCACTGGACTCTAGAGCAGTGGAGACGCGTTCTCTGGAGTGACGAATCGCGCTTCTCCATCTGGCAATCTGATGGACGGGTCTGGGTTTGGCGGTTGCCAGGAGAACGGTACTTGTCTGACTGCATTGTGCCAAGTGTAAAGTTTGGTGGAGGGGGGATTATGGTGTGAGGTTGTTTTTCAGGAGCTGGGCTTGGCCCCTTAGTTCCAGTGAAAGGAACTCTGAATGCTTCAGCATACCAAGACATTTTGGACAATTCCATGCTCCCAACTTTGTGGGAACAGTTTGGAGCTGGCCCCTTCCTCTTCCAACATGACTGTGCACCAGTGCACAAAGCAAGGTCCATAAAGACATGGATGACAGAGTCTGGTGTGGATGAACTTGACTGGCCTGCACAGAGTCCTGACCTCAACCCGATAGAACACCTTTGGGATGAATTAGAGCGGAGACTGAGAGCCAGGCCTTCTCGTCCAACATCAGTGTGCGACCTCACAAATGCGCTTCTGGAAGAATGGTCAAAAATTCCCATAAACACACTCCTAAACCTTGTGGACAGCCTTCCCAGAAGAGTTGAAGCTGTTCTAGCTGCAAAGGGTGGACCGACGTCATATTGAACCCTATGGATTAGGAACGGGATGTCACTTAAGCTCATATGTGAGTCAAGGCAGGTGAGCAAATACTTTTGGCAATATAGTGTATATATATATATATATATATATATATATATTTATATATATATGTGATTATATATATATTTATATATATATATATACGTGTGTATAGATGTGTATATATATGTATGTATATATATATGTATGTGTATATATATATATATATATGTATGTGTATATATATATATATATATATATACACATACATACATATATATATATGTATGTATGTGTATATATATGTATGTAGAGGCTGATCCAGCTTTGAGGTCAAATGAGGCTCAGTATTGTGTGTTTCTTCCACCTGCCTGTATGAACTCCCTACAACACCAGAGCATGCTCATGATGAGTTGGCAGATGGTCTCCTGAGGGATCTCCTTTTCAGACCTGGACTGAAACATCTGCCACCTCCTGGACAGTCTCTGCTGCAAGGTGATGTTGGTGGATGGGTAGAGACATGATGTCCCAGATGTGTTCAGTCAGACTAAGGTCTAAGCCTGTGTAGGACATAATAAGGACCCATAATCCGCCCAGGGTCCAGTGTGGGTCCCATGTGGGAGAAAACTGGGTTGCGTGTGGGGCCCATGTGAAACCCACCCCACAAGGGGCCACCATGGAACCCAGCTGGGGCCCACTCACTAGCCCACTTCCAACCCACATGGGCCCCTCATGGGTGTGTTGGCAGGGGGAAACGTGAGGGCCAGTCCATAGCTTCAATGCCTTCATCTTGCAGAAACTGCTGAAACACTCCAGCCACATGAGCTCTAGCATTGTCCTAAATTAGGAGGAACCCAGAGTCAGCCGCAGCAGGATATGATCTCACAAGGGGTCTGAGGATCTCATCTCGTTATCTAACTGCAGTCATGCTACCTCTGGCGAGCACAGGGAGGGCTATGCGGCTGTGAGCACAGCCCCCATCTGTGGATCTCGGGCCTTCATGCCATCCTCATGGAGTCGGTTTCTCACCATTTGGGCAGAGACATGCACATTTGTGGCCTGCTGGAGGTCCTTTTCAGGGCTCTGGCAGTGCTCCGTCCTGCTGCTGGGTTGTTGCCCTTCTACGGCCTCCTCCACATCTCCTGTTCTACTGGCCTGTCTCCTAGTAGCGGCTCCAGGTTCTGGAGCTGACAGACAGAGCAATCCTTAATGCCACAGCTCTATCCTGGATGGACTGCACTACCTGAACCACTTGTATGGGTTGTAGGGTCCGTCTGATGATACCAGGGGTGAGAAAGCACCACCAATATTCAAAACTGTCCAAAACATCAGCCAGAAAGCAAAGGTACTGAGAAGTGGGCTGTGGTCCCCATCTGCAGAACTACTCGTTTATTGAGCGTGTCTTGCTATTTCCCAATAATTTCCACCTGCTGTCTATTCTATTTGCACAACAGGATGTGATAATCAGTGCTCCATTTCAGGTCTACTGTGGTATAAATTAGAAAAAGGAAAAATCTCTTAGCAGAAGTCTCCATCAGCTATCAAATAGAGAAGCCAATAGTGAATATTGAAGCACAGACTAATCAGAATTCTTAACAACCTCTAATGTTGATAACCAAAAAAATAAACATTAAAAATTCCCTGGATCAGAAAAATCTGACAGAACTGATGCTGACTGCAGGGATTAGATTTATGTTTGCACTTTAGTGCAAATTAATACTTCATAAAGGTCATAGCTACATGTTTTTTTTCCCATGAAAACAACTGATTTTTCATAGATTGTAGATCTACAGAATGTCTAGAGTCATACAAATAAATGTAATAATTCTACAAAAGACAAAATAGTATGCAAATAATGTCTTTTTTAATCTTTATTGGTCCAAAATATATAATTAATATTTTTTTCTGATTAGAATGCCAATGTTGACATGAAAGGTTTCTGTGCAAATAGCAACAGTAGACTGTAGTGAGTTCCAGATCTTCTGAATAAATCTGATAAAACTAAGAAATGGCTTCTTCTTGGCGTTAAATTCCTCAGATTGAAGCAGATCAAAAAGAAGCAAACTAAGAGGGAACATGGTCAAGCTTTTTCTGTTCTCACAATTAAAGGTTGGAACAAGACCCGGAAAGTTCGAGTGGGATGAAACCTGTAGCTATCTCTAAAGGTATACACACCTGTTGAGGTAGTTTAAAGTGTATTTTTTGTTCAAAACTGAAATGATAAACGCAAATCTGACGTCTTGCACATTGACTATGGGTATGCTGGTCTGACGGGGTATGCTGGTCTGACAGAACAACAGTGCAACACAGACCTCTACAGAAGATCCTTCCTGCCCACAGCTATCAACACCTACAGCCCCTGTTTTTAAAAAATTAGTTACTGCAACATTTAATTTTCCTTTTGGATTAATAAAGTATTTTTGAATGAGACAGTATGACCTGTTTGACACAAAAATGGGACAAAATATTAAGTAAATATTTAACAAAATAAACTAAACATCTTGAAGGGCTACCTAACTATAAATGAGTTACTAATAAAACGGAAAAAGGAATAAAAAATAATACCTCAAAGGAAATAAGCAACATTTAGCTTAAATTGGCCATTCTGCCCTCCTCTTGGTGAATTTAGGCTTGTATTGCACAATCAACACTTCCTGTCAACCGCACATCCTTAGAAGGTCATAGAAACCCCTCATCAGCACTGAAGTATGAAAATGCTAGAAAAAAAAAGTATTTAACAAAGATGAGGAAACGAAAGCTAACTGAACGTGTTTCAAATAGCATTAATGGATATCCATAGTGTTACATAAACATGTAATATTTAACAAAAGCTTATGTCATGTTTGTGAACAGGAACAAAAAAGCTTATTTGGTATGATGTATTGCTGCAGGGGTTGGCGTATGACTGCAGGTTTGACCATCCCACCAGGCCTTCTGTGAAACACGATGTGGCAGAACCATGTTGTGTGGTTTTATGACCTTTCTACTTTTAAGGCTAGGCTTAAAACTTTCCTTTTTGATAAAGCTTCTAGTTAGAGTGGCTCAGGTTATCCTGAGCTATCTCTATAGTTATGCTGCTATAGGCTTAGACTGCTGGAGGACATAGGGACCCCTTTTTCATCATTCTGCTTCATTCTATCTCTATTCTCCCACTCTGCAGAATCTGTTAGTTCAATCTCTTACGTTCTGCTCTCTCTGCTTTTTCTCATAGTAGCTTCAT
Organism: Cyprinodon tularosa; assembly: GCF_016077235.1. Taxonomy (NCBI): domain Eukaryota; kingdom Metazoa; phylum Chordata; class Actinopteri; order Cyprinodontiformes; family Cyprinodontidae; genus Cyprinodon; species Cyprinodon tularosa. The sequence goes on from NW_024039403.1 coordinate 295,043, forward strand.
CTATGTAGTCTGTTTGGCTATGACTCCATCCTGGAGAGAAATATCAGCTGTGCTGCTGCCATCAACACCTTTGTTTATATATGTTGGAAATCAGCCTTTTCAGTGTAGTCCTGTTTCTCTGTCTGTGACTAACTGGATGTGCTCTCTTCGTCCTCTGACATGGGAGCTGGCTCGGAGCTCGTCTCGTTCTTCCTGTTAAAAGGGAGTTTTTCCTCTCCGCTGTCGCTACAAGCATGCTTAGTGTGAGGGATAACCTTCGTCGAAGAGTTGATGAAATCAACTGGTTTTCCTTAGATAGAAAACTTTGAATAAATTTGACTGGATGATCTGGTGAACTGGAAAGTGCCTTGAGATGACATGAGGTGACGAAAAAGCAAAAGATGACAATTTTGAATTGGCGCTATAGAAATAAACTGAATAGAATTTAATTTTGTTTTCAGCAGTTTATTTATTGGAGTTTATTGGAACCTTTATGGAGCTCAAGTAATTAGGAAAACAAATTAACGGTTTTATTTTTTTAAAGGTTTTAAAAAACAATGTATTCTCACATGTGATAGAAATGATATCCTGCTTCATGTTGATCTTCTACCTAAATAAGTTATGGTAAAGTTTATGCTTATGATGTTGCAAAATGTCAAGTGGCACGGATGGTTTTGCAAGGCACAGCTGTTCACATGAGATGCTGGCTCATAAAATCTGCGGTCTAGAAATAGACAAATCTGTTTCTCCAAAAAAAGGAGATGATATAAGTCTCTCTTTTCAGGCAATGCACTTCATCATCTTTTTTGGCATTATTTGTGTTATCAGTCATCGAGACCACAACTACCTCCATTGTGCATAGAAAGGCAGGCAGTAGGAAACATGACTTAGAAAAGTACTTGCTGATTCAGTGATGCGTCCTATTTCAGCCGGCTGGTTATAATAACTGGAGCAGTAACCGTGAACACGGCCTGGTTAGACCCCAAAACCCCACCCTCCCCCACCTAACCTGATCTGCTGCTGCTGCTGCTGCTGCTGCTAGGGTTGCTGCGAGGGCCTTGTTTCAGCATGACGCTTCTGGGAAACAGACGTTTGCAGGCTACCGGCAGTCTGTGAAGTTTATGGTTAGATTTGACGTAATTGCCCTTTACCTTGGAGCAGACTCTGTGCATGCTGCAAGGTGGGTTTCCCTTTATCTACCTGACTCTGGAGAAACGAAAGAAAACCTCGCAGCACCGGTATGAAGCCCACTTGGCCATGGAAACCAAAATCCTGACACAGGTTGAATCTCATGGGAGATTTTGCATACATGACATTAGCAATGTCATGTATGCAATGTTTATTGCAATAAAATGTTGCTACATGCTGTCTGGAATTGAGTTTCAGTATGATTGTATGACTCAGAGCAACTTCCCAACTCAAAGCAATAGACAATGAAATTGATTTCTTATCTAAGCATCTGAACATGAACCTATACCCAAACCAACCACCTGGGAGGGTTGAAGAAACCTCAAAAGGTGTTATCAGGTTTTGATCATCTAGTAGATATAACATGCAAGAGGAAAGTGTTACAGTCATCTGAAACTGCAGTGCATATGAAATATCCCAAACCTGCTGGGAGACCACAGCAGCATTGGGTATTAGTCAGGTGGAAGGGAGAAGCAAATGAGTGCTCTTTCCTGTAAGCTACCTCTTAGGTTTTACTTGGCTTTTAAATTCTCACCTCTCTTCATTTATAACTGTGAATGCTTCGGTGAGACCTTTCAGAAGCAGACAGCGTGCAAGCCCATGCAAAGAGCTTGTTCCTTTTCATGTGGCAGCAGCTTCTTCCCACCAAGAATACGCTCTGAGCTTTTGAAACTGCTGCATCACTGTTTACCAACACACAGGGCCCCGTCGACATTGACACACATATGGAATGTAGATCAGCAATAAACGGCATGGCTTTTATTTGGAGGTGAAACGTGATTCACTGGAAAGAGGGTAAGATTGAAGTTTGGTGATGTGGAAAACAGCTCCTGATAGGTGATGTTACTCAGTGTTTCCTTTAGTGGAATATGTGAAAAGGTCTCTTTATGCAGAAAAGAAGAGGATGGTTAGTGAGGTATGGGTCAGCTTAACCTCAAACTTCCTTTCCTGACATGTGCATCAAAACCTATTATTCTGCAAACTACCTGATTAAATATAGAGAGGCATGCAAAGAAAGTAGTATTTAGAAATATTATGCAGCAAATCCAGTGTTTAACTCCTCAAGGGAGGCGTGGGAGGGATTAGTGGGTGGCGATTGCTTTGACAGCTTCTTGGGTTTGACATGAAATTGACAGGGCTCTTCAGACACAAGTCCACACCTCTTTCAGCGCATACAAGAGAGCCTTGCACACAGCTTGCCTCTCAGTCAGTACCTGCACCATGAGCTCTGACCAGAGGTACCCCTACCCACAGGTGTTCCTGGTGGATGAAGGCGGAGGTCAACGGCAGCCTGTGGCTCCTCCAAACCTCATTCCCTGCTGGTCATTCCCACCGGTCCATGAGAGCATGAGGAGCCGCAGCAAGAGCCGGAGCTGCTTGGGGGTCAGCCCCAGTCTCTTCATGGTGTTGCTCATGATGTTCCTGCTGGTTTTTGCAGCCCTGGGGTTTGAAGCTTGGCAGATTCTGAACATCCAGAAACAACTCAAGGCTCCGGAGAAGGTGAGGGTCAAGGAAACTGAATGTTAATGTTAAGCTTTCATTTATTTCTTTTTTAATTGCAGTTTTATTGGGGGGAGTGCATCGTGTTTGACCATTTTTCTGCAAGTTTTGCTCTAGAAAGCTCAGTTGTTGTTGTTCTATTTTTGTCAAGACAAGATGTTATTTCTTTACTGCTCAGTAGCAAAGACTAAAATAGAACATTTGCCATCTTTGCATAAAGTGGGGGTGACGTTGAGAGGTGTAAGGTGGGAGAATGGAACCATAGCTGGAAAGTTTGGGCTGACCTGTGAAGTTTAATAATTAATGTGAAAGAGTTTAGAATAATGGATTCACTGATGAACCCTGACATTTAAAATGCAAACCAAAGTCTTGGTCGTTCCACTGTGGTCACCCGTCCATTTAAACAGGATATCCTCCATCTCATGTGCCGCGACTGAGCTTTAAGCGTTAGAAAGCACTGAGCCGCATTTCTCTGTGTGATGTGGTATTGAGTTTCTGTTTCTTTTACTTCCTTAAAGGTTGAACCTAAACCCATACAAGAGTTTGGTTCCCCGCTGAAGCAAATCGGTATGTGAACATTGTGTTCTTCCTGCATGAAATGATAGCAATGCTCCCAGCAAATAAAAACTGTTAACATGACTCATCTGGTGGTCATTTCAGGTCTCTATAAGCCTGAAACCAAGGTAGAAGAGAAAAAGGAGAGACCTGCAGCCCATGTAATTGGTAAGATTTCTATTAACGTGAGATTAGATTTTAAATTTTCTCTTGTCCACTCTGCCTAATGTTGCTGTCTTTTTGTAGGGCGCATTCAGAAAGAACCTTCCAAGACTTTGCGATGGGAACCTAAAACAGGCCAGGCCTTTGTCTCTGGAGGGGTGTCCTACCGCATCCAAGACGGCGGCCTGCAGGTCAACGAGTCAGGAGTCTACGAAATTTACTCTCGAGTGGAGCTGATCTTTAAGGATTGCAGTCCTGCGTCCTCCTTTCTGCACGCTGTGTTTCTGAGGAGAGAGGGCCTGAGCTCACCTCAGCCTCTGATGGAGGCCCACCGTTCGGGCTTCTGCCCCCAGCATTCAGCCCACTCATGGACCACAGAGAACTACCTGGGCGCTGCCCTGCAGCTGAAGAGGCTCGACATAGTCTATGTGAACGTATCCCACCCTAGTTTCCTGAGCCACTCACATTACGCCAATTTCTTCGGCCTGTACAAGATCTGAAGACTTTCGGTTTTGTATCATTGTGCAGTAGTTTGGTTCTGAATCAGGAGGAAAACTTACTGTTAACTTGATTGTATTTTTATTATCGTATCTATCATACCTGGACTGAATAGCTTCTCATCAGGATATAAAAACCCAGAGATGATGTTGCACATTTTCTTTCATTGGCAGCTCAAAGAACAAAAGAAGCACAGGGAAATAAAAGGAGCAGTTTTTACTCAGAAATGTGCTTTAATGGAAGATGTCGAGTCAGTTGACACTAAGGTGCTGATTTAGTTGTAGCATTTTCAGTATTTATTTTGTTTGTATGCCTGTTGTTTTAAATGAGGAATAAAATAATGATTAAAGCAGCTTTCTGTGTGCTGAGATAAACAAAATGATGCATTATAAAGTAAAATCTAACAGTGGGCTGCGTTGAACAGAACACCCACTGTAGTTTTGATCATGACCACTGGAAAGTATTTGCATTTTGCTCCTGAGCACCGTTCTCATAAATTCCACTAAGACGAAGAGGCTGAGACTTCAACCCAAAAACCGTGCCTGGGTAAAATGGCAATAACTCAAAGATATAAAAGACAAGCACAACCACACTTTTTTGTCTTTCTTCAGTTTTTAGCACCCTTGTGCAGTGTTCACTTCTTGTACACCACAAAGATTGGTTAGTAGAGTGAGAAATTGTGCAAGCTGGGCAGAACACGACGAGGGATACAACAGTAGCAGTTCTGACTAGTTTCCTTCCTGTGTCAGCATCAAGAGGGTCTTGCATGTCTGCAAGGTGGTTTTTTGTGAAAGAGATTGTGCTTCTTTTCATCCTTGTGGTCGATTTTTTTTAGAACTTTGCTTCTGGAGCTGATAACATAAAAACTGGCTGCCCATATCTAAAAAAGGCCAAAGCATAAAAAAAAAACCACAGGATTTATGAGGAATTGAATATGTCTGGGTTCATATACGTGTTTTCACCCACAGGCCTGTAAGTGTGATTGTTTTGTAGTTGGTTAATCCGTTTCTTCATCAGGCTGCCTTCAGCCAACGAGCTCAGCTAATGATCTTCTAAAAGATGAAGGTTTCACAAGTTTTGAGGTTTTCCAAAGTCACACATCTGAGGGTGTTTTTGGTTTCAGTCAGCGATGTCATTATGATAACCGTGTCTGGACGAAGGAACGCAGGCTCTGCAATCAGCATGCATGCAGTTGCTTTTCTTTTCAGCGTTTACTAAATTAGTTTATGCAAAAATATCTTATAAAATAAATGGCTGTAAAGATTTAGCTCCTTCTTCATTCAAACACATCTTTGCAAGCTAAATGCACCTATTTCTCAGCACAATCAGGGAGCTGTAGATGGATCCAAATAAGATTAAAACATATTATAATGCAAGATGCACGGATTGAAATAAAAGGAAAATATATTTATATTTGTTACTGAAACACTTTAACAGTTAAACTTTTTGCCCTGCATTCACGCATATATAAATAGGTTATACATTAAATTAATAAGGTTAGTTTCTAAAAAACAAGAGCAGGTTTTTCAGCATGAAACCACGGTGACAGATTCCAAAGATAATATTTAGCAGGTTTGGGTTTTTGTGTCTTTTTGATAGCTGTCATGAACATATTGGTTGCTATTTCAGTTTATGTACATCAGTTGCAGATGCAAAAGATTGTAGGTCAAACTTTTTGTGTCAAGACAACCTGATGTAACAAAGAAGGAAGATGGAAAATTTTTCAAGATATTTTGACTGCCGAGGAGAAACGTGACGAATCCCTGTTAAATTTTCAGTTCATCGAGACTGAAACATATAAAACCACTGGATTTTTTCCCCTGTTTCACCTTTCATTTTACATATTTTGTTGCAACTTAGAAATCAACAAAGCAGACAGGAGGAAATGTGAAAAAAAGTGCAAAAGCCTGGTTTGTGCACACCCTTCAATTAACACTCGGTCATAACTAAATTTTATTTAGTAACAGCGTTCAGCTCTGCTTTGCTCAAAACTGGTTGGACCACATTTATCTAAAATGTTTGAAAAAAAAAAAAAAACACTGTTTGAATTCAAGTCAGACCAAACCTGTTTCAGATCAACCTGAAACCTTCCATTCCGGCTAAATTCAGAATTTCTATTTTATTTCTACTTAATTTGGATTTTGGAAGTTTACTGAAACATTTTTCTCTAAATGAAAACTTATTCTTCATTTTTTGATTATTATTATTCTATTTTATTTTTTTTTTTGCTGATAAACTGTATATCTTGATGTTTCATGTCTTTGTCTATGTCCAAGGCATGATTTTGACAACTTACTGCACAGTAGTAGCTTTTGAAAATTTCCCCACTTTCCTTTATGGGCCCTTTTATAAACATCAGTCTTTGTACTGAAATATTCTGTCATGATTTGTGGACTTTAAGATCTAAAAAGAATTATCATCTCCTGTTCAGACCCTGTAATTCAGTGCAAAGGTGGAGTCAGAGTAAAAAATTTTGCACACCAAGGAGATGGAGGGGGCAGGGGGGATTTACCATTAGGCAATACTAGGCAGTGGCCTAGGGCCTCAAGTTCCTGGAGTCCCCATAAAACTCTGTTTACATGTATGGTTAATACAACAATAAAACTACTTTTGCTAAAATGCCATCAGAACCCTTATAATAGTAAGTGTGTCTCAGCCCCCCCCTTCAGTGTCCACCATATTGGATCAGTCCATTTGCTGCACATGTTCAGAAAGGTCGAAACAGACAGCAGCAAACCATTAGAAAACAAACGATGCAAAGAGCAGTGTTGCCAACTTAGTGCTTTAGTCGCTATATTTAGCGACTTTTCAGACCCCTCTAGCACTTTGATTTCAATTGAGCACCTAGCGCCAAATCTAGAGACCTTTTTCTGCTACTGGAGACTTTGACTTCATCCAAATGAAAAAAGGTAAGCAGATCATGGCTTGTCTACAGTGAAAAGAAGGACTGGGTTATTTACTTTTGCCTTTTTGGAAACACAGGAAGGAGCAATCAGCTAAGTGAGCTTAGTGCTCGGAAAAAATCTTTCATTCCTTTAGAGACAGCATGAAAAGTCAGCTGAGTACAAAACATAAGAGAGGAAAACAAGAAGAAAAGGGACAAAAAGAGAGGGACACAACCTAGAACAGATAATGGATGTCTATTCTATTAACATTTCTCTATCTGTAGAATGGGTCTGTTTTATGTGTTGTCTTCTCAATTCAGAGGGGCCCCTGCCTGCTTGTCTTCGCCTAGGGCCCCAAATTTCCTAAATCTGCCCCTGGGAGGGGGTCACTCCAGTGGCTGGATGTTGGCTGCCATTGACGGGGAAGGGCCATTTTGAATGGCTGCTACTGTATATTTGTTGCAATCCTGTTTTTGTGTCTTAAACTGTCTTCTTTTTGGCACCCTCCTCGTGTTTAATGGTGAAGAAATGAGTGTCTCTGCCACCGTGGAGAATAAAAGCAGCTCCTTTTCTCCCACATGGCTTTGCAATGAGTTACTTCATTCACTGTAAAAAGCAAACCTATAGGATTTACCACAAAAAGGTAAGGGTATTTGTACCCAGTTTGTTTGAGTGAAATTTCTTAAATCTCATTAGTAAAGAATATTTAATTTCAATAGCTATGAAACAGATGTTGGGTAGAGTCTACTCAGCATTGCAAAGCTAGAATCTTAAAAAAGTATCCATGCACAAAGGTCAAAGACCAGGATTTACCTCATGTTCACGGTGAGGCAGCTGTGTTACAAGCTGCACCACCATCCATGCTAGCTTTCGCAACTCTTCAACAGTTCTTCACACTGCTTAACCAACATGGTTGCACAATTTATCTGAATCAAAGTAGCAGTGAAAGCAAGCAATCATTATCATCAACATAATGATTTTACTAAATACATAAATGAGTCAATATTAACTGCTATAAAAACACAAATTACTAAAGATAGAGTCAATAATAAAAAGATGAAATCATTCAAAGATGTACAAAAAGAAAAAAACATGTCAGTGGTTCCACATCCTGCGCTTCTGTCTGACCGAGGTTAGTGCAATATTCATCAGCACTAAGATAACATCAGTTGTAGAATTAGTTAATCTATACATCCAGCTGTATATAAGGTTATGCAATACAGAAAAGAAGGTGGACGTACTGAAATCTGCAGCTGACTTGCACTAGTCAATGCTTTAGTGTTCTGCATACTGCTTTGTTTAAATCATCTCCCACAAGTTGACATTATAGAAATGGGTGCAATATGCTTTATTTATTTATTTATTTATTTATTTTTTTTTAACAGTGTCCTGTCTGGCAATGTGGCAATAAGAATAATTGTCTTGATGTCAAAAAAGGGCCCAACAGATTTTTCTTTCACAAGTGAAGCAGTAGGGCTATCGCCATAATGTTCCTCTTGATTTATGCATATAAATAGCTTTATTATAATTATAACAGGGATGTTACAGATTATATGGACACTGCAATGTAGGTAGAACAGGAAAGGAAAAACAGAAAAAAGGAGAAAAGATGAAAGAAAGAGAAGATTAAAAATTAGGGCACCAGTAAAAACATCTTCAGTGTCCTTCATCACCTGCAAAGACATGTAAAAAAATAGCACAACCAATGGATATAGTATAAGCTCGTCTGCCTGGCTGTGTGTTTCCTGGACGGGGCCGCCTTTTACAGCTGCTTTTTGTGTCTCTGCTTCTGTCTCTTTGAACCCCAGTCGGCCTCAGCAGATGGCTGCTCACACTGAGCCTGGTTCTGCTGGAGGCTTCTTCCTGTTAAAAGGGAGTTTTTCCTCTCCACTGTCGCTACAAGCATGCTTAGTGTGAGGGATTGTATTTGAGTCAATGAGTCGATGCAATCAACTGTTTCCTTAGATAGAAAACTTTGTATCAATTTGACTGTATGATCTGGTTGAACTGTAAAGTGCCTTGAGATGACATATGTTGTGAATTTGGTGCTATAGAAATAAACTGAATTGAATTAAATTGAGTATAAGAGATACAATAAAGTAGCACCTAGATACTATCACTGAAGTATAGGTAGTATTATTTCATCTGACATGTATACTGTGTTACCTGAGGATAAGAATATGGGCTTTTTGCATGGAAGTGAGTCTCCAAGTACCTGGAATCAAGCACCTGTAGTTGTTTGTGAGAGTGCACTTGTGCATGTAAAGTTTATCCAAAGGAAAAATGCTCAATAGTGGTTGTGAACAGCCAAAGACCCGCCCACCCCAGAGCATCAAGGCCTGCTGGGAGACCCAAAACCCCATATGCCCAAACAGACCCCAAGAGCGAAGGCGCCAAGGAGGGACCTCCCAGGATATCCGCCCCCCCACCAAGGGAAGAGAAGAGATTGCCCCGAGGAAACCCCCCAACCGCTGCAATGCTGGAACCCCTTAGTAGCCGCGGGGACGAGACTGCAGCCAGCCACCCCGAAGTGGAACCGGCCGTGGGCCCCAGGGACCCAAGGCCCCAGGGGCGCCCCGCCCGACCTGCGGGAGCCCCGATCGGGCCCCAGGGGGCCAGGCCCCGCAAAGCAGCTGCCAGGAATAAGCCTGCACCCGCCCGGGCACACCCCCCCGAAACACCCAGCACAACCAGTGCACCGATGAGCTAAAGCGCCAGCCAGCGGAGCGGGGCAGGAATGGGGGAATGGGCTCCGCACTTGGCAGAGACTTGAGATGTTCTTGGGAGAGGGAGCAGTTCAGACCCGAACCTGACAGGTAAAAAAAAAAGTCTCAATCACACCTTCCCACCCCGGTAACCCCACTCACAACACACAGACTCTCCCAAAAAAAAAAAACGCGAACGCACATTCCCACATAACATTTACTGTAATGATCCTGGTATTATCAGATGACCTATGGCCGGAAGCAATATACTTTAAAAAGCGCCACTTTCACTGAGAAAGAACACATCCTAAACATGCTTATAAGCATTAGCTTGGCCACACATCAAATGACATCGCCTATAGATGTACATGATATCATCAGCCAGGCCATCAGGTGCATATATATATATATATATGACCCAGGTATTTGATAACAGCACATTCTTTAATTAATAATTGAACATTATTGATCTCACATTGGAGAAATTTACCTCTGCATTCATAGGGTGTTAATGGTCTTGCTCAGAGACCCAGAGTGGCAGTCTGTGGGAGTGGGTTTGGAACTCCCAACCTCAGGATTCCAAGCTTTATGCACTGACCACTAGGCAGCCACTGTTTAAGAACAGCATCAGATCAAAAGAAGAAGTCAGGAAAGAACAATTTCTGATCCTCCCTGTTTCTTACAATCAGAACATTAATTTTCTTATTAACATTTCTGACTTTTTCCAAAACAAAAACACAAGAAAACACAACTATGATGCTTTATATATGGTTATATTTAAGGAATAATATTGAATTTAAGATAGAGAGTCGATGCATTCAACTGGTTTTCCTTAGATAGAAAACTTTGATTTTTCACTGTATGATCTGATGAACTGTAAAGTGCGTTGAGATGACATGCTGTGAATTGTCGCCATATAAATAAACTGAATTAAAATAAACTTAATTTAATTTAAAATAATGATGAAACTGCACTGTTGCCTTTTTGCCTGGGACTCTTGTTCTGAATAGTGCGGCAGAGCAGTTACTTCCTGGCAAACATACTCCTGTACAGCTCAAAATCCTTGGGTTCATTTTATTAGATATTTTTAGGCAACACTTGCTACTCTAAGATTTACCCATTATAATCTTATTAACCTGCTACTTAATATGTAAAAAGGATTTTAATTGATTTGCATGGACTGCGCATCAATAAAAATCATTACGTTTAGTTATCAGTTTCTTGATCCACATATAACTTATCATCTAAAAAGCCGACACATCTCACCACCCAGAATCTGTTCTGCTTAGATGGACGGATGCTCTGGGAGTCCTGGCCGCATTGGTGGCAGCTTAAGAAACAGCAGCTCAAACGGGGACAGCTCAGGGCTGCTGGCCTCCTCCACAGTGTTAGGAATCCAGTTTGTGTGGGTTGTGTGTTGTTTTTGGTTTCTCCCTCCTCCACCAGGTGGCGCCCGGTTCTCGTTGGCCATCCCACACACCTGCGGATGGTTGGCTCATTATCTGAGGACTCTTAAGCAGCTGACTGCCACTACCTCGACGCCAGAGTGTTTGCCAGTGTTTGGTACTCTAGCCAAGCTGAGTTTAGCTGAGTCTAACTGAGTCTTTTGTTTCTCTGAGTCTAACATTGTTTTTGTCTTTGCCTCTCGGCAGGAAGTCATCCTGCAAAACTGGATGTTTTGGCCTTCTCCGCCTGGAAGGATCGTTTGAGCTTCACTATGAGCAGGGGATAAATCTCCACACGTGCCGTTCAAGTTCTCCTGGAAATCTAAGTGGCAGTCAACTCCATGGCTCCTAAGTAAAACCTGTCCGCCCTCCAACGAGTCAACCAAGTTCTGGAATAACCCACACCGACTTCTGGGAAGGTCACCTTTTTCTGGAAACTTGAGTCCCGTTTCAGTCTTTGTTTTTGCAAGTCGTCCAAGTTTCCTACTGAACCTGAACTAAACTCTGAACTTCCTTTTCACTTCCACTTTCGGTTCCCCAGCGTTCTGGGTAACTCTGGATCCACGCATCATGCTCTCAATAAACCTGTTAAACCTTTTCTCTGGTTCTCTGAGTGGTTTCCTGCATGTGGGTCAGATCCCTTTAAAGAAACATGACACACAGAAATGTCCTCTGCTCAGAGGCGTTGCTTTCTGAAGGATTGCTGTGGACATATCCCCACTAAATTTGGCCTTGTGGGGTTAGTCCCCACAAATAATGTCCGCTTTTTTCCCCCTTTCCGCTCATTTACTTTAGCCGAAGGTAACAGAGGTTGGGTGTAGCTATCTGTGTTCAGAGCGTTCTGAGTCCGTGTTTCTTTCCTCTCTCCTGCTGCTCCTGTGTCCCCCCTCTCAGTGTAACACCATCAGATCTGTTGCTTTAAGACATCTGATTTGCGGTTGCATTTCACTGACGTATATAGCAGCTACGTGGTTGGAGGAGAGACACACAGCGGCATTAACCGGCAGCTACTTCGATATATGTTTAAGTAAAAGAAAGGAGATGGGTTGGTTAAAGAATTTAGAAATGCCAAAAAAAAATCTGTTCATTAGACAGACGGACCTTTTTCAGCAAAAACAGCAACAGATTATGAGCTTATCCAAGTCATTTAATGCAATAAGCTTGAGAGAACATAGTTTAAATGTTGTGTTCTTCTTTACTGTAAAGGCTGGGCTTCTCAGATGACCATGACTCACAGTTACAGTTTAACATTAAAACATGTTTTCTTATTGCACAGTGCGGAAGCATATTTTTCTTTAGCCTATTTGTGGGATAAAATATTTTGAGTGTGCCTTTCCTCTGCCTTAATAGAGGTGATTATTTAGAAGTCTGTATGTTGGAGTTAAGTTATGGAGATAAGAATGGGGATGACAGAAAGCAGATGCCTCCCTACTCTAGACGGGGGTGAAGGTGATGAGTTCACACAGCTTCCTTCATGCCCTGAACGGGAGACCTGTTCTGAGTGTTTATCTGGCTAAAATTTATTTCCATGATGAATTTTGATGTTCTTTCTTGGGAATGACCAAATTTTCAAGTGTGAGAAAGTTCTTTATGCAGGGGTTGGGTTGGTTCCCCTGGGGGGAGTGTGTCTGATTTTGTAAGGTATAAATGTATGTACTGAAATGCCTCAGTCAGAGCTCTATCTCTTTGTCCGAGGCCGTTTAATGAATTTGAGACTTATTTCTTCCAAGAAAAGCCTCCGCCTTAGCTTCCCAACTTCACAACAGACAGGATCAGACTGCAGAGCTTTTTCATATGTTGAAATGTTGTTTCTGACATCATTGTATTAGTAAAGAGGTTCAGAAATCTTTTTAAACAGAGCACAGAGAGAAGTAGGGAGAGCTGCAGATTTAAAGGTAAAACAGATTTACTGGGATATGCAAAATGCAATAAAATATACCAGAAAGTTTACACAAAAAAATATGCTATTCTATATTTAAAATGCAGTATATCCATATTTTTCTGGATGGATGGATGGATGGATGGATGGATGGATGGATGGATGGATGGATGGATGGATGGATGGATGGATGGATGGATGGATGGATGGATGGATGGATGGATGGATGGATGGATGGATGGATTGCCTCTGCTCCTGCTATCTGCTGCTTTTTCTCTGTCCTGGTCTGTCCTGGTTGAATTATTGTAGGTGTTAGGCTCTGGAACCAGGTCTTTAAAGAGAACTGTGAAGCTCCACATGTCTGGCTCATCTATGGGGATATTTTCCAGATGGCTGAAGGTGACAAGTTGATCTGGTCAAATTATTACACACAAGAAAAAACAGCAGTGGAATGAATGTCCATTATATGACTTAAGAAAGATCAAGATGGAAGAGCTTGTTTTTTATGAAAAATGATGTCTTAGGTTCAGGACAAAAGCACATTATTTCCTGCCCTATAAGAAAATAGATATTTAATTAAATAATTCCTATAACAACACTGACAAGGGGTCAAAGAGAATAAAAATCGCTTCAATTCAGTTTATTTCTATAGCGCCAATTCCTAACACATGTCATCTCAAGTTCCTTTCCAGTTCACCAGATCATCCAATCAAATTGATTCAAAGTTTTCTATCTAAGGAAAACCAGCTAATTGCATCGACTCATTGACTCTTCAGCAATCCCTCACACTAAGCATGCTTGTAGCGACAGTGGAGAGGAAAAACTCCCTTTGAACAGGAAGAAACCTCCAGCAGAACCGGGGTTCACGGAGACAGAAGCACCACTTCCATAAAATGCAACATAAAAAGGCACAGTTTGGACATACAGCTAGGTGTTTTTGGAGACTTGGGCTGTGATCTGATAAAAGTTAATTAAATTTTAAGGGACCAATTTTTTTGGTATACATCCAACTTTTTAAAAGCACTTTTGTAGAAGTTAGAGCATCAAATTAAGCTTTTTACACAAGTAAAAGAGGTAAAGTACCATTTTTAAAACTACTTAAAGTATAAAATTAAAGGGAAAAATGTGAAGGCAGAAGCTTTAAATGATTACTGGACCATTAAAGGAACATTTGTCTACAATTCTGGACGATAACTTCTTTAAACTTAATTGCTTCAGTTTTATAACTAATGGTCACTGTGTCAAATTTAACTTTCCATCATCTTAAAGAAAACTTGTTTTGGTATGTGTTGGAAAACAAGTTGGGGCAGCACCAAGTCCAACCACAAAGAAATCAATAGTCTGGATGAAGCAAATTTAGATGATTTTTATATTTTTAAATACCATTGGGCCATAATGAAAATGAGCTTAAATGAAACAAAACTAATGAGTCTATTGTAAAAATGTAAGGAGTAGAAAAAAAGATAACTGCAAAAAAAATGAAGAAATAGAAGTAAAAAGTTTTCTAAAAAATGATGACTCCAGTAAAGTATAAGTACTAATTATTTCAACTTAAGTAAGAAAAAAGGTATTTGTACTTCATGCTTGACACCTCTGTCAATACATAAGTTACAGTCTGCAGCTGTTCAGATTATAATCCCAAAATACATTCATGCAGGACTACAGGTTCACTAGATTGCAGGGATTTGATAAGAATATGCTTATTTCAGTCATTTGACATTTGCAATATGGACTTAGAATAAATTATGTGGGAACATCTTGATAACCATGCCAACTGTGAAGGGCAAGGGTTGCAGTGTCATGCTGTGAGGGTGTTTACTGTAGGAGGGACTGGTGCATTCTACATAGCAGATTGATTAGATTTTTTCACATTGACTGAAACTATTTAGGCAACTTGTTAAGATATCAATCAGTAACACAAAACTAGGCCACAGGGGGCTTTCACAAAAAAAAAAAAAAAGGCCATTGTCATTGCAGAATAGAAGAAACAAACGCAGACCAACTGTCAGGGGCTCAAGTGGTTCAGTCATGAGGGAGGACCGATTCATCCAAGGCTATTACCTTGTCAGAACCCAGCGAAAGGAAATAACAGCTCCAGAGTCCATGAATACTGTCAGGTTATGACTGCTGGAATGGACTGATGATGTTACAGGAAGCAGAGGATCTTGGTTCACAGGACTCCAGGCCAAAAGATCAGAGATCCAAAGAGGTACCGAAGGGAAATCCAGTTCAAAGTCAGGAGGCAGATCCATGTTCTGTCCACAGGAGTCCAAAGACAGATCAGGCAAACACATCCGAAACAGTTATGCTAGAGAACTCTCACCGAAGGCTCCAGTAATCTGGCACTGATGACTGGAAGCAAGCAGTTTAAATAGAGACTAGAACAGGTGACAGAGATGAAGAGTGATTAAAAACTGGGCAGAGCTAGACAGGTGAATGGAATGAACCACTAAGCCAGTCATCAGTGCCAAGATCATGACACCAATAAGAGCTTTAGGAATTTTACAGGGGCTATGGTAGAAATAAATGGATTTATTTAATATATTAATAGCAATGATGAATGCTGTTACACAAAAAAGTAAAACATACAAATATATATAAGCAAAGCATATTTCAAGGGAAGGCAATTTCAATTATACAGCCCATTTAAGAAATAAGAGAGAGATCAAAGCACAACGCAGGAGCATCATAGGCGTAATTTAGACTACAAACTTAATCCAACAATGTTTCAGCTAACAGTTTTTCAACATTCAAAAGCAACTCTGCATTTAATGCAATGTTGGATTCCAGCACTTTCTTTCTTTAGGGAGTTTTAAGAACATAAGAACTAAATCCCTGTTTTTCATTTTAGCTCCTGTAAGCAGGTCAGACTTGAGCTGGGAGACCTGAGGACTGGGCAGTTGATCCACTGATAGTCTGGCAGGCCGACCCTCTGAGAGAAGGTCTGCAATCAATTTGGTGCTAAGCCATGAGCCACAGAAGTTTTAAACTCTTTTCTCTGAGATGCAGGGATTCAGTGTAAAGGAATAAACTTAGACAACTTTTACTGACATTTTGTATACAGACAGTGTATTCAAAATTAAATTTTGTTTTATTCAGCTTTCAGAACATTTCCATTCCAAAAAGTGCAGCAGAAATAGAATAGAATAGAATAGACTTTTATTGATCTCACAATGGAGAAATTCACTAGTGAAATTGATTCTTAAAAACAACAGGTGCACAAAGAAGGAAAAGGTGCATGAAGTATATACAGTGCATGCAGATATATATGGTGGATGGTAAAAAATAAAGCAGAGATTTAAGGCGCCTTTTATATACAGTATCCAGAGGTGTCAAATAACAAAGTACAAATACTTCGTTACTGTACTTAAGTACACTTTTTAAAGTATCTATACTTTACTCCATTACTTATTTTTCTTCCTACCTCTAACTTCTAATCATTACATTTTCACACAAGTATCTGTCCTTTCTATTCCTTACATTTTTAAAACAAATGTTACTCGTTACTCTTGGCTTCGGTTTAATGTTTCTAAATATTTATTTCCCGTCATGTGCTCCATCCAATGCAGATCATTGGCTCCACCCACATCTAGTGAAAACTAGTGTGATTGGATGAGTCATATAACCCAAACACTCATTGGATAGCTAAAGGAAATCATCAGAAGCAAGCAGGTGTTCTTCAAACTGCTAAGGTGAATTGTCTATGCCATGTGGGATTCAGAAAAAGATGTTGAAATGTCTGAAAGGTCGGACACAGGCGAGAGCGTATCGGGAGACGGAGACCAACAAGACCTCCCTTATCCTTGGCCCTATCTCTAAGAATTTTTCAAAATAGTCGAAAAAATTGAGCTTTCAGTTCATTTGGTGGAATCTGGCTGGTTTGTTTTAAAGGTTACTTTATACTTTTATACTTTAAGTAGTTTTTGGAGTACAAACTTTTTTACTTTTACTTGAGTAAAGAGGTCAAGTTGATACTTCAACTTTTACCAGAGTGTTTTTAAACTGCAGTATCTATACTTCTACTGAAGTAACAAATGTGTGAACTTTTGACACCACTGTTAGGTATCTTATGTACAGTAAAGTGGTGGCAGCTAAAGTTTCTGGTTTGTTATTTTTAGAGCAAAAAAGATTCCCTGCCATTTTTTTTTCATTTGTAGGTTATATTTGAAAAGTCTTTCTTTAGACGCTATAGTGCACTCAGAGTCCAGTCTTTTTCCAGAAACAGCATTTGTTTTACTTTGGGAAATGTAATTTAAAAAAAAAAATTTTTTATAGTAGACCTATAGACAAATTTGGTCACCTGTTCAACAAACTTATAAAGCTGTGTTTTCTTTGTTTGTTTGTTATTTTTTGTTTAATATTCTTTTAGTCCAAATGTGTTATCAAACTTTAGAGAGTAATTCATGTTCCAGATTTTTAAAACCTTGAACCCCCCCCCCCCCCCCATTCTAAATAAGTTTTTATTTTAATTTTGGAGCGTAAAGGTTTGAGCTTTGACTCAAGCTTTGGACTGTCATCAAACAGAGAATTTTAAGGGCTTTTCTTGCCAGATACCTAAATAGTCAAACATTTTATCATTTAAGAAAGATGATGTATTAGCTATGTGGTCACATGTAACCACTGAGCCTCTAAAGACCTTCCCTCTTAACCAGCCACTGTGTAAAAAGCTAATGGATGATAACTGTATTAATAAATAAGGTTTGTTAAAAGTCACAGGGAAAAACATTGAATTCCTGCATTAAAAAGTCTTACTTTAACTGATTGTATTAAATGTATGAAAATTTTTATGTGTTTCCAAGAACGCTGCCACTTACATGTATGTCCTTTAAGTTAAATCTGATGCTGTCTTCTGCCCTCTGGTGAACAATCCAAGTACTGCAGATTAGATTAGAGGTTTTACTCATTGAATAAACAACAGATGTTGCATTTTTGGATTGTTACAGGAAGTGAAATATAAATAGATCAAATTATCTATCAATGTTAGTGTGGAGGTTCCTCCAACTAGTTCAGTGTCAGTATAATGTTTGCTTCACACAGCATATTTATTGAAGGATATTTGCTAATGTGGGTGCACATATTTAGTAAACACCCTATGAACAGTATTTCAAGATCACCAACTGTTTTTCTTTTTTTTTTTTTTTTTTTTGCCGAGGTTGAAAGAACTAGCTGGAGGAGTAAATATGGTGTAACACAAGGAAGTGGACAATTCCAACAAGCAGCTGATACTGGGGGACTTTACTCTGGAGAATCAGTCAAACACTCAAACTCCACTGTTCTAAAATGCATTTTGGTGTTTGAATGTCTTAGTTTCATATTGATGTTGTAGTCATTATTTGTAATTCTGACTTAGTTGTCTAGCTTTATTTATTGTTTGTCTTATATTTTCTCCCTCCCTTCCTTGTTGTTTGTAGGTTAGCCTATGTGTTTAAATACCCCTGTGTCCATTGGAAGAGGTCAGTTCTAGTTTGTCATCCTTGGTTAGATTTGTCTTTTGCTTGTTAGTACTTTGGAAGAATAAATGGATGTTATTTTTTCTACGCCTTTGTCCTTTGCCTGACTGCTTGGTCCATGACAGTTAGTCTCTAATATAAAAACTGAATTCAAACTTTTTTCAGTTTGTCACATATATTTCTGCCTTCAAATATATATTTTGTATAGTTTTCTGTATTATACGTACATTGGACTTTGTTCTGAGATACATCAGAATGTATAGGAATGTATACTTTTAATCAATCAGTTAAATGAGTGAGATGGTTTCTTGCTAAATTTAATGAAGAGGTAAAAATGTATAATCCAGATCTGATCAACAAGAAACTCAAAAATCAAAAATTAGGTAACACTATAAACCGAAGAAATGAGGAAATGAAGATAATCCAGCAACCAGTAACTGCGGAGAAGGAGTATAAATGCCAAACAGAACAATTAATGGAGTAATCAACTGATTGGGAGCAGGTGTGGAGAGAAGGATCTAGAAGTGAGCTAAGGGAAATGAGACCTCCACCAGGGGGCAACAGAGAGTAAACAAGAAATACAACAGTGCTTAAAGCTACAGTGTGTAATTTTCAGCGACATCTAGCAGTCAGACTGCAGACCGCAGCAACATGAACATCTCCCCCCCACTGCTTCTCCCCCCCCAACAGTACGGCGAGCGTTAAGGGACAAAATGTTTTCCACGACGTCCGCATCACCTACCTTCTCAAGTGATGAGGTTTGTTTACATAGATAATTTTACAGATAGTATTTCATTAGTCTGTGTGTTCAGTACCGTCTCAGTTCATCTCTCTCAACTTGCCGTAGTTACTTTCGAGCGTAATGGGCGATCTCGCAATCGCTAGTTTGTTGGCTCTGCGCTGCCGTAGA
Organism: Cyprinodon tularosa; assembly: GCF_016077235.1. Lineage (NCBI taxonomy): Eukaryota > Metazoa > Chordata > Actinopteri > Cyprinodontiformes > Cyprinodontidae > Cyprinodon > Cyprinodon tularosa. Next base: position 314,199 of record NW_024039403.1, read on the forward strand.
GCAAAGATGTCTGCCTCCATGGCTGCGAGACCCGCTCCTATGTAATTATAAATAACGAATTCTAAGGCAACGCAAATATTAAGGTTAAGAGGCTGAGCTCGTAGATGATGATAAATAACATAGTTATGTATAATATATTACATTTCTGACTGTATATCCCTGAAATTATTACACACTGTAGCTTTAAATATAACTAGAAAATAATTGAAATGAAATTGAAACTGAATGCCATACACCCAAGTGTAACCAAAAAACTTAAGCAGAACCTAAAAGTCCAGAAAAGGCGGAATCATTGCAGTGACTTTAATATGGTGTGACAAAGATGTATTTCCTTGTCCACTGCTTAAAATGGGAAACAGTTGAGCATTTAATTCCCATAAGATGTAGGCACAGCTAATATAACTCTGGACATTGTTTCATGTGTCAGGAACTGGCTGTTATGAGACAGACTTCATGCATACTTTTAGAAATTAGTTTGTAGTTAGGTCATGCTGTGGGCCATTTTTTCTTCAAAGGAAATGGAGACCTTTATCCAGATTTCACTGGAAAATCTAGGGGAATGTCCCTAAAAATTGAAAATAGAGTCTTATATTAGCACCGTATTCCAAAAAAACAGAATGGAAAGACTTAACAGAATAAAAACAGTCCCTCTGATGTGAAATATCCCTCATTCCAAGAACATGTTGACTGATGATCCCTACTGAAGTACTATATTAATGGGGAATTCCTTTTTTTTTTTACATTGGTCCCTTGATTTTCCGTTATTCCATCATGTTCTACTCACCCATATGAGTTTAGTGTCATTTGGAGCCGTTCTGAAGATATTCCGTTAGGTTATATCCAGTAACGTCTTCCTATGGGCAACGACTTGATGGCACAAACTGAACTGTTCATCATTTATTCTTTATGCTACGCCAGCATTCATAACATGTAGATGAATCACTGTCCCTCAGACATCCGCGGTTAGATTTTTTATATTTATATCTTTTAAAAACAAAGCGGAGTGTGTATGACGTCCTCCATGCGCACAGGCGGCTACGCTCTACCCCTTCTATTCATTCTAGCTAATCTGAATGGTTCAATTGCAGAGCGAGATCATCTGTGGTAGCAGCACTAGACATCTTCCAGGCATGTGAGGAAAACTAGCAGCAGTTCAGCAGACAGGATGAATGAACGGTAGCCGGTGCGCGCGGATGACGTCATACACACTCTGCTTTGTTTTAAAAAAAATATAAATATGAAAAATCTAACCGTGGATGTCTGGGGGACAGTGATTGGCCTACATTTTCTGAATGCTGGCGTACCAGAAAGAATAAACGATGAACAGTTTAGTTTGTCCCTTCAACTTGTTGCCCATAGGAAGATGTTACTTGGAAATAACCTAACGGAATATCTTCAGAACGGCTCCAAATGACACTAAACTAATATGGGTGAGTAGAACATAATATAATAATGTAAAATTAAGGGGCCAATGTGAAAAAAAAAAAAACAGCGTTCCCCTTTAATGCCATCATAGCTCCATACAGTAAACATGTGTGTTGGGATCTGGAGAAGTTCCACCTTTCTCCAGCAGAGTTCGCCGTGGATCCTCCTGAGCTGAGCCTTCGACACACCTGAGGCGCATCTCATCATCAGGAGGATCCTCCAGTATATGACCAGCCTTCAGACCTTGCCTCAACGCCGCAGTGTTTATCCAGTTTGGTTAGCACCTGAGCCTAGCATCTCCTGAGTACCTTCGTTGTTTCTGTTCCCTGGTTGGATTCTAATCCCTCTTTGTCTCTGCTTACAGGAATCCAGTTTCCCTTGTAAGCTCTGGGTGAGCTTAACCTGCCGAGCCTGCCCTCTGAGCCAAACCTGAAGACTCTTCTCTGGATTCTCATGCTGCTCTGGACTAAGAGCTGGAAACCCAAAGTCAAGGTCTGCCCTCACGCTAGAAGCAAGACGCTGAAGCGGTTACTGAACTCTGCTGAACTAAACAATCCCTGGACCCAACAGTTCCTCTCTCAAAGCCAAACCCGGACTCCTCAAGGTATAAATCAGAAACCCTCAAACTCAAACTCATCTGCTCCCAAGCTAACTGAACTGTAATCCTCACAGACTCCAGTGAACCTGCCCCCAGGCCTGAACCAGTTCCTGTGTTTAATCCATGTGCTTGTGAACAATAAACTTGTTAAACTTTTCATCTGTCTCCGTGGTGTTCTGCATACTGGGCTTTTCTGAAACCCATCATGACAGAACACTGCGGCCAAACACAAGGCCCAGCAGATCACCTCCATCGTCGGTTGGAGGAGCAAGATGCTCAAATCCAGGGACAAACCCAAACCCTCCGTGAGTTGCATAGAATGGTCAATTACCATAACCAAATGCTTCAGAATTATGCTAACAACATGAGCAGTGCAAACGCCACGCCGGTAGCACAACCAGTTCCGGGTCCAGTTCCGCCTCCGAGGTCACCGGCGGTGACGTCATCACCTGAGTTCCGACCTAGTCTTCCTGAAAAGTTTTCAGGTAATATGAAAGACTGTAAGGGATTTTTGTTTCAATGCCGTTTAATTTTTCAAAACTCTCCTGGCAGTTTCCCAACGGATCATAAGAAAATAACTTTTATTTTGTCCCAATTGACCGGAAGAGCCCTAGAATGGGCGGAGGCAAGGTTTGCCTCTGAAGAAAGCCTTAGTTGTCAATACTCTGATTTTGTTTTAGAGTTTTCTCAAGTATTTAACCAAGAAACGGATCAAACAGTAGACTCTCGTGCTCTTTTGAATCTTAGACAGGGGAATTCTTCAGTAGCTGATTTCTCTATAAACTTCCGGGTCAAAGCCGCAGCTTCCGGATGGAATCAATGTGCCTTAAAAGGTGCTAAAAGAAAAGGCTTTAAACGAAAACATTAAAGATGAGCTTGCAGCCCTCGACGAACCAGCAACACTTGAGGAATTAATCCGCCTGACAATTAGGCTGGATAACAGGATCCGAGCCAGAAACAGCTCTAAACCAAGGAATCATGGTTATTTCGATCCTGCCCCTGCTTTCGTTTTTTCTGCTCCCACAGAACCTTTTTCCAAGCCGAGGTCTAAGACCCAGTCTCTCCCTTTGCCAGTTCAGGCCTCTCATGCGGTAGAAACGGAAGCCGAACCCATGCAGGGTGGACATACGAGGCTAACTCCTGAGGAAAGGCTAAGACGTGTCAGGAGCAAGCTATGTATCTACTGTGGTGAGAGTGGCCATTTCATTGCTTCATGCCCAGCTAACACTGCATGAAAAGTGGGATTTTCGTCAATATGCGGCACTGTAGATTGTCGTGGAACTTCAGGTTAGCGGCAGTTTACGGCCATTTGCAGGCTTCGCCGAAAACTCCCGTAAATTGTCAGAAATTGACGTGGACTTTCTTAGGCAGTGTTCCCCCCATGCCTCCCCCCCATGGAATTCTAGGGGAGGCTTTAACATGTAAATGAACATGCTGTGAGCTACACAAATGCAAATCAGGGTTGCAGGGGGGGTTTTACTCCAAGTGACATTTTTCTAAAAGGTAAGAAAATCTCTGATACAAAGAGATCAGGCTCAGTATAGACTCTTACAATTTAGCTTGAATTGATTTATTTAACTAAAGTATAGAGACCAGAACAGATCTTTAGCTGACAGAGCAATACATTTAGAGCAGTAATTATTTAAAAAAAAATTGCATTAAAGATTGTAAGTGCGGCAAGCCTCACTAGTTTAGCCCCTTAAAGCTCTTTCGAACGCGACACTTTCTTCTTGAAAAAAGGAGGTCTTGAATCCGACGGTATTTTTTAGGTCTTTACTGAATTTAAAAGAAATAAAATAACAAGCAGATTCAAAACAAATAAAGTGACGGTCAAAAGACTGTGTTTCTCCTAAGGTGCCAAACTTCTATAAAGAGCAAGTCCTTTTTTCTTTCATAAACCAATTATTCGAAAACCAATCAAAAGGCACCACGTCATAAGCTTAACAACGATTCAATTATAGATGCTTATTAATTCCAAAAATGTATATATGGCTCCTACATTTTCCGGCTCCTAATTGACTATGTATTAGCATATCAATTACAAACTCAACTTAAACTGGAGCCATAGATATGCAAACAACTTAACAAAAACTTTTGTTTTAACTTGGTTACAAAACAATCTACTAAAAAGTTCTCTATTGTTTCATTCTCCTTGCAATAAGCACAATTTTGTAATCGGCCTTTGGATGATGCTCGTCTTCGTCTTGACTTCTGCACTCCGGACTGTCCCTTTGGAGTCTGGCATGACGTTTACGATTCTCCCCAACATCCAAGAATTTCTCGGAGATGATGAATCAGCAACTAGGACGACATCCCCGACCTTGAAGTTTCTTCTTAGGTCAAGCCATTTTTGTCGCTCCTGCAATAGAGGCAGGTACTCCTGTGACCATCTTCGCCAAAACAGATCTGCCATATACTGGACTTGTCTCCATCGACGGCAAGAATAGATATCCTCCTTGATAAACACACCAGGAGAAAAGGTAGGCTGTCCCTTCAGCAGAAGCAGATGTTTCGGCGTAAGAGGCTCAAGATCATTAGGATCGTCTGTGTTCATAGTTAACGGTCTTCCATTAATGATGCTCTCGACTTCACATAAAAGAGTCTGCAGTCCTTCATCATCCAGTATCTGTTGCTTAACAACGGAACTTATGACTTTTCTAACAGTGCGTATCTGGCGTTCCCAGACTCCTCCATGATGAGAAGCAGCAGGTGAATTGAAAATCCACTGTACTCCCTTTTGCATCATGGCGTCATTAATGCGAGAGTGGTCCAGCTCTTTCAAAGCCTCCCTTAACTCTCTCTCTGCTCCAACAAAATTTGTGCCATTGTCAGAACGAATGATGGAAACTTGTCCTCTTCTGCTTTGAAAACGACCCAGAGCGTTTATACATGAATCTGTATCAAGAGACTGAGCAACTTCAATATGCACAGCTCTGACAGTTAGACATGTGAAAAGCACTCCGTAACGTTTGACCTTGACACGCCCTCTTTTGACCTCAAAAGGACCAAAATAATCCACACCTGTGTTGGTAAAAGGTGGTTTATCAGGAAGCAGGCGGTCATGTTGCAGATCTGCCATTTTCTGTTGCCCTGGTCTTGCATGCAGTCTCCTACAGAGATTGCACTCTGAGATTACCTTTCTAACAGCTGCATTGGCTGCTGTTATCCAATATTTTTGTCGCATTCTGGCCAGAACATAATTTCTGCCACCATGTCCTGTCACTTGGTGGATATGATGCAGAATGAGGTTGGCTATTCTGTGATGTTTGTGCAGAATGGCAGGATGCTTGACTTCTTCTGGCATTTTCAATCTATTCAGACGTCCCCCTACTCTCAAAACACCATCTTGTAGGTATGGATCTAATCTGGAGATTGAACTAGTTCTGCCCACCTGTGTGCTTCCATGCTGCAAAGCTTTGATTTCAGCTGCATAAGCTTGTCTCTGACTGAACTTGATCAGCTCTGTTTCGGCGTTGGACAAATCTTCAACAGTGAGCCTTTTCTTTTCCAACTTTCTTCTAAACGTGATCATCTGTTGTTGAACAAAAGTCTCAACTTTCTCTGGTTCATTTCAGACTGTTGCACTTTTAGTACAGTTTCTTTTCTCTTTTTACTCAGATGTCTCAGAGTCTCTTTGAAGCGCAGAATCCAGGCAACGGCTTTTATGAGCTTATGCCAGCTGGAGTAATGGTCAATAAGTTGACTCATTGTCTCATCATTTCTCCATGGTTTTGCACACATCGTTGCAACTGTTGTCCTTACTTCATTCTGTTCCATTAACCTAGAATGTTTAGGTTGTTTTGGCCAATGCTCTTCATTTAACAGGAAACTTGGTCCTTGAAACCAAATTACACTTTTGATGAAGTTTTCAATTTTCAAACCTCTTGATGCCAGATCCGCTGGATTTTGTGAACTGCTCACATATTTCCACTGAGATCGGTCTGTCAGTTCCCTGATCAAAGAGATTCGGTTTGCCACAAACGTTTTGAAGCGAATGCTGTCATTTTCAATGTAGCTCAGTACTGTGGTACTGTCGGTCCAGAAGACTGATTTCTTCAGTGGTAGTTGAAGTTCTTCTCTCAGCATCCGATCCACTTTAACTGCAACCACTGCTGCCGTTAATTCCATTCTGGGAATTGTCATTTGTTTAAGAGGTGCTACCCTGGATTTTCCTATCAGAAATGACACTTGTGTTTCACCTCGTTCATTATTCAACAAAAGATATGCCACAACCCCATATCCATCCTGGCTAGCGTCGGAAAAGAGATGAATTTGTGCAGACTCTGTGGGTCCGAATGAAGCAGGCTTAACACATCTGCTCACACCTAGTTCAGAAAGCTTGTCGAGATCTGACAACCACCTTAGCCATGTCCGGCGTGACTGTTCTGAGATTTCTTCATCCCATCCTCGCTTCTCTTTACAAAGTTCTCTCAGAATAAGCTTAATAGGTAGTAGAAGTGGTGCCAAAAATCCTAAAGGATCATACACAGAGCTGGCAACAGATAAAATACCTCTTCTTGTGCATGGCTTGTCTGGCAGCTGAACTTTGAACTTGAAGCTGTCAGAACTTGTGCACCACTGAACGCCCAAAGCTCGTTCTACAGGAAGCTCATTGAGTTGCAAATCCGAGTCTTTTGCAACAGGTGCTCTTTCACTGTCAGGAATGGAGTACAACAGAGCTTTATTATTGCTCATCCACTTAGTCAAATGGAACCCACCACTTTCACACAATGTCATCAGTTCTTTTGCCAGTTTAACTGCTTCTTTTTCTGTTGGCACTGACTTTAGACAGTCATCTATGTAGAAGTTCTTCAGAACTGTCTGTGTCGCTTCTGCTGATGTATTTGTGACTCCATCTTCAGCAGTTCTTCTCAGTGCATATGAAGCACAACTGGGTGATGACGTGGCTCCAAACAGATGCACGCACATTCTGTATTCTGCTGCTTCTTTAGTTTTGTCACCATCTGGCCACCAAAGAAATCGCAGCAAGTCTGCATCTTCATCTGGGACTCTGACTTGATAGAACATAGATTCAATATCTGCCATCATGGCAACAGGCTCCTGTCTAAATCTGAGCAAAACTCCAATAAGAGTATTCGTGAGATCAGGTCCTTGCAGTAATTGATCGTTCAACGAAACTCCCTGATAAGATGCGGTACAGTCAAAAACAACTTGCAGTTTTTTCTTTTTTGGGTGGTACACTCCATGATGTGGAATGAACCATACTCGACCATCACTGCGACTCAGTTGTTCTTCAGGGACTCTTACAGCATAACCTTTTTTCAATATGTTGTCCATGAAAGCTTTGTAGTCTTGACAAAAGTCTGAATTTCTATTTAGCTTCCTCTTCAAAGAGTTAAGCCTTTGTTCAGCAATACCACGATTGTGTGGCATTATCACATTGTCATTTTTCAGAGGCAACTTGATGCAATAATGACCATCGATGAGCTGTGTTGATGTAGTTACAGCATGCATGAAATGCTTATCCTGCTGAGACAGTTCTTGCCTCTCCTCATACTGTCGCTCTGGGAAACTGTATTATATTGCTTCTCCAGCATGTCTTCAATGCTCAATACAGAAATACGATTGACAAGAAAATCTTGTATTTCAGTGAGACGTGATTCACTATTTTGACATCTGCTGACTGGTCCATTTACCACCCAACCCAGGGCTGTTTTCACGGCGTATGGTCCGTCATTCTGGCTGTTGACAATCTTCCAAGGCTCCATAGCCTTGTGCGCATTAGCACCAATGAGAAGTCCAATATCTGACTCTAAACTTGGAAGATGAACTTGTTTCAGGTAAGGCCATCTCTCCAAATCTTCTTCTTTTGGTATATTACCTTTTGTTGCAGGAATGTCTGGTTGCGTGTACACATCTGGCAACATGATGAAGTCTTGTTCATCAAGTCCACAAACATCTAAATCTGTAAGGACATAACTACAAACTTTCTGTTCCTGCGTCATGGTTCGAAGAAGGATTTTTTTCTTTTTTCCATGTACATTCAACTTTCTGGCCAGATCCTCAGTGCAAAAAGTTGCTGTGCTACCTTGATCCAGGAATGCATATGTCTTGATGATGGTTCTGTTTTTCTTGTGTCTTATCTGCACAGGCACAATGGGAAGTATGCATTCATTATCTCCGGCCCCAGTGACTTCACCTTTTTTATATCCAGTGGACACAAGAGCACTTGTTACTTCACTTGTGTTTTGTGGGTTGTCATCCACCTTTTCTTCTGACACAACACTCTGCTTCACCACATGAAGAATAGTTGGGTGCTTAAGAGAACAGTTGGAACATGAGGCCTTTTTTCTACAAGCTTTATATAGATGACCTGCTGTTAGACATCCAAAACAAAGACCATGTGACTTCAGAAACTGTATTCTGTCTTTCGAAGGCTTTTCTTGAATTTTGTTACAAACACTCAAAGCATGGCTATTCTTACAATAAAGACATGGACTTTGAAAAGCGCTGATGGTCTTGACTGAAGAAGTTGTTACATCACGCTGGCTCTTGGTGGTATCCTTTTCGGTGCAAGATGTATTCACAGCAAAACTGCTTCTCTTTTAAAAACCTTTTAGTTGGTCAGACCTTTTCTTCAAACTGCTCTGATTAGCTGGCGTGACATCCAGAATATCTCCAAAAAGCGGATCATTAGCAACCTTTGCTTGTTGGTAGATGAACTCTACAAGATCAGGAAATTTGGCTCGCGTTCCTTTTCTTTCTTGAATGCTGTAAGCATGGTTTCTCCACTTTTCTTTCAGTTTATATGGTAGTTTGTACAAAATGCTTTTCATGTTGGTTGGATTGTTCATCTCACTCATGTAGTCAACATCATTCACTGTGTTGGAACATCCAATCAGAAATAGTGCAGATGCATTCAGTCCTTTTCTGTCATCTGGTTTTATCTGAGGCCATTCCATAGCCTTTTTAATATATGCTGTGGCAATGGTCAACTCATCTCCATAGTGTTGATCAAGCAAAGCCCTTGCTTCTCTGTAAGCTCTATCTGGCTTCATGTGCTCACAGCTGCGTACGAGATCTAGTGGTTCTCCAGCCGTGAACTGTTAATAGATAATAGGGTAGATAGATAATATAGCCGATCTTGTTGGCTTTCAGTTTGGTTCTCAATAGCATGTTCAAAAGCTCTTATGAACGATCTATATGAAAGTGGGTCACCTGTAAATACAGGAATTTCTCTGTGAGGAAGTCGAGATATACTATGTTGTTTTATGAGCATCTCAGTATGTTGATTTTGTTGCTGTAGAACCCGGTACAGATCATCTGAAAAAGAATCAGAACATTGAGCATGTGTCGAAATCCCTTTAAAGCGAGACTTCCTTGATACTGGAGGATCAATATTTGCCTGCTGTTCATCATCTGACAACATTTATTGCCTTTCTGATTTGCTTGCAGAATAAACTGATTCAACTTTAAGTCTTGAAATAGCTTGTAAGGAATTAATCTCAGACTTCTGAGCTTCTTCATTTCCTTCATACACCTTTAATTTTGCGTCTGAAATGGCAAGCTTCGTTTCAATTTCTAGTTGCTCCTTTCTGAACTTAAGACGGGCTTCTTCCAATTCAATTGCTTCTTTCTTTTTCATTGCTGCTGCTCTTGCTAAAAGCGCTTCACGTTCTGCTTTAATTTTTAGCCGCATTGAACTTGTACTTGATCCTTGGGATGTACAGCTTGCAACCGAGGTAGCCTTTGAAACACTGTCATGTGGGTGCACATCTTCCTCTGGAGTGCATTGTGCATCTTTTATCCATTCTTTAACGCTTTGCAAGAAAAGTTTAAACTCATAATGTCTACCCTCGAACACATCTTGGTCTTCACGTTTATCTTCCTCACTTATCAGTTCACATAGTTCGTTATTAATGTGTTCATACTCTCTCAGGCATTTGACAAATAATGGTAAAGATTCTTCATTTATGAAATCAGCATTGCATTCATTCTGTTTCAATCTTTCAATGTTATTCTTCTCTTTTGTCAACTGTGACAGCTTTCCTCTTCTTTCTCCTTTTAATCTAATGATTCTGTCATCTCGAGCTCGTTCTGTGGGCTTTGGCTCCCTCTTCTGTCCAACCTGCGCAACTTCACCGTCGTCCTCCATTTAGTCCCGTTTTAATTTTCTTTTAATTCTTACACATAAACTGTGAGCCTCCAAACAGCTTCTTACTCTTCTAAAACGTTCACAAACATGTGTGACAAGAGTTCCTTTATGTGCAGGATTTCTATGTGTAGTTCACCGGGCTTTTCTAGTCGACACGTTCTGGCTTAGTCAGCAAGTTAGCTTAGCAACCGAGCTGATGCGGGGTAGCTTCTGTAGCCCTTGATAACGACGTGGTACTTACGGATTTTACCACTTCAACTCCGTTGTTTCCTTCAGCTGAATTGAATCTCCGTTCGTCTTTAAGTCCTCTTTTCATTTTGACTTAGTCTTGCAATGAGATAGTCTTTTGACTTGATGTAAGTGCGGCAAGCCTCACTAGTTTAGCCCCTTAAAGCTCTTTCGAACGCGACACTTTCTTCTAGAAAAAAGGAGGTCTTGAATCCGACGGTATTTTTTAGGTCTTTACTGAATTTAAAAGAAATAAAATAACAAGCAGATTCAAAACAAATAAAGTGACGGTCAAAAGACTGTGTTTCTCCTAAGGTGCCAAACTTCTATAAAGAGCAAGTCCTTTTTTCTTTCATAAACCAATTATTCGAAAACCAATCAAAAGGCACCACGTCACAAGCTTAACAACGATTCAATTATAGATGCTTATTAATTCCAAAAATGTATATATGGCTCCTATAAAGATAAAAAATAAAATGTTGTCTGTCAATATGCTCAATTCACAATTACTTAAGTGGAAAAGTTTCAAGAAATTAGTCTGAGATGATTCACTTTATAACATGGCGCATTGTTCTGTTGGAAGTAGCCATCAGAAGATTGGTACACTGTGGTCATAAGGTCCGGCCAGGTCAAGATCCGCAATTGCAATCGCACCAAACAGGAAAAAGAACATCGACAAATTCCGGTTCGTCAAATTAAAATATAGCAGCAACAGATCGGTGACTAGAAATTATAGCACAATTCTTATATATATATATAAAAAAAAACTAACACCGTTTATTTAAATGATTGGATCCAAACTATTGGTTAAACTTTAATCAAATCTATTCAAAAGAAACTTCTTATTACAGGAATGAAAAGAGATGCTGAGTTTGGGAGTAGAGAACAAGTTCATTCAAAAAAAGCAGTTTTGAATTATCCTTATCCCCATTTCAAAAATCTACAAATATATATATATATATATATATATATATATATATTTGGGCAGAAACTGAACATATGCTGGATGATGGTGGGATTTTTTTAATATGTCATATTAAATTAAGCGCTCACAGGGTTCATACAGGAATGAGTGACTCTAATTTAATGCTATTTTAATGCTATTAGAAATGATTTTAATGCCATCAACAAGAACCATGTACACAAGTTATTAGTGTACATGAAATATGAAGGAGCTGTAAGCAGAGTTCCATGACTCCTGTATGTATGTAAACACACACACACACATATATACGTATATATATATCCTCTAGCTTTTTCTCCGCCTGGAGCGATATAATATATCTGACGAAATTGTTTTTATAAGCATTTTTTATTAAGGAATTATAAATACTTCGATAAACATATTTAAATAATTTTAGTGCCAATTAAGGCCTTGATTAAAAAAAAAATGAATGAATTTTTAATTATTTTTATTGATCTGCGGAAACCCTGGTTCATCTCACGCATGCTCTCTACAGCGGAGGATGTATGCAATATGCTTTTCAAATAAAAAACAAAATCCTACTTTAAATATCAAAATGTACGGTTACCTGCGGGAACAAGTGAAAGTAGTGAGATATGTAGGTGTGTGGATGGACTATAAATTAAGTTTTGAAGTTCATATTCAGAAATTAATAGAAAAATGCAAAAAAGGAATAAAGGTGTTAAGATGCTTGTCAGGAGCTGATTGGGGAGCAAGCTGTCAGTCTTTGAAGAGAATTTATTATGCAGTGATTAGGTCAAACATAGATTATGGTAGTATAGTTTATAGCTCTGCGAATAAAACCTTACTTAATAAGATAGAAGTTATACAAAATCAGGCTTTACATATTTGTTGTGGAGCATTTAGATCATCTCCAGTAGTATCATTACTAGTTGAATTGGAAGAAATGCCACTTGAACAACGAAGGACTCAACTGAGAATGAGATATTGGGCTAGTGTAAAAGGACATAAAGAAAATCATCCGGTCAGACTTCTTCTGAAAGATTGTTGGGAATATGAATATAACGAAATACAAAGCTTTGGATGGGTAGTAAAGAAAGAGGCAAGCAGTTTGAATTTGAAAGATAATGTAATAACCCCAACTGTTCCAATACCGGCAATTCCCCCTTGGATGTTTTCTACACCAATGATCGATTTACAAATACAAAAAATAATGAATAAACGGGGGAAAAATACACCAACTGATATTATAGTACAACAACATTTAAGTAAAGAATATTATTCAGTTCTACAGGTATATACAGATGGGTCTAAGGAGCCAGAGTCTGGAAGAACAGCAGCAGCAGTATACATTCCGACATTCAAAATAAAAATTGCAAAAAGAATATCTAATCATGTGTCAGTATTTACAACTGAAGTATTAGCTATCATATTAGCACTACAGTGGATCGAAGAAGTTCAACCACTAAGAACTGTAATATGTACCGACTCAATGGCTACGCTAAATAGTCTTCTAAGTGGAAAATCTGAAACTAGGCAAGATTTAATATTTGAAGTATTGCAAAGTCTATTTAGAATAAGGCAGTTAAAAATACTAGTATACTTTCTCTGGGTGCCAGCACATGTGGGTGTAGATGGAAATGAGAAAGCGGACAAGCTAGCAAAGAAAGCATTAAATCATCAGCAAATAGAAATGAATGTATTTTTAAGTAAATCAGAAATGAAAACATTGATTACAATTGAAACTCGAAAGAAATGGCAAACGATATGGAATAATGAGTCAAAAAAGACATTTGTATCAGATTCAAAAGTTTATTGGAAAGGAGAGGAAAAGATGGAAATAGGAAAAAAGATATAATTATTTCAAGGCTAAGAATAGGTCACACAGCATTAAACTACAGTCTTTTTAAAATAGGGAAACATGAAACAGGAAATTGTGACAAATGCGGAGATCCAGAAACAGTACAACATATTATTTTTGAGTGCACTGCGTATGTAAGAGAGAGAATGAAGTTCATACAAGAGTTGAAAAAATAGGGATTAATGGGAATTCAATAAAAGCACTGTTAGGAAACGAGATAAGACAAACAAGAGTTAATGAAATATTATTCAAATATCTAAAAGATACAGGAACAATTAATAGGATTTAGTTATAGGATTCTTTTTTTTGGATATAGCGCAGTCTTCCAAAATTGTGCACTCCACACTCCAGATCAGTAGGTGGCGGAAATGCACCTTTTACGTTGGCCTGCCAATCCGCCATAAAACAACAGAAGAAGAAGAAGAAGGATGTATGCTTTGCTTTGTGCAGGCGGTCTGGAGCGTAGTATGCTCTCCACATACGTCAGATTCCGTTTCCGACAATTTGTGGCAGGACAAACGCGGACAAGCGCGGGTTGCAAATTGTCGGAAACAGACGAAATCAAGGGAGATGCGGGGTTTACGGGGACGAAAATCTCACTTTCCATGCAGTGTAAATCAAAAGCTGGGCCCGTCAAGGATCTGAGAGTTGACGGGCCATGTAAACTCTGAAAATCTCCTCACTATGCTTCTAGCCACATTATTCTCTCAGATCAAATCCACATATCTGCCTCATCATTCAGATGTGAACGGAATTTATAGCTCCAACTGGTACCTGCAGCTAACAGATGAAACTATTCCATCTAACCCAGCTCTCTGTGTTCCGCAATTGATGGAAACTTCACCAGGAAGAAACCCATCAAACACAACCCCTCGAGCTTTGATTTCAGGTAACCATCGGAAACTTTAACATTTTTAGAATTTCTCTGCATGTTCCCCTCTGGTCCTGTTTGATGCTGGAACGACATAACCGCCCATATGAACTGGACTGATCGTCATGTTGATACTTGGTCGACTCATAGCATGAAACGTCTCCGTTCAGTCTCCTAGAGTGAGGTCCTATAGGTGGGGCTCCTAGAGTGAGGGAGATGGACTCTCCTGACCTTACTCTCTGGTCCTATCTAGTACCATGATCTGGCTCCAGTCTTCATAAGCACGTGTCTGAACTGCACACCTGTGAGTTTGAGCTGTGTATCTGTATCTGAACCTAACCTGCTCTGTCCTCTCTGCTTTCAGGGCAGAACCTGTGAGTCTCCAAAATATTGGATTTTTAATCCTGCCTGCTCATTTCTGTTGAGTTCTGCATCTGGGCTGTAAGACCTGTAATCATGACATTAGGAACTGGTATAGAACTTATAATATTACCACCATGCAGAAAAGTACAACATTAGTGGGAAATTCTGCACAATTGTCAAGTTTTGTGCATTAATTTCAGTCTATAAATGGTAATTTGATCAGTTATCTGCTCAACCTTTATGGATCACAGAGAACCTCACAAAATGCAACAGCAAATTCCTGGATCCACTTGTGTAACCATACATCAGCATCATGTCAGCAAACAATTTAATATCATCTGTTTGTATTAAGACCAAGACTCTGCTGGACACGAGCCCACAGAATAAATAAGATTTATTTACAGAGAAGCAGAGAGGCAGAATAAATGATGCATTTGCAAAAGTCACGCGAACGTAGCAAAGTATTATCGTAGAAGTAAGCATGGGATCGTGTTGCAGTTCTCGTGGATTGATTGTTGGTAGCAGCCATTTCCCAGAGTCAGGACTCAGTAAGTCTGTGTATGAATGCAGTCCGTTTAGAAGCGATGCCGAGTACAGGGCCACAGCACAGATGCGTCAGCACAATCGACCTGCCTCGGAGGGAATGCTGCCAGTTACCTCAACCCCGAGGGAACAACGGACCGTTCCCGGGCTTTTTAATTTTTAGATACGCATGTGTTTGGATACGCGTTGTATATAGTTGTGTGTTTTAATAAAGCTCTTTCTTTGCATAAACAGCTTCCTGGCAAATGTTCATTTCCTGTATAAATTCATTCATGTCCTTGATGGTAGCCTAATAATTGCGTAGCAGTGTAGGATAACATAAATACACAGCATATGAATGAATAAATATATGAATGAATAAATAAATATATATTCATAAATATATATATATGTAAATTTATATGTAAATATATATATATATGCCAACCAATCACGAGCGACTTTACTTGTTTAAAAAGAAGTGGTTCCGTCCAATACTCAGTAAGAAAATTAAAGCCTGGCGTGGCCACGTGTGGTTTTGCTGCCAATCACGAGCGATTTCACTTGTTTGAGAATAGTGGTTTCAGCCAATACTGAGAAGGTTATTCAAGCCAGACCTGGCCAGCCGCGCGGGTTTGCTGCATTCATATGCTAATTAGGGCCATTAGTACAGCTGATCGCTCTCCACATACGTCAGATTCCGTTTCCGACAATTTGTGGCAGGACAAACGCGGACAAGCGCGGGTTGCAAATTGTCGGAAACTGACGAAAATCAGGGAGATCTGCGGGGGTTTACGGGGACGAAAATCTCACTTTTCATGCAGTGTAAATCAAAAGCTGGGGCCCGTCAGAGGATCTGAGGAGTTTGACGGGCCATGTAAACTCTGAGAAATCTCCTCATCTGATGCTTCCAGCCACATTATTCTTCTCAGATCAGAATCTCACATTATCTGCCTTCATCGATTCAGGATGTGAACGGAATTTAATAGACTCCAACCTGGTCCTGCAGCTACAGATAGAAACTATTCCTCTAACCCAGCCTCTCTGTGTTTCCGCAATTGATGGGAAGAAACTTCACCAAGTTACCCACCAAACACAACCCCTCGAGCTGTTGATTTCAGGTAACCATCGTGAAACTTTAACATTTTTTGTTTTTCCCTCTGCATGTTCCCCTCTGGTCCTGGGTTTTGAGTGGCTGGAACGACATAACCCCCATATGAACTGGACTGATCGTCATGTTGAGTCTTGGTCGACCTCATGTCATGAAACGTGCCTCCGTTCAGGTCTCCTAGAGGTGAGGTCTCCTAGAGGTGGGGTCTCCTAGAGGTGGGGGGGAGATGGACTCTCCTGACCTTACTTCTGTCCCTTCTGAGTACCATGATCTGGCTCCTGTCTTCAGTAAGGTCAGTGTCTGAACCTGCAAACCTGTGAGTTTGAGCCTGTGTATCTGTATCTGAACCTAACCTGCTCTGTCCTCTCTGCTTTCCAGGGCAGAACCCTGTGAGTCTCCAATAAATATTGGACTTTAATCCTGCCTGTCTGTTCTGTTGAGTTCTGCATCTGGGCTAGTAAACCTGCTACATCATGACATTAGGATATTGGTATAAACCTTATAATATATTACCACACATGCAGAGAAAAAGTACACTTAGTGGAATATTCATGACAAATTGTCAAGTTTTGTGCATTAATTTTCAGTCTATAAATGGTATTTGATGTCAGTTATTCTGCTCAACCTTTACTGGATCACAGAGAACCTCAACAAAACTGCCAAGCAGCAAATTCCTGGATCCACTTGGTAGACGCACATCAGGCATCATGTAAGCAAAACAATTTAATATCATCTGTTTGTAATTAAGACCAAGACATCTGCTGGCACTGGTCCCACAGAATAAATAAAGATATTTATTTACAGAGAAGCAGGAGAGGCAGAAATATAAATGAATGCATTTTACAAAATGTTTCTATGCGATTAACGTAGCAAAGAATGATTTAATCTAATGTAGATATATATTCCCATGGTAGAACGTGTCTATTCTGACAGATCTACTTCTGTACAGGTTTAGCATTCTGCTTGTTGGTAGGAAGCATTTATTTCTCAGAGGGTTTTAATTCACTTCATAAGCATTAAAGGAGCAGCTTCCCTCCTTTAGGCCATGCTGGTTTTTACAAGATGACCTTTAGGCGACCGGCTCTTCTTCATGTGTTTTTCCAGCGGCCTTAATTCTGACTTGTCATAATGGATATACCTCTTGCCATTTTTGCAATAACATTAGTAATATGTTTTTTCAATGATAGACTAGAGTCAACTGTTACACCCAGCAGTCTGGTCTCATGCACCTGTTCAATAACTGCATTGTTAATCTTAATGTAAATTACAGGATTCTGATTAGTATGATAAAATCATGCAGTTAGTTTTTACAGTATTTAATGCCAGTTTATTTGATTTGACCCAATCTACTACATATTGTAATTCTGTATTTAAAACAGTTTCTAATTCCGTTTGTGTATTTGCAGATGTATATATAGTTGAATCGTCAGCGTGCGTGACAATATTAGCCTTATGTAAAATATATGGTAAATCATTAGTAAAAATAATAAATAATAATGGACCCAGACAACTACCTTGGGGTACTCCACATGTAATATTTCTGATACCTGAAAGACTGCCGTTAAAAAACACTGTCCCCTGAAGCCGGTGACCTCACAAACATTACTCAAAACACCAAATTAAGCCTAATAATCATTGTGCTCCTTTGTAAAAAAAAAATTAACCGTATTTATCCAGTGAAACCAGCTAAATAAAACCAATGTTTTATGGACTGTAGAACTTACATTGCGTATGGTTTGTTACGTATTTTCAGTTTATTCACAGCTCTTGCTTAGAAAAACGGACCTATTTTTCTATATTCTTAGAGTTAATTGTTTGATGGTCATTTTTGCTCTCAAATACAAGAACTGTAATTTCTCTTGTTGGTGTTATGTGTAAAAATAAAAGTCATTAATTGTTTCTGGGCGTCTAAAATCCTACCTGTCAGGAGGCATGCCTGATTAAAAAGAACAAAACAGTAATAAAAAGTCACTCAGTGGGTCTATATACTGTAACCCACCCTGCAGGGGGGTAAAAAGCAGATCTCTGCTGGTTTAATCCAGACCATAATCTCCTGATCAGTTCTGCCTTCAGAGGCGGTCTGCAGCGTGAGTCATTAGGCACCCAGACCATAGAAGGAGCCGTTAAAACGAGACCACCAAGATCAGGAAGATAGAAACACAGCTTATAGAGCGTCTTTCACAACTACACCTTATGGACACATTCTTTGGAGGACCAGAATGTTCAAATTCTGGACAACGAGGAGGACAGGTGGTTTGAGAGGAAGGAAGCCATCTATGTTAAGAAAGAAAAGACAACCTTAAAGGGGGGGGGGGGGACTCAGGTTTCAGAAACCTTCAAAGCAGCGATAGAGTTGATTCCTCCCCGCTATCATCGCAGCCCCAACCCCTTTACAGGAGTTGGCTATCCCAGGGATTGCTGGACTTTTTATTGCATTCCAGCTGTTGGTGAACCAGAGGGGAGGCTAACCAGAGGATTTGTTTCTCTACCATTCATTACAGTAAATCTTTTTTTTTAAAACACCCAACTGTCTGGCATCTAATCTGTGCATGACGGGATGGCTAACAGAGGAGCTGTGACATAAGAACCGGGCCTTCCAAAAAGTCGCCATCTTTTTTTTCCAAAGACTGTATTGCAAGGGTGTAGGTTTGATCTGAACTCTGGTAGGGACACTATTGGCCGGGTGTCATTGGTGCTATGCCATATGCCCTTTTTTATGCTGGATGTGAGCATCCGTACTGATTAGAGGAATTCATTGTTTAAAGAGAAAAGCAGCATTTTGCTAAATTAATAAAATGTTATAAGCACTACACTCACTAGATGCTGTTTATCAATGTTTGAAGCATCAGCGGCTCTGATCAATGTGGAATTAGGACTTTTTTCCACTTTGAAAATGGTTTCATTTGAACCACTAAGACAGAAGGTACATACAGTATTTACTTTTGAAGATATAGAATTGTGCAGAGTTAAACCCCACTCTTATATTTTTACCTACTATGCTCTCTCTGTATCAAGCAATAATACATTCATTAAAATATTAACCTCACTATAAAAGTTGAACATCTGGGCTGTAGTTACTCTGTGTCGCACATTTCATGTATTTTATCTGGGACTGAAAAAATGAATCATATTACCGTATTTTCACGACTATAAGGCGCATATAAACGTCTTTTTTGTCCCTCAAAATACGCGGCGCCCTATAGTGCGGCGCGCCCTATGTGTGTTGTTACTGCGGACGTTGTTGAGACCGCCATGAGAACGTTAAAGGGGGAAGTGTGGGCGTGGATTGTGTCTAAAAGAACAGGTATGTGCTTCATGCAGAACTCCTCATCTCCTCATGGAGGAGATGATGAAAGCGTGGCTGAGGGAGGTGAATGTAAGGAGACCAGGTGGTTTTTTTCCACGCATCACCATCGCTGTTAATCTGTGACTCCATGCGTGCCCATCTCACAGCCGATGTGAAAAACAAGGTGAAACAAATGAACGCTGTGCTCGCTGTTATTGGTCTGACAAAGGAACTCCAACCGCTCGACATCGGTGTGAACCGGCCGTTCAAAGTAAGGCTGCGTCTGCTGCTTCATTTCTGCTGCTTGTACCAGTTATTTGTGATGCGCGGCCCTATTTTTAAATACGCAGTAGAGGTAAAAAAAACCTTTTTTTTTCTTTTATAAAACGAAATATTGTGAGTCAGCCAGGAGTTCTGAGGACTGCTGGAAAAATGGGCAAATAAAGGCTGTAAGCATCAACATGTCTGATTCTTAGCCACAGCCAACTAAAAAAGGAAATGTGAGGGTTTCCTTTTTACCGACATTTAATTGCTGTTACTGTTTTCATTTTTTGACGACCCTTTGAGGAAGTTCAGGTATAATTATTAGCAGGTGTTATTTCTCTTATAGAGGAAAACAACAAGAAATGGCGTCTAATCATCTGCTGTTTTTCGTTTAAAAGCATAATTAGGGTTTCACATAATAATAGTAATTTAATTGACTATATCTACTTCTAGAAATAGGATAAAGACAAGAACAAACCAACCTATTCTCATTATGAGTTCGTATGAAATCGTACGAAAAGCTATGCACCGTAATTTCGTACGTTTTGGATGTTTTTTTCGTCACATGCGCATCTGACGCACCATTCACGAATATAGAATCTAAATTACAATTAGCCCTAACCCTGACCCTAACCCTAAGATATAAAACAGCAAGCAACGTAGTTAGAGACATGAATAAGTGCTGATTGCACTGTTTTTCCCATTTTTACGTCCGTCCGCGGATCTGCTTTTTTTTTCTGTCTGCCAGCGAATGCGCACTGATGTGGTTTTTTGAGGAAAAACGTCCAAAACGTACAAAATTACGTTGCATAACTTTTCGTACGATTTCATACGCACTGATAATGAGAATAGGTTGAACAAACAGAGGAAGAATATTAATTGATTTTATCTTACATAGATTTCCACACAGTCTATAAGTAAATCAGTTCAAATATTAATGTCTGGTAAAAATGCTGGAAACTGGCTGTTTATTTAGGATATTGTTACATTACAGATAAGATAGTGTTATATTGTCTTTTATAATTGTTAGAAGTGATTTTAGATTTGAATAAACTTAGGCTCATTCTCAGTGTTTTGCTTTATAGATGATGCCACTAAAAGAGAAAACAGACATAAGGAGCTATTTAAACAGTCAGACAGTAGCAATATAGGACGATGATAAAAGGTTGAGATATATTTTCAATGTTGTGCTCCAAGCACACTTGGACTAGAAAACAGCCAATCAGAGAGAGAGAAGGCGGAACCTAAGGCAGAACAGCCAATGAGAGTGGAGTTAAAGAGCGCAGCACAGTTCCATGCGCTGCTAGGTGAAAGGGACAGGAGAGAGCAGGCAGAGGAGCTGCGAGAGGAAAAGAAGCTGCAACAACTACTGCTGGAAATTAGCAACATGTTGCTCACATCCCATTATTGGCAGGGACAATTAGGACGGTTCTAAATGTTGGTAGGGACATGTCCCCATGGTCCCTATGCAAACCTACGCCCATGCTGGAATGGAAGATTTTCAAAGAGTTTTTCTATATCATTCTCCTTAACAGAGCTCTGTGATTTATAGAGCTTCCTATCGTCATTTCCTAAAGTCTCATTCATTTATTAACGCACCCTTCTCATGATAAACTGATGAGATTGAAATACGGGTTTGCTGTTGTTTCAGTTTAAGGGTGAGCAATTTTCCTGCCTAGTCTCCTGCTTCATAAAATTGTTTCCGCAACAAGAAGAGGGCCTATGAATTTTCCTCATAGAGAATCGTTTGTTCTTCTCTTTAACATGCTCCTTTTTTTTTTTTAAACAGCGTCCTGTCTGGCCATGTGTCAATAAGATTAATAGTCTTGATGCCAGTAAGAGCCTAACAGATTTTACTTTCACCAGTGGAGCAGTACGGCTTTCGCCATAGTGTTCCGCTTGTTTCATGCATATAAAAAGCTTTATTATAATCATGCAGGGAGTTTTACAGATTCTATGGACACTGCAATGGAAGTAGAACAGGAAGGAAAAACAGGAAAAAGGAGAAAAGATGAAAGAAAGAGGAGATAAAATGGAGATAATGATAAAACATTTTCAGTCTGCTTCATCGCCTGCAAAGAGATGGAAAAAGAACAGAACAACCAACAGACATGGTACGAGACATACGATAAAGTATCACCTAGATACTTTTTACCTTTTTCCTTGACTTTTATGAACCTTTTCGATCAGATCCCAGGGGTTTGTTTTTTTTATATGAGGGGAACCCGGAGTACCCGGAGAGAACCCACTAAAGGGGGGGCAGACTAATTAAAAGAGACAAAATCAAATCAGATGGGACAAAAAAAGAAAGAAAAGACCAACTAAAACAGGTGGGTGAGAGAGACTAAATTCTAAAGGAGGGAGGGAGGAATGGTTTCATGGGATCTTGGCGAGGACAACAGGTCTCCCAGCTTTGATCCCACGTCTGGGTATCTGAGGGGCACGATGCATGGGTGGCAAAAAACTGGATTTCATTCCAGGCAGCACGCCGCCCCGGTTTTGGACGGCCTGTTTGTATCGGATGAACCGTGTCTCTTTCGTGTCATAGTGCCTGAATTGCTTGATGTAAGGTTCCTCTGAATCCTCATGGCTTCCTGGGCTCTGAATTTCCCTGCCTTCTGCTTTCAGCCTTTGTTCTTCTTCCCGGTCCAGTTCAGCCATCCAGCGGTGTCTAATCTGAGGCGCTTTAACCTCAATCTTTTCCTTTTCTTTCTTTCTTAGGATGCGCTTCTCTGCCGCCATAGCCATGTTCTCTGCTTGGCATTTGACGTCATATTGGTATTTCTGTTGCTTCTTTAGTAGCTTTTCGTTGTTGTACATCCTATCCATGTCGAACACCCGACGGTCTATCTCCTTCTCTTTCTTCCTTAGCGCATTTCTCACCAACTCGTTTTCTCTAATTTGCCCGACCAGCGTTTCCTTGTACAATTTCTTCTTTGCCCATTTCTCCTGCTCTTCTCTTATCTGGAGTTGACGAAATTCCTCCAATTGTTCGGCCTGCAATAGCTCGCATTTTCTATCTAAAAACGCCTGCTTTTCTTCTTCCTCTTTTCTGAACTTTTCCATAATCTTCCTGGTGGCTTGGATGTTGCTGTTTTCCTGTTTCAGTCTCAGTTTCTCATCAAATTCTCTCTTTCTTCTGTCTAGAACTGCAGCGTAATTGTCGTCTCTAGGGCTCACCTTCTGCGGGTCCTCGTCAGCTCTTTTCAGCTTTTCCCTTCCCGGCGTTTTGGGCCTCGGCCTGTCCCAACATTGCCTCTCCCGCCGATGAAGCATCTCTTTTTCCTTTTTCATGACTTTCGCTGTTATTTCCTCTTCCCTCTCAGCCCGTCTCCTTTCCTCTATTTCTATCACCCGTTGGTAATCCCTTTCCACTTCTTTCTGCTGCATCTGTTCGGCCAACTCCTCGGCCCGTTTCTTCTTATTCATTCTCCTCGATTCAATGGCATCTAACTCTTCCTGACGTATTTTGGCCAGAGTTTTCCCGTCGCAGGTTCTAACAGCGAGTCTCTGTTCTTGTTGCCTCTTCTTTTGTTCTTTGGCCATCTCGGCGTTGTATTCCGCCACCTGATCCGTTGTGAGTCGTCTCTTTCGGGCGATCTCGTGCCGGTCTTGCTTCTTGAGGATTTCTCGGTTCTTCTCCAGAATTGTCCGTCTTTTCTGTTCTTTGGCCTTCATCATTTCAACATAACGCTCCTCAATTTCTTTCTCTCTTTCCCGTTTCGCTAGCTCTTTCTCTGCGCGGTGTTTGTCCACTCTCGCTTTAGCAATTTTTATTTCTTCCGTGTGTTTTTTGGCAACACTTCGGTAGTTTTTGTCGATAATGTCTTGCCGCGTTGGGACTACCGTGTCCTTGCCCGTTCTTTCCCAATAGCCCCTCGAGGAGAAGTGGGTTCCATTGTTTCCTGCCATTCTAAAACGATGAGGAAATCTTAAGAATTTAACAAAACACAATGAAACCAAATTCACAGAAGAGAGTGTCAATAGCAGGTGTTTGTCCAACGATGGTCCGGATCGGAATGATCTGAGCTATGGTAAGTGATGACATCACTCTTAGATCTGTTCTAAGCCCCGCCCATGGGAGGGCATTTCTGGCCCCGCCCATATAAAAGATTCTCTTTTTCTTTTTCCCTTTGATGGAACACTGACTGTTTTTGCCTTTTTTTTCACTAAAAGGACATATGGACAAAAAAAACAAAAACAAACATTGTTTGAT
The DNA here is from genome assembly GCF_016077235.1 of Cyprinodon tularosa. NCBI lineage: Eukaryota > Metazoa > Chordata > Actinopteri > Cyprinodontiformes > Cyprinodontidae > Cyprinodon > Cyprinodon tularosa. The sequence goes on from NW_024039403.1 coordinate 337,985, forward strand.
ATTGACGACTGCATAAGTTAATGTTTAAATTAGGTATTTGTTAACAGAAAAAAATGGAAAAGTTAAGTTTAATGTTATTAATTTTCTATTTTTTTTTTTTTTTTTTTATTAACTGTGTATCATTTATTTGCTCATCAGGAGATCATACATATATTGATGTTACATTGTACAAAGCTTACATGACTTCTCCAATTTTTTGTTTTCTTTTTTACACAGTTTTTTTTTTTTCCCCTCCCCCCCCCCTTCCCTCTTCCTTCCCTCCTTCTCCTCCCCCCATATTCCCTCTTCCCTTCCCTCCTTCTCCTCCCCCCACATTCCCTCTTCCTTCCCTCCTTCTCCTCCCCCCACATTCCCTCTTCCCTTCCCTTTCCCCATAGCGAACTTAAATCCCTGTATAAACATAACAAAAACAGGACCAAATAAGTATAATTACATTAAAAAAGAAAAGAAAAAAGGGGATACATTAATACGGAGCCCCTCTGATGACATGGTCAAAAAAAAATTTAATTGTGGCCACGAAGTAGTATTTCGTGGCCACGCAATAAGTATAACGTGTGCACGAAATACTACTTCGTGGCCACGCAATAAGTTTAACGTGCGCACGAAATACTATTTCGTGGCCACGCAATAAGTTTAACGTGCGCACCAAATACTTATTAATAATATTATCATTCCTGGACAACTGGGTAAGCAAATCGAGCGCGCCTTCTCTAAGGTCTAAGGCGCGCTCGATTTGCTTACCCAGTTGGTCTCCGCCAGTCACGTGACATTTGTTGCTGAGACGCCATTTGAGGTGGAAAAGGCGTAGGGTAAACAACCGCAGCATAGCTAAACGAAGGACTAAAGGCCCTTTTACATACAGTAACAGCCTGTCCAAGATAAGTCATTACAGTTAACATAAGCCTGAAAACAGGGGCGGATTTATTGATATTAATAAGTATTTCGTGCAAACGTTAAACTTATTGCGTGGCCACGAAGTAGTATTTCGTGCGCACGTTATACTTATTGCGTGGCCGCGAAGTAGTATTTCGTGCGCACGTTATACTTATTGCGTGGCCGCGAAATACTACTTTGTGGCCACAATAAAAAATTTTTTTTGTCCATGTCATCAGAGGGGCTCCGTACATTAACAACCAAAAAATGAAAATAATAATGATGGGATGGAGCAGGGGTTGGACGGCATTGAGAAGCTAAAAGGCTACAACTCTTCACTCAATTAATGTGTAAATTTAAGTCACATGACATGAAGGGTCAATCATATCTATCTATACATTATAAAGGCAGAGATTTTATGTATGTCATAAGAGGTGCCCACTTGTGAGTAAATTTTGCTGAATTACCTTTTACTGTTAATAGAATCTTTTCCATCTTTAAGCATGATCTAACAGTATTAAGCCACTGAGAATTAGATGGAGGTATAGGAGACTTCCAACAGAGTAAAATGCATCGCCTGGCAAGGAGAGAACAAAAAGCCAAGACCTCCCCCTGCAGGGGCGACAGATTAATTGAGGTCCCTGGAACTCCAAAAATGGCAATTAGTGGGTCGCTTCGGATCTGGATTCCAAAAACCCCTGAGAGAGTGGAAAAGACATAGTCCCAAAATTTTTGTAAACTTGGGCAAAAGAAAAACATATGACTTAAGTTGCAGGGAGAGGTCCGGCACCGGTCACACTGGTCCAAAATCGAAGGAAAAATTTTAGAAAGATGGGATTTTGAAAAGTGGACTCTGTTTATCACTTTAAACTGTACAAGCTGTAACCTGGCACATGGTGTGCTTTGGCGTATACTGAGAGTAACTTTATCCCACCATGAATCGGACAGTTCAACACCCAATTCACGTTCCCAAAGAGTTCTGGATTTACCCGATGAGTCGGGGTCTAATTTTCTATTTTTAATGGAAATTAATGTAATTTGTTATTTCTACCAATTAAATTTTTGCCTTTTGGTATATAACATTTATTTAAGTTAATTTAGAACCAAAATGTGTTATTTATTTTTTACATTTGGAATTGTTTGGAGTAAGTTCTTAATTGTTAGATCCTCCCATTACTTTGAGTGATTTTTAAATTTTTTTTATTGTATTTTTTATTTTTTTTAACAGTGTCCTGTCTGGCAATGTGGCAATAAGAATAATTGTCTTGATGCCAAAAGGAGCCCAACAGATTTTACTTTCACAAGTGGAGCAGTATGGCAGAAATGCCAATCCCCCCCCACAAAAAAAAAAACACGGCAAGCAGAAAAGCCCCCACAATGCGACAGTGGACACCAGACACCGACCCGCCCGCAACCGCTCCCCCCACCGTAAAAAAATTTAATAAAACAATTTATTAATTAATTAATTAATTAATAAAATTCAAATAAATAAAAATTCCACTATGCAAGAGGAGAAATGCGAGCGGAAAAACCAGAGCCCAAAACAAGACCCAAGACCTGCACCTCACCATGCCGTGCAGCTCCCCTCCCCCCCGAACCGATACCACAGAACCGGCATCGAAGCGAAGGCACCGGCACCGAAAATCCCCGGACAACACCCAGCCCCACCCCGAAGTGAGTCCAGTCCCGGGCCCCAAGGATCCAAGGCCCCAGGGGACGCCCGACCCCAGACAGGAGCCTTAGCAAAGCCCCGGCCGGCCGGGGCCAGCGGAGAGGCCACCAGGAAATGAGCCAGCAGCCCCCCGGGCATCCACCCCCAGACCCCGAGCTCCACCAGTGCACCGGTGAGCCACGACGCCAGCCAGCGGAGGGAGAGCAGGACGGGGGGAATGGGCTCCGCACTTAGCAGAGACTTGAGATGTATTTGGAAGAGGGGGCAGTTGAGACCCCAACCTGGGAGAGAGAAAAAAAAATTAAATAAATAAATAATAAAAAATAAATAAATAAAATAACAACGCGGACACACATTCACACATAACACTAACATCCAATAATACCAGGACCAAAGACCCGGCGGCACCGGTGGTTGGTCCCGGGGCTATCGGATGACCCAATAAGTGAACCTAAAATCTGGATGGGGGGGAGGGGAACGGCGACACCGCCACACCAACCCATCTCATTCCTGCTTTGAGCCCGGCCCCCCACCCCACACATGGACCGTAAAGCAATATTTATGGGTATTTAGCGTGTTTTAAGAAAAAAAAACCTGTAAATGACGTACTTCACAAACAAAAGGCGCACGCATAACAGCTCATTTTACAAAAGAAAAATAAATGGGAGGGAACTGCAGCTTATCTGGCATCCGAAGAGGAAGACATTTTTTGTAAAACTACCTTAAAACGTAAAAAAGGCCGTGCTGAAATGAAGTGGACATCACAGCAGAGAAAAAAAGATGCACTTCAGGCCAATGAACTAAATCTTAAACACTTTGTAAACACAAGCCCATCATCCCCTCCACACTTTTCCCTTGACTTTTTTCTTCCCCTCCAAATCTTAACCCCCCCTTGTGGTCATCCTGGCACATAACCCCATTATCACGCATCACATTTAGCTGAAGCTAAATACACCACGCGTGGAACTGAAACAATGCCAAACAAAGTTCATTTATACAGATAACGTCAACATTCCACGATAATGTCTGGTGACCAATCTATATCCTGTTGGTGTTGATGAACGAGCCCAGGCAAGACCCCACTTTGTAGTCATTAGACAGCATGGGATTAATTTCCACTGTTATGCTGATGATACCCAGCTATATCTGTCTATAATCCAGATGAAGCTAACCCATTACATAGATTACAGGCATGTCTGAAGACATAAAAACCTGGATGACTCTTAACTTTCTGCTTCTGAATGCAGACAAAACAGAAGTTATAGTCTTTGGACCAGAGTCTCTGAAAAAGAAGCTGATTAGTCAGTCACTTCATTTGGATGGGATTAAACTGATTTCAGATAATAAAGTAAAAAAATCTTGGTGTTATTTTTGATCAGGACCTGTCATGTAAATCCCAGATCAAAGAGGTTTCTAGAATTTCCTTCTTTCATCTGAGGAATATTGCAAAAATGAGCAATCCCCTGTCCAGGGGTGATGCTGAGAAACTAGTCCATGCATCTGTTACTTCAAGGCTGGACTATTGTAATTCTTTACTATCAGGAAGTCCACAAACTGTAGTTAAAAGCCTTCAGCTGATCCAAAATGCTGCAGCCAGAGTTCTGATGAAAATGAAAAAGAGAGATCATATCTCTCCTATCCTGGCTTCTCTTCATTGGCTTCCTGTTAAATCCAGAATAGAATTTAAAATCCTCCTTCTCACATATAAAGCCTTAAATGGCCAAGCTCCATCTGATATCAGAGATCTGATTGTTCCTTATGTTCCTAACAGAGCACTTCGCTCTCAATCTGCAGGTTTACTAGTGGTTCCTAGAATTTCTAAAAGTAGAATGGGAGGCAGATCTTTTAGTTATCAGGCTGAGAGTTGAGGGTCCGGGCAGAAGTCAGGGAGAGGACGCCCTGCCTGGATCTCTGATGAGGAGGTGAAGGATCCGGGTAGCTGACGGGCCGAGAGCCGGGGGCCTGTGGACGCGGACGGACGGTTGATGGAGGATCGGATGTAAGGAGAGGGGAAGGGTGGATGGGAGTTCCACTACGGGAGCCCGGATGCTCGCTCCCTCCCTGGATGCTTGGGAGTGGATGTAGAGCTGGTGGGATGGAGCGGGGTCGGTCTGTGGCGAGGTAAGCTCCTGCTCACCGCGCCTTGTTCATCCGTCAGAGGAAAAATCTCCCAGGAACACAGCTGGATTATTATTATTATGTGAAAAAGGATTATCTAAAGGATGAGGTCGTCTCTCTCTTCAGATATCAGACTGTGATGCTATCTGAAAATAAAAAGTTTGGTAAAGATTTGTTTTTCCACCTGTTTTCATGTTCTTTCTTATTAAAAGCTTTACCCAAATCAGGGTCTGACAGCCGAAAATCGTCCAGATCGGAATCTACAAATAGATGGAAGAATAAAGTAGAGCTTTTAAAATGTGAGGAAAGAAGCAGATCTTGAGGAAAGTTTGGATTTAAATGTAATATTGTAATATTGCTTACTTCGCCTCATGGTTGAGAGGCGTCTGAAACGGGTTGAAAAATGGCGTCCCTTGGACCTGCGGCCTTTTGTAGGACCAGCAGCAGATACCCTATAGAATCGTCCGATCAGCCCTTTAAGCAGGGCAGCTTGGTGTAATAGGAGATTCTCACATCTCAGCATAATAAGAACCAAGTTCAGACCGTGTCTGTCAGACGCTCATCTCTCCGCCATGATGCACGTTCACCTGTCAAGGCAGACCAAAGACACGTTTGACCCAAAGCAGGCTGTTGACCTGTGGATGGACACAGCTAATGGGAGGCTAAACCGAGGACAGGGAAGAGCATCTGCAGGATCATTTCCCACGCAGGAGTCTGAAGCAGAGGACAGTGGGACAGAAAGTGAGGAGGACTGAGCTTAATGAGACCAGGCTCCCTATGGGGTGAGGACCAAACCCCATCTCCTGGTACAGCCCTGCACGGAACGTTACCCTGGCCATAGGAGCACTGTCGACGCACAGCGCCCCCTTCTGAACAGGTTTAATCAGAAGGAAGGCTGAGTCCGTTATTCTGAGCACCATTGTCACCATCTGGTGGTCAAAGGTGGGAAGAGCTGATTTAAAGGAGACCTGCAGAGGCTTCACTAAAACTCTGCCAACGGCGACTTTAACGTCATAAGGGCTGGTTATCCTCCCGCGGCAGTGTGTCACAGTTAGCCTGTGGCAGGTATGATGCAGAGATTTTTGATTTATGCCCGATATTGACTGCGCTGTTATTCCACGCCAAAACACCAGAGGGCCAATCAAGAACTAGCTAGCATTGTGGGTGTCCGTGTGTCGGTTTGACGAGCTTGTTCGCCGTCTACAACCCCTCATCCAACGCCGGACGACACACAGTTCACCTGTGAGTGTTTCCCAAAGACTGGCCGTGGCGCTGCGCGTTTTGGCTTCGGGTGCAAACCAGCAGACCGTCGCACAGAGCTAGCGTCCTGTGCGGTGTCTGGGATAGAGCCCGAGGTGAGCCAGGCGCTGTGGGCGGAGCTAGCGTCCTGCACGGTGTCTGGGATAGAGCCCGAGGTGAGCCAGGCACTGTGGGCGGAGCTAGCGTCCTGCGCGGTGTCTGGGATAGAGCCCGAGGTGAGACAGGCGCTGTGGGCGGAGCTAGCGTCCTGCGCGGTGTCTGCGATAGAGCCCGAGGTGAGCCAGGCGCTGTGGGCGGAGCTAGCGTCTTGCGCAGTGTCTGGGATAGAGCCCGAGGTGAGCCAGGCGCTGTGGGCGGAGCTAGCGTCCTGCACGGTGTCTGGGATAGAGCCCGATGTGAGCCAGGCGCTGTTTCATACGATGAATGGGGGGGGGGGGGGAGCGTGTAACACTAGATGGTTCTCTACCACGTGACCACGGCGGTTAAATGAGAGTGAAACTACCTCGAAGCAGAAAGATAAGGAAAGCAGGAAAGGAAGGAAAGCAGGAAAGGAAGGAAGGCAGGAAAGGAAGGAAAGCAGGAAAGGAAGGGAAGCAGGAAAGGAAGGAATGGAAGGAAAGCAGGAAAGGAAGGAAAGGAGGAAAGGAAGGAAAGCAGGAAAGGAAGGAAAGGAAGGAAAGCAGGACAGGAAGGAAAGGAAGGAAAGCAGGAAAGGAAGGAAAGCAGGAAATGAAGGAAAGAAGGAAAGGAAGAAAAGGAAGGAAAGCAGGACAGGAAGGAAAGCGGGAAAGGAAGGAAAGCAGGAAAGGAAGGAAAGGAAGGAAGGAATCCCACTGTCAGCTTCCATCAGAGCAGAGTTCTTCTAACCAGCACAGGTCAAACATCAGCATCAGGTCCAGGTTCCTTCCTTTCTGCCCGTCTCTCCCGAGCGCAGCGCCTCATTAAAGCATCAAATAGAGCAGTGGATGGTTTTACTTTGAGACGACTTCCAGTCCGGGAAGGGAGCGGGTAAAACGAGCGGATCCGTTTTCCCCGGGTTCCGTTCTCTGAAGCGTTTTAGATCAGTGTGACGCTACAGCAGAGGAACTTTCAGATGGAGGAAGGTTGACTTACAGCTATCAAAGCAGAAGCGTCCCTCTGCTGATAAGCCGTGATTTCTGTAGCCAGGGAAAATCCACACAGCGTTCAGCTCCAGATCTCCCCGTCTCACCCGCTTCAGCGGGCGCCATGCACGATGGGACACTGCGATCCGTGACTTTAGACGCAGGAAAACCAAAGCTACTTCCAGCTAGCTTTCTCGCGCCCTGGTTTTAAACCCTGAATGACGTAGGGGTACTTCCAGCATGGGCGTAGGTTAGCATAGGGACCATATGTTGATCACTTCCTTTCAGCAAAGTGCTTGGAAAACTTGATTCTCTCTTCTGGAGAGGGACAGCACTGGACTGATTTAAATCCTACCTGGAGGAAAGGGCCTTTTTGTGTAAGTAGGTAACCTTCCCTCAGAGGACACAAAAAATAACATGTAGCGTTCCCCAAGGGTCAACCTTAGGGCCCCTCCTATTCAATACCTATATGCTCCCTCTAACTCAGATTATGATAAACAACAGCATAAGTTACCAGAACTATGCAGATGACACAGCTATACATAACGCCACCAGGCGAATATAAACCCATTTAAACTAATTGATACATCAACACATAATTAATGCATCAACACATATATTGCCCAAACTTTTTTTTTTTTTTTTTTTTCCAGCTCAATCAAGTCAAAATTGTAGTTTTAGTTTTTGGACCAAAAGAAAAGCTAATAGAGCTAAAAATAACAAACCAGCCAATTGCATTGACTTGTTGACTCGAAAGCAATCACTCACACCAAACATGCTTGTAGCGACAGTGGAGAGGAAAAACTCCCTTTGAACAGGAAGAAACCTCCAGCAGAACCAGACTCAGTGTGAGCGGCCATCTGCTGAGGCCGACTGGGGTTCAAGGAGACAGAAGCAGAGATACAAAAAGCAGCTGTAAAAGGTGGCCCCGTCCAGGAAACACACAGCCAGGCAGACGAGCTCCGAGCCAGCTCCCATGTCAGAGGATGAAGAGAGCACATCCAGTTAGTCACAGTCAGAGAAACAGGACTACACTGGAAATCAGGCCAAGCTCCAACATCTAGAAACAAAGGTGTTGATGGCAGCAGCACAGCTGATATTTCTCTCCAGGATGGAGTCACAGCCAAACAGCAACAGACCAGATGAAGCTACTATGATGAGAAAAATCAGAGAGAGCCTTAACATAACTTTACAGATTGAATTAAAAAATGCTGCAGAATGGGAGAATAGAGATCGAATGATGAAAAGGGATCCGTATGTCCTCCAGCAGTCTAAGCCTATAGCAGCACAGATGCAGAAAATAGCTCAGGATAACCTGAGTATTTTGGATAAGGTATAAGAAAGGTAGAGCCACAGTGGGGTTAAGGTAGTTTAATAACTAATGTCTCAGGATCTTGGAAAACTAGTTACTGAGCTCATCTTTAGTAGAACTGAATAAGGAGTCCTGCTGTTAGTCTATAAATCACTGAATGGATCATCAACAAAATACATTACAGACTTGTTATCAGTGTATCAACCGCCCAGACCTCTCAGGTCTTCTGGCTTTAAGTCTACTTTTCAACCCGAAAGAAGAACCAAACAAAGAGAAGCATCTTTTAGTTCTTATGCTCCACCAATCTGAAACAAACTCCCAGAGAAATTTGAAAGTGTTTAAAACCTATATTACTTTTAATTAAAATTAAAATGCATTTTGTCTGTTCCAGCTAGAGAGGCCAAATTGAGCTCCTCTCAGTGTGAAAAGCGCGTTTTGGCCTCGACTTCTGATTTGAATTTTGGAACCAAAAATATCTGCTCAAATCTACTTTATATCACTTTTCTCAATATTAGTTCAAGTTTGTACCATTTATTTTATTATTAATCATTTCATTAATATTTTTTACTATCTTGTCATATACTTCTTCTTTGTTGTTATACTATTATAGACATCACTTTGATTTGTTTTAGTACTGAAATAATTCACTTAGTTTGCCTTTAGATGTTTGGTTTCTTATTTTTTCCTCTCACATTTACACTTATGTGAAATACTTTTTAAATGCACCGACATACATGACAAGAATTGTCTTTGGCCTGAAACTGAGCTTTAAAATATTACCCTATTATTCTTTCTTTTTTTACAACTCATATGACAGTCAAGAAAGCAAAGAATATGACTCAGATAAATATCTAAAGTGTCTTTGATATGTACAGGAGACTTATTGATTTCCTCTTTGTTGCTCACTTGCCTCTTGGCATGTGTTTGTCTTCTCTTTTCCCTCTTCAGGGAAGATTCTTCCACTACTTCCAACCCCAGGTTTTAAATATCTCATTACCCTGACATGAAAAAGGCTGACATAGAACTGAAAAAAAAGCAGAATCTTTTGACTGGCTGGAACGTGCTTTTGTTTGCATGAATAAAGATTTTTCCTTTAGCTTCCAAAAGAAATGTATTAGTAATGACAAATACAGTTCATAATGAATGAAAGCACATTCCTTGACATCTAACAAAGCTGTTTGGAGTCGGACCGTCTCGGTACACCAGAGCTTCTAATGGAACAGAGTTCATTTTGATTTGAGTTTCTTTGAGACTTTTACTTGTGTCATGTTCAGAATCCATCCATCCATCTTAATCCATCAGGGTCGCAGTGGGATTGGTGCCTATCTCCAGCAGTCTATAGCAAAAAGGCTGGGTTACCCTGGACAGGCCATTAGTTTATCACAGGGCAACTCAGAGACACTCAACCATGCACACACACACATAAGGACAAAGGACAATTAGAGATGCCATTTTTTGGACTTAGAGAGGAAGCTGGAGAACGCAGAGAGAATCTTTGCATGCACAGGAGAACATGCAAACTCCTTACAGACAATTCAACCAAGGACCCTTTGTTGCAAGGCTATAAACTGCACCATGCAACATTTTCTAATGAACTATTTAGACATATCTTTAATTGTGTTTTCACAGAAAAGGACAGGACAATTCAGAAAGCCTGCTCCATCTAAGCAAACACATTTAGCTCAGGTCACCACAGCTCACATACAATGAAGGAGACTGAGACACTCATGAAAAAGTTTTCCAATAACCTTTGAAACTAAGAAATTAATTGAAAAAATAGTAGATGTTTCAGTTTATCCAGAGTAAATAAAATGGGATCACAAGGGGGCGACAAAGACTACCTAAACGTTTTAGACCTTTTAAGACGTAGAAATCCCAAATTATTGGAAATGTTAAAAAAGTAATAAATTATACACAGCGCTAAAAAAATGGATCTTATCAATAATCTAAGCATTTATAGATTAGAAATAACAAAAAGAGTTGTAGTTTCCTTACTGAATTCGCTGTAATAAGTGAGTTTGACATATTTCCAGAGTATTTGGGCTTTTTCCTGAACTCCATGAAACATGGTAAGCTGGGAAAGTGTGTGCATGGTAGTTTGTTCCATGTGTGTCAATAGGTTCGGGTTAGATCTCTGTGATGACACTCTGCCCAGGGTGACAGCAGCCTAATTTCAGTAGGTTTCACTGTCATAACTCATGCTTTAGTCTGCAGTTTGACAAGATTTAGTCAGTTTGAGTAGTTTCACTGTGTCCACCATAGTGAATACCAAAATGCTAAGATTATGGCTTGAAATATTTCAGGTTAAAAGTGTTTAATTACATAAATGTTTTGTGTCTACATGTACATATATTTATATGTATTGTTGGTATAGGCCTGTTTGTTGTAGAATGCAAAACTGCGAATTAGGGGGAGGTTATAATGCTCGCCTCTCAAAAAAATACCCTAATTGTTGACACAGTTAATGCTTCATAAAACTGCATATAACACAAGAGAAATCGTAAAAAAAAAAAAAAAAAAGAAAAAAAAAAAGCTGTGGATTTTAACAATATCTACACCTCTACCTTTAATAATAATTGATGCAATAATTGAACTTTATTTATGGTCGGGGCACCTTTTACAGTCGGCCTCAGCAGATGGCCGCTCACACTGAGCCTGGATCTGCTGGAGGTTTCTTCCTGTTCAAAGGGAGTTTTTCTTCCCCACTGTCGCCACAAGCATGCTTAGTGTGAGGGATTGCTGAAGAGTCAATGAGTCGATGCAATCAGCTGGTTTTCATTAGATAGAAAACTTTGAATCAATCTGATTGGATGAACTGGCTGAAATGTAGAGTGCCTTGAGATGACATGTGTTTTGAAATGGCGCTATAGAAATAAACTGAACTGAACTGAACTTTGTCGGTAAAATCCAAACAATGCTCCTCACTCTCCCAAACACACGCAAACCTTCCTGGATGCAGAGTATTTTAACAAGGCAAAACATGTCTCTCTTGAGTCATATTAAACTGAGAAATCTGAGGTTTGAGATTTACCCATTAATTAGCAGTACTTTAGTCTGTAATTTTCTCTATAATATTCCCATTGTTGTTTTATGATGATATGAGCTAACACATACCTTAGAAATAGCGGCTGCTTCAAACAGCAAACTTCAGGATATGACTGAACACATTTCACGTAAGGGAAAGATAATGAAATTATGATTATGTTATCAAAACAAATGCAGAATGAATAAGCTACGCTATAAAGCATCCGCTTCAGTTCTCAGCAATTGGCCTCCTGTTGCTGAAACAGATACTTCAATCAAGGACCTGCTTTAGCAATAAAAAACCCCGCATCTTTCACCCCCTATTTGAACTCTCGATTTAAAGCAAACTTTCAAAATAGTGCGCTTTGCAGATGCCTGTATATGGCTGTATACTGTTTATCAAATAAGATCTGCCCTTTTAAAAAGTCACTTCACATTTTTTAAGTATACGAAGAAATCAAATTCAGGTCAGACAGTCTTAGCTGCTCCAGTGACTAGTGTGGCTTTGAATGGGGAAATATAAAGAGAGACACTATTCAAATTAATACAGACTTCGAGGCCCTCAGGATGACTGTCCTAATTAAAACATCAGCTTTCTGATAATGACAGCACATCTGAGAATCTTTATGTAGCCTTAGAATGTGACAGCATATACCAGATTGACTAATAATTAATAAAGTAATAAAAACGGGTCCCAGAGATCATTTGTAAATATGCAGGTGTTGGATTGCATGGCAATATTTTGATCATCAGAGAAAATATTATTTTAGTCCAGGAGTAAAGTCAAACCTGGGAACTGTTTGACAAAAGAAGATAAGATGAAAAGTATTTGTTACATAATCAAGGACTGAAATTGAACAAAGAAAATGGAAAAGACTCTCACCTGACGGTGACTCATAATAAAGAGAAACAAGTGTGCAAGAGAGCTTCCTGTTGTGATTTGTGAGGAGTTTTAATATGACTAACCATGTTACAAGCTTCGATTTCTCAACTAACAACCACAAACGTCAGCATATTATTTCAACAAATTCATGTATAGACCAACTCTAAGAGGCGAATGCTTGTGAGCTGCCATCCAAAAACATGGGACGCCAAAAGACAGAAATTAAAACATTGAAAGGCATAAACATTGCAGTGACCTCGGTAAAAAAGGTACAGAGTAAAGTAATACACCTGCTTCAGTTACGTAAGGCAAGGCAGGTTTATTTGTAAGTAAAGTTTAATTATATCGGACGGGGCCCCGATACTGCCCTGAAATGGTGGTATCGGTATCGGCGAGTACCAACAAATAGGGCACCGATACCATTTTGAGACCCATAAGTTTATTTAACTATTGTCACCAATTCTAGATAGGCAATAAAAAGTTCTACTGGATTCACTTTGTATTAGATTTTTTCCTTCTTCACAAAGGTAGCAGCTTGATGAAGCCATGATGGCAATTATTTTACATTATTATGGTATCAGTATTGGCCGATACTGCACAGCCAGGTATCGGGTATCGGTATCGGGGCAAAAAAATGGCATCTGCGCAACACTAGAAACGAGAACGAGGGACCATGACCATGTTAAGCACAATTCAGTCATGGACAATTCATAGTGCTTTATATAACTTGGTTAGTAAAGCAGAAGAAAAAGAAAAGCAAAAACGATTTAAAAACATTTAATAAACCAATTGGAACACAAATTTATAATAATCCCTCAATTAAAGGTATAGTGGAGGATGTTCTTTTTCCAGGTGGATCATCAGAATAAATGGTCCTCCTAATTGTCAATCATTCTGGTGATATTTTTATGTAAAGCCGTCCTTCGAGCTGACACAGTGGAAAAATTGCAAATCTTCTTTTGGAAAGTTAGCTTGTATGAGCGATGCAAACAGTAGCATTTAAACAGTGTTTATTAAGCATCTATTAAGCGTTTATCAAGCGTTTATTAAGCCTTTATTCCCTGTTCCATCCTGAGGCGGGTACAGTGCTTTTTTAAGTGGAGAGCTTTTCAAAAATTCTCCACTATAACCTTTAACCGTTTAACTTCGACAATCAAAGGCAGCTCTAAAGGCAGCTCTAAACAAATTAATGTTTTTAACTTTGACCTAAAAGTCTTCTGGGAGTTTTTTTTCCAGATTTTATTTTATTTATTTATTTATTTATTAGTTTATTTGACAGGGACAGTACAATTAAACATTGCAACCAAACAGGTGGCCGATGTCCAAGTACATAAGGCTTGTAGCCATGGGCTAATTTGCAGCCTTCGTCCCTGGTTAGGCTTTTAAAAGGTGTTAGCATTAAGGGGGAGGGAGGTTAGTAACGACACACAGATGCATAAAAAAAAACAAGAGAAGTTAAAAAAATAAATAAAAATGTACAGTACAGATCAGTGAAGCATAGATGCTGCTTTTCCATGTTTGGTTCTAGTTCTGGGTGCTCCGAGCAGGCTGGAACTAGAAGACCTGAGTGATCTGGGAGGCCGATCCACTGACAACAGATGTTATAGATTGAGGTGCTGATCCATTCACTGATTTATCGACTAACAAAAGGATTTTAAATTCTATTCTTTGAGCTACAGGGATCCGGTGGAAGGACTTCAGAACCAGGCTGATGTACTCTACTTTCTTAGTTCTAGTGAGAACGCAGGCAGCAGGGCTTTAGATCAGCTGCAGCTGTCTGGTGAACTTTTTAGGCAAACCCTTAAAGACGTTACAGCAGTGATAAATTCTACAAAAGATAAAGACATGAATGAGTTTTTTAGATCCTGATTGGACATTAGTCCTTTAATCCTGGAGATGTTCTTCAGGTGACAAAAGGCTGACTTAGTAACTGCCTTTATGAGTCTGTGAAGGTTCAGGTCTGAGTCCATCATGACACCAAGATTTCAGCCATAATCAGGGGTTTCTTGCTGTAATAACTGAAGCTGTGAGCTAACTCTGGATCTCTCCTCCTTTGGTCAGAAGATTATTACTGCAGTTTTGTTTTTATTCGGTTGTAGAAAATAATGGTTTATCCACTTATTGACCTGTTCTAAGCATCTAGCCAGCGATCTGATGGATTCATAGTCACCATTGTGATGTAAAGCTGAGTGTCGTCTGCATAGTTATGGTAACTGGTAGCTGAGTTACCGGGAGCTTGTAGATGTTGAATAGAAGAGAACTAGAAAGGAGCCCTGAGGAACCCGGCATGTGATTTTTCTGGTCTCTGATTTAAAGTTTCCTACTGACACATATTAGTCCTTCAGGTAGGATTTAAACCAGTCCAGTGCTTTACCAGAAAGACCGACCTAGTTTTCCAGACACTCTTATAAAATTTATTTATTTTACATAGTAGTGTAATTAGTGCAGGAAAAGGTTAACTCCAAAAAATTCATAATTTTTAAACCTCTTTTAAACAAACATAAGGTTTTAACAGAGGAGCATAAAAACTGAACGCTGATTCTCCATGTTTGTGCTGGATTCTGATGATGCACCGTAGACTTGAATCAGATTTCAGAGGTTGAAACGAGAACATGTCTGCTGTGTATTTGGTGATTTATAGACAAACAGAGGTATTGTAAAGTCTATTTTCTGAGATACGGAGATCCAGTGAAATGACTTTAGAACCAAAGTGAGCCTTAGTTTTAGCCAGGACCCGGACAGCAGCGTTCTGGATCAACTGCAGCTTTCTGATCACCCTTTAATCAAAGATAGCTCCTTTATTATAATCTGAGCAAGGGGAGTTAGTAGGGATTAAATAGAAGAGGGCCTAAGATGAAGACCACATGAGGTCTCCTGCTATAAAAATACAGTTCCTGTTCTTCAAAAAGGATTTAAATCATTTCCCTTCTTTCCCAGCAAGGCTGCCCCTTTTGGCTCCAGTATGATCAACTGCCTTGAATGCGGCACTGAGGTCCAAAATAACTACACTGTGGTTATTTCACAGTCTGGATTTGAACTAATTTTGTTAAACACATTGACAACGCAGTGTCTTGGAAATAGGCGCCTGACTGGAAGAAGCAGCTGGTCTTTGTTGGGAAGGTGATTATCTTATGAAACTGTTATTTTTTTCCATAACCTTAATTATGAAAGAGGTGGTTTTAGTTGGTCTTTAAATTCTACATTGTGGCTTGTCCAAATTGCCATTTCTAGGAAGCGTGGAAAGTGTTTGGCCTCCAGCTTGTTGCACAGTAGAGTCGTGCACACAGACAGTAATGGCCTGTAACCCCATAAATAGAGAGGAAGCTGCTGGCTTGGTGAAAAATGCATGAAAAACGTTCCCTGGTAACATCATACTTGGCCCAAAAATATCTTGGGAAACCCACTGGAGGCAAACCTTTGGATTGCGTTTCCTGCACACACAGCCAAAAAGTTTTCCTGTAAGCATATTATTTCAATCTTCATTTCATTTATGATATATGGATATGAATTTATCTACTGCAGTACAGTAATTGTCCGTATAGCTGCTGTATAAATGTCCTCTTATTGCATTTCTTTGCCTTGTTTAAGTTTAAGTTTTTGGGATTAATTAAGTATTTTTAAATTGAACTTAATTAAGCAGAGGTATTGCTTACATTTTAAATTTTAAACGTTTTATTTTATTGTCTGTTGTCCAAAAAGCTTTCATAATTTACTGATCCAATAATATAAAATCGCCCCATCATGCAGGGAACCAGCTGTATTTCACCTCATCTGGGTGATAAAGACCTACTGTGGCCGCTA
The DNA here is from genome assembly GCF_016077235.1 of Cyprinodon tularosa. Lineage (NCBI taxonomy): Eukaryota > Metazoa > Chordata > Actinopteri > Cyprinodontiformes > Cyprinodontidae > Cyprinodon > Cyprinodon tularosa. The sequence continues at coordinate 354,031 of NW_024039403.1, forward strand.
GGGGGCAGAAGAGGAACCATGTGGAAACAAATTAAAGTCATTGAATGGCTGTTAGATTAACAACTTTGTTAGAGGCTGGAGGAGCCTTTCAGTGGGATGGAGGTCCAACTTCCTGCTGGAAAAAAATCAGCCATATTATAGTAGAGTTATAGTTGCACAGTTATGTATGTATATGTTTTTTTTTTATGATTTTCTTTAATTTCGTTAATATGCATGCACTTCCATGCATTGGTTTTACAATCAAACCTTTACAGGATACATTAAATCACTTGGTTGTAATGTGAAGAAGTTTTAGTTTGAATACTTTTGCAAAGCCCTGAATATTTGTTAAGGTTTTTTGTTTTCTTCAGTTCCTAATTTGGATTGTCTGAGCGTGCACACATGAATGCCTTGTTCTTCAAAGTCCTTGAAGTCTTAGTTCTAACTTAGACTCAAATTAGTCTAAGAGTTTAACCAGCAGATTGCAAAAACTAATTTGTGTCATTTTTTCAGGCTTTTCTTCCACCTATAAAAACAGATCAGATGTTCCAAGCTGTAACACCTGATGCACATATGGGTGACTGTCCTTCATCATGTCTAACATCAATTATTCCCTTTAAGGACAGCAGCGTTTATCATCAACATCACACTCATAGACAGAGTCAGAGTGTTTGTCTGTAACTGGGACTTTCTCCCAAATAACAGCAGTAGAGGCACATCCCATTGCTGCAGGGACTGCACCTTATTTTCTGACACTTCGCCAACAGCAACTCTTAGGGGGTCCACCAGTCTCAACTATTTTAGTCAGCACAAGCATTCCTGGAATATACAGTATGCATTAAATCTATGAATTGCTCATATATGCCTATAAGATGCATGAAGCTTAAAGTAGGATCGAGCAGTTCACAGATGTGAGCAGGGAGTTGAACTGGGGGGGATTCCCCCAATAGCTTCAAGCCCTATAAGTCTGTTTAGGGAAGGCAACACTTAAAACAGTCAGCAGTCAACAAAAGCCCACTCATGATGCAAGATAAAGCTTCCAGCCCTATGCGGACGTGGGTCGAGTAAGCCCCACCACAGTGGCTGAACGTCGGGGACTCCCCTGTCCATATATTGGGAAATCTATCTCTCTTTCTGCTATTTTTCTCTATTTACGTTTTTATCTTCCTCTCTTCTATGTCTGCTTCGGTTTTTCAAGGTCAGTGTCTGTCTAAGGTGGGACTGTTTCCAGATGCTCACCTTTTAATTTTCCACAGAATGGTGTGAAGTTTTTATCTAGGTCTCCGTTGCTCTCCCCCTCTGTCTCTCTCGCTCTCTCTCTTGCTCTGTCTCCCTTGGTGTCCCTCTGAGACTGATGCATAAACGGCTCACAATGACTCAGCCAACAGCAGAAACCTGCTACATACTGCTCTATAGAGTCCCCACAACCATCACACATGCTGTTTTGGCAGAGCAATACCAAACAGCGTGGGTGTGTTGTCCAAGAAATGTGCCCATCTTCTCCCTGTATGAATGAAATGGAAAGTGTGCGTTTACCAGAAATGTAGGTTGCAGATCATTAGATAAAAAAAAAATTTATTTCTACAAATAACTAAGCACTTTTTATTTTTTTAGTAAGTGTAAGTGAAAAGGGAGAGTGCTGCAAAATATCAAGGTTTTGCTTTCAACAGAAGAAGAACCTTTGCCTATTTTTTACAATATAACAAAGTATTTAGTAAAATTTTTCTTACAGAAAAAAAGTGTTGTATACTTAGATAAAAAGGAAAGGAAAGAGGAGGCATGCTTTTCAAGGGTTTTTACTAATCTTAAAAGTGTGGCATGCATTTCTTGCTACTCCACCTTAATCTGCGATTTTTATAATGAACTTCGGGGCGACTGTTTGCCTTCAGGTTGCGACCTCCAGATTGATGGAGACAAGGATAATTTAGGCCTGAAAACATACAAAAAATTATTATAGGAAACTCTAAAGTTATTCAGGCTTAATGCAATATTTTACTAGCTTAGGAAATATTGCAGAATTTCATACAGTATATCTTATTTTTGACAAAACAAAAGCACATTTTACGACACTGGTTTGGGTCAGATAGATGTCCAAAGTGTGGCCCAGCAGTAATTTGTAATTACTTTAATTGTCCTTAACCCAGGCAGGGGGGCCTCTTAACTGACAAGACAACACATAAAACAGACCTATTACACAGATAGAGAAATGTTAATAGAATAGACATCCATTATCTGTTCTATGTTGTGTCCCTCTCTTCTTGTCCCTTTTCTTCTTGTTTTCCTCTCTATGTTTTGTACTCAGCTGACTTTTCATGCTGTCTCTAAAGGAATGAAAGATTTTTTCCAAGCACTAAGCTCTCTTAGCTGATCTGGGTCTGAAAAGTCGCTAAATATAGCGACTATGTTTGTTTTCAAATGGTTTGCTGCTGTCAGTTTGGATCTTTCTGAACATGTGCAGCAAATGGACTGATCCAATATGGTGGTCACTGAAGGGGGGTCGTTATAAGCTTTCTGATGGCATTTATCGAGAGGATTTTTATAAAATAAAAGTATATATATAATTTATGTGCACAAATAAGGAATAGTTCTATGAAGAATAAATGTCAGCAGAGTTTTATGGGGCTCCCAGGAACTTGGGGCTCTGGGCAACTGCCTAGTTTTGCCTAATGGTAAATCCTCCCCGGCCTTCACCGCGGTTCCAGAATGGTACCAGGGCGGCCTAACGTAAGTGGAGCTGATAAACGGAAGTTAGAATTCGTTACGGAGGACTTTGATACTATAGATACAAATTTTCAAAGACAAATAATTTTTTTCATCATGTTTTGTTTTTTTTCTATGAAAACACTAAATAGTTTTCCAGACCAAAAAAAGAAACAAACAAGAAAACATTTGACCACAAATATGATACAAACATAACCTTTTTCCTATTAAGACAAATGTCGGTGGACGTTTTCAGACATACGATTTTACTTGGTTTTATAGAAATATTTCATGTTTAGTTTATTGCTGAGCAGAAGGGAAGAAGTCAATTGACATCTTTAAATCTTATTCCTTTACATTTTTTAAATTGAAAACAATATACAAACTAACTGCAGATTATAGATTTTTGTGAAAGAGGCTTTGGGGAAGACTTAATGGCTGATTTGCTTTGTTGATTTTCATTTGTTCTGTGTGAGATTAAGATATTTTGCCAAAAAACTTCCATTCCCCAGATGTGCAAGTATGAAAACGACTTTGCACATCTGCCGGGCAGTGGATGTTATAAACCACAAGCTTTCAAAACCACACTACATGTAGGAATAGAAAAAACTGAGTTTCTTCAATGCCTCTTTGTGCCATCCCAGTGTTTGGAAATTCTTTCTAAAAATTGTTTACAAACTATTGATTGTGGTATTAATGGGCCAAATCATAAGATTTGTACAGATGTTTATATTTGAGAACCCATGCCAGTAGAGTTGCTTCTTGTCCGCCATTTTTTTCTGCTCATATCCACATAGTGGGAACGCCCTAAAAGACAGATCACTCCTGCTGAGTGCCACTGCAGAGGTGAAAAGATTGCAAAATATTTAACTCACGTAAAGGCATTGGAAGTATGATTTAAAAAAATGAACCAAACACAAATAAATGTATCAGTACAAATGTTACTTAAGTAAAAAAAAAAAAAAATTACAACCCTTTGCTTCCATTCCGCTGATGTACAAAACTACGGAGCCCCTCTGATGACATGGTCAAAAAAATATTTTAATTGTGGCCACAAAGTAGTATTTCGTGGCCACGCAATAAGTTTAACGTGCGCACCAAATACTTATTAATATTAATATCATTCCTGGACAACTGGGTAAGCAAATCGAGCGCGCCTTCTCTAAGGTCTAAGGCGCGCTCGATTTGCTTACCCAGTCGGTCTCCGCCAGTCACGTGACATTTGTTGCTAAGACGCCATTTTAGGTGGAAAAGGCGTAGTGTAAACAACCGCAGCATAGCTAAACGAAGGACTAAAGGCCCGTTTACATAGCAGCCTGTCCAAGATAAGTCATTACAGTTAACATAAGCCTGAAAACAGGGGCGGATTTATTGATATTATATAAATTATTCAATTCAATTCAGTTTATTTATATAGCGCCAAATTCACAACACATGTCATCTCAAGGCACTTTACAGTTCAACCAGATCATACAGTCAAATTGATACAAAGTTTTCTATCTAAGGAAAACCAGTTGATTGCATTGACTCATTGACTCAAATACAATCCCCCACACTAAGCATGCTTGTAGCGACAGTGGAGAGGAAAAACTCCCTTTTAACAGGAAGAAACCTCCAGCAGAACCAGGCTCAGTGTGAGCGGCCATCTGCCGAGGCCGACTGGGGTTCAAGGAGACAGAAGCAGAGATACAAAAAGCAGCTGTAAAAGGCGGCCCCGTCCAGGAAACACACAGCCAGGCAGACGAGCTCCAAGGCAGCTCCCATGCCAGAGGACGAAGAGAGCACATCCACTCAGTCACAGTCAGAGAAACAGGACCACACTGGAAAACAGGCCGATCTCCAACATCTATAAACAAGGGTGTTGATAGAAGCAGCACAGCTGATGTTTCTTTCCAGGATGACGTCACAGCCAAACAGGAACAGACGAGGCAAAGCTACTCTGAGGAAAAGCAGAGAGAGCAGAAGGTTAGAGATTGAACTAACAGATTCTGCAGAATAGGAGAACAGAGAGAGAATGAAGCAGAATGATGAAATGGGGGTCCCTATGTCCTCCAAAAGTCTAAGCCTATAGCAGCATAACTATAGAGATAGCTCAGGATAACCTGAGCCACCCTAACTATAAGCTTTATCAAAAAGGAAAGTTTTAAGCCTAGCCTTAAAAGTAGACAGGGTGTCTGCCTCACGGACTAAAACTGGTAGTTGGTTCCACAGGAGAGGAGCCTGATAACTAAAAGATCTGCCTCCCATTCTACTTTTAGAAATTCTAGGAACCACTAGTAAACTTGCAGATTGAGAGCGAAGTGCTCTGTTAGGAACATAAGGAACAATCAGATCTCTGATATAAGATGGAGCTTGGCCATTTAAGGCTTTATATGTGAGAAGGAGGATTTTAAATTCTATTCTTGATTTAACAGGAAGCCAATGAAGAGAAGCCAGGATAGGCGAGATATGATCTCTCTTTTTAATTTTCATTAGAACTCTGGCTGCAGCATTTTGGATCAGCTGAAGGCTTTTAACTACAGTTTGTGGACTTCCTGATAGTAAAGAATTACAATAGTCCAGCCTTGAAGTAACAAATGCATGGACTAGTTTCTCAGCATCACCCCTGGACAGGATATTTCTAATGGTACAGTGTGATATATATAGTATATAGTTATTATATATATTATTAAGTATTTCGTGCGCACGTTAAACTTGTTGCGTGGCCACGAAGTAGTATTTCGTGCGCACGTTATACTTATTGCGCAGCCGCGAAATACTACTTCGTGCGCATGAAATACTACTTCGTGGCCACAAATAAACATTTTTTTTACCATGTCATCAGAGGGGCTCCGTACAAAACTGATGTAAACAAAGCAAAAAAACATTTGCAACTGCATTTCCAATAAAAGGATACTGGCCCTTAAAAAAAATACTGTTTAAAAGATCAAACATTTCTGCCACAATTTTAAAAAGTTTCTAGTTGATTTACTTAATGACAAGTTGAGAACTAAAGGGTAAGGTGTAGGCAGAGGTGTGTCAACCGCTTATCTGACTATTGGATTCGTTGTGGGGGAAGAGGAAAGAAAAAAATGCTGCAGAACGAGGGCACTGAAAAAAGGAAATATCATAAAACAAGCTGCACAAATGCCATAGAAACAAAACCTGTTATAATTAAGGACAGTCTGCAGGATTTTTTATAACTCAGCTAACTTTAGTCGATCAAATGGAAGCAGGTTAAAGTTAGACAGAATATTTGGAGCAATTGTGTTAAATTAATAGATAGGAACAAATAAAAGATTAATAAAAGTTTGAAAAAGAAAACATCATTGGCTGATGTAATGGTTGAAATGGATAATCGGTGTCAGCAGTTAAAACTGATGCTTTTTTATTACTGTTTTGTGTCAATGTCCTAGTTATAAGTTGTAAGTTGAAGCTTCCCTTTTAACTCTTTACCTATGGAAGCAAATAATGTCTACAATTTGTAGTGGAAAAGGACTAAAGCAGGTTAAAAAAAAGGCCATCAATGATGGATGGATGCTTGTATGAAAAGGAAACTGATGGACAAACAGAAAAACCAAGAAGACTGTAACAGGTGACAACGGATGGAAATACAATTTTCTCTGTTATGAGATCAATAAGTTCCCTAAACACTGGACAGATGAAAATCATGAACATTATTAGACTGAAGTAATTCATACTCATCATCTTCTGCTTTTTCTGGGACCCTTGTTCTGTCAGATGAGCATACTTTGTCAGACCAGCATACCCATAGTCAATACGCATGCGCAGGACATCAGATATGCGTTTATCTCTTTAGTTTTCTACGAAAAATAGACTTTAAACTACCTCAACGGTTGTGTATCCCTTTAGTCATGTACAAAAAAAAACACAAAGCAAAATAACACCAAAAAGCGAGTAATTAAATTGTTTCTTGTACATGACTAAAGGGATACACGCCCGTAGAAGTAGTTTAAAGTCTATTTTTCATACAAAATTAAAAGGATAAATGGGTATTGACTATGGGTACTCTGGTCTGACCCGGTATGCTCATCTGACAGAACACCGGGTCGCTTTCGGTAGCAGCAAAGACTCCCAGACTTCCATAACCCTGAAACGTTAACAGGCCAGCATAGAGAGAAAGTCCTTCCATGGTTTCCTGGGTTTTGCCTCCGCTTGGTGGGACGCACCTGGAACACCTCCTAAAGACGGCTCCAAGCGGACATACCAACCACTCCCAGATTGCAGTAATGTCTTCCCTTTTCACAACATTTCTTTATTCAGAAATGCTATTCCTGGTTTTCGGTCTGGCATTGCTCCATAGTAGCACGAGTATGATCGCCCACTCTCTGTTGATCCAATCAAATTGTCAGGGCGGGCTTTATGCGATGATGGACAGATGATCAACAGTAACGTAATCAACCACGTGACCAAAGCGCGCTTGGGTGACAACAACAATGGCTGCCGCTGGAGAGTTGAGGTGAGTAGATTCTGCTATTAGGTCTGTTCTAGAAGATATCGACAGCAAATTAATTTTAAAAGAGGAACAGAGAAACGCGATCAAGGCTCATCTTCTTATTCTAGGCGTGCAACTGCACGCTTTGATTTTTGTTGACAACAACTATGCGTCGCTTAACATACGTCACGCACTCCGTTGCTCTTATTGGTTGTAGGTCTATCCAATTGAGTGCAGAGGCATTTTTTTCCTGGTTCGTTGGAAATACGCCCCATAATCACAGCTCTATGGAGCAGCATCAGACTCATATTCTGACTAGAATTGAGTAGGTCTACGTCAGGCTAGTAAAATAATGCTTTTGAGGAGCTAGAAATGTGACTTACCCACTCATTCACTCATTTCAGGTTTGAAACATCATACGCATTTTCACACTCTTCTATAAAATGTAGAATCAAATGAAACTTTCTCTTCTTCTGGACGTCAGCTCAAAGTATCTCACCTATTTAAAGCTCAGGCATTAAAGGAGAACTTTGATCAAAATAATAGGTCTGACTCCTTTTAGTGTTTTGTTTTTTTGTTTTTTTTAATGCAAACTCGCAACCACTTATTTACAGCCTTTAGTGCTTTAGCTCAGAAAGAAATGCCTACCCAGAAGAGAAAGATAGAGGAAAAGGATTCTTAACAAATGTATGTAAATGTAAATCCCTTTATTGTCCCACATTTGGGAAATGTGTTATGTGTTATGTGTTCTCTGCATTTTGACGCATTCCTTTGGGAAGCAGTGGGCTGCCATTGTGTGGCACCCGGGGAGCAGTGTGGGTCTCACAGCCAAACAGGAACAGACCAGATGAAGCTACTATGATGAGAAAAAGCAGAGAGAGCAGAACGTTAGAGATTGAACTAATAAATACGGCAGAGTGAAAGAATAGAGACAGAATGATGAAATGGGGTCTCTATGTCCTCCAGCAGTCAAAGCCCATAGCAGCACAAATCCAGAAAAAACTACTCTGTTATAAAGAAGGTAGAACCACAGTGTGGCCAAAGAAAAAATAAATAAATGTATCGTTCCAAAATGGGAAAATTCCCTCTCTGCATTTTGACCCATCCCCCGTGTGGGGTTAAGGGTCTTGCTCAGGAACCCTGAGTGAAGGCTGTGGGGATCCAACCGCTTACTTGCAACTTTATCAGGGCAAAAGTGCACTGCTCTAACCCACTAGGCCAACACTCCCCCTTCAAATAAAGATCCTCTGTTGTATATTCAATTTATAAATCACCAAATTTCTCTAGTAAATAAATGATTGTCGAAACATCAGAAATGAGTTGCCTTCCTGAATAATATGGTAGAGAAAAGGCACAGAATGCTTGCATTGCTGAATTTTAATGACCAAGTCATCATCTAAGCATATCATGGTTTTATGCAGCCACAGGTGGGCTCAGACTGTGGGTAAGCTAGACGGACAAGATTACCTGCTCTGCACCAGGCAGTTACAGAGGAAATCAGCTGACCTGTGTGGTTTTACCTCTGATGACTTGTAGGGGATGTTTATGTGTCATAGCGGAAAGACAGACCATGACAGTGGTGTGCATGCTATGTTCCAGCTCTACCTCCCCCAGCAGATCAAAAGTAAAGGAAATGGACGACGGTGGAGAGATGTTATGTAGGCGTGTCCTGGTTTGACAGCACACAGGCACACACAACAGGTGGGATGTATTGAGCCGATCAAATGGGCAACCTGTTGGATGTGGTACAAATGGAAAAATAAACAGTTTAGTGACGTAGAGCATTGTACCACAGACTTTCCCAAATACATTATAAAGAAAAAAAAAATGATCTCCCTACTCCTACTTGACCCTGATAGTGACTTAAAACCAGGCCTATCAAGAAAAAGTGGTTTGTAACACGTTCAGTGAGCCTAACCTAAATGTCATCTGCTTTCCATTATTGTAATAAGTTAACAAGATCTGAACCATTGCGTAAGGTATGTTACCACTGGTACTATCACTGGACATGTCAATAATTCCCTAAAGCATTTGTAAAATGTCTTAGATCCATATTATTGTTATGATTAAAGGATTAATTTCCTTTAAAAAAGAAAGCTGCTTCTAATTGAATGCCTGAGATGGGACATAGATGCAAATGATGGTGTTCGACGGGGACATGATATGGGATCACATAGATCGTAGATATTAACCGAATCAAGTTATCGGCAAAACATCATATCAAATATCATCATCCAAACAAATCAACACAGAACTGTTTAGTGACAAAGTTGCAGATTTATGGCTGGTTTACGGTTGGTGCATCAACATTTTTGCAGAACGTTGCAGCTTTTTATACGATGTAGAAGTATAAATCTGGGGGGGCAGTGGACTTCACAGACCACAAGCTTTCATCACCACACTTCATATAGAAATAGAAAGATCCCAGTTGTTTCAATGCCTTTCTATGTATTCCAGGACCGTGTCTTTCCAAGAATGGTCTACAATCGATTTTCTACACTGCAAAAAAAAAAAAAGTTGGATGAACTCAAAATTTTGAGGCAACAAACTTCGATAAAATTTTAAGTTGGCCAATTAAACTAAATATCTTAAGTTTCGCTTTTGAGTTTGCTCAACTCTGAGTTCTATTTTTTGTGAACTCAACTGTAAGTTGAGCTAACTTCTAATTTTACATTGTAATAATTTAAATTTCTTTATTCTACTAACTCTAGTAAGTTGTCCTAACTTCTAATTTTATGTTTTAATGACTTTAAATTCCTTATTCTACTAACTATCCTGTACGTTTTACTACATTTAAATTTTACAGTGTAATAAATTCAAATTCCTTAATCTACTATCTATCCCATATGTTATGCTAACTTATGATTTGTATAAATGATTACAGATGCAACATATACATATAAAACTTTTGTTTTATTTAACCTGTACCATGATCAAAGCCCTTCCAACAGGGCTTAGGCAAACTAATGAGACCCAACTGTCCCAGTCAACATGTGCTACATTGTTTAGCACATCCTTTTGTAACACTGCTCAATACTATGTGCCATTTTACAAACACTGAAGCGTAACACGTAACATATTTAAGGAAAACCCAATAAAGAGTAACAAGAAGAGAAAATTAACATGGGTTGGCTGGACAGAAGGAACCTTTCAGAGGTCAAACATTCCAGACCCAAAAGTATAAGTTAACTTATGGATTAACTAAAGGAGCACTAAAGGTTTTAAAAGTGCAACAGCAGCCCCTGTGGATGCAAGGCAAGGTTGAACCTTGTGTTTCAGCAGAACAGCTTCAACGGCGTTGAAGTTTTATTGCAATAAGATGATTTAAAATTAGCATATATTATTTAAGGGCGCTACTTAACCAACCAATACCTATAATAGTCAAGCTTAACCCTATAATGCCAAATGTATCATATTTGATACATACGGTTTCTGAAATGTTTTGCGTCTGACACCTTTTGCATAATTTAATGGTAAAAACTTTGCTCAAAATCCTATTGTACACAATCAGATATACCTGATAACAGCTAGTAGAAGACTACACAAAAAATAATCTTGACTTATCGCATAGTAATAACTTATTAATATCAAAAATGTATTTCTGTTTTTTCTTTTTACATATTTTGTTAAAAGGCCAAATAAGGACTTCAAACCAAAAAAAAGTAATTTTCTGTTTTGTTTTATTCTTGGATTGGGCTTTAAAGGGTTAAGAAAGTCAACAGTCAGTAAAACATAGCAGTCAGTAAAGCAGTGACACATACAGGTGAATTGGTCTTTCCTAACCCGACACTATTATGATGATATTAACTCTGATATGAAATAATTCTTATTACATAAATCCTAACCCTGTACCAATCACACGATAACATGCCTACCCTGTTTTATGGAACTTGCACAGAGAAGCTAGCGACTAACTTATGCAGCGCTATTAGCATCAGTTAGCCGCTAGCTTTCCTGACTATAGAGCTATTGGTGTTTTGATGTTAAAAATGTGTATGTCGCCTTCTTCATTAACCGACGTGTAATACTGCACAACACAACTTAGAATAAAATGTAATTGTAACTTAATTTAATTAAAGTTTACTTACCAGTGTGGACTCCAGCTCGCGGCAGCACAGCCCACAAAGAGACTTCAGTGTCAACTCGGAAAGTTGGCTTTCCCGCATTTCACAACAAAGAAATAAGAGTTTGCAGAACTCTTGCCCCTTGGATTGAACTCCAACTTAAAGATTTACATATTACCAACTCACCAAACTGTGTTAGAGTACACAACTGGCTTGTTTTGTTGTGCTATTTTTATTGCCTCAAATGTCAATAATTTATATTCTCAAGTTTAACCAACTTAAATGACTGCTTTTGTCATGAAACACGGACAGAAGGACCCAGTATTCAGGAGAGACAGTCAGTAGGAAAGTTCAAAAGGTTTATTAAATAAACAAAACAAAAGCGAAGCTGTGGCTCGCGGACACTGCAGGCGGGGGGGCAGGGCACCTCCCAATCTCAGACACTCTAGGGAGGAAACACAGGTAAGTGACCACGATAAACTGATATATGATTATCTGTGTTGGTCACTTACCTGGTTTAACAGTCCAGACCACGAGTGTCCCCAGTGCTGCAGTCCCAGAGGTCATGCTGGAAGCTGATCCTGGTCGGGGATCCAGAACAGACAGAAACAGGCAGGATCCAGATCAGGCAGGAACAGAAACAGGTGGCAAGATCCAGACTTCCAGGCATCCACAGGCTTCCAGGCGGGTTCAGAGTCTGACTGGGACCAGAAGCATGACCAGGTGGTCACGCACAGGAGCAGACAGGATCAGGTGCAGACAGGCAGGCACAGTGGAAGAGGGTAGCCGAGACAGGACGTAGGAACCGGAACTTGAAGCAGGACTTTAAACTGGTCTCCTCCCTGGAGTCAGGCTTACTGGATAAAAACTGAACCTCCCCCCATAATGAGCCAAAAACCCAGAGGACTCCGCGGGGGAGGAACAGTGGACGATCAGGAGACGAGACAAACACTAAAACCCTCTTTCCACTGGCAGCTAGGATCCAGGACATGAACCAAATAAAACTGAACAGAAAGACTGACAGAAAGACAAGAAATGATCTGGCCCTGAATTCTCAGGCTGAACTGAATATAAACCAGAGGAAACAGGTGAGAGGAATAAATTATAATTGAGGCAGGGAAGGAAGAGGGCAGGTGAGAGGTTTTACTAATTAAGGGAGAGCAAACAGGCCAGATCATGACAGCTTTAGGCCAAAAAATACAAGTTGGCTTTTTTTGCAGTGTACAGCCGCTCACTGAGCCTGGTTCTGCTAGAGGTTTCTCCTGTTAAAAGGGAGTTTTTCCTCTCCACTGTCGCTACAAGCATGCTTAGTGTGAGGGATTGCTGAAGAATCAAGGAGTCGATGCAATCAACTGGCTTTCCTTTGATAGAAAACTTTGAATCAATTTGACGTTATAATCTGGTGAACTGTAAACTCCCTTGAGATGATATGTGTTGTGCTATAGAAATAAAACTGAATGAATGAATGAAAGAATGAATGAATGAATGAATACACCCTAAACTTTCAACCAATATTTAAAGAAGCTTTTTTATCAAAGAAACCGAGAACAAAAATAAAACACGTCAAGATAGATAACCTTATCTATGTAGATTTAATTTCACAAGTCTGCTTGTTCAAGCTATTTTAAGCGTGACATTCCTATCTCAGCATCCTTATCTCTCATATCAAAGCCTCTTCCTCTATGAAGCTTCTCTGTATTTTTTTTCCCGTATGATTCTGTTCTTCATCCCAGCTTTTGTCCGAAATACCTTCCGTCCCTTATATAAAATATTTTTACACAAGCACTCTGGTGAAACATGAGGCATTAAGTCAACACATGTGTTTCTACTTCAAATGGCTAAAATTACACTACAGGCATTTCACAAGGGGTGTACAGTACATGAGAATATCATTACTTTCTGAGTGACTTGTTATATTTAGACCATACCGCTTGACTGTTGAAAACTACGTCAAAGATAATTAAGAGGTAGTTGGAAAAAATGTTTTCATAAAATTACTCTTGACCTCAATAGTTTGCAAGTCATTATCACTAAGTAGTATCACTGAAAGGGCTTTCTTCCAACAGCTGCAACACTTTAAATATACATTTTTCAACTCATCACACTCAGTTATACTTTTCATTTGACCTGATATAGCCATAACTTTACAAACTCAGAGAAATCATTAACCCCTCTCTCACCAACAAGAAGAGGCCTGCTGGGAGGGAAGAAAACAGAAAAAGGAACATCGTCATTCCCTATGTTGCTGGAGTCTGAAAAACTCAGGAGGATTTCAACCAGCACCGAATCCTTTGCACCTCAAACCCGGCAAGAGAAAAACTAGTTCACCCCAAAGATAAGACACCGGCAAACAAGGCGTGGTTTACGCCGTTCAGTGTAGTGAAGAGTGCACAGACCTCTACATCAGAGGGACCAAGCAACTGCTACACAGAGGCATGGCTCAACACTGGAGGGCCAAATAAAAAGGACAGGACTCAGCTGTTCACCTACACCTTTTTTTTTTTTTTTTTATGGTCATTACACGGTCACAAGTACAGCGGAATGAAATTTACTCTCTGCATTTAACCCATCCCCTTTGGGAGCAGTGGGCTGCCATTTGCAGCAACCTGGGAGCAATGTTGGGTTAAGGGTCTTTGCTCAGGGACCCAGACTGGTAGTCCGTGGGAGTGGGTTTCGACCTCACAACCTCAGGATTCCAAGCCCTATGCCCTAACCACTAGGCCCCCATCCTTGGCTGGTCCTTGGCTAGTCCCTTACAATTCCTTTTTAAACATCAATCTTTATATTAAATATTCTTTCTGTCATGATTTGTGAACATTAAGATCTAAATAGAAGCATCATCTCCTGGTCAGACCCCGCAGTTCAGTGAAAGGATGGAGTCAGAGTACAAATATATGCAGAGGGGCTCACTGCAGTGGCTGGAAGTTGGAGGGGATTTTGATGCCATTCCGCTGCCATTTCGGCTTGCTTTTCATTTTGAATGGCTGCTACTGTAATAACCTGTCTCTTGCCCCAAATGACTTGGTCAATTATAGACTGTTGAAGAAAAATTATTATTTTTAGTTTTTAATACAGTTAATCTTATGCCATGTGTAAAAGGTATGTTGAGCACTCTCATTTTGAACATATTTCTTAATTTTGAACAAGTTTGTGAAGATAACCTTTCCTTGAACCAAAATACTGAATTTAAGTTTGTTCATGAGAATTTATGGGAGAGGCCCCCGCATTCCACAGCTGTCTGTGAAAGCTTATCTTAGCCAGATGACCCTAAGAATTCTAGATGCCAAGTCAAGCTTTCCGCTTTTTCTTGTTAAAACAAAGAAGCAAATGACCCCAGATGTTTGCCGTAAATTAGGAGAAGCTCTAAGTTTTTCTGAGTGTCAGAGATAGCTCCTGGTTGGAGGAGCAAAAGCCAGCCTTATTTGAATAATTTAAATACAAGAGGATAAAACTTTCTACAGAGTAACAAATCAGATTTTCTCTTGCAACTCTCCAAAGATGTCTTTGTACGTCTTTGTTTTCATTCCTTCTCTCCATTTATGTCAGGTAATTGAATGTATGTCTCCGTTGTTCTGCAGTTTCTGGTGTAAGTTTGTGCATTGTCTTATTTCTAAGTTTATGCATTGTCTTATATTGGATTAAACTCTGTAATTCTGTGACGTCAACACGCAATGCTGGTTTTCCTTGTGGCCACACGCAGCTCGCCGAGAGGCTCGGGAAAAGAAGAAAGAGAAAAAGCCAACCTTTTTCCAAAGTTAACTATTTTAGAATAATTTCTTCCTTAACAAGACCTATATCCAATCTTCCTTTCTTATCTTAAATTCTTGAAAAAGTAGTTGTCAAGCAAGTGTGCGATCACTTACACCATAGTTAACTTTTTGAAGACCTTCAGTCTGGCTTTAGAGCTCATCATAGCACTGAAACAGCTCTGGTGAAAGTCACATATGATATTTTCATGGCCTCAGACAATGGACTTGTACAGTATCTGTACTTGTCCTGTTAGTTCTCAGTGCTGCATTTGATCCTTTCAAGCCTATCTAAAGATAGACTAAAAACAATGTCAATGACAACACAGCACTGTTGCAAAATGAAACCCTCCTTGATTTGGGATCCAATAATAGATCACTTTATTTTTATTATTTTAAGCCTCTTTTGAAATTTTAGTATTACTCAATTTTTTTATCACTCTTGATTTTTTTCATTCCACTAAAATTTTTCCTCACACTGAATCCTTTCATCACACTGCATTATTTCATCACATTGGAGAGGAAGTGATTATAGTCCCCCTGCATTTTTTTAAGTACTGTAGTACTAACAACAAGTTTATTATTACTCATCCCAAAGGATGCGGTTTTCCATTGCCAGTGGCCATGACACTTTCTATCAGGCCATTGAAATGATGCAAGATAGCCTTGAACCAAATTACGTAATTAAGAATTTTGAGACATGATGACTGGATTTATGAGAACCTTCCAGCAAACCCCCCCACAGGACATTAGGTGCGCGTTGCCAATACTCACATCTGCACTGCAGGATATAAAATGTGGAACATATTGAAGCAACATGAGTTTTGGTGAAATTTTTATCATATGTATTAAACTAAAATACCAATATTAGATTATTATGATGTATAGATGTATAAATGTTTGTTGTATTCATTGTATTCTTCAGGTATTATAACTTTAGAACAAGATATTGAACAAAGTGGTTCAATAAATTTATTTTCTCTGAATTAATAACTAAAGAACAATAAAACAATTAAAAATCAATTAAGCAAAGACATCTTCAGAGCTGGCCGGGCTGCATCTGGGCAGAAAAACTTGAGAAAAAAGCCCCCCAGAGGAGGACTTTATACAAGTCTCAAATTAAAAAACAAACTGGTTATCTCCAATGGAGGATTTTACACAGTGCCGTTGCCACAAAGCTGTTTTTGTCGGGTTTGGTTGAGGTTTTGAGGACCCAAATGCAGAGGCTAGGAGGTAGAGGTGAGTTCTTGTAGTTTTAATGGAGTTCTCACAGGCAATAGAGACAGGAATCCAAAAATCCAACATAAAGATACAGAACAAACCAGAACCATGGAGACATCAGGGAAAACATGCACAAAGAGCCTGTCATAAAAGTGGCAGATGGACCCAGTATTCAAGGTGAGACAGGACGTGGAACCAGAACTTGAACAGGACCTTTTAACTGGTCTCCTCCTTGGAGCCAGGCTTACTGAAATAAAAACTGATCCTCCCTGCTTAAAGAGCCAAAAACCTGAGGACTCAGAATGGGAAGAGCAGTGGACGAGCAGGACAGACACAAAACCCTCTTTCCACTGGCCTCCAGGATCCATCACATGAACCTTGGAAAAAAACAGAACTGAGCAGAAAACAACATCTAATGATCTGGCCATGATAGCTGGAACTGAGCCCAATATAAGGGCAACTTGCAGGTGGATGAGATGAGGGGTGATTAGGAGCTGGAAAGAGTAAAGCAGGTGAAAGGTATGAGTAATTAAGGTGAGCTATCACAGCAGATTATGACAGAGCCAGGGAAAGACAAGGAACCAGCACTGAGGAACTGCAGAGGGAGAGTATTTATGGGAGACTGAACAAAGACAGGACTAATGAGCTGACTGGGAGCAGGAGGCTTCTAGAAGGAGCTAGGGAAAAGGAGAGCAACATAAGAGGGCGACAGTGGGCATGCAAGGAAAACCTAAGAACTCAAATATATACAGAAAACAAGCAATAAAGCTAGATGACAAAAAAAAACACATCAGAATTAGAAATCAGAATCAGAAATACTTTAACAATCCCAGAGGGAAATTAATTTTGTACTTTTGTTACACGCTCCAGTTACAGTTTTATATATATATACACATCCAACTACACTCGATAATAAAGATAATATTTACACATATAGCTGGTTTGTATATATATATACCGTATTTTCACGACCATAAGGCGCACCGGACTAAAAGGCGCAGTCTCAGTTATGTGTGCCATTTCTGTATTTAACACACACATAAGGCGCACCGGACTATAGGTCGCGTTTTTTATATACAGGTACATGTCCTCTCAGGTGGATTTTCCCACTTAAAAACATATTAAAACTACTTTATTCCCACTGATCACAGCAAATAAAGCTGCAAGGTGTATTTATTACAAAGTATTATTCAAACCTGGGAACCGGCCGTGAGAGACACATCGCTGATGACACAGGGCTGTGTTTACTCCTCTGATACAGTTTATTGACGCATAAATTAACTTAAAACATAGGCAGGATAATAATCTGGATGAACTGACTGCAGTGATTAAATTTTCAGGTGGACTTTCTCACTTAAAAAGATTTAGATTATTTAGATGAAAAAACACCTGCGGAGGTGAGCCCGGATTCGCCGCGGCCCAGAGGCTGCTGTTGAAATAAGTTTTCAGGTAGAAAAATAGAGCTGGAGCAAAACTGAGTATGATTGTGCTTTATTCAAGTATTTATTACAGAGTATTAATCAAACCCATCAAAGTCATCATCCTCTGTTTCTGAATTAAACAGCTGCGCTAAATCCGACATGCCAGTTTCCCCTTCTTCTTCGCTGTCAGAGTCACTTTCCATGCCGGGCGGCTCCTTGGAAATGATGCCGGCTTTTGCGAAAGCTCGAACAACAGTCCCAGCAGAAACGTTAGTCCAAGCATCTACAATCCATCCGCAAACGGTGGCGTAACTTGCCCGGCGCTGCCTTCCACTTATCCTGAAACTGTGCTCTCCGTCTGTCATCCATCGCTCCCACGCCGCTCGCAGCCTTACTTTGAACGGGCGGTTCACACCGATGTCGAGCGGTTGAAGTTCCTTTGTCAGACCTCCTGGAATAACAGCAAGCACAGCGTTCATTTCTTTGACCTTTTTTTTCACATCAGCTGTGAGATGGGCACGCATGGAGTCACAAATTAACAGAGATGGTGATGCGTGGAAAAAAACCACCTGGTCTCCTTACATACACCTCCCTCAGCCAAGCTTTCATCATCTCCTCGTCCATCCAGCCTTTTTCATTCGCCTTAATAACAACTCCAGCTGGAAAAGTCTCTTTAGGCAAAGTCTTTCTTTTAAAAATCACCATAGGCGGCAGTTTCTGTCCATTTGCGTGGCAGCCAAGCACAACAGTAAACGACGCCTTTTCATACCCCGTTGTGTGTATCGCTACAGTGCTGGTCCCCTTCTTCTCCACGGTGTGATTCACCGGGATGTCGAAAGTGAGCGGCACCTCGTCCATGTTGGTGATGTGGCTTGGCTGGATGACTTTGTCAGCGATGTTTTTGCTGCAGAAAGAGTGGAAGCTCGCCAGCTTTTCATCATAATCCGCCGGACGTCGCTGAGCAACTGTAGTCCTGGTCCGGATGGAAAAATTGCACCGTTTCATAAAACGGAAGCACCACGATGGACCTCCTTGAAAATTTTCAATTTTCATTTCTTCCGCCAGCTTTACTGCTTTTAGTCGAACAGTGACCGTTGAAACGCTGGCCCCACTCGGGCCACCTGGCCTTATGTCCGCGGAAACTCAGATGCGTCTTCTTCACCAGTCGGAGTTCGTTTTCCAGCTTCCTCCACTTGCGAACCATCGATTCATTTATATTGAATTCTCTCGCAGCTGCTCGATTTCCATGTTCCTCTGCGTAGCTGATAGCCTTCAGTTTAAACTGGGCTTCATAGGCGTGTCTCTTTGCCATTTCCAGGGTTGTTAAGACAACAATGTTCTGCATAAAGCACATACCTGTTCTTTTATACACAAGCCACGCCCACACTTCCCCCTTTAAGGTTCTCACATACTCATGGTGGTCTCAACAACGTGCGCAGATAGGGCGCACCCCACATTTTGAGGGAAAAAAAAGACGTTTAGGTGCGCCTTATAGTCGTGAAAATACGGTATATATATATATATATATATACCGTATATATATATATATATATATATATATATATATATATATATATATATACCCGGGGGTCGGGTGAGATCAATGTGAAACTGAAAATGAAAAGAAAACTTAACAGACCGTGGCAGTTTTTATCCGTTATTATTTAGGATCTTTTAAATGACTGTCTTTTCCATGCTCTGTCTGAAAATGTTTTCCAGTTCTTATGGAAAGCACAAGACTAAAGACAATTTTTAGCCTTTTAATGAGTGTTTTTAGTCTTTTTTTTTGCCAGAATAGAAAAAAATAAGCCAAAAGCCTGACTTTTAAATTTTTTAATCAGTGAAGCAAAGATGGCCGTTTAATTTCCCACGGAGATAGACTGCAGGAGGGAGCTCACCTTGATGCCGTGGCTCTGTGGAAGGTTAAAACCAGAATAAGGCTGGAGTTTCACTTCCACAGAGCCACACAGAACATGGAGGATTTTATTCAGCTGTGGGGTTTTAACAACATTTTATGTGCTGTGTCTGATGAAGGAAAAATACAATTTCAATCTTGAAAACTCACACGGAGAGAAAAGACATTTAGAAGACATTTAGAAGAAATGTATTGATACAATTACTTTAGACTTTAGCGCTCAGATCTCGACAGGAAACATTAGCTCTGAATTTTGTTTGATATGCATGAACAGGACTAATAAACAGGGATGTTTCCCCCCAGGCCTGAAACTGGTGATGGAGTGGAGATGGATGAGGTCGGTCAGTCTATAGACTGCTGCGTGGAGAGATTGAGTGGGCTGCGTGAGCTGATGCTTTTGCTTCACTCAGGGACCTGGAAGATGGAAGTCCTGCTTGGATAACACAGGTTGCATGAAGCTGTCCACGATGAGCAAACATGAAGCGACAGTGGAGAGGAAAAACTCCCAACTGGCAAGAAAACTGTGGCAGAACAAGGCTCAACGTGGCGGTCTTCTGCCGGAACGGTGGAGATGAATCAGGGAACGTAGTAAGAGTCCGGGAGGAATGACAACCTGATGAAGCTTAATGGTTGCTGGAGGTGGGTTGAATCGGGGTCATCTGAATCGACGTCCGACATAGCGCGTCCACTGCCTGCACTTTGGGCAGTAGACTGAGATGTAGATTTGACCTTTTAATATGAACTCTGGATTCTGATTTGCTTTCATGGAGGCATGGTTCAAAGCTGATTGGCAATCTCGTAGGTGGATGAAGGTGAGTAATCGGTTTATTCAGTTGAATTTTCGCCTAGGCTCCATTTAACAAGCTCCTCATTTAATGATTTTTAACTGAATCTTGTCTTACGTCAATAATTGCTTATATGATTTGAATTGTGTAGATAAATGTTGTTAAAAGTAAAAAAAAAAAAAGTCTCTGAATTATTAGAAAGTGGTCTGGAATATTTCTTCAAATGGAAAGTTTTTCTTTTGATTATTTGCACAAATGAGAAGAGAAAGTAACTAATTCATAAATTTAAATTTAGCTTTGAACAAAACATTTTTAGCAAAGTAAACAGATAATTCTTATCCATACTGTGTATGAAGAGCTTTAGTTTAATAAGACTCAGAGATGTTATAACTTTGAAGATGTTAAAATAAATATATATATAATTTCAGGCAAGAGCTCAGTAGGTCATCATCCTATTGATTAAAACTTTTAGCTAAAAATGACTAATACACAAAAGTCAATGTTTGGCTCAATAAGAATGTGTATTTTTTTATAGCCAATTCCTCACGTGGATGATTTATATACTTTCAGAATTATTAAAGAAGTAATTAGAGTTATTACACGCCCTACCAAAGGCATTTTACAGATTTTTTTACTTATTAGTCACTCATTTATTCATGAGAACACGTACTAAAGCATGCCCTACCCAAAACTAAGTTAACTTTCATTGCTGTATAAAAAATGTGGTCTTTCCAATCACGGAAAAAGAAAGATCGTCTAAAGGTTACTCAGACCCTGATACTGACAAGTTTCCTCTTCCATGTATTTAGTTGTATCTTAGTTCACCCACTGTAATAGATCTGCGTGGGCACAACGGTTTCATTCTGAGAAACTTTAATAGGGGGTCGGAGTGGTTAAGGGCTTTTTAGAGATAAAAAGATGCATTAAGTGCTTTGACACATGTTGCTGCTGCATCTCGTGGCCTTACTGCCCAGACTTTTCCTGTAAATGAAAGTTAAAGTTTAGATTTTTAATTTTTTTTTACTGTCTTTGTTGCATGTAAAAGGGAAATTGATGGAGCAACTTATAGTGGAAATATTTGATAAAGTGATATTGGCTGAGGAAAAACGTTCCCACCTAATGTTTCATATATTTTTTTCATCATCCACAAATAATCCTTAAATAAGTGCAGATCTTTTTATTAGACCATGCATTTTGGATAATTTATTGCAATCTATTTATAGAGCGTCAATTTACAACACATCATCTCAAGGCACTTTAAAAATGAAATTAACCAGGTCAAGCAATCAGATTGGTTCAAAGCAGGGGCGGATCTAGAAAAATATTTATGGGGTGGCGAGAGGGGGGCAGGAATATTTCAGGGGTGGCAACATATGGCATTTGTTTACACTGAATTTAATCACAGTTATCACAGTTTGGTGAGAATAGTATGTACAGTACTAGTGTTTCATGTGAAACAGTTCATATTAGAAATACATTGTACAATGAGATCTCACTTAATAGGAGATAGAAAAATGATAACACTACTTCTAGAGGGGCATTATCACAGGAAAGGTATTAAGGTAAGACACAGGTGCTGAGTAGTAGATGTGTGAGATTGACTGTCAGAGAGGCAGCTTTGCAGCATTTGCACAAGAAGAAACTATCGAAAGAAAAAGTTCCCCATTAGAGATCTATGGACTGAGCTGCACTAAAGTGAGCAGAACTACACAGTAGAAATAAATGGGTCAAGACACCCGAACAAAGTACCAGACATCCATGTATTGTTTACTCTGAACACACATTTACCCCATTTGTTCCTCAGTAACTTGACATACAGCAGTTAAGGCAACATGAAAGGGACATTTCATGCATGTAAATATGCTGTAGATAGAGCTGTATATGGAGGACCAACTCTGCCATATTTAAAAATAAATACAGAAATAAATAAATGCTCAATAAATAAATAAGCATACAATTAATTGCCACCAAAAATACAATCAACAAATAAATGTAATTAGAAATTATATTATAATGGCAGGCAGAAAGAAATAGTGGCTAAGAAATAACTAGGGTAAAAAAATACAAAGGAAGAATAAAACAGACAAAAATATGATACCATGCACATAAATAAATACTTAAAAATATAAGTAATTAAAAAATGAAGTTGAAGATAATAAATGACAAAAAAATAAATAAGGTAAATATTAAAAAGGCAAAGAAATAAAAAGAGTTATATACCTTTATGACTAGCTGTATAATTTAATTTCTACTTACATTTATTTGTTGTTTGTATTTTTGGTGGCAATTAATTTTATGCTCATTTATTTATTGAGCATTTATTTATTTCTGTATTTATTTTTAAATATGGCAGAGTTGGTCCTCCATACTGCAGTATCAACAAATCGACAAAAAAGGCGGGTTCTGTATGTTACATCAAAATCTCCACAAATCTGAAAAGAAGCAACATAAAAAATACATTTTGCTTGTGAGTAGGTTCATACAGGTCATTTCTGGATAGTTTCATATTACAAAAAAGAAACAACAACACTACTTCATATTAAGCAGCACTTACACCAGTATCACATTTTTAACTTTACTTTTAACACTTTTGGTTTCATTAAAGGAAATATCAGATTTTCTCAGGTGCCAAAACAAAATGTAACAGCTCTGTAAAGGTTCACCAGAGAGCAGAACATAAAGTTAACATGACTATAACAGCTGAATGCAGGGATTTCCATGTTGCTCAGCAAAACGCTTCACAACTTTATTTAGATCCAATGCCTTTGTGCGTTTTGATTTGAGTTCAACCAAACTTGATAGTCTCTTTTCTGTCATAGTTGACCGCAAATATGTCGTTATGAGCCTGAAACGTCAGGCCTAACTAACATCATAGTTAGAGAAATAACGTTCTGCAACCTGATTTTTATCATCTCAAAATCAGCATTGCAGCTATGCTAGCAAAATTGAGCTTTCATTATGATTTCATTTCTCTATAGATAGTTAATAGGTTTTTACCTGTTTCATCCCGTGTCTCCTCTCCCCATCACCCCTGGCTCCCTCGCTTTGCCCCATTCGGTTTTCAAAACAATCAGTCTCAGTCGCTCTCGCGTCATCTCGTGCTGCATTCACTGCAGTCCGACATTGGAAATTAGCGGTCGTAATTCTCAAATTATCCATAATTTATAAACCTTACCATCCCTACCGCCAACTGGTGTGGCAGCTGGGGTGGCAAGCTGTCATTTAGGGTGGCATTTGCCACCCTATGCCACCCCAGTAGATCCGCCTATGGTTCAAAGTTTTCTATATAAGGAAAACCAGCTGATTGAACTGACTCATTGACTCAAAAGCAATCCCTCATGCTAAGCATGCTTGTAGTGACAGTGGAGAGGAAAAACTACCTTTTAACAAGAAGAAACCTCCAGCAGAACCAGGCGCAGTGTGAGCGGCCATCTGCTGAGGCCCACTGGGGTTCAAGGAGACAGAAGCAGAGATACAAAAGGCAACTATGAAAGGCGGCCCTGTCCAGGAAACACACAGCCAGCCAGATGAGCTCCAAGCCAGCTGCCATGTCATTGAAGGAAGAGAGCACATCCAGTTAGTCACAGTCAGAGAAACAGGACTACACTGGAAAACAGGCCAAACTCCAACATCTAGAAACAAAGGTGGTGATGGCAGCAGCACAGCTGATATTTCTCTCCAGGATGGAGTCACAACCAAACAGGAACAGACCAGATGAAGCTACTATGATGAGAAAAATCAGAGAGAGCATTAAAATAACTTTACAGATTAAACTAACAAATACTGCCGAATGGGAGAATAGAGATGGAAAGATGAAAAGGGATCATTATGTCCTCCAGCAGTCTCAGGGAGCAGTGAGCTGCCATTGTGTGGCACCCTGGGAGCAGTGTGGGGTTAAGGGTCTTTGCTTAGAGACCCAGAGTGGAGGCTAAGGGGATCGAGCCGGGTACTTGCAACCATCTTAGAGCAACAGTGTACAGCTCTAACCACTAGGGGAACACTCCCTAAGTAATCAAATTGTCCAAAAATGTAAAACCTTTTTTTTAATTAAATTTCTTATTTATGTCAGTGACACAGTTTAGCTGGTTTATTTAAACTACTTGCCTCCACATTGTAAATATCAGCAAATCACATCTTAATGAACTAAAAATAATAAAAAATAATTATGTTAAAATAAATTTTAACATCTCTGCTACATCTTAGCAGACAGGGGAAAAGAAAAACAACTGACTGTAAATTTATGAAACTATTTTGTTCTCCGCTATGATTATTTTATCAGGAACTATCAGGAAGAAGACATCCTAAGTCTGTTTCCAAAATTATGGAATTATTTCTTCACACTGCAGGTCTGGTGCAGGGATCAATCCAAGAAACTATTAAAATGGGGGAAAAGATTTCTACTTTTAGTTACAGTTACTTGTTTCACACATAGACTTTTTAAACTGTGCTAAAACAACATCGTTTAATTTCAATGGATTGCTTTGAGGCCAGTATTGTACTGATCAATATGGACAAAAAAAAACACAAAGAAGAAAGTGAACAGCGTAACGACACAACAATAGGCCCAGATGCAACATTATCTGGGTGGGCCCCATATGAAGTACAACACGTGATAAAGGTTCAGGATACGGCGACAGTTCCATAAATCGGCCAAGAAGATACAATTATGCAATTATCAGTAGTATATGACCACATATCACACAGGAAAAGTTGTGACTGCGCACCTTGAATGGAACCAATGGTGTAAATATCGGTAAGCAGAGACAGTTGCTTAGGGGCCCCCGACCTCTTAGCAGCCCCGTTCTTGACACCTGGTGGGTCCCCTACGCAATTGTGGACTCGGACGTCTCTTTACAGATGTAATGGTGCAAAAAATTCCTCTTTGACCTACCTGATAGTGAAGTGACCAACCGCACAGGACCGTATTTATACCGTAATGCATGCCAGATTTCAGCATGATGGGGAGCCCAATAGCAAAGCAGATCGTGGTACTTTAATTACTTTTTTAATAACTACGTATATTTCATTAGACGGTTAGTAAAAAATATACACTCATATAATATGTTTCAAACCGCAATAAAGATCTTAAAAGAACAATGTATTTGAGTAGTTTATTTTTTACACTACGACTTGGAATTATGGGTAACCCAGAGCATAGATTAAAACCATAACCGTTATGTACGATGTGTTAGCGACGATGGATTCACAGAAGAAGTACTTAAGAAGATTCCAGGAAAGAAAAAGGAAAGAAGAGCTGCTGGAAGAACGGAAAAAACTTCCCAAAATAAACACGTTCTTTTAAAGAACCAAAGAGGCAGAGGTGGACGCTGCTGCTACAGTGAGTAAAGATTGCGACCTGGGTGTCGTACTTAAAACGGGCCCACCCAGATAATGTTGCTTAGGGGCCTATGGTTGTGTCGTTACACCATTGAATGGAACCATTGGTGACAGCGCAGCACCGCATCCACAAAAACATGTTGATGGTGCACCATCACAAAACCCAGAAAAAATCAGACCAGCCAAACCTGAAAGCATGTATTTTAAACGTTATCAATTTACCCAGTACTGACAAAGTGAGCACACAGACGTGCAAAAGACCAATCCAGGAACCCAGTCGCAATCTTTACTCACTGGATTGGTAGTAGCAGCAACATACTTTTCTCCCTCTTCGGTTTTTTGAAAGAAAGCATTTATTTTCTGAAATTTTTTCCGTTCTTCCAGCAAATCTTTTTTCCATCCTGGAGAGAAATATCAGCTGTACTGCTGCCATCAACACCTTTGGTTATAGATGCTGGAGATCGGCCTGTTTTCCAGTGTAGTCCTGTTTCTCTGACTGTGACTGGCTGGATGTGCTCTCTTCATCCTCTGACATGGGAGCTGGCTCGGTGCTCGTCTGGCTGGTTGTGTGTTTCCTGGACAGGGCCTCCTTGAACCCCAGTCGGCCTCAGCAGATGGCCGCTCACACCGAGCCTGGTTCTGCTGGAGCCTCTTCCTGTTAAAAGGGATTTTTTTCTCTCTACTGTCGCTACAAGCATGCTTAGTGTGAGGGATTGTATTTGAGTCAATGACTCGATGCAATCAACTGGTTTTCCTTAGATAGAAAACTTTGAATCAATTTGACTGGATGATCTGGTGAACTGGAAAGTGCCTTGAGATGACATGTGTTGTTGTTGGGAGCAGGAGAAATTCCACCTTTCTCCAGCAGAGTCCGCCGTGGATCCTCTGAGGGAGCCTCCTGCTCAGCTGCAGCTCATCAAGATCATCAGAGGATCCACTACTTAAGCTGTCTTCAGACCTTGCCTCAACGCCGCAGTGTTGTTCCAGTTGGTCAGCGCTTAAGCCTAGATCCTCAGTGAAACTCTATGACTTTGAATCCAGCCTGGATTCTAACAATTGTCTCTGTCTTCCAGGAAACCTGTGCCTCCTCTGTGAAAGCTCAGGAAGAGCTAACCTGCCGAGCCGACCCTCAGAGCCAAACCTGAAGAATCTCAGAGAACCTCCAAGCAGCTCTGGACTAGAGTTGAAAAACCCAAAACCAAGGTCTGTTCATTATAGACGTGAGACGCTGAAGCAGCAAACGGACTCTTCTGATGAACTCCTCTCCAGATCCAACAGTGACTCTCCCAAGGCTAACCTCAAGAACCCTCAAGGTACAATCAGTGATCCTCTGGAAATCAAACCTCTGTTGGCAACGCTAACTGAACTGTCTCTCACGCAGACACCGGTGAACCAGTATCCAGGCCCCGAACCAGAACCTGTACATTCTGTGTGCTTGTGCATAATAAACTTGTTAAACTTTCATCCCTGTGTCCGTCAGTGGTGTTCTGCATTCTTGGGTCGCTTTTAGTGAACCCATCATGACAGAACACTGCGGCCAAACTCAAGGCCCAGCAGATCACCTCACCCGTCGACTGGAGGAGCAGGATGCCCAAATTCAAGGACAAACCCAAACGCTCTGTGAGTTATACCGCCTGGTTGACACTCATAACCACATGCTACAGAGCTATGCGAATTATCTGAACAGCGCTAATGCAGCACAACAACCATTTCCGGGTCCAGTTCCACCTCCGAGGTCACCAGCAGTGACGTCATCAGAGTTCCGTCCTAGTCTTCCAGAAAGATTTTCTGGTAACATGAAAGATTGCAAAGGATTTTTATTTCAATGTCGATTGATTTTTCAGAACTCCCCTGGCAGCTTTTCCACGGATTACAAGAAGATAACTTTCATTCTCTCACAGTTAACAGGAAGAGCCTTGGAATGGGCTCAGGCAAGATTTGCCGCTGACGATAGCTTAAACTGCTACTACTCTGATTTCATCTCTGAAATTACCCAGGTATTCAACCAAGAAACTGACCAAACTATTGATTCCAGAGCTCTTTTCAACCCAAAACAGGGAAACTCTTCGGTGGCTGAATTTTCCATTAACTTCCGGGTTAAAGCGGCAGCTTCCGGATGGAACCAAAGCGCTCTAAAGGGAGCCTTTTTCATGGCATTAAATGAGCACATTAAAGATGAGCTTGCAACCCTCGACGAACCTGCTACCCTCGAAGATCTAATTCGCCTCTCCATTAGATTGGATAATAGAATTCGTGCCAGAAACAGTTCAAAGAAGCAGGGTACACTTTCTTCTGCCTCACATAACGTGACTGTTTGTTCTTCCTCTACAGAGCAGCTGCCCATTCAGAGACCTAAGTCCCAGTCTCTACCGTTGCCTATTCAGGCCTCTCATTCGAGCGAAAGGGATGTCGAACCCATGCAGGTGGGACACACTAGGCTCACTCCTGAGGAGAGGCAAAGGCGTTTTCTAAGCAAACTATGTATCTACTGTGGTGAGAGTGGACACTTCATCGCTTCCTGCCCGGCTAAATCAAAAGCCTGGGCCCGCCAGAGGATCTGAGGAGTCTGGCGGGCCAGATAAACACTAAGAAATCTCCTCGACTGTTACTTCCTGCCACGTTGTTCTGTGCTAATCAAAACCTCTCTTTTTCTGCTTTCATCGACTCTGGCTGTGAACGTAACCTAATCGATTCTAACCTCGTCCAGCAACTCCAAATTGAAACCATTCCTCTGACTCAGCCTCTCAGTGTATCCGCTATTGACGGAAAAAGACTCCATCAAGTTACCCATCAAACTCAGCCCCTCGAGCTACTTCTGTCAGGTAACCACCGAGAGACTATAAAATTTTTTGTTTTTCCCTCTGCATGTTCCCCGCTGGTGCTTGGTTTCGAATGGTTGGAGAAGCATAATCCTCACATTAACTGGACTGAACGTCACCTGGAATCATGGTCCATCTCATGCCATGAAACATGCCTTCGTTCTGCTGCCCCCTTGGTGGGGTCTCCTAGAGGTGGGGGGGAGATGGACTCTCCTGACCTTTCTTCAGTTCCTTCTGAGTACCATAACCTAGCCCCTGTCTTCAGTAAGGTCAGTGCGACGTCCCTACCTCCACACAGACCATACGATTGCGCCATTGAACTTTTACCTGGTGCTCCTCTACCCAGCAGCAGATTGTATAATATTTCCAAGCCCGGAAGAGAAACCATGGAAAAATACATCAACGAATCATTAGCTGCTGGAATAATCCGCCCGTCTTCCTCTCCATTGGGCGCCGGTTTCTTCTTCGTGGGGAAGAAGGATGGTTCCCTTAGACCTTGTATTGATTACCGAGGTTTGAACCAGATTACAGTTAAGAACAAATACCCACTTCCTCTCCTTGCCTCTGCGTTCGAACCCGTACAGGGAGCTACAGTGTTTTCTAAACTGGATTTAAGAAACGCTTACCATCTCCTTAGGATCCGTGAAGGCGATGAATGGAAAACTGCCTTCAAAACACCCTTGGGCCAATTTGAATATTTGGTAATGCCTTTTGGTCTAACTAACGCTCCAGCCTGCTTCCAGGCCCTCGTAAATTATGTTCTCAGAGACTTCCTCAATGTATTTGTTTTCGTGTACATTGACGACATACTCATTTACTCCAAGAACCTCGATGAACACAAGAAACATGTCCGCCTTGTTTTGCAGAGACTGCTGGAGAACAAGCTGTTCGTGAAAGCCGAGAAGTGCGAATTTCATCAACCTTCAGTTACCTTTTTGGGGTTTGTGCTCGAGGGCGGCCAGGTAAAACCATCTGAGGACAAGATTAGGGCAGTTTTGGACTGGCCAGTTCCAGAGAACCGCAAACAGCTACAAAGGTTTCTAGGTTTTGCTAACTTCTATCGTCGGTTCATCAGAAATTACAGCCAGACCGCCCTTCCGTTAACTTCTCTGACCTCTGTCAAACGCATTTTTCAGTGGACTCCTGAGGCTCAAGCAGCGTTCGATAAATTAAAGTCCTTGTTTTCCAGAGCACCTGTGCTTATGCAACCTGACCCAGCGAAGCAGTTTATTCTTGAGGTGGATGCTTCAGATTCTGGTGTTGGAGCAGTCCTATCCCAGAGACTTGATTCAGATCAAAAGATACACCCTTGTGCTTTCTTCTCCCGTAGACTTTCTTCTGCAGAGCAAAATTACGATGTGGGTGACCGAGAGCTTCTGGCCATTAAACTGGCGTTGGAAGAATGGAGACATTGGCTGGAAGGAGCTGAGCATCTGGTTCTAGTCTGGACTGACCACAAGAACCTGGCTTACATCCAGTCAACCAAGCAGGCAAATCCCCGCCAATCCAGGTGGTCAATTTTCTTCTCTCGGTTCAATCTCATCATCTCCTACAGACCCGGATCCAAGAATGTCAAACCCGATTCTCTCTCTCGTCTCTACTCCGTCGATCATCCCGAGACACCTGAACCTGTTCTTCCGGCTTCCTGCACAGTGGGGGTGGTCAACTGGGAAATAACTGACCTCATCAACTCAGCCCTGGCCACTGAACCCGATCCAGGTAACGGTCCCACTAACCGAACCTATGTTCCATCTTCCGTCAGGTCCCGTCTCATCCATTGGATGCATGCCGCCAAGTTCTCTGCTCATCCAGGAGTCAGCAGAACTGTAGCCCTCATCTCAAGACGCTTCTGGTGGCCCACTCTCCATAGGGACGTCAAGGAGTATGTGTTGGCTTGCCCCACAACCGCCCGTAACAAAGCCTCACACCAACCTCCCTCTGGCCTGCTTCAGCCGCTTCCTGTTCCCTCGCGTCCTTGGTCTCATATCGCCATTGATTTCGTCACCGGTCTCCCCGTCTCTCGAGGTATGTCCACCATATTCACCATTGTTGACCGTTTCTCGAAGTCCTGCCATCGTATTCCCCTTAGAAAACTTCCCACGGCCTTCCAGACAGCCCAGCTCCTCATCAAGCATGTTTTCCGTTTACACGGCATTCCCCAAGAGATCCTCTCGGACAGGGGTCCTCATTTCATTTCCCAGGTCTGGAAGGCTTTCTGTTCTGCTCTCGGCTGCAAACCCTCTCTCACCTCTGGTTACCACCCCCAATCTAATGGTCAGACTGAGAGAATGAACCAGCAGTTGGAATCAACCCTTCGCTGCCTCACTTCGAACAATCCCGTGGACTGGAGCCAATTTCTCCCTTGGATAGAATACGCATATAACTCCCTCAGATCTGCATCCACCGGACAATCCCCGTTTCAGGTTAGTCTCGGCTATCAACCACCTCTTTTCCCCGCAGACGAGAGAGAGATTTCGGTCCAGTCCGTAAACCAACACATCCGCCGTTGCCAAAGAATCTGGAGGGAAACCATCGCCACCCTCAACCAGTCATCAGAGTCCATGAAACGCTTCGCCGACGCCAGGAGACGTCCCGCCCCCGAGTACACTGAGGGCCAGGAGGTATGGCTGTCCACTCGAGACATCCCCCTCAAGGGGATGTCTCTCTAATGGAGAGAAAAAGTTCTCTCCTAGGTTCATCGGGCCCTACAAGATCACTCGAGTCATCAACCCCTCAGCCGTCCGTCTCCAACTACTTCAGTCCCTCCGAATCGACCCTACCTTCCACGTGTCTCAAGTCAAGCCTGTCTCTTCGAGCCCTCTGTGCCCACCGTCCGACTCCCCACCACCCGCCCTGGAGGTCGATGGTCATCCGGCCTTCACTGTCCGTCGCATTGTGGACTCCCGTCGACGAGGTCGCGGATGGCAGTACCTCGTCGACTGGGAGGGCTACGGACCGGAGGATCGCCAGTGGGTTCCGGGCTCGTACATCCTCGATCCTGCCCTTATCGAGGAGTACGAGCGTTCCTGCCCATCAACCTCTTCCGGACCGCCAAGGGGCGGTCGTTGAGGGGGGGGTACTGTTGGGAGCTGGAGAAATTCCACCTTTCTCCAGCAGAGTCTGCCGTGGATCCTCTGAGGGAGCCTCCTGCTCAACTGCAGCTCATCAAGATCATCAGAGGATCCACTACTTAAGCTGTCTTCAGACCTTGCCTCAACGCCGCAGTGTTGTTCCAGTTGGTCAGCGCTTAAGCCTAGATCCTCAGTGAAACTCTATGACTTTGAATCCAGCCTGGATTCTAACAATTGTCTCTGTCTTCCAGGAAACCTGTGCCTCCTCTGTGAAAGCTCAGGAAGAGCTAACCTGCCGAGCCGACCCTCAGAGCCAAACCTGAAGAATCTCAGAGAACCTCCAAGCAGCTCTGGACTAGAGCTGAAAAACCCAAAACCAAGGTCTGTTCATTATAGACGTGAGACGCTGAAGCAGCAAACGGACTCTGCTGTTGAACTCCTCTCCAGATCCAACAGTGACTCTCCCAAGGCTAACCTCAAGAACCCTCAAGGTACAATCAGTGATCCTCTGGAAATCAAACCTCTGTTGGCAACGCTAACTGAACTGTCTCTCACGCAGACTCCGGTGAACCAGTATCCAGGCCCCGAACCAGAACCTGTACATTCTGTGTGCTTGTGCATAATAAACTTGTTAAACTTTCATCCCTGTGTCCGTCAGTGGTGTTCTGCATTCTTGGGTCGCTTTTAGTGAACCCATCATGACAGTTGTGAATAGGCTCTATGCACAACTCCACCACTTCCAGAACTTCAGGAAGCTCCTTTGTTTCCTGTCTTTCATGATTGGATTCACTGATTAATCCAAGTGTGTATGACCTAAGTAACTGGCCAGACACACCTGGATTAATCAGTTCGTCCAGTAATGAAAGACAGGAAACAAAGGAGCTACCTTAAATTCAGGAAGTAGTGGAGCTGTGCATAAAGCCCATTGGCGCTATAGAAATAAACTGAATTGAATTAAATTGAATGTAGTAATGATCAGTAAAGCCAGCTGCTTCCAGCTTTAGAAAGGTTTATTTATTTTAACTAGCCGCAAGGAATGTTTCTTTCAATATGTTTCCCACGGTCACACTGTTTTTGATATCGCAGACAGGGAGTGGAGGGAGGCAGGATGTAGCATAACTCATAGAGCCAAATCAGGAAGGAAAACAGACAGACAGGAGAGAGAGACGCAAGGAGGAGAAGTACAGGTGCTGGTCATAAAATTAGAATATCATGAAAAAGTAGATTGATTTCAGTAATTCCATTTAAAAAGTGAAACTTGTATATTATATTCATACATTACATACAAACTCATATATTTCAGATGTTTATTTTGTTTAATTTTGATGATTACAAATGACAACAAATGAAAATCTCAAATTCATCATATCAGAAAATTAGAATATTGTGAAAAGGTTCAAAATTGATGGCCCCTGGTGCCACACTCTAATCAGCTAATTAACTCAAACCACCTGCAAAAGCCTTTAAATGGTCTTTCAGTCTAGTTCTATAGGCTACACAATCATGGGGAAGACTGCTGACTTGACAGTTGTCCAAAAGACGACCATCGACACCTTGCACAAGGAGGGCAAGACACAAAAGGTCATCGCTAAAGAGGCTGGCTGTTCACAGAGCTCAGTGTCCAAGCACATTAATAGAGAGGCGAAGGGAAGGAAAAGATGTGGTCGAAAAAAGTGTACAAGCAAGAGAGATAACCGCACCCTGGAGAGGATTGTGAAACAAAACCCATTCAAAAATGTGGGGGAGATTCACAAAGAGTGGACTGCAGCTGGAGTGAGTGCTTCAAGAACCACCACACACAGACGTATGAAAGACATGGGTTTCTGCTGTCGCATTCCTTGTGTCAAGCCACTCTTGAACCACAGACAGCGTCAGAAGCGTCTTGCCTGGGCTAAAGAGAAACAGGACTGGACTGCTGGTGAGTGGTCCAAAGTCATGTTCTCTGATGAAAGTAAATTTTGCATTTCCTTTGGAAATCAAGGTCGCAGAGTCTGGAGGAAAAGAAGAGAGGCACTTCATCCACGTTGCTTGAAGTCCAGTGTAAAGTTTCCACAGTCAGTGATGGTTTGGGGTGCCATGTCATCTGCTGGTGTTGGTCCATTGTGTTTTCTGAGGTCCAGGGTCAACGCAGCCACATACCAGGAAGTTTTAGAGCACTTCATGCTTCCTGCAGCTGACCAACTTTTTGGAGATGCAGATTTCATTTTCCAACAGGACTTGGCACCTGCACACAGTGCCAAAGCTACCAGTACCTGGTTGAAGGACCATGGTATCCCTGTTCTTAATTGGCCAGCAAACTCTCCTGACCTTAACCCCATAGAAAATCTATGGGGTATTGTGAAGAAGAAGATGCAATACACCAGACCCAACAATTCAGAAGAGCTAAAAGCCACTATTAGAGCAACCTGGGCTATCATAACACCTGAGCAGTGCCACAGACTGATCGACTCCATGCCACGCCGCATTGCTGCAGTAATACAGGCCAAAGGAGGCCCAACTAAATACTGAGTGCTGTACATGCTCATACTTTTCATGTTCATACTTTTCAGTTGGCCAACATTTCTATAAATCCTTTGTTTTTATTGGTCTTCAGTAATATTCTAATTTTCTGATATGATGAATTTGAGATTTTCATTTGTTGTCATTTGTAATCATCAAAATTAAACAAAATAAACATCTGAAATATATGAGTTTGTATGTAATGTATGAATATAATATACAAGTTTCACTTTTTAAATGGAATTACTGAAATCAATCTACTTTTTCATGATATTCTAATTTTATGACCAGCACCTGTATGTTTCCCAATTCTCTTACAGGCAACGTGGGTGTTAGTGTTCATGAAAGTTCAGGAACCTTAACCTGTTTTCTGTTACCCTTTACATAGTTTAAGTTAGCTTACATTTCCACAGACACGTATTGCATTCACCAAAGAAAAAATAACCAGAAAGATTATCTCATAATTAAGAGATCAATATCTTGTAATTATGAGACAATAACTTGTAATTATAAGATCTTTTCTCAAAATTACGAGATGCCATCTCATAACTACGAGATCCTATCTATATATTTGGTTATAATTAGTTGAAGCATCTCTCACAAAACTGGTCTTCTTGATTAGTTCTTAAAAATACCTGCATTTGTTCCACTGAACAGTTCTCTGTACTGAGGTCTGTCCTGATACGCGTTGGAGCTCTGCTCCTGTTTTTCCCTTCATCAATAAAGTACGCAGCTTTAACCCTGGGATCACTACTTGTGGAGTAAGCATGCAGCCATATGACCGTAGATGAAAATACCTCAACAGCTCCATTTATGCAGATTTGGTATGGTTTTAGTTTTTCATATGAATCGACATGCCTCAATGTTAGATTGGGACCTGGTCATTTTAAACAATTCTGAAGCCTCGGCTGTTCTCCTTGAGAATCTAGAACTTTGAGAAGGTACCAGCAGACAGTTCTTCTGGACACCACCAAGCCAGCTGGAATGCATCTGAAATGCAATTTATCGCCATAAAGCATCCCGTGCTGGTTTGATTGCTCCTGCAGGTCAGAGTAGAGTGGGCATTTCTGCCTAATGAATTCTAAGGACGTACTGTGCCATGCTGACAAACTAACTTATTCCATCTCCATTGAGGAAACTCAGTGTTTCCCAGTGTCGCACACCTAACAGGAAATAAAAGCACATTAAATCCGACAACCCGCTTATTGCTCACTTTTCATTTAGCATAGCTCGGCAATGAATGTCCTTCCTAATCTCCTAAATATAACATATTATCTTATAATTGTGAGATAATATCGCTTAATTATGATCTCTTTTCAGGAAAAATATACGGTGGCCCTGAAATGCAAAGCGCAACTACAAATCTAAAAGCGCAACTACATTAAGAAAAACAAAACTACTAGTGCTGTCAATCGATAAAATTTTTTTAATCGCGATTAATCGCATCAATGCCTAAGTTAACTCACGATTAATCGCATTTTAATCGCACATTTTTTTTCTGATTGAAAATCATTTAAATACTCTCGATGACATACAAAAAATACATACAGGCTAGGTTTGTGCCAATGTTCTTTTTTTTTTTTTATGAAAACAGGTCACAGACACTGATTTATGCCATAGAAACATATGGCAAGAAGATGGGGAGGCATGTAGCAAAAAATAACAAATATGTAGCCAAAAAAAAAAGGCCCTGAAAACAGGCTGATGTAAAAGACAGTCTTTACAGTTAATACAGTCTTTTGAACAAAGACAAGCATTTTACCCTACTGCTATAAAATGTAGTACAGTTAACATTAGATGTTAATTAACCAAGATAATAATGAACAATTTTCAATCAATACATCAAAATCAATAGACCGACATCACTAGATGGAGGTAGTCTATGCTCTAGAAAGTTACTTTTCAGCCTCTTAACAAAAATGAGAACACACACACACACACCCACCCACCCACACACACACACACATACACACACACACACACACACACACAATACCGACCTGTGGCGTACACAGACAGCAAGAGTGCCGTAGCAGATTCCATTTCACCTCAGTAATCTGTTTTCTCAGCGTATTTCAGGTTGCTACTAGTTACCAGACACTCAACTTGTTTGTTGGTGGTGGGGCTTAAAGAAAAGGCACTAGCGTCACCCAGTGTATGAGCGTCTTTTTTCCTTGAGGAGCTCCACTTTCGAAGCCTATGAGAAATGCATACACTGGGGAAAAATAGCCCCGCCTTCTCGCAGGCTGCAGCGGGATGTACTTGGAAAATTTTACCATAAAACCACATAGCGTTAATCTCACGTTAAAAAAATTATCGCCATTAAAATGGCCTCGCGTTAACGCGATAATAACGGGATAATTTTGACAGCACTAAAAACTACATAAAGCAAGTAAACCAGTGGGAAACATGAGACATCGCTGATTGGACGACGGCGCAGTTTGACCCTTGAACCGGAAGTCATTCTGCCTGCTGTGGCTTTTGAAAACATAGATATTGTCGGCGCCCCAAACATAGCTGCCGTTATCCAGGAATATTTTGAATCAGGACATACGTACGAGGCGATACTGGATATGCTCAAGACTAATCACCAAATTTCAGTTAGTTTGCGTACACTGAAGACACACTTAAAAGAAGCTGGACTGTTCAGACGACGGAACCTCCGGTTCAAGGGTCAAACGGCGCCGTCGTCCAATCAGCGATGTCTCATGTTTCCCACTGGTACCTACCTTTTCTGGTAGGTTAATGTAATTGTGTTTTTCTTAATGTAGTTGCACTTTCCTTTATGTAGTTTTGTTTTTCTTAATGTAGTTGCTCTTTAAGATTTGTAGTTGCCGTTTGCACTTCAGGGCCACCGTAAAAATAACCAGAGAGATAGAGCTTCAAGGGGCATACACAGAGCCTTTAACAAGGATGAAGAAGAGCACCATTCAAGGATAAAAAAAATTGTTGTGAAATAAAATCTGAATTTATTTCAAAATTATTTTAATCAGGTATTCCTTATTGGGATTGGAAAGTGACAGTAGACCAGAAAAACTGTCTCCAAAAATAATGATTGTTGTCCTTGATGGTAATTTCAAACACTATTCTTTTTTTTATTAAGCTTTTCAAAGTTTTCATAAAGTGTTTTTTATTTTGATGATGATGATGATGATGATGATACATTTTGAGACTGAAACACGGTCTCAATCCCTAATTATCTGAGAAAAATCAAGCATATCATTTGTTCTTTTACCCAGTTTAATTAAGAAAATAAATGGAATGCTATAAATGAATTTAACTCCTCTGAGTGTGACCCTATTATAGTGAGTGCTGTTTACCCAGATGAAGTGAAGCATTCAGTGTGAGTGGGTGGAGGTGGTGGAGAGAATCTGCGGTGTTACTTCAGACATTACATCATAATATTGGCATGCTGCTTTGCAGACTGCTGCATGAAAATTTCACTTCCTATCATAATTCATACACGCCTTCACAGAAGCGGTAAGCAGATGCATTTGACATGTTCGACGACATACAGCTATGAAAGTTGCCCAACACAGCTAAACGCTGAGACTCCGCTGGTGGTTCCAAATGTTAACAGAATTTTCTTGTTTTATACATAAAAATAAAGTGTGTTCATTCATTAGAACATATACACCCGTGTGTGTTTAAATGTTTTATGGAAAGTTATGTTTTTCCTCCATTCAAATTAGCAAAACCTGAACTATATTTTAGATTTAGATTTAAAATCCACCTGCAGCTGATTCACCTCTGATGGATAAATTGACACGTTGCATTTGAACTTTGAAGTCTATTATATTAAAAGAAAAGGCTTAAAAGTTTTGTTGGCTTAAATTTTTGTTTGTTAAGTCTAAATTCCAGGTACATTGAGTTGAAAGTATATTTGATCACTTTACACTCTTATTACTATATTACTATATGATGGGTTCACATTTTGTATAAAAATCACACCAAAAAAAGCTGCATTATTAGGCTTTAATTTTATTTACAACACATACAAAAGTCAAGATAAATTAGTAGTGTTGCACCGATACCGATACCAAAACAGGTGGTGCCCTGATCCAGCACTAAAATGGTAGTTTTACTGGATTCTCTTTGTATTCGTCTTTTTCCTGCTTCTCAAAGGTAGGCAGCAGCTTGATAAAGCCATGATGGCAATTATTTTACATCCCAGTAGTATGCAGTTCTTCATATAAACACACACATAAATTTCAAACGGATGGTATCTGTATCGGCTGATACTGCACAGCCAGGTATCGGGTCCAAAAAAAGGCATCGGCGCAACACTATAAATTAGGCCACATCCAATATACTCAAAGCTTTACATCAGATTTTTTTCAGACATTTTTTTAAACAAACAACATTTTGAAAAATGCAATATATTGCTATGGTTGAAGAAGACAAATAAAAAAGGACAAAAGGAAAAATAAAGGACAGCATTTTAGAATTAAACATTAGACATAGGTCACATTTGACAGTGTTTCATGCGATTTCACGGCCCTTTACAACCTTATGTATGACTGCTCTACAAGTCAATTCACAGGTAAAGGGATTTATCTCCAGAGATGAAGATGACTTTCTGATATCTTCTTCATTCCTCGTGAAAGTGAGATTAACACCCTTTGTGGTCCGTACTTTGATATGAGAGTGCTGACATGAAAGTGGAGCACATTATGAGTTGCCATCTATGTTTACCCATTAGTGAAATACCCTTTAAGCTGCAGCCCTATTTTTCAGGATTAATCTCATCAAACTGCAGGTTTGTTTCAATCTGGTCCATTAATGTAAGATTTTAGACCTGCTGCCTGAGTGAAGCGGGATTTGCACATGAGTAACCTACATAAGCTGTGCATCAACCGAAGTTTACAGGTCTTGTAGAAACACTTTGAAATCCCTATCATGGCAGTATATAAATATAAAAACTGATGTCAGTAAAAGGTATGTTTTCATCCTCAAAGTGAAGTTCTAACTTTGTGTTTTGAGCCAACAGGCCGTCTTCGAAGAAGACAATTTTTTCTTGCTTAACAAGCCCCTCTTCAAACGGAGCGTCTTGATCTCCACTTCTCTGCCGGAGTGAAACAGATTTGCTTGTAACCTTTTCTGCGGATGGGAATGTCACCCATCCAAAGAGGCTATAATTGCAACCTTTTTCAGCTTGGAATATGTCATACGTTCTGCCGACACCACTCTCTAAAGAAGAAATAAACCGATTTCAATTAATCCATTAAAAAAAGCATTATTTTCTATCATCAATAGGAGAAAAAAAATCAGTACTTACGATTGAACTTGTAATTGAACTTGACTATTTGAGGATAACACTTAGCAGGTGAATGGTCCTGTAAACAGGTAGATCCATTATGAACACATGTGAATATAGAGAAAGCACCAGAAGTGTTTACTTTAATGAGCTTGATTTTTTTCCTACCTGTTTGCAGGATGAGTAGTTTAGACCGTAGTTGATGAGCACCCCCACCATAACC
The DNA here is from genome assembly GCF_016077235.1 of Cyprinodon tularosa. Classification (NCBI taxonomy): domain Eukaryota; kingdom Metazoa; phylum Chordata; class Actinopteri; order Cyprinodontiformes; family Cyprinodontidae; genus Cyprinodon; species Cyprinodon tularosa. The sequence continues at coordinate 393,503 of NW_024039403.1, forward strand.
ACAACGAGCAGTCCAGCCAACACACCCACAATCTTCAAGCATTGCTTGGTTCTACTAGAACCAGGAGCAGCTTGACCCAATGTATGAATCTCTTTGATCATTCTCTCCTCCAGCTCTGCCATCTTTCTGCTCGGGATGCAACTGTGATACCTCTAATTATAGGCAGGTGCCTTATAGCTGCTGCCTTCCCACTCACTCACAGAGTGAGTGGGAATTCCAGACTCAGGCTCCGCCCTCAAGGAAGGGAAAACAATATCAAAAGTGAATGAGGGAATCCCTCTGCAGTTATACGCCTAAAGCTGTTTAATAATTAAACTGTGCAAAGGAAACGTCGCGACTGCATCTCATTAAAAGTTTTTCCATCGTGTGTGTGGGTTGTCCACCTCCTGGAAGTTGAAAACAAGAACACGTGAGTTAACTTGTTTTGCAAATGCAATCCTGAGCGACACCCTTATTCAGTTCCTGCCACATTAATCACAATACCAACAGAAAGGGAATTAATTTCATTCATTCAAATAGGAAAGTGAAATTTAAGGTCAATATGGAGTCAATATGTTCATGGTTATAAATGACTGTTTAGTTTTTTTTTATTTTCTAATGGTTCCTGCTAACAGCTAATGGAATGAAAACAATTCAAACTCTAATTTTTAAGAAAGAAAAACAGAGTGGGAATCCATCTACCTTGAAAGTTTGGTAAAATACAAAGATCTGGTTATAAAAGTGCATAAGAAAAGCATTTCAAGAGTTGGCTGGGAACAGTACTTAAAGGCACAGCATCATAGACGCGCAGCACAAAGCTGCATTAACTACAACTGTCACACTTCTGTTATTTAGCTACTCCTGATCCAGAGAAAAGGTTAGTAGCCAAGAAAGATTAAATAAAATAGGCTCCCGTCCAGAAAGCATGGTATATAAGTCCTCAGTTTCTCTTACCTCTGATAAAAGTAAGTTTTGTTCCGTAGTTAAGGACTTGGTCTAGATGACCATTGGAGAGACAGACAATCCAAGATGTTCGAGTTTCAGGCTGAATTTTTTCACATTCTATGAAGGTTTTGGGAGCCATATCCACTGTGTTTTCCCCAGTCTGACATCAGTGCTGGCTTCTATCACTGAATTTCTGAGCAATTCATGATTCCTCCCATTGGCTTTATAAGGATACTGGTTTTCATTCCCCAGAGATAACAAGTTTTAACGCATTCCAGATATTTGCTTAAGAGATCATGGGACCCTGAATGTACCGTAGCTAACATTCGGAAGTAGAAGCCAGATGTTAGGAAAAATGTTTGAATTAGTAGTGAAATGTTCTGCTGGCTGTCTTTTTTAGGAGTGAGCACATATTACTTATCTTCTACTTATTATCCACATTAGAATTACTTACAAATCTTTAACCTACTGACCTGAGAACTATACATTTCAAAAGGCTGCACATACTTTGCAGAAAAAGGTTTAGTTACTAACATATAAATGGTATCAGTCAAGCTTCTTCTTATCCCCCTGGTGAGATTATTGTTGTTTGGAATGATTATAAATGTTATGTGTCCAAAATCAAATAGAAAAGCAAATATTTGGTGTTCAAAGATACAAATCATCAAGAAAAAAACAGTTGCACGATGACGGGTTTATGCATTAAGCTGCATGCTCTTATTCTCACTTTTTAAGTGGGAGAGAAAGCTGCTTATTCAAGTTGTTGCATGAAATAGTTATTTAATTGCTGATGTGTCAGCTCTGCTGCCTGTCATGATTTGCAGCCGTTTTCTTTTATTACCCTCAGATGACGAAACCAAAGCCTAAAAGTTAATTATTAACAGATCCTTATGGCCAGTGAGGGATAACAAATGGGATTTTTCATGTTCTCCGGTCACAATGCTGCAGTAGGAAAACAGAAACCCTGACTGAGACGAACTTATCACGCTGCATAACTTCCTATTCTCTGTCTTTTTTGGCTTGGAGACATTTGGCAGCAGAAGACATACGAGAAACTGTGCAGTTGCATCACCCTCTCTGTCTTTCCCACTCACTTAGATAAACCACGCACTTATGACGTTTATCTGACAAACGGACAGGTTGTAGTCTGTTGCTGTCATGCTTGTACTCAATATTTCAAATTGAAATACAGTAGCACACGAAAAAAGGCTTGTCTTTGTCATTATTTGCCTTTTCTCAAGCAATGAGCCACAAAAACCTAAATTATGTGTCTGTCAACAGAAAACCATTAAAATAACATTAGATGAAGATATGCAGCTATCTTTATTTTTCATTATTTACCAGATCATCCAGTCAGATTGATTCAAAGTTTTCCATCTAAGGAAAACCAGTTGATTGCATCGACTCATTGACTCTTCAGCAATCCCTCACACTAAGCATGCTTGTAGCGACAGTGGAGAGGAAAACTCCCTTTTAACAGGAAGAAACCTCCAGCAGAACCAGGCTCAGTGTGAGCGGCCATCTGCCATCAAGGAGACAGAAGCAGAGATACAAAAAGCAGCTATGAAAGGCGGCCAAAATTATCTTTGTTTTTAATTTTCATCAGAACTCTGGCTGCAGCATTTTGGATCAGCTGACGGCTTTTAGCTACAGTTTGTTGACTTCCTGATTAGTGAAGAATTAAAATAGTCCAGCCTTGAAGTAACAAATGCATGGACTAGTTTCTTAGCATCACCCTTGGGCAGGATATTTCTAATTATCATTACATTATCTGACACCTTTATCCATACTAGAGGAATAAGGGATATATATAGTCTTTTTTTTTTAAACCAAGAAAGAAATGTTACCTACAATGCTTTTGGTAAAAGAGTCATTGTTTTAAGCAAGTCTCTAACTTGTGTTTGGGTAGAAAGTAGATTTCGATTTAAAGAACCAAGCTAATGTGGTAAGCATTTGTCAGTTTGGACAGTGAGGAGATATACTGTGAGAACTGGGAGTACAGCGGTCTCCTTTTGAGACAATTTTTTTTTCTTTTCTTTTACCATTACCATCTGTTATAGGTGCTTAGTTTATTTTGTGTTCACTGTTCCCTCCTTCCCCGCCCCCTGCCGTTATTTCTTTCCCCTATTCCTCTCATGAGCTACATATTGGATGCCTCCTCAGCTAAGTCCTGTTTATGACCTCTGTGAACAATAAGATACTAACCAACACCACTTTGGTGTGCTGGAATGTCAGAGGATTAAACCATCCTGTCAAACGTAACAAAATAGTCTCCCATCTCCATGAATTGCATAGTCGCATTGTTTATTTACAGGAAACCAATTTGCTAAATAAAGATCAGTGTAGACTCCGTAGAGGTGGCTTTACACAATATTTTCACTCGGATTTCAATATTAAGATCAGGGGAGCAGCTATCTTAATACATAAGGATGTACAATATGATGAGCTTAAAACAATTAGGGACAAAAATGGCAGGTATGTCATCACACCATGCTAATTATTTAATAGGCCTGTTGTTCTTGCTAATGTTTATGCCTCTAACTGGGATAATGAGGATTTTTTTCAGCATCTTTTTTCGCTCTTACCGGATCTTGAGTCGCACAGTTTAATGCTAGGTGGGGACCTGAATTGTACTCTGAACCCAAAATTGGATCGTTCCAACCCAACAGCTGCCACGCTCAGTAATTCAGCTCGTTGTATTACCGTAATTTTCTGACTATAAGCCGCACCTGAATATAAGCCGCAGAAGCTAAATTACATGATTTGTACATATAGAAGCCGCACCGGACTATACGCCGCAGGTTTTTTATGTTTAATTGCCATATGGTTCGTGCACAGAGAGGATTGTCGGGAAAGAGACAACTGTTTGGGGAAGCTCCTATTTATTAACATTTCAACAAAATTTGCTTATTTGCATACGCTAACTGTTACAATTTAGTCCAATAGAAGCTCCCATTTATTAACCAGTACGTTTGTTTTCCATAATGAGGGTGTCACACAAACTGTCTTGCGCTCGCAATGTCCGCCTTTCTCGCTGTCATTCTGTCTCGCGGTAGAAAAGTCTGCTCCCGGAGGACCCTCGCATTCCTGCGCGCGTGGCTACTTTACTTGTGTGTTGAAAACAAATGTGACATCAACATGATGGATGGTAAAATCCATAGATTTAGGTATTACCCTAGTGGCCGTTAGCTGTAAAAGTCCATAGATAAGCCGCAATGTTATATAAGCCGCAAGGTCGAAAAATGGGGAAAAAGTCGCAGCTTATAGCCTGAAAATTACGGTAATACATTTATCGAAACAAACAGAATGGTGGACCCCTGGAGATTCAAATATCCAACATCCAAGCAGTTCTCTTTTTTCTCGCAAGTACACCAAACCTATTCAAGGATTGATTATTTCCTAATTGATGCGAAACTTTTGCCCATGGTTACCCAAGTAGACTATGGCAGCATCGTAATATCCGACCATTCCCGACCAGGCTGGGGTTGGGCTTTTCTGAAGACAAATTTCCCACCTTTTCGTGGCGGCTTAATCCAAGATTACTGCCTGAACAAAGGTTTGTTGACTTTGTCAACACACAAATAGATATCTTTAAATTGAATGAGTCCTCTGAGATAAGTAATGCTACACTCTGGTAAAGTCTAAAAGCAAATCTGAGAGGTCAAGTGATTTCTTATGTTGCTGGTGAAAATAAAAGGAGGGCTAAATGGGCCTTAGAACTTATCGAACAAATTAAAACTGTAGATCAAATGCACTCAGTTTCACCTTCCAATGATTTATACAAGGAAAGAATCCTACTTCAAACAGAATTTAATCTAATCACTAATATCAAAGCCACAGACATGCACTTGAGGTCACGTCTCACCTATTATGAGTCTGGGGATCGTGCCGGCAAAATGTTGTCCCATCAACTTAAACAATCAACATCTGCAGGTTTCATTACAGCGATAAAGAATGACCAGGGTAGTCTACTTACTAACCAGGATGAGATTAATTCCCGGTTTATGTCATTTTATGAGAATTTGTACACTTCTGAAGCGGGTGACACTGCCTTGACCAAAGACTTTTTCAGCAATTTGACCATGCCCATTCTAGGTGAATCGGACAATCTAAGTTGGAGGGCACTATTACTATATCAGAAATAACTGGAGCCTGGAAAAGCACCCGGCCCTGACTGGTTTCCCATAGAGTTTTTTAAAAAAAATCGCACCAAAACCAGTCCCTTTACTACTGAGAGTTTTTAGGGAGATATTAGACAAAAAGGCTCTACCTGTGACTATGACACAAGCAATTATTTCACTTATACTTAAAAAATCTAAAGACCCCTTGCTTTGTGAGTCAATTAGTTTGCTATGTTGTGATTATAAGATTATACGATTTTGGCAAAGGCAGGCTTGAAGACATACTTCCCAAACTTATCCACCCAGACCAGACGGGCTTTGTCAGAGGCAGGCAGATATCCAGTAATTAGCGAGTCTCTTTAATGTAATTTATCAGTGCCATGATGTCGAACCTGAAGAAGTGATATCCCTTGACGCCCAAAAGGCATTTGAGAGAATTACATAGGATTTTCTGTTTACTACACTCAAAAAAAAATTGGATACGGCCCAGTTTTTTGTTCTTAGATCACCATTTTGTACACAGCACCACAGGCATCAGTACAAACAAATAAGGTCACATCTAGTTTCTTTCCTCTGTCACGTGGCATTTGTCAGGGGTGTCCCCTTAGTCCCCTTTGGTTAGATATTGCCATTGAACCCCTTGCAATCATGATAACAAATTTCTGAATCTGCACACAAATTTAACTGGTGTGCAGAGAGGTGGACACATGAACAAAGTATCTCTCTACGCTGATGACCTCCTCCTTTTCCTATCTAAACCCAGTACCACAATACCTATTGCTCTAAATCTAATTGGCCAATTTGGGCAAGTTTCTGGTTACAGTTTGAATCTATCAAAAAGTATCATATTCCCAATTAATGAAAAGGCGCGTCAAATCACCTTCCATAATTTCCCTTAAAATGCTAGCTGAAACATCGAATTCTGCTGCCCAAAACAACGAAAATCCTTGGCCACATTTGAAAGACTCCTTTTCATTTAAATTCAAGAGGGCCAACAGTATCATCATGCAATGCCAGATGTGTCTGCCAAAGGTGACTGAACTGGCAGCATTCAATAACTCCACATCTAATCTGCGGAAGCATGTTTTAGTAAGTATTTGGTGCATTGGTACTTCAAACAAAGTTTTAATGACTAATAGCCAATTAGCAAAACAACCTGTTTCGTGGCATTGCTAATTTTGTCTAGCACGGCTCCGGAGCCGCATGTGGCTCTTTCATCCTTATACTGCGGCTCTGAGTGGCTTGGGAAAATAAATTGCTAAAAAAAAACTAAGTATTTCATTTAAGTCAGTGTTTCGCACAGCACTATCTTGGTGAAGTTGGCAACAGTTTTTTTTTTTTATGTAACTAAGTAACTTTTACTTAAAATACATTTTAAATTAGCTACTTATTACTTTTACTTGAGTAATTTTTCTGATGTGTAATTTTACTTGTACTTGAGTAATATTTCATCCAAGTATTGGTACTTTTACTTGAGTATGATATTTTAGTACTTTTTCTATGTCTGTTTATTACTTATTGATCTTGTGGGTAAAAACACAGTAGTTCTGAAGGGTGGGGGGAGGGGGTGTAATTTGTAAAGCTTAAAAAAAACGTATCTTGAGCAAGGAATGTAACTAATGTTTGTTTTGTGTTTAATAAAAAGAGATTTTTTAAAAACTATTTGCTACGAGAATAAAGAAACAGATGACGCCTTTATCTCCTTTCATGTGGTTTCAAAATTTAAGAGCAAAAACAGAACCACAGTTAAATGTCAGAGATCAAAGCCAGTGATACGGTGGGAGAGATTTTTGTGATCATTTGGGTAGAAATATTTTAGAAATATCACAACTTTTTTATGAGAAAAACTGACTTAACAAAGTTAAAGAAAACAGACTTTTTAAATAGATACACTCATCCAGTAGGAAAATGAAAGAATTTGCTTGTGTAGACACATATCTTTCAACATTTCTTGTTCTAACAGCAATCCTTTTGCCCACGTAGTTTATGTGTTCCAACATGTAAAAAGTTTAAAAATGAAACTATTCACTTGTGTGCACATTTTGGCCCTCCGCAAGAAAATATTTTATGTTGTGATGGGATTTCCCTAAGTGGGAAAATAGATCTCCAAACATCACTCCATTACCTCATGCTAATCTAAATTTAACTTTTTATATTGCCTAAATGCAGCACACAGTGGGAATAGTTAAGTGCACCAATTTCTCATCCTCTAAAATCCGAATGTAAAATTTCAGGTTTGGATGATTGTTTGCAGGACGAAAAAATGCAGGACAGGACTCAGGAGCAGCAATACAAAACTAAAAGAACGCTAGAAGTAACAGGCATAAAAACAATCCTAGAAGTCACCGCACCATAGGTTCATGACAAGGAAAGGAAATTGCACAATTGCAAATGAACCAAAACATGGCCGTCCCACTCAGCTGGCAGGCTGCACGGAAACAACTTCATTCAGAGAGGAAAGTTAACTGCCTGGTAACTCAATAGAAGCTGCAGTGGATCTACAGCTAATGTGAGACAAACTCTTGACCTTTATGAAAAACCGGTAACAAGAAGGCCACTGTATAATTATAAATATAAGGCTAAATACCATTATAGTGGCTCATTCCAGCAAAATCCCTTTCTACATTGAACCATATTTCCAATGGCAAGGCCTAGATAAGAGCATTTATATTTTTGAATGATCAAATTTAACTACTAAATCCAATTGAAAATCAATTCCAACATTTTTAAACTAATGTTTAACCCTCACTTCTCTAATGGAGCTGGATCTACTTGACATTGAACAACAAACTGGAATTTCCATCTCTGGTTGAGACTGGATTATTAGTTCAAAGTTTTCTATGTAAGGAAAACCAGCTGACTGAAGGTGGATGGGTATAAACGAGACTTAGAAACCTTCTTTCCTCCAATGTAAAAGGAAACCAGTCGTTGCTATGGTAATTCCCCATGTGTGTGGCTGTAGCTCGGTGATGCAGGCTCACATAAACTTATAATTTGGGGAAGTGTTTCCCCTGCGATCATGTTGCGGTTACAGCCGCTGCCGAATTCTAGCGAGCCTGCGCTGATGCAGAGTCGCTATTTAATTTCTGGACGGTCCACTCGCCCTACCCACTATGTAGCTTGGTATGGCACTTAATACGGTGGACCCTCCACGGCAACATACAAATAGTGGGTTAGTGCTTAGGATTAGTGTTTAGGGGCCGGTTTGGGATTGGGATGCTTGTAGCGAGAGTGGCGAGGAAAACTCCCTTTTAACAGGAAGAAACCTCCAGCAGAACCAGGGTCAGTGTGAGCGGCCAACTGCTGAGGCCGACTGGGGTTCAAGGAGACAGAAGGGGTCCCTATGTCCTCCAGCAGTCTAAGCCTATAGCAGCATCACTATAGAGATAGCTCAGGATAACCTGAGCCACTCTAACTAGAAGCTTTATCAAAAAGGAAAGTTTTAAGCCTAGCCTTAAAAGTAGACAGGGTTTCTAGTAGACGGACTAAAACTGGTAGTTGGTTCCACAGGAGAGGAGCCTGATTTGCAGATTAGTTGCTTTTTATATGTTTTTCTGTTTTAAATAACTGTTGCATCTGTTCATTTAATCTAGGCTGGTGGAAGGCCTGGATGCTAACTGGGGGCTAATGGGAGAGACACGGCCGGACTTTAAGATAAAAAGGGAAAGTGGGCAGAAGGTCTCTGCCTTTTCAATGGGTTTTTCCCTCAATAGCTGATATGTAAGGGCCTAATAGAAGCTGAGATCTTGCGCTGCAATTTGTGCTTGTGTCAATGTTTTTTTTAACCATGACTGGCATAAATTCTGTTAATGTTTAAACATTTTTTCTCCTTTGTGTACACTATCTGAGAAAGAATTCCTCCACGGATCTGGACTGGGTAATAAAAGGGGTGAAACAACACCTGATAACTAAAAGATCTGCCTCCCATTCTACTTTTAGAAATTCTAGGAACCACTAGTAAACCTGCAGATTGAGAGCGAAGTGCTCTGTTAGGAACATAAGGAACAATCAGATCTCTGATATAAGATGGAGCTTGGCCATTTAAGGCTTTATATGTGAGAAGGAGGATTTTAAATTCTATTCTGGATTTAACAGGAAGCCAATGAAGAGAAGCCAGGATAGGAGAGATATGATCTCTCTTTTTCATTTTCATCAGAACTCTGGCTGCAGCATTTTGGATCAGCTGAAGGCTTTTAACTACAGTTTGTGGACTTCCTGATAGTAAAGAATTACAATAGTCCAGCCTTGAAGTAACAAATGCATGGACTAGTTTCTCAGCATCACCCCTGGACAGGAGATTTCTCATTTTTGCAATTCAAAAAAAGTAAAAAAAAAAAAAAAAAACACTTTTTAACTTTTTTTCTGAATGACTCTGACCTGAATAACTGGGAATCTTCACCAGAATAATTGTTCTAATATTCCGCATAAGAGAGAAGGAAATTGTAGAAACCTCTTTGATATGTGATTTAAATGGTCGAAAATAACACATAACATAAAATTAGTGACTGTATTTGTATACTAGTGGGTGTTAGCATAGAGAATAAAAATGAAAAAAGCTTAAGAGTGTCAGTTCTTCATTTAAACGCACAAAAATACATTCACTAAACTAGCAGGTTTTTTGACAGCTAATGACAACCGAAGCACTTTGAAAAAACTCCTGCAGTTATGCAGTTAAGGACAATGAAACTCCACATGGTAAAAAAAAAGAGAGAGAGAGAGAGAGAGATCTAACCAGTGTTGCACCGATACCAGCACTGAAATGGTGGTATCGGTATCGGTGACTGCCAACAAATAGGGCACTGATACCATTGTGAGAGCCAAAAGTCCTTTTCCTAGGTAGGTAGGCAGCAGCTTGACAAATCCATGACGGCAATTATTTTACATCCAAGTTGTATGCAGTTCTTCATATATACACACACATCAATTTCAAACAGATGGTATTGGTATCGGCCGATACTGCACAGCCAGGTATCGGGTATTGCTATCGGGGCCAAAACGTTGCATTGGCGGAACACTAGATCTAACTGTAACATTTTTATACTGTGCATTTAAAACATCTAATAAACTGCAAAATAATGCAAAGAAAATCAGTTTCTAGATTTTCTTCAGTAAGCTTATCTCTGGGCTACCATTAATAGATAGAACACGGTTTTGGTTTCTTGGTATTTCAATCCATTGGTTTTACAAAGGAGAACTTCATTATATTTTGCAAAGAGTTTAAATAAAAATTTTGTAGTATAAAATTTAGTAATAAATTTATTAAAACCAAAACTTTCTACATACCAAGTTTGGCAAATTAAACCATCAGCAGCTTAAAAAGTAACAGACTCAACTGCAAAAGCATGTTATTCTACAGTATTTATTTGTATGGAGTGTTTTCTATGTGATTTTCTTCTATGTTCCTGGATGTCTGCAGCAATGCAGACTGGCTGATGCACTTTGAGCTCTCTAAGGTTGTTCAGAGTTTTATGGGGACTCTCTTGTCAACTTCCAGGAAGTGTGTTGCTGGGTAGTAGAGTGTTGAAGTGCAATCCTTTGCTTCCATAGAACAATACCTGAAACTCACTGCACCACCACAGGTCTGGGTCTTGGTTTCTCAGACTGGAAACTTGGACAAACAAAAAATTGCACGAGGCTAAGCCTGCAGTTAAAATGCTTGTTCGATTAATTTTGAAACAACTGGGATTTTACCACAGCAGACTTGGTTTCACATCTGTGGTACAGTAGTTATACAGAAAAGCAGCATGAAATGCCAGCGGTTCTATTGGAAACACTGTGGTTAAAGGAGAACATAAGCATTGACAATTGAGTTTTAGTAGCTAGAAACTAAATCCATCAGTCAACAGATTTTGATAAATGGAGCAACTGATTCTCACCTGCCTAAACAATGGATGGTAATGTGGGAAACAGACAGGCTGCTAATAGGCTTAAAGACAAAGTCTACATTGAGTTGTTTTTCTCATTATTTACAACAGGGAATCTACAAGTACGTCTCTACCAGCTTTGCACATCTAGATAACTATGTCTTGTTTACATGGCATATTACAACTGTGACTCTTCAAAAATGGCTTTTTCTATATCATTTGGTCCATTCATTGGTATTCAGTCAAACGCCAGCTGAATGGTAGCCTACTTCCCTGTGACTCTCAGCAAAATCCAACCCAACTTCCAGCCACTGGCCTTCTTCTGGCGTACATATTTTTTTACTCTGACTTTGACCTTTCACTGAATTGCAGGGTCTGACCAGGAGACAACGCTTCTCTTTAGGTCTTAATGTTCACAAATCATGACAGAAAGAATATTTTAGATGTTTAAAAAGGAATTGTAGGGGACTAGCCAAGGACTAGCCAAGGACTAGACAAGGGTCCATCAAGGAAAGTAGGGAAATTTTCAACGGCTACCACTCTATGACTGTTACTATAAGGTGTTTCTGTGGACTTGATATATACACTCATCGGCCACTTTATTAGGTACCCCATGCTAGTAACGGGTTGGACCCCCTTTTGCCTTCAGAACTGCCTCAATTCTTGGTGGCATAGATTCAACAAGGTGCTGGAAGCATTCCTCAGGGAGTTTGGTCCATATTGACATGATGGCATCACACAGTTGCTGCAGATTTGTCGGCTGCACATCAGGGGCGCAGATAGGTTTTTGAAACTGTGGGGGACAGTTACTATAGGGTTTGGTCATCGTGACGTAAGCACTTCGCGTCGCCGCCATGTTGAATGCGTCTTTTACCGCAGCTCAGACTACTGCCTATGACTACCGCGTACTGTACTCCCTCTCAGCCGTGTTTTAATTTTATTAATTTCACCTTAACTTGATTTCAACCATGGTAAACCGTTGCTGTATTGTGGGCTGTAACAGCTCAACACATGATCGCCATGGAAACATAGAAAATGGGTTAACTTTCCACCGCTTTCCTGACTGGAGGCGTAACCATGGAGACCAAGCGTCAGAGATAAAGAGTCGTCGGCTAGCTTGGATCGCGGCTGTAAGACGAGCGAACATAACTTTCCACAGTATTCCAATGTCATTGAGAGTGTGTTCCCTGCATTTTCATTCTGGTAAGTTAAAGATGCACAGTTTTATTTTATAGCCTACATTGTTTCTTTCCTTCAAAGTTGGGATCTTTTACGGGAAAATAATAAAAACGGCAGCGGTAAAAATGCTCAAATATGCGAGAAACCCGGAGGGTTGGCAGTTAACGTTACTAACTACACCTTTGAAACACATAGCAGCTAGTTAAAAGTACATTACATGCGTGAGTGGTTGTTAGCATTAGCGGTTAGCGGTTGCTAAACTAGCAGGTTCCAGAGCCCCTCTGATCACAGCTTACCTTCGTACGAATTACTGTGTTCCCACTGTTTGCTGGCTTTATGATCTGCAGCTCCTGAACCCATCCATTCATGAACTGCACATGAGACTCCAAGGACTTGTAGCTTCGGAACTGTTTTGAAGTATAGGCGCTCACTCATTGGTGCTCCACTCATTGTTTGGAACTTTATATGGATCCAAATGATTAACAATGCTGATTTTGTCACCATACCGGTCCCTGGCTTCTCTATTTAATGTGTCCCGGTAAATTCCAGATCCTTTTAGGGATTTTAACATATTTTTTCTCTCTACTTCTGTCTGTTCTTTCAACAACAACGTTGTGTCAGAGCTATGCTTACGTTTGCGTAGCAGTCAGTATGGCTGCGACGTCCCACAATGCAACGTGGATCCCGAGCCCTATTACTGGCTATTACTCAGCTATGACAACCCATCAATCTTAATTGCCCATCATTGCAAGAAAATAACATGTATTGGTACCAAGTACTCACCAAACATGCCACATGACGTGTGAAAAAAAAAAGGTTTTATTTAAACATGGACTGACTTTAAGTGCAGGCTGTAAACACACAGAAACACGAACAGCAAAGCCTACATATATACAAAAACAAATTTGTAAATAAGTACTTTACATGGCTTTTCAATAAATGGCCTCAAATGAAGAAAGTTGTGTGTCTACTTTGTCAAGGACTGTGTAGAACTCCACTTTGTGGTACTCCACAGCAGATTCTGGCCTGTGTGCAGGTGCTGGCCCAGAATATCTCTTTGGGGGCCTATGTGTTAGAGACAGCTTCTAGGCCATATCCACTGCTTCCTTAAAGACTGCCTCAAAGTGGGCTGGCTTTCTTTTGTCCCGTAATCTCTCTTGGACAACTGAGACTGCAGAGACCATGCCCTCCAATATCTGGGTGCTTTTTTGGAGCGATGTATTCAGCACTTCCAGTTCGCTCATTACATCTAAGGCCAGTGAGCCCCAGTAGCCCCAATTTCAGTAAAATCTCAGGCTTTTAAATGTTGTAAAATCACCCATAAGTTTTAGGTGTTTTAGTCCTTTATAATTAAATTTATACATTCAAAAAACATAAGGAAGTTATTATCAACGTCTCACTCTACTTTACAGCTTTGTATTAACATTGCTTTAATGTGTGTTATTGTGTACAGCTGGGGATGTTAAGGGCCATGTTAATTATAGATTAAAGAATTTACTGTTCTGCAGTTTAAGCAATTGTCATATTTGTAACATCACTAGTCTTTCCTGTGACATGCACCTTTTATTTATTTATATATACACACACACACATTATATATATATATATATATATATATATATATATATATATATATATATATATATATATATATATATATATATATATATATATATATATATATATATATATATATATATATATATACACTATATTGCCAAAAGTATTTGCTCACCCATCCAAATTATTGGAATCAGGTGTTCCAATCACTTCCATGGCCATAGGTGTATAAATTCAAGCACCTAGGCATGCAGACTGTTTTTACAAACATTTGTGAAAGAATGGGTCGCTCTCAGGAGCTCAGTGAATTCCAGCGTGGAACTGTGATAGGATGCCACCTGTGCAACAAATCCAGTCGTGAAATTTCCTCGCTCCTAAATATTCCACAGTCAACTGTCAGCTGTATTATAAGAAAATGGAAGTGTTTGGGAACGACAGCAACTCAGCCACGAAGTGGTAGGCCACGTAAACTGACGGAGCGGAGTCAGCGGATGCTGACGCGCATAGTGCGAAGAGGTCGCCAACTTTCTGCAGAGTCAATCACTACAGACCTCCAAACTTCATGTGGCCTTCAGATTAGCTCAAGAACAGTGCGCAGAGAGCTTCATGGAATGGGTTTCCATGGTCGAGCAGCTGCATCCAAGCCATACATCACCAAGTGCAATGCAAAGCGTCGGATGCGGTGGTGTAAAGCACGCCGCCACTGGACTCTAGAGCAGTGGAGACGCGTTCTCTGGAGTGACGAATCGCGCTTCTCCATCTGGCAATCTGATGGACGGGTCTGGGTTTGGCGGTTGCCAGGAGAACGGTACTTGTCTGACTGCATTGTGCCAAGTGTAAAGTTTGGTGGAGGGGGGATTATGGTGTGGGGTTGTTTTTCAGGAGCTGGGCTTGGCCCCTTAGTTCCAGTGAAAGGAACTCTGAATGCTTCAGCATACCAAGACATTTTGGACAATTCCATGCTCCCAACTTTGTGGGAACAGTTTGGAGCTGGCCCCTTCCTCTTCCAACATGACTGTGCACCAGTGCACAAAGCAAGGTCCATAAAGACATGGATGACAGAGTCTGGTGTGGATGAACTTGACTGGCCTGCACAGAGTCCTGACCTCAACCCGATAGAACACCTTTGGGATGAATTAGAGCGGAGACTGAGAGCCAGGCCTTCTCGTCCAACATCAGTGTGCGACCTCACAAATGCGCTTCTGGAAGAATGGTCAAAAATTCCCATAAACACACTCCTAAACCTTGTGGACAGCCTTCCCAGAAGAGTTGAAGCTGTTCTAGCTGCAAAGGGTGGACCGACGTCATATTGAACCCTATGGATTAGGAACGGGATGTCACTTAAGCTCATATGTGAGTCAAGGCAGGTGAGCAAATACTTTTGGCAATATAGTGTATATATATATATATGAGAGAGAGATTCTTTCCTCCGAGTTACAGTGACATAGACAAACTTGAAGATACATGACATCCTCAAATTTCTATTCTATTAAAATTTCTGTATCTGTATAATGGGTCTGTTCTATATGTTGTCTTCTCAATTCAGAAGGCCCCATGCCTGTCTTTGCCTAGGGCCCCAAATTTCCTAAATCCGCCCTTGTGTAGTGGAATTTGTCTAGCTTTGAAGTTAGTTTTTCTCATGATTCAACCTGTAACAACCTAAACCATTTGGCTTGGCATAAATACGGATTCAAGTAGCCTACTGTAGCCTACACATTTCTGAAAGACCCCCAACAACTCCAGAAAAAGTCGGAACAGTCGATTTAATTATAAATAAATAAATGCCAATCGATTCCCCCTGCCTCCCGCCTTATGACATTGGCACCTCTCTTCACGCTATTCTCACTGACCGTCTCCACTCTTTTTTCCACGGCGACATCGAACAGACAACCAAAAAAATGCAAGGTGATATGATGAACAGTTTACTTACAGTTGGTGCTTTTCGAAAAAAGGATGCAATTGTTTTCTGTTTTTTCGGTTTGGCTGGCCTCATGTTGATGTCCGGACTCCGGAATTGGGAACTGTCCCGCCACTACTGTCTGTCTGAGTAACCATGGAAACCAGGCTCGAGACGTAAATGCCAGAGACAGGATAACTGTTAGATTAGAATCTCTACGACGCAGGCAGCCTGCAGTTAAACAAAACGATTGCCCGTCTATGATCTGACTGTTTTATGTTGTTGTTGCAAAGCAGTAAATTAGAAAAAGCTTTTTGATTTTCTGTGAGTTTCGCCATATGTTTTTTTTTTTTTTTTTTTTTTTTATAAAAGTGGGGGGGACGGATTGAGGGTCATTCGAATCTGTGTACGTCAGAACACCCCTGACGTACACGCTATCTGCGCCCTTGCTGCACATCCATGATGCGAATCTCCCGTTCCACCACATCCCAAAGATGCTCTATTGGATTGAGATCTGGTGACTGTGGAGGCCATTTGAGTACAGTGAACTCATTGTCATGTTCAAGAAACCAGTCTGAGATGATTCCAGCTTTATGACATGGTGCATTATCCTGCTGAAAGTAGCCATCAGAAGTTGGGTACATTGTGGTCATAAAGGGATGGACATGGTCAGCAACAATACTCAGGTAGGCTGTGGTGTTGCAACGATGCTCAATTGGTACCAAGGGGCCCAAAGAGTGCCAAGAAAATATTCCCCACACCATGACACCACCACCACCAGCCTGAACCGTTGATACAAGGCAGGATGGATCCATGCTTTCATGTTGTAGACGCCAAACTCTGACCCTACCATCCGAATGTCGCAGCAGACATCGAGACTCATCAGACCAGGCAACGTTTTTCCAATCTTCTATTGTCCAATTTCGATGAGCTTGTGCAAATTGTAGCCTCAGTTTCCTGTTCTTAGCTGAAAGGAGTGGCACCCGGTGTGGTCTTCTGCTGCTGTAGCCCATCTGCCTCAAAGTTCGACGTACTGTGCGTTCAGAGATGCTCTTCTGCCCACCTTGGTTGTAACGGGTGGTTATTTGAGTCACTGTTGCCCTTCTATCAGCTCGAACCAGTCTGGCCATTCTCCTCTGACCTCTGGCATCAACAAGGCGTTACCGCCCACAGAACTGCCGCTCACTGGATGTTTTTTCTTTTTCGGACCATTCTCTGTAAACCCTAGAGATGGTTGTGCGTGAAAATCCCAGTAGATCAGCAGTTTCTGAAATACTCAGACCAGCCCTTCTGGCACCAACAATCATGCCACGTTCAAAGTCACTCCAATCACCTTTCTTCCCCAGACTGATGCTTGTTTTGAACTGCAGGAGATTGTCTTGACCATGTCTACATGCCTAAATGCACTGAGTTGCCGCCATGTGATTGGCTGCTTAGAAATTAAGTGTTATCGAGCAGTTGGACAGGTGTACCTAATAAAGTGGCCGGTGAGTGTATGTCTAAACTTGAAATTTCAGTATCAAACAAGAAATGAGGAGATCCAACTTTTTTGTGAGAGTTGTTCCAACCTACCACCACCACTCCCAAAGGCCTCTGTGTCTGAATTGCATTAAAATGGAGGTGCAGGATGGCATTAAAGAAAAAATGCTCGTTACCAGCCACCCGAAGGAAACATTAATGCAGCTACTGGAGTTAGACTAACATCAGGACAGGGGTTTACATTTCACAGTAGCTGCCTGGTATCAATAATTTACACCTGGAGATTTGGAATGAAGTACCTGAAATACCTGAAGAGCTGCAGCTGACGTTTTTTAATCAGGACTGTTACTATGGAAGAGGATTAGGGCCACAGGAAAAAAAAAAATGGGGAACTGATTTTTAAATATTATTTTAGTTTAATACGGGAAAAAAGTCAGAATTCTGCCTTTTTTTCTCAGAATTCTGCCTTTTTTTCCCTCAGAATTCTGACTTTAAAGGTACACTATGCAACCGGTGTTGATTTTCCAGCGAGGCTCCCCCCAGAGGGCGAAAGTAAAAGTGCACTGTCGTAAATATGCTCAGCTGTTCTCCTGGTTTCTCCGTCAAGCAAGGCGCGGTTGTTTTGAGCTTAGCAGACAGGCAAACGCAACAAATCACCATGTCTACTGCGGTAAGTAACTATTTTGTTCCAATTTTTGAGTTTGAAAATTTAGCATGTTTTCATACATTATTTGTTATACATGTGTCTAAATAGCAACGAGCATGCCTTTCACTGGGAGCGTGTAGCAGTTCTCGCCGTAAAGCAAGACCGACTCTCGCGATGCACGAGACTTCTGAGCGTGTGGGTGCGGGCCGAGGGCTCCTGCAATTGCAAGTACGGTATTTCCCCTACAGACCACCAGGGAGGCCGAGAACACCTTTGTTCGACCTGAAATGACTCATTTAATCATCCAAAACGTTATGGAACACATTAAGTGAAAAATGTTGCATAGTATGCCTTTAACCTCAGAATTCGGACTTTTTTTCTCAGAATTCTCACTTAATCTCAGAATAGACCTTTTTCACAACAACCGGAAGCTGCGTCTGAAAGGGCTGGAGCACTTCCTGTTTTACTCTGAAAAATGTCTCTCCTCCGGTGCTTTTCGTCATCCTTACTTAGTTTGCCAACACTTTCTTTCCCGGATGCAGAGGAAATCGCTGCGGCGAATTCCCCCACCAACAAATCTGTGAAAGGATACAAATTCTTCCACGAAGAATATATCCACTGCTATCATGGTAAGAAAAGACGTAGCTTAGCGAGCTAACCGCTAGCTGCAAGATATGAGCTACACAAACATCGTAATGAAGCCTAACTTAGTATCTAAATTATGTGGAATATTGGAGACGGACATAGTTTAAACTTTTCAGTTATATTTTGACATTCTGAAATTTGTTTGCCACTACAGTTTGTGAAAAACAGCATGCTAGAATGTTATGTTAGTTCTGAGATTCTAGATGATGCTTGATGTTGAAACTATGCTTTACTTCTGCATGCCTGTAGTGTCAAATATTGTCGAGGGACAGGTAGTTGTCAGAGCTAGATGCTTCAGATCCATGAAGAAAAATGAGGAACCGCACAAGCTGCAGGTTTGAAACAGTCAGAAAGCCGGGTGGCTCTTGTTTGTTGGTTCGCGTTCCTGTTCATGTTTGACGGCTGAAGAACTTTCACGTACGACTTCTGGACTACTTAGAGTGTATTCTAACATTTTCCTGTTCAGTTGTTACTATTTGTTTTATGTTTCTGTTGCGGTTGCAACATAATCTGTGGGAATGCATGATAGGACAGATATGGCTGTTTTCTTGCCCCACATGAACAACCAGGTACAGAACAAAAACAACTGCGCCGAGACTGAGCCATTTTCTTAGACTTTTATGCTAACGCTATAGCCACCGGAAGTTGTCAAACCCCACATCCGCTTTAAAACCCGGAAGTGTGAAAAAGGTCTATTGTGGATCTTAATGTAGATGAAGGCAGAGATGTGGAGCACTCGGCTTCACTGACAAAGATGTGAGTTTTTTTAGAGGGCCAGTGACACATTGATGGAAAATGATGGAATTAGGTGAATTTTTCCATCCCTGAGGGATACCTGGTGATGCTATTTCATTAATGGAAGAGCAGAAGGAGATTAAAACAAGAGAGCTAGTTTAGTCTCTAAAACAGACATGGCTACGGCTTGATGCTAACATGTTTGTTAGCTGTCAGAATTCAGTCAGAATTCTGAGATTACAGTCAGAATAATTTTTTCTCATATTTTTTTCTCATAAACTTGAAATAAGATTTTAAAATCAGTTAAAAAAAATTATTTTTTCAGTGGCCCTAATCCTCTTCCGTACTGTTTCCCTATAAGGCCAAAGTTTAAATAGCATTTCAAAGATGTTTTCACTTTTTTATTGATATAATGTAGTAATTTTAATGTTTTTTTGTTTTTATGTTACTGTCTGTCACAGTTCACACCTCACCTTAACCAACCCTGTGGTTTTAAGTTTTTCCTTTTACCTAGTCGTCATTGTTTCCTCCTGGTTCCTGTGTTGTTTTTAATCTGGTCCCTGTCTCACTGTGATCCTGCTTTTTTTATTTTTAATAGATTATTTAGCCCGTTATTTTATACTTTGTTTGTGTGTTTGATGCATCTATTTTTAACTTTTTTCTTTTTCTTTCATCGAAAGAATTACATGGTGTATGAATACTGGAAAGAAACAAGCCTTTATGCAAGACTGCAGGTCAGGTTTAAACTTGCAGCTGTTTTTTATCAGTGAGAAAGATTTCATCATGTCTCTAGCTTTTGTGACTAAGGCAGACAAAGAGACGGTTTTTCTCTCAGGTCCATTGTGGAAACTTTGGATTTGAAATAATACTTTGATCTATTAATAGAATAACTGTAGAAAACAGGAAAGGCATCACGTGCTAAAAAAAGAAAAAACAGAATTTCAAGTACTCTCTTTGAATGGAAAACTCCACAAACTGTCTTTTCGGTTTATATTTCCATCAGGTGGCAGATTCAGTACACACAACACGTTTTTTTGTTTGTTTGTTTTTTTGCTACTCTAAATGCTGAGGCAATGTTTTAGTCAAATGAATTATTAATCTTTTCATTCATATTTGCCAGTTAATGACTTGATCTTAATCTGTGTTTTAATAGAGTTTGGACTTCTGAAAGTTTTCTCAGTCTGCAGTCAAACCTCAGGTCTGCTAAATTGGATTAGCTTCTTAGTTTTTCCCTTCCCCCTGTGTGGCAAGGTGTACTTTACTGCTTTGTGTCTCACGGCTAATGTTAGCATATAGACTTATACTTAACCTTATACTTAACAGCAGGGGTGGACTGGGACAAAAAAATCGGCCCTGGCATTTTGGACTTGACAGGACCACCACATTTTTTTTGATGTATTGAATGTGTAAACCAGGGATTCCCAAACTTTAGCATGCCAAGGCCCCCCCTACACCAGTACATTTTCAGCTGAGCCTCCCCCCCATTGAAACATGCGTAAAAACTCATGTGTAAGCTACACTCACCGGCCACTTTATTAGGTACACCAGTCCAACTGCTCGTTAACACTTAATTTCTAAGCAGCCAATCACATGGCGGCAACTCAGTGCATTTAGGCATGTAGACATGGTCAAGACAATCTCCTGCAGTTCAAACCGAGCATCAGTATGGGGAAGAAAGGTGATTTGAGTGACTTTGAACGTGGCATGATTGTTGGTGCCAGAAGGGCTGGTCTGAGTATTTCAGAAACTGCTGATCTACTGGGATTTTCACGCACAACCATCTCTAGGGTTTACAGAGAATGGTCCGAAAAAGAAAAAACATCCAGTGAGCGGCAGTTCTGTGGGCGGAAATGCCTTGTTGATGCCAGAGGTCAGAGGAGAATGGCCAGACTGGTTGGAGCTGATAGAAGGGCAACAGTGACTCAAACAACCACCCGTTACAACCAAGGTGGGCAGAAGAGCATCTCTGAACGCACAGTACGTGGAACTTTGAGGCAGATGGGCTACAGCAGCAGAAGACCACACCGGGTGCCACTCCTTTCAGCTAAGAACAGGAAACTGAGGCTACAATTTGCACAAGCTCATCGAAATTGGACAATAGAAGATTGGAAAAACGTTGCCTGGTCTGATGAGTCTCGATTTCTGCTGCGACATTCGGATGGTAGGGTCAGAATTTGGCGTCTACAACATGAAAGCATGGATCCATCCTGCCTTGTATCAACGGTTCAGGCTGGTGGTGGTGGTGTCATGGTGTGGGGAATATTTTCTTGGCACTCTTTGGGCCCCTTGGTACCAATTGAGCATCGTTGCAACGCCACAGCCTACCTGAGTATTGTTGCTGACCATGTCCATCCCTTTATGACCACAATGTACCCAACTTCTGATGGCTACTTTCAGCAGGATAATGCGCCATGTCATAAAGCTGGAATCATCTCAGACTGGTTTCTTGAACATGACAATGAGTTCACTGTACTCAAATGGCCTCCACAGTCACCAGATCTCAATCCAATAGAACATCTTTGGGATGTGGTGGAACGGGAGATTCGCATCATGGATGTGCAGCCGACAAATCTGTGGCAACTGTGTGATGCCATCATGTCAATATGGACCAAACTCCCTGAGGAATGCTTCCAGCACCTTGTTGAATCTATGCCACCAAGAATTGAGGCAGTTCTGAAGGCAAAAGGGGGTCCAACCCGTTACTAGCATGGGGTACCTAATAAAGTGGCCGGTGAGTGTACAGCGACAGAATTAAAAAATGAGTGAACAAACAACCTAAATAAAAACACATTTATTTTGTAAAGATGAAGTCACAATTATATTTTATTGAACTTTAATTCATTTATTTAGTTAACAAAATATAACAATAACATAGGCCCACCACTTTAATAACCTTTTTTTTTAAACCATGAACCTCTTTATACCTTGCAAAAACAGAAAGATTTATGAGCAAAATAAAAGTTTGTCCCAAATTAAACATGCATGCATTTTATATAATGCAGGCCTAACAACAAATGTAGGCTACATGAGAGATACATGGACATACCATGGTAATGGGAGCAGTGGGCCTGATGGCTTCTACAGTTTGTCCAGTCTGAGCTTGATGTCTGTCAGAGCAACATGCATGTCATTCTCCACATTCAAACATGATCTGTGGTTAGTTCTCAGTACTTTTAAAGTGGAAAAGCCAGACTCACACAAGTAAGTGGTTGCAAATGGAAGGAAACATTTCAGAGTCCTTTCGGCTAGAAAATATTATTTGTAAGCTTTAGGTGAATGGTTTTCATAAAGCAGTTATACCCAGACAGGAATATTTTCATTATTTTCATTCAATAAAAATAATTTCATGTATAATTTTTATTTTTTATTCTCCATGTCCCCCAGTTTGAAACCCAGGAGTGTATACCAGCTGTGCACGAGAGAGAGAGCCACCCCCTGTTGGTTGCATTTTTAGCGGTGAATACCTTTTGCACAACTGGATTTTTTGTGCTTTGTTGTGGGTGGCGATTCCAAAGGTGTTGTAAAAGACAAGGATCAGGACGAGCAAAGTCATCTATTTCCTCCTGCTGTCTGCTCTCATTTCTCTCGCCATGTCTCTCCTCAGCCGCACTGAAATCATGTTCACTGCTCGGTTCGCCGTCGCCTCCACTACAACCACCACCACCATCATATTTTACATCAGACACCGGAGCAGATGAAGGGCCTGCTGTTGGGAACATGTCAGTCATTTTGACACATTCGCAGCGACCGTTTGAAGAACTTGTTTCTTTTTCTCGCGCAGTTTCTCTGCGCCTCCCTTGAGTTGATCCATTGCTACTGTGAACACCTGCACAAAGTTCCAATGGAAAGTGAAGGCGTTTACTACTTTCTGATTGGCCTAGCCCTTTAGACTGTCAGGGATGATAACCAATGGGCTGCATTAGCCTGTGATAAGGGCCGGATGATCGGAACAGACTCTTTTTCTTCATGCATTATGCAAATATAATGAGGCCAATATATAATAATAATAATAATAATAATAATAACAATAATAATAATAATAATAATAATAACAATAATACATATTATTAACATACATGTCGGGTCTGCCGGCCCAAACAGCACGTCGGCCCACCGGGCAAATGCCCGGTACGCCCGATTACCAGTGCATGCCTGCTTAACAGTAATATAAACATATGACTGTATATTAACAGTTCTAACATTTATTTTATTTTTTTTATAAATACAATAACCCATTTTAGACAACATTTAGCACAGCGCTGTGATGAAATGTCTTTAATGGAGGGAAGAGGAGCCCCCATGATCCTCTCTGCTGTTCTCACCTTCTTCCAGTCTGAGGCGCTGCAGCCTCCACACCACACAGTGAGACAGTTGGTCAGAACGCTCTCTATGGTGCTTCTGGAGAAGGTGGGGAGGATGGGGGGGCAGGTGGGCTCTCCTCATCCTCTGCAGGAAGTCCAAGCCGTTCTGGGCCCTTCTGACCAGTGAGGTGGTGTTTCCAGTCCAGGTGAGGGTGTCGATGATGAATGTGGTGCTGTTGACCACCTCTACAGCTGAGCTGTTGATGAGCAGTGGAGCGTGGTTAGGACAGTTCTTCCTGAAGTCCACCATGATCTCCTTGGTCTTCTCCACGTCCAGGATCAGGCTGTTATCTTTAGATAGATAGATAGATAGATAGATAGATAGATAGATAGATAGATAGATAGATAGATAGATAGATAGATAGATAGACAGACAGACAGACAGACAGACAGACAGACAGACAGACAGACAGACAGACAGACAGACAGACAGACAGACAGACAGACAGACAGACAGACAGACAGACAGACAGACAGACAGTGATGCTTTGACCCATTTTTAAATATTCATTTAATATATTGTTTGATATTCAAACAACACACATCGCATGTAAAATCCAGGAATGGGCCTCTCCACACTGTTAGATTAGATGTTAAGATGAATCAAATTAATCAATCAATAGTGTTTATTACTGCCATTTGGTCAGTCTTCTCTGTGTTCTTCCCTCTCCATCTTATTTTCTTTCTATTTCCAGCCTCAGAACAGGGGACGCAGTATTAAAGGCAGAGAGACAGCATGATTGTGAGAAAGCATTTATTAAAAAACAGAGCTGCAGTATAGCGGCTAGGACAGGAACCTCTGCAGACAGAAAACACAGGTTAGTGACGAAGTAAATCTGATGGAGGAAGATTATGAACGTGAGTCACTAACCTGGATTAGTTCAGTCTGTATCTGACTCTCTCAGTATGTCCTCTACAAGGTTTTGATGCATCTCCTATCTTAATAGGAGATGCATCAAAACGTTTATTAGTTTCCTCTGATAGGAATTCCTCTAACAGGGCGTCAAGAGCCATGGACGCAGGGTCTGAAATGGGTTTTGCAGGGATGGAGTCCTTTTCGGTTCTTGCTTCTTGACGCCTGGGCTTTTTTCGTTTTGGAGGTCCAAAGTCATCTCAGTCTTTGAGCTCAGCTTTTAGGTCCTCCAGCTGTTCTCATCAAACACTAGCAAGGCAATCACAATCATTTTTATTTTCCGTGTATAACTATGATAATATTTTAACTTTATTGGTCTCACATTAGAGACATTAATTATTTTCATTTAACCCATCCCCTTGAGGAGCAGTGGGCTGCCATTATGCAGCCCCCGGGGACCAGTGTGGGGTTAAGGGTCTTTGCTCAGAGAGCCAGAGTGAAGGCTGTGGGGATGGAACCAGTTATATTTAACGCTCTCAGAGCAAAAGCGCACTGCTTGACCACTAGAGCAACACTCCCCATTAATCCGTACACATACAGGGAATTAGACTCAGTGTTGCCCCATAGAGTCGAGGCTTTCCAGCACAAACATCACACAACAACCCACCCAATTAATGAATTGTTATATTTACTGTGTGAACATGAACACGATTCAGTACAACTTAATTCAAAGCTACATGTAAAACGCTACAATCCAACAAAATCTGCCCCGAGTTGTTCTCCATAAACAGCTCGGACGCAGCCTCCACGGCCATGTCAGACCCAGTGTCCTGTGACACATGTTTGCAGATGGATTCATAACCACGTCCTCTTTTTACATTTAGAAGACAAACTACAATCTGTGCGCACACACTGATATGCTAAGCTTATTTTTACCTAACTGAAATAATTACTTTTATTATGGTTTATTTTGCTGCTACTCAGCGGAGCAGTGGGTACCCGGGGTCTTTTTGCATGGAGTTTGCATGTGCTCCCTGTGCATGCTTGGGTTTTTACCGGGTACTCCGGTTTCCTCCCACAGTCCAAAAACATGACTGTTAGGTTAATTGTCTAATTGGTGAATGGTTGTTTATCCTTTTTGTCTCTGTGTTGCCCTGCGATGGACTGGTGACCTGTCCAGGGTGGACCCCGCCTCTCACCTGTAGACAGCTGGAGGTAGGCACCAGCACCCCAGAAGGGAAAAAGCGTGACGAAAACAATGGATGGATGATTGATTTTGAATTCTTACCTAAGAGGGAAATGGGCTGCCATTCGGCTGGCGTTTAAATGGGAAGGGCCATTTTGAATGGCTGCTACTGTATGAACCATTAATGACGAATGATTGGTGGACATGTGTTTTCATAGGTTAACTCAAAAACCTCCGATCTGTACCAGCCCAAATTATCTCCACCCACCCAAAGCATTTTTTACCCTCAAAATCAAAATGAAAACCACCTAATTGGACGGTAAACTGCCCAACCTGGCAACATTGATTAGACTCTAGATATGCTCATGATGTGCTTACCTTCCCCTTACGATGCCGGGCAGAACATGTCCTTACTAAAACAGATGGGAAGCACAAAGAACAGAAACACAGCAAAGATGCTCTCCAAAACTGTGGATATCCAAACTGGGCTTTTATCAAATCAGCAAGGAAATCCAAAAGACACGCAACAGAAGATAGCGACAAGAAAATTAAACGCAAAAACATCACAATCCCTTATGTTTCTGGAGTGTCTGAAAAGCTCAAGAGGATTTTCTCCAAACACAAGATCCCAGTACATTTCAAGCCAAACCAAACCCTTAAACAGAGGCTAGTGCACCCTAAAGATAAAACCTCCAGACCCAATATGAGCGGAGTGGTATATGCGGTTCAGTGCAGCGAGGAATGCTCTGATCTTTAAATTGGAGAAACCAAACAACCTCTCCACAGACGCATGGCCCAACACAGAAGAGCGGCCGCCTCTGGACAAGACTCCGCAGTACACCTACACCTCGTGGACAAAGGACATTCTTTTGAGGACCAGAATGTTCACATTTTGGATAAAGAAAATAGGTGGTTTGAGAGGGGCGTGAAGGAAGCCATCTATGTTAAGCGAGAAAAAACAGCTTTAAACAGAGGAGGTGGACTCAGATTCCAGCTTCCAAAAACATACAATTCAATCATAGAGATGATCCCTTCCAGATATCACCAAACCCTCCACCCCATCACAGAGGAACGAAGCACCTACCAGCTCCAGCCGGTGAACAATACCTCCTTAACGACCGACCCTTAACAATCATAGACAGGTTTCAGATATTACAGGCTAACAATGGAACCAAACGACCCACTCATCGGTTACCATTTGCATGTTTCCAAGGCCTTGTCTATATAAGACTCAAACTCACTGCGGATCCAGACATTTGAATAGAGAAAGCTTCCTGGAGAGGTGGAGAAACGTCTTCAAATCTTGGAAACCAAGTCCAGTGGATATTTTTTGAACTTTATATTTTTTATTTTTTAGCACATTTCAGAGACAGGATAATTCAAAGTATCCACATAACAGGACAGCGCACAGGGAGGAGTTCATTGCAGGATAATTAAAGAAGAGTAAAGTAATTGAGGATGAACGGGAGGAAATTGATAACAATTTCAACATCTCATCCGGCACATTCCAGTTGCCGGTTGAGATGTTGAAATTGATAACAATTTCAACATCTCACAATCCAGGTGCTGGAAGCGATGTCGAGATTCGTCACCCTGTGACGTCTGTTAGTCAGGAAGTGTTTGACCCAATGACGGTTGGCTGGATGACGTTCAAAGCCGAGCTAAAGTCATCAAACAGGATCCTCCACTCCAAGTGCCCGGAGTGTCAAGGGAATATTGGATGTAATGCAGTCCCAGGTTGACAGCAGGGGTTTCAGAAACTGGCCTGTATGATCCTTTAGATTGATTAACCCAACAGGTTTTTATGAGCAGAGATATTGGGAAAGAGTCATTTATTCGATTGATTGATGGTTTTTAGGATCTTCATAGCCATCCACACTGTTCCGGGGATTTATAGAAACTCTGCGTGGAAAGGTGAGGGCCACATCTGAAAATAATAGAATAAATATCAGATGCGGAATAAAATCATTGACTCACAAAGGTGGTTCACGCTTTAAAGCCCCTCAATCGAGTTTAAACTTAAGAAATTACACATTTTCTCCACAGTGTGGTTAAGGAATCATAGTTACAGCTTTTCTGCCATTTTAGAACATGATTGTGAACCTATTCATGCTATCTTTCTCTGATCAAAAAATGCAATTAAAGGTCTTAAACATCAGATCATAACCAAAGCGAAGAGAGAGACATATGAAGGGGGGTTAAATCAACGTTAGGTAACTGGCTGTGGGGGACTTCAGCCTGCAGCCTGCTCTACTTGCTCCGTCACAACAGCAGGTCACTGTGTGACGTGGCTTATGGGCATTTCCTCAGCTCTCTTTCACTTTTGGTTAAACAGCATTTGACGTAGTAGGCAGCGATGATGAAACTCTACTCTCACAGCAGACCCACCCACACTCACATGCATCTCGGATAAGACTAGAGGCGGTGCAACAAAAACAAGGAACAGACAATTATAGCAAGAGGGAAACTTATTTTTATTACTGTTTCAGTGCACAGGCAAGCTGTACCAAAGATCACAGGAGGTATCAACACTACGATACCTGCTTTATTACATCACACGTAGTAGCTCCATTAAAAAATAAAAGCTCTGGTTTATTTCCCTTTTTGCAAGGCAGTAAGTGAAACTGACAATATTGACAACAGTAACTTATTTGTGCTTCACATTTGACATCAAAGATACAATAAATCAATCATTTTTAACATAATTCATGGTAAAAAAAAAAAAAAAAAAACATACAAACATGTATTCACCGTATAAAAGAACAAGAGTGCAGAAACATGAAAAACAATCTCTCATCTCTTTTCCTGTCTTTCCTTGAGGTGCGTGCGCTGCAGCACTGTTGTGGTTCCTGATGGTCTGGTGAGTGAACTCTGCAGTCATGTGGCGCACGTAAAGTTTACAGACACGGATTGGAACTTCTTAAATGCACCAACAACAAATACATTCATTTGGTACAACTAAACATTTCAAATATAGAACATGTGTTTACAAGACAGGTGTATCGTACAACTAGGCAGCACCTAAAAATGGCAGAGGTGTTAAATCTGCTCACAATCAACATAAGCTTCCATATAGCATCCAGCTGCAAAGGCAGATAGCACTGCTGTTTGATGTTTTTGAAGAAATAAACCGTAGGTCAGTTATTATTCGGCACTAAAGCAAAAACACCAAAAAAACAAGTTGATTCCAGCATTTGAAATGATTTTTCTTAGCTTAACAACATCAGATTGTTATTCATGCAAGTAAAGTGACATGAAACTGTCACCACAGCACCAAGAAACTTTGACATTCTTCGCTTTAGGTTTGAAATTAAATAGTAATAATATTAATAAAAAATGGCTGATAAATTAGGAAATATTAGCTTTATAACTTGTTTTTCAGCCTTTAAATATAAATGATAAAAAAAATAGAACCAAGAAACATTATAAAAAAAAACAGAACAAGGCACTTGTAAGGAGGTAAAATAACATTACATCTTCAAAATTACAAAATAAGAGTGGATAAGTACAATCAAGAAATAAGTACAATCAACAAGACTTTTTTTTTTCTTGCACACACAGACTTCCTGCTGACAGTAAACCATGAGGTACAGCGATTCTGGCAGAGGTAATAAACTCTAAGAGTCGTTTTGAAATATCTTGCCCTGATAAATATGAATTTAATAGGGACAGAACTTCAGATGGCAACGTTAAAGGCCGAACAGCAGTGGAAGAAAGACAAACCAAATCGTTATTTGGTTTGGTAAAAAAAAGAAAAATATATTTTTTCCTGGTAAGATCTTCTAAAGTGGCAAAATCCAAATTCTGGTCAAATATAATCACTTAGAGCAGCCTCTTCCCCAGGGTGCTTTTCAACACTACGCTGTTATAAACCCACCTACCAGGTGAGACTCTCCTGTTTTTAGCACCTGTTGGAAAGCCTACAGGTACATCAGCTAATGCTAAACTGGACTTTCCTGTTCCCGCTCCACCAGAAATTTCTGTTTTAAACAAAGAAAAAAAAACTGAATGGATTTCATTTGGTGACAAAGTGACCTGTGGCTTTTGGAGTTCTGCTAATTCAGGGACTCCGTCAAAAACTATTTAACAAGGATTTCATATTTGACAGACAGAATGCCTCAGTAGGTTGGTGTAAATTCAGTCAAACGTCTTTTAAATGTCGTCAGAAGGCTTTTCATGCTTTTATCAGGCCTGTAGAAAGAAGTGATGGATTGATCCTAACAAAAGCCAAGCCCTCTCTGATTGGTTCTTCATCACTGGCCCAGGTGACCTCAGATAGGCGCTCATCCCTTCATCCATCCAGCTCTGGTCTTCAGTTCATCAGCAGTTTTCTTGACGTCATCAATATATACACTTATTTCCAAGCAGATAACTCAGACCCATTCTGACGCTCTTTATGAGAAATTCCTTTGATGAATACAAGTGTGAACTGACCACGTCTCCTTCCATGAGATAGACAATGCTGTGGAGCCCCCTGCAGACAACTTCCTTAGTTGCATCCATTTTGAAAGAGCTAACAGATGTGTTTTTCACCTTCAGCTCCAGAGTCCCACTGGTCCTCCCTACTCCCATTGCTTCATAGCACACATATATATGCCAAACATACGGCCCTCTGCAGCTTACGCTGATGTTGCCTTTGTCGTATGTCATCCTATGTTTGTATGAGATGGTGTCGAACTCCAGAGACATGTTGGAGCTGAGCCCTGAAAGGGGAAAGTTTAAACAGTTAGATCTGGAGGAAAGGTGGGGAAAAAAACAACAACAATAATAATCAGAAACTAATTTAATATTCTCACCTCTGAGTTCTTCAAAGAGTATGTACACATCATCTTCTGGCTGTTTAGAGACAAACAGACATATTAGAAAAACATGGCATTTGTCTGCTCTTTACACAGGTCTCCTCATGTTAGCTGTCCCTCACTGCCAGTATGACTAACATTAGAAATGTAGCTCACTGAGAAGTGCAAAAAAAAAAAGAAAAAGGTCACGCAGCCCGACTCAGTGCATCCCTTGATGTTCATCTCAGGGAAGGAGAGAACGAACATCAAGCTTGTTTGTTTGATACCGTGGTTAAGTGATGCAGTGTGAAAACAGACATGTTGACAGAAACCAGGGAAAATCTCACAGTGGGTGATTAATACCAGTAGTGAAAACAGCATATCACAAATCAACAGCACACTCTAAAAGTAGAACAAATGTTAGTCATTAAACTTTAACTGTGCAGATCAGCAATAGATCAACAATCACCCGTGGATGAGGGTAAACATGCCTTCAGCTGCTAATTGTCATGCCTATAAAACAAACTCCAGTCATTCATTTCATTCACAGATGCAGAATAACACCCATCCCCTATTATATGAGCTTGCTGCAAATTTCAACTCTATATGTCCACACCTTGGAGATCTTGTGTGCAAAAGACCTTCTCTTTAACCCCTAGAACCCTACCGACCCACCGGCAGGTCCAGCTGCTACATGACCTCGTAATTTTACCAAACCCCCAGTATTGATGTAAAAAACATATTTGGCACAGTTTGGTGACATTTATGGATAAATGTGCCAAAATGGCCTCTCCGCCTAAGAAATTTCTCACTAATACCATTCTAAAATAAATATGATTCATCTGATTGAGTCCAAATCTGGTATATTTTTACACAACATTTAGATTTGAAAGTCTGTACTACTTTTTTGTGCTATAAATAATATTTTGGTAGTGTTTTGCAATGTTTATTTCAAAGAAAATTTTGGCGAGGTTCAAAAAATGCAAAATATTTAGTATTTTGTCTCTAATATTTCAGGCAGGGTCAAAGCTACAATGGTGCTGACACCAGAAAACCATTCTATGACATCTTACCTTTACAGACGTACCAAAGGTTTCTTCTTAAATCTAATAGCTTTGAGGCTAAAAGTTATTTACTTTTGTGTGTTTTTGTCAGGCAGAAATTTATTTATACCCCCTTAGGGTGTAAGAGGTTAAGTTCAGCTCAGTGGTGGCATAAAAACAGCCTCATTTTGAATCTATCCCATATTTCCTATCAGAAACTCTCTAAATCCCAATCATATCCACATTGTGCAGGTTGCAGATATCTGAGTGAAAGGGCATCACAGTGTCACATCAGAGTAATCTGATGGAAACATGTGCTGCATGGAGCCTCCTATAGTGTAATCTCTTTAACCACAAAAAAATGCACTAAAACTGACTTATGTAAAGCATTATTTATGAAAATGGATCAAATGTATTCAAAACCTGCAAAAAACATGAAATAAATGCTAGAAGTACTGGAAGATGTGTAAGTTTCACAAAATGATTATGTTGAACTGAAGAAAAAACTTTAAATAGTTTTCAAAAATATTATTTAGACACAACTTTAGCAATAAGGCAGTATACTCTTTTTTTTACATAAATGCCTGACATTTAAATTGCTTCTTTGTAATCAGATATTTATTATCAGAAGTCTAATTGTTTAGCAGAATCCTGTTTTGGCAACTTATTCTTTGCAGATGAATTTATTTGGCTTATCTTAATGAGAATAAAGACTACTTTCATCTTTTCTCACAGATGAAATAAATGTACTCACCATAACTGGCTTCATGTAGATGTAGAAGGTGACCAGCATGCAGGTCACCACCAGCAGGTTCAGCACGGCCACCATCACCGAGAGCCTCCCGGTTCCCCTGCTCCGTCGCACCGCCCGGCCGCCCTCCACATCCATCATCCTCTGGACCAAACGCGCTCTGAGCTCCCGGGAGGACGGAGCTTCTTATCTTAAACACGAGTGGGTTTGCTGAAAGGTGGAGAGTGACTGGAAAGAAATCGCTCATGATCGGCGCTTTATTTTGACTGAGCATGTGTGGGTGGGGGGCTGACATCCAAACAGATTCACTCAGACACATACGGCCGCACGCACGCACGCGCGCGCGCGGACCCGTAGGCAGGGACAGAGAATCAGGAGTGAAACCGGCGCACCGAGCGCTGATTGGCTCCCAGTGTGCTCGTGCTGCTGCGCCGCTATCCTGACATGTTAACACCCAGACTGAGAGGAGCGAAACCTTCCGCATCACTTCAATCACGGTAACTTTCTCATCGTTTGGTTCAGTAGGTGTGGTGACAGATGTGAACCCCACCGAGGAAGGCAAGAGACAGGCTGTTTCTAAGAAATCAAAGGAAGAGGGGGGCACATTTCCTTCCTCTGTCTTTTAGGAGGCAGGACTGTAAATCATAAGATGCTTCAACTTTCGGTTCATTTGATGAAGAAATTGGGTTCAGATAATTTCCTTGCAGGCCAGAAAAACATCCTCTTATCTTTGAAGAAGATCAAATCAGCACAGGTACACATTGATATGTACTCACTCCCCCTAAAGTATTTGAAATATATTATCATCTTGTCCTATTATTTCCTTTTCTTATGTTATAGGCCCACAAAAAACATCAAACAACACTAAAGTAGATTCCTATTCCAACCCTTCACCCAGGTCCCCAGATACAGTGGAGATAAATTACCTCTCTTTATTAACCTCTTACACCCTCAGGGGGTATAAATAAATTTCTGCCTGACAAAAACACACAAAAGTAAATAACTTATAGCCTCAAAGCTATTAGATTTAAGAAGAAACTTTTGGTACGTCTGTAAAGGTAAGATGTCATAGAATGGTTTTCTGGTGTCAGCACCATTGTAGCTTTGACCCTGCCTGAAATATTAGGGACAAAATACTAAATATTTGGCATTTTTTGAACCTCGCCAAAATTTTCTTTGAAATAAACATTGCAAAACACTACCCAAATATTATTTATAGCACAAAAAAGTAGTACAGACTTTCAAATCTAAATGTTGTGTAAAAATATACCAGATTTGGACTCAATCAGATGAATCATATTTATTTTAGAATGGTATTAGTGAGAAATTTCTTAGGCGGAGAGGCCATTTTGGCACATTTATCCATAAATGTCACCAAACTGTGCCAAATGTTTTTTACATCAATACTGGGGGTTTGGTAAAATTACGAGGTCATGTAGCAGCTGGACCCGCCGGTGGGTCCGTAGGGTTCAAGGGGTTAAAAGTAAAATAATAGGACAAATCACAGGTAAAATGAACATTTAATGGACAAATGGGTCACGAATAAGGAAAAAAATGTTTCTATTATTAGTTCATTATCCAAAAATGAAAAGGACACAACTGCAAACCTTGCAAGATATGATTATTGACTTTCTTCACTGACAGGGAGGGCATTAACCTTCTATTTCTTGCCCAAAAGCAAGAAATAGAGAGTCCTGTATACAAACCCTGCGGGATATATATCAACCATGTGGAAGATGCTCTGGTCAGAGGACACCAACATTTCATCCTTTGATCTAAAAGCAAAAAGCTGTTTAACACTGGATTAGCCCTATCCCATCTAACACATTGAAACACGGTGGGGGCAGCATCATACTGTGGCAAGGTTCTTCTTGAAAAGAGACGGCAAAGCCAGTCAGAGGTGATGTGAGGCTGGATGCAGAGATTCATTTTCCATCAGGACAATAAAACAAAAGATACGGTAGAGATGCTGGTGAAGATTCTCAGTCATCCAGGTCATAGTCTTTCCAAAAATGTTAAAAAAACAATCCACAGGACAAAAAAGAAGCATAGATACAAAAGGCAATTATAAAATGCGGCGCCGTCCAGGAAACACAGAGCCAGGCAGACAAGCTCCGATCCAGCTCCCATGTCAGAGGATGAAGAGAGCACATCCAGTTAGTCACAGTCAGAGAAACAGGACTACACTGAAAAACAGGACGATCTCCAACATCTATAAACAAAGATGTTGATGGCAGCAGCACAGCTGATATTTCTCTCTTGGAAGGAGTCACAGCTTCAACTTGTTAATAAAAACATAAAATCAACTCTTGCTCTGAGAAACGTCTCACACACAACAGCCCATCTTGGCCATTTCAAAAGCATCATTATAGACGAAATCTGATGAAAACGCCTGTTTGTTGAGCGTTTAAAGCAGGGGTGCTCAAGTCCAGTCTTCAAGAGCTACTATCCTGCAACTTTTTAATGCACCCCATTTTTAACACACCTGAATCAAATGAGTGGCTCGTTACAATGCCACTCCCGGGCTAGGTGAGGGGACTGAGCCTTTCCATTCAGCTGTGTTAGAGGCCAAGCTCTAACATCTAAAAACAAAGGTGTTGATGGCAGCAGCACAGCTGATATTTCTCTTCAGGATGGAGTCACAGCCAAACAGGAACAGACCAGATGAAGCTATGAAGAGATTGAACTAACAGATTCTGCAGAGTGGGAGAATAGAGATAGAATGAAGCAGAATGATGAAAAAGGGGTCCCTATGTCCTCCAGCAGTCTAAGCCTATAGCAGCAGAACTATAGAGATAGCTCAGGATAACCTGAGCCACTCTAACTAGAAGCTTTATCAAAAAGGAAAGTTTTAAGCCTAGCCTTAAAATATACAGAGTGTCAGCCTCAAACTTGGAAACAAAGTCCAGTGGTTTGTTTTTTAACTTTTTTTTGGAATACGGTAGATGCAGAGCAAAAAAAAACAACAACAAAAAACACGTTTTTGTATCATAAGCATCCAAAGTCCAGACTGAAATGGTATTGAGGATTATGTTAAGATCTGAAAATGGTTATTACACATAAAGTTTTCTGGAAAAACTGCTTAAATGTTCTAGATGTGCACAGCTGATGCAGACAAACCAAACAAGACTAAGGACATCTATACATCTATCAGCTGAGACAGAAACTATCTTTATGTTTTCATTTGATAGAAAACAAAAATCTCCAGAGCATTTCAATTTTTGGATTTAACAGAAAAAAATTATTTACATACTTTCACTTTTTATTGGTTAACATCTGTCTCCTGAATCATCATTCAGGAATGTGTGGATTTATAATTTCAGCCAAGTTCATGTCAACTTATATCCCAGAATATTGTTCCCACACTCAGCCTCCACTGCTATATTTCCATCCTTTGGTTGTGTATGGTTGTGTTACATTTGATTTTTTCCCCCCAACCACAGAAAGTAAAAGAAAAGGAAAAGGACAAGCTGACCCAAACATTTGACCCTAAATGACATGATTCAAACTCCTCATTAATCATTTTATTTTCCCACAACCAAACTTTTTATCTCAATCCAGACATTGTTGGACAATTTGCTCTAAAATGTCTTGATTCTGCATTCTTCATGCCTGTATCTCTCTCACTTGCCTAAAACACTCTTTGCTCACATCTTAAAAAGTCCTCTGAATCAAAAAGATTTGTGAAATTAGGTCAACTGAAATTAAACAAATGTAAAGCGAGGGGTTGCATACATTCATCTCAAACAAGAAACAGCCTCTAATGCTGCCGGTAGGCATAAGTATTTTGAGCCGACATTTACTTGTGGGATTTCCCCTCTTCTGCGCTGTATATGCTTGTAAAGCACCTAGATAGCGTTTCAAAGCCAAGAGTTCACCCAAAAATGAGGAACTTCTACAATATTGCTGTCCTTTGATGCAGGCTGTGCCCCCTCTAAATGCTGTCCGTTTACTCATAATAAGTGAACCATTTTAGAGTGAATCACAAAGCTTTGTTCTCGCTCATAAAAAGTTGAAGGAATATAATTTAGATATGATAAAAATACCATATTGAAGCCTATAAAAATACCCTTTGTCCTACAACTTTTGTGGCCAAATTAAAAAAGTCTTGATATATCTATTTTCAAACTTAAACTTCTTAAACCCAGGCTGCTCTTGCTATATTCTAAAACGGGGTGTTGCCTAATAAATGGTGTTCAGGTGACACATGGTACAGTGTTAGTGTATAAATGATATTAGTTGTTGATGCAGTCGCCACGTCTTTGACTCACAGCCATTTATTCCACAGTGGGATTTTTTTATTTTCCAGTGACTCCCCCTTGTGTCTGAGCCTTTAATGCCTGATAACTGTAAATATAGAGAAGCTAAAACCAAAGGTTAAAAAATGCTTTCATCCAACAGGCGACTGTGTGTTTATAATTATTGCATGACTTATGATGACTTATGATGAGAATATAGCCGAGTCACCTACACCTTAAAATCCCAGTGGTACCAGTAGAGTATGTAACCATTATCCTCCAACATCTATCAAATATAGCTTACACATTTTTTTTTTTTAAGCTGGAAAAATTATATTATTATAGTCTTTAAAATGGTCAAATCTGTTTTTTTTAATGGGCTTTCTAAGGTATATAAAATATATGTTGGGGATAAGGAAAACTAGTTACCTACCTAAGAAGATCCTGTTTTATTTTCCTTGATTCTGTTTTATCTTCCTGTATTTTAATCATGTAAAGAACTTTGCATTGTCTTTGTAATGAATTATGCTATACAAATAAATTTGCCTTGCCTTCCTCACTATAGCTATCAACAACACATGCTTAAAGAAATAACGTATGAGTTACTGCAACATTTTATTCTCTTTGGGATTGATAGCGTATTTTTTTTAATTTAATTTCAATTAATCAAATAATTTAATGGCATTTTCTTTCTTGAATGAGGCTTTAAATTGACCTAAGTTACTGTAATTTGTAAAGATTTGAATCCAATTGGGATGAAGCTTACATGGTCTATAGATTGTGTATTTACAGTTTTCAAGCACTTTTTAGTTTGTTGTTAACTTTGTCAAATACAAAATCACTTTTATTTATAAAGTACCAAGTATCACTGAGAGCCACTTCATTTATGCAAAGCAGACATCTTCCATTTTTCACCAGAAGTTCAACTTAGAGTCTTTGACAAGTCATGAAGGGGACACAGCAAACGTGTTGCAAAGAATCAGTGATTGTTTGTCCTGTTTGTCTCTGTGTTGCCCTGCGATGGACCGGCGACCTGTCCAAGACCCCGCCTCACGCTCGTAGACTGCTAGAGAGGCACCAGCGCCCCTCGTGACACCACTTGGGAAAAGCAAGACAGCACTAGGAGCATAAGTCACTAACCTGGTTCTGAGTTCAGTCTGAGCCGGGAGGAAGGAGCAGAACCCAGATGGGCGGTTTCTCCAAAGCTTGCTGGGAGCCGCCCCCCGAGTTCCAAGTAAAGAGCTGAGCAGGCGCCAGCTGACGTCAAGAAGCAGATGTATCCGTGGGCGGAAAGTCAGAGAGCCGAGGAGGTACCACAGGAGGATCCTAGCCGAGGTCAGAACACAGGTTCAAGTTCGGTAAGCCAGCAGAATCCAGGAATCAGTCCAAAATAGATCAGACCAGCAGAACAAACCGGGTCAAAGAAAAACTCAGACGTCCCAAAGGCAGAAACAGGTCAGGATCCGAATATCAGAATGTGATAGAATCGCTAGTTACTCTCACACACAGCTCGAATAATCTGGCGCCGATGGCAGGAAAACAGGCAGCAATAATAGCAGCAGTAAACAGGTGGATCAGATGAGCGGTAATGAACAACCAGGCAGATTAGACAGGTGAATGGAAAT
This sequence comes from Cyprinodon tularosa, assembly GCF_016077235.1. Classification (NCBI taxonomy): domain Eukaryota; kingdom Metazoa; phylum Chordata; class Actinopteri; order Cyprinodontiformes; family Cyprinodontidae; genus Cyprinodon; species Cyprinodon tularosa. The sequence goes on from NW_024039403.1 coordinate 431,388, forward strand.
AACGATTAAGCCAGCCATCAGCGCCAAGACTATGACAGAACTCTCCCTTCAAGGGCGGATTCCAGATGCCCCAAAGGGCTGATCCGGGTGTTCTCTATGGAGAGCCTGAATGAGGTCCATATCCAAGATGAACCGTGCCAGAACTCTCCTCAGGTTAGGGAATAAATCACCTGAGGACGCTGGCTCCAGAATAATCTCTTTACTGGAACGGGGACATGAACCTTGCACTAACTTATGAAAACAGAACCTAAAGAACAAACAAACAGCAAACAATGATCTGGCCCTGATAGCTGGAACTGAGCCCAATATAATGGAACAGACACAGGTGGATGAGAATAGTGATAATTGGAGACCAGGCAGAGTTAGGCAGGGGGAAGGCATGAACAGGTAAGGCCAGCTATCAGGGCAGATCATGACAGAAAATCAGCTTTCTTCCTTCACAAACAACTGATTCTGCAACAGGCTATAAAAAAGGTTATGAAAAACAGCAGGAGCATTGGTGAGTCCAAAAGGTATCACCAGACACTAGTATTGACCGGTGGGGGTGTTAAATGCAGTCTTCCACTCATCACCCTCCCAGATGCGCACCAAGTGGTATGCATTACTGAGATCCAGCTTCGAGAAAACCTTAGCCCCCCGAATCTGATCAAAAGCTGAGATAATCAATGGAATGGGGTAATGATTCTTAATCATAATGCCATTCAAACCCCTGTAATCAATGCAAGGCCTGAGAGATCCGTCCTTCTTTCCCACAAAAAAGAAGCCTGCACCAGCAGGACATAAGGAGGGACAAATAATGGCTGCTCTAAGTGACCCTGAGATGTATTTCTCCAACTCTTGAGGCTCAGGGGCAAATAAGGAATATAATCTACAAGCAAACTAAGCAGTGAGTTTGCTTGTGTTCGTTCAGACACACATAGAACATAGAAGCACTCATCCAGATGTTGTTTCTATGTGTAAGGAAATTTAAAGAGTAATTGGCAGCAGTGGATCCTTTAAAAGTGTCGTTAAAACACGTCGGCCTCCTCGGTTAAAAGCTGCCTTATCATCAGGAGTGTTTGGCCGACTCGGTTTTTCCATGTGGGCTCTAAAGCCCACGAAAGCGGTCAGTGCTGCTGATTGTGTAACTTTTTCCCAGTGGTGGACAAAATACTACACTATAGTACTTCAGTGAAAGTGTCTCTACTCTGAGTCAAATCTTACTCATCTTTCAGTCAACTTTGCTCTCTCAAAAATACTACTGAAATTGAATTACTGAATTAATTTTACTTAAAGTACTTAAGTATTCAAAAATATAAATGAAATGTTCTAATATCACTAAGTTTCTGTGTAATTTTCTGAGTAATTTTCAGAATCTTGGAACTGATGGAAACCCCCTGATGTACTGTATTGATGCGCAGAACCACTCTGCTACCAATTCACCACCTGTAAAGAACCTCAGCAGAAAATACCACAAAAAAGGACAGCTGCTTTGATTATTACTTTTTATTCAAAAACACACAAAACAGGAGGGTGTCGATTCTCCTCAAACTTTCACTATAGAATGGATGTTTAATATTAAATCTATTACCACAGAGAAACTATAACTGTGCTTTGAGAACTTATCCTTCTGAACGACTTGGCCACATGGCAACAACTCAACCTTATTACATTTGTAAACTATTTTATTCAATTCAGTTTATTAATATAGCACAAATTCACAACACGTCACCTAAAGGCACTTTACAGAGACAGTTCAACCATCATACAGTCATATCTGTTCAAAGTTTTATACAAACTACCAATAATTTTAACCTGGAGAGACTCAAAGAGAAATTTTACAAACTTTACAAAAGTATTCAATTTATTTTTACTGGTGACAAAATCTTATTCTTCAACATATTTCTATCTAAGGAAAACCAGCTGATTGCGAGGACTTATTGACTCTGCAATCCCTCGCAAAGAGCATGCATGTAGCGACAGTGGAGAGGAAAACTCACTTATAACAGGAAGAAACCTCCAGCAGAATCAGGCTCAGTGTGAGCGGCTATCTGCTCATTTAAAGACATAAATCAAAATAAGTTCTTTGGCGCTCGGGCCCCGGCAGAAGACTTCAATTCTGTGAATCAACATTCGCTTGGATAAGTAACCTAGAAAAGTTAGATTAGAGTAGTCTTCCTCCGGGGGCCCAAACACTGGTGGTGGAATACGCCAGACATGAGTGGGATTGAGAAAAGTAGAATGAGGGAGGAGAATGGGTGAAGGTGGGTGAAACTTTGGTTGCGTGCGGGAGAGAGAAGCTAAGCCAGGAGCTAAATGAAGGGAATTCTGAAAGATAATTGGCTTCGGAGAAAGTGTAGCCCCCGAGCTAATTGGCTGGAACTGAACAAGGGACAATGCAGGTTGTTCAGGTGAATCTAATAAGAGTCTTCCAGATTTAATTTTCGCTTCAAGTTTCCTATCTGTCCTGAATTTATGGAATGTCATTAAATCTCTAAAGCAGCGGCGTCCAAATTCAGTCCTCAAGAGTTGGCATCTTTAGTTCTTCTCCCTGGAGGTAGTTCACACCTCCTCAATACGTCAACGTTCTGCATATGCCTGCTAATGAGCTACTGTTTGACCCAGCTGTGCTGTTAAAGAGAAAAAAACTAAAACATCCAGGATACCTGTTATAAAGGATGAACTTTAAGGGGAACATAGTGTGGCCAATCACATTTCAAGAAAGAAAAGAGCAATAGCCAATTATACAGCTAAGCTGAGCCTAAAGGAAAGAGCTTCCTAGAAATGTAATAGAGTGAAAGTTATAGGAAGAATTACTCAGGTAAAGGTACTTAAGTACAGTAATCAAGTAATTGTAATTCTTTATAGTCCACTACTGCTTTTTAACTACAGTATAAGACGATGGCCAGGGAACCAACAGCTAACGCTGTTAAAACTGCAGCTCCATGTAATTCTCATTGATAGAAAGTGATCAGAATTAGCTCTATCCATTTCTGACACGCTTTATCCCAAGCGTGGGGGGGGTGGGGGGGGTCCATCTCCAGCTTTCTACGGGCGAGAGGAGAATTAGCTCTAATTAACTTAAAAATGATGAAGAATTTAAAGACAATTTTAGAAGGATTGTTTGTCTAAAATATATTAAAATAAATTAATACTTTCACTAGGAAAGAGAGACGGTTACATCCTGAACTATTGCAAAGAGAGAACATGTAGTTAGTGAGTGGCGGCCATGTTGGCACGGCCAAATATGGCTTCTATAAAGAAATATATAAACTAAACCAAAGCAGAACGTTTAGGTTTGTAGGCTCGTTCTAGTTCAGTTTCATAACACTTTACCTTGATGATTTCAACTTCTAGAATGTTTTACTTTGGTGTTTTGATGCTTAAATAAGCACTTTGGTTGCATTTTTAATTTCTCAAGGTTTCTGAAAGGTTTAGACATTTAGTAATTGCCCTCAAAAGCCAAACATGGGTCACGTTAACACACGTCCCTCTATTGCTGCAACCGGTGTACTGCAAAGCCTCCTACGTTTAAACATATTATTACATCATCTTCGGCCTCAGTGGTCTATCAGCGGTGGATGGATTCAACCCCTCGAGGCTTCGTACTTTCAGATGACATCAATGCAGAGTGAGGGCGTATTAGACCTGGGTTGATTTTTTAAAGGTTTTAATGAATCATAGGTCAGTTTTAGGTGAGTAATTAAAAGATTAAATAAAATGGAACGGACCTTGAGAACCGATGGAGATCACTGATATAAAGGACAATCAAGTCTAGCTAATCAAAAGGGAGGAAAACATCCCATGTGGCCTTTCTTCTCAGAGAGATGACCTCTGCTGCCTCATCTATGTAGTGATAGAAAGTGAGTTTGTGGCCCCTGGTGTGAGTCAAATCTCCTGGGGCTCCGTTTCACAGCTTTAGTTTAAGTTTCAACAAACAAAGCTCTAGAGATTTCTGTACGTGTTGGGACTTGTACGGTAGCTGCTACATTCAGTATTGAGTTTTTTGATGCTGTCTGCTACCACAGATGCTACTGAGTAAATGTGCACACATTTAAGGGACATTTTGGAACCCCTTTGAGCTTGGTACTGGATTGACTATACTTTGTCTTTTTTAATCCCCCTTTCAATTATTTTTTCTGCCAAATAAACCCTGCTAATATAGAAGCAGGAAAGAAAACTTCTACAGCTTAGTCTAATCTGGAGATCTGAAGTTTCAACATGAGGCTGGCACTTATAATCATCAAACAATAATAACTTTTATACTCTGTATCAAGGTCAGCAGAGGATGCCTTTATTCCACCTGTTTGGAAATGAAATGGTCTTAAAACATGCCTTGACATGACCTAACATGCCCTATCATGAAAAAACATTGTGGTTTGATCAAAGTTTCAATGTTTTGATATGTGTTCCATGTAAAAACACCTGCTGGGCAGAACCGAAACAGGTGTCCCACATCACCAAGTCGTGTTCACAAATGCACGAGAAGCTGGACGCACCGATGAGGCAAGCTGACAGCTGAGAGCAAACATCTGCCCGTGGGACGGGGCTGAGGGGGCACGCATCATGGTTTCATAACGTCGTTTCCTCGTCTGTAGTGCAACAGGCGAGGCTCAGGCCCAACTGCAAAGTGTGCAAGTTCAGTAGCGTCAGTGCCAGCGCTGGCCATTGTTTAACATGTTTAAAGTAAATGTCAAGCGATAAGGATATGGCTGCTGTGGTGAAAGATGAGGTGTAACAGAAGACAGGGTCTGACGGGGAAAGTCCTTAACAAGAGATACTGCAACGGTGTCGGATTAGCAGGGATGAGGGATTTTTTATACGCTCACTTTGGACACAACACGGGTATTTCTGGTTCAGCTGACACACTGTTGGAGCAGTAAGGTTTGGTTATTCACTCGCAGCCCACACACATCCTGACGGCTGCTCAACAGAGTTTCTAAAAAGTGACGACTCACGCTCACACCTGCTGGCTTGCATCATCCCAAGTTTGAAGACAGAGCCTGAGGCCGCTGGAGGAGGTCGACAGGTGGCCTAACCACAAGCGAACCTGATCAATCATAGCATATTCCCCACAACACCTCACAACAATATTTCTGGTGGTTTTTTTGATGTTTAAATCAGCCCTTCACAACAAGCAGAGACAATAAGCCAAGAAGATGTTTGTTGTGTTTCCTGTTGATTTGCGATCAAAGAAGCTGAAATTAAGTGATGAACCTGGAAAAAATGGCAGAGGGTTACAGAAAGTACAAACCATTTGGGATGAAAACTAAACCCAGTTATTGGAACTGAAAGGAAAATAACAAGTACTTTGCCCAAGATAAGAGCCGTGACACATACTTGGTCAAATATGAGTGAAATAAAACTTTCAAAACAATAAAAGTAAAACTAAAATGAAAGTCCCTTCCAGCAAGCCTAAGACTCTCTGTCTAGACATAATGCTCCTCTCAGAAACTGTTTGCCCTTTTACAAAACTTCTCTGAGTTGTTTTTTTGTCACCTAAATGTTTTACATCAGGCTTAACCTACGCGGTGCCGGGGGGCTCCAGGGGGCCCTCAAGGACCACATGGGGGGGGCCTCAGCGTCTTCTGAAAACAGCATAACTCACTAGTGGTCTAAGTTTGAAATGTTATTTTATTCTGATGCTCTTCTTTTTTTAATCAGACTTGGATTTATAGAGCTTTCAAAATGAAAATATGTTAAATAAATTTAGAAATTAAAGGAAACATAAAAAATGTATATTATGCATAAAGTTCTGGTAAACACGGACACCTCAGTACATGAAGGAGCTCTACACTGGAAAAATGATCTAGAAATAAGTAAAAATTTCATAAATTCTGTGTATTTACCCTTAATTTGAGTAGATAAATGAGATGATCTGCCAATAGAATGAGTATTTTTACTCTTAAAATAAGAAAATTAGATAAAAGGCACTTGAAATAAGACAATGTAATTGTGTTTTCTTATTTTAAATGTAAATTGTCTTGTTCCATTGACAAAATGTCTCTTTTACCTCCTCAATTCAAAAACAAATGCACTTATTTTAATAAAAATGACTTATCTAGATTTTTACTTTTTCCAGGGTAAGCCCTAAAAAGGTTGGTGACCCCTGCTTTAGATCTTTAAAGCAATTTCAAATATTGGAAAGAAATCCTTTTTTATATATTATGATTTAATTCTTTCTATAATCCACATTTCTATTTTATTGGAACTTTTCGTGTTTAAGACTAAAAAGAAAGACAGCAACACTTTGCAAACCAGCCTTCTTAAGGGACCCATACATCGTGCAACAGGAAGCCGATCCTAAAGGGTCCAGTAGAAATCCAGCAGTGACCTCTCCAACCCTGGATGCTCATTTAGTGCCATGCCATTAATTGGGATCTCTTCTACTTCAAGTTGAGCTCCCTAAACCGAGTGGTCCTCTGATTAAAGCTGCTTCCAGAGAAAGGACAGAAAACTCCAGCCTGGGTTGGTTTGATCAGAGCCAACGATGCTCCAGAATCAAGCATGTTAGAAATGTCTGGAGCGTCAACCTGCTCGGATGTCAGCAGTGAGGGAAGAGCGTCGTCCTTAAAGCTGGGAAACCTTTTTCAGGCTCATAGATGTCGAGAAAAACGCCTCTCAGCTCTCGAGTTGCTTGATTTGGGGGAAAGATGTGTTGCCGTTTAAAAATCCTTTGGCTTATTTCCTGCTGTTTTTGGTTTCAAGTTGGTTCAGCCGGAGGTTCTGCTGGAAGCTTTGGCAGCAATCTAAATTCCACCTGCAATGTTGGCTCCATTATCATCTGTAACATTCTTACAGATAACAGTTCAGCTTTGGCAGGTTGTGGTTAAGCCAGTAAAGACACGGCAGCTGGATCAGCTTTCAGTTCCTACAAAACCTGCAGAAAATCGAATCAGTTTCTTCAAAAACTCCTCCGTAGAAGGAAGCATGAGGGACTAACAGTCTGACTCATCGTCCCTCCGACTCTGGGACCTGAACTTCTAAAAGAAATATCAACTACTTTCATAAAATAATACTAATAATAATAAAGAAAAAATAGGACTTTGGATCTCTAGGCAATGGTCAAGTTCTTTTCACATGCACATGTCCTATGGGATTAATCTATCCATGCACTGCAAAAAATGTAAATCTAAAGTCATTGAGGAGGTAAGTGAAAAACTTTCCAATGAAACAATTTACATAAAAAATAAGAAAAAACAATTGCATGTTATATAATCAAAGTAGGGCTGCTCAGTGGGTAGCGCTGCTGCCTTGCAGCAAGAAGGTTCTGGGTTCAATTCCCGGCCCAGGGTCTTTCTGCATGGAGTTTGCATGTTCTCCCTGAGCATGCGCGGGTTCTCTCTGGGTACTCCGGCTTCCTCCCACAGTCCCAAAACATGACTGTGAGGTTAATTGGCTTCTCTAAATTGTCCTTAGGTGTGATTGTGTGCATGAATGGTTGTTTGTCTCTGTGATGGACCGGCGACCTGTCCAGGATGGACCCCGCCTCTTGCCCGTTGACTGCTGGAGATAGGCACCAGCACCCCTCGTAACCCCACTTGGGACTGGAGTGTCAGATAATGGATGGATAATCAGAGTATTCATTCCAGCAGCAAATCACTTAATTTACCTTCTCAAATTAAGGGTAAATACTAGTGTTACACTGATACCGATACCAATATCGGACAGGGCCTCAATCCAGCACTAAAATAGTGGCATCAGTATCGGCGAGTATCAACAAATAGGGCAGTGATACCATTCTGAGAGTTTCTTCAACTATTGTTACTCATTCCAGGTAGGCAATAAAAAGTTCTACTGGATTCACTTTTAGTCTTTTTCCTGCTTCACAAAGGAAGGCAGCAGCTTGACAAAGCCATGATGGCAATTATTTTACATCCAAGTAGAATGCAGTTCTTCATATAAACACAGACACATCAAATTCAAACAGATGGTATCGGAATGGGGCAATACTCCACAGCCAGGTATTTTGGCCAAAAAATGCAACACTAGTAAATACACTTAAGACATTTTTATTTATTTATTTTGCAGTGTATAGGAGCTCCTGTTCGTTTCAGTCCACTCTAAAGATCCCCAAAATTCATAATTTCTCATTGCTTTGGTTATAGTCTTTGAATAATGCTCCTCTGAAGAAGCAGCGTCTTTAGGGATATCAGTCCTCTCTAAGGGTGCAAATGGCTGACCGAACAGTGTTTTCCTGTTACCTGCTGACGCAGTCTGAGACTCTTTAAATGCTCAACAAACAGGCGTTTTCATCAGATTTCATCTGTAATGATGCTTTTGAAATGGCCAAGATGGACCGGTGTGTGTGAGATGTTTGTCACAGCAAGAGTCGATTCAGTGTTTTTTTAAACTACAAGTTGTGATAAAAGGAGTGAAGGATTTTTTGTTTGGCTGCGACTCCTTCCAAGAGAGAACTAGCTGTGCTGCTGCCATCAACACCCTTGTTTATAGATTTAGGAGACAGTCTTGTTTTTCAGTGTAGTCCTGTTTCTCTCACTGTGACTAACTGGATGTGCTCTCTTCATCCTCTGACATGGGAGCTGGCTTGGAGCTCGTCTGCCTGGCTGTGTGTTTCCTGGACGGGGCCGCCTTTCTTTTTTTTTTTTATCTCTGCTTCTGTCTCCTTGAACCCCAGTGGGCCTCAGCAGATGGCCGCTCACACTGAGCCTGGTTCTGCTGGAGGTTTCTTCCTGTTCAAAGGGAGTTTTTCCTCTCCACTGTCGCTACAAGCATGCTTAGTGTGAGGGATTGCTGAAGAGTCAATGAGTCGATGCAATCAGCTGGTTTCCATAAGAGAGAAAACTTTGAACCAATTTGACTGGATGATCAGGTGAACTGGAAAGTGCCTTAAGATGTGTTGTATAAATACAGTATATGAATAAACTGAATAGAACATATCATTGAGTGTTTTGAATCTATATGAATGTTCCTTTATGATATGGGGGGGGGGGGGGGGGGGGGGGGGGACTTTTCACTGTAGCTTGCATCCATTGGGCCACGTTTAACTAGAGGGGTTTCCTCCCGTTTTTAAAAAATGAAACCATTTGAAACGTGCTTTCTGTGTTCATTCAGGTTTTTTTTTTCCTATTATTTGTTTTAAAGATCAGAAAAAAATCAATCAGGGGGAGAATACTAATCAACCAGAAAAAGAAAAGACACTGAGCCAAAGAAGGATAATGTAGACCAAGTTTTAATACCAGAAATGAACCCAAACACCATCAAACCTCAGACTCCACCATGATTCAGGTCCTTCATTTCAGTAGCTTTCTGATTTACGGCACAATATGGCACACACTCACTCCTTTCTTTCACTCCCTCACACACACACACACCTCATACACGTTTCTCCATCCTCGTGGGGACTTTTATTGACTTCCATTCATTTGTAACCCATTTCTACAGCCTAACCGTGAACCTAACCCTAACAGAAGCCAATTCACAACTTACTCCTAAACCAAACCCTAAAACAGCATTTATACCCGACCAGACATTAGTCCCCCCCAGGGCACTCAGTCCCCACGATGTGCTGGGATTTATGGTAAACAGTCCCCTCACACACACACACATTCTCTTAAGTCCATCTAATATTATCATCCAAATATTTATATTCTGTCTGTTCATTAAGCTAAATCACTACTTGAATTTGTACACCGCTGGGCGAAGATGAGTCAACCATCAGTACATTTAAAACAGACTTTTCTTTTTTAATAATTAAAGCATTTCTCCAGTTTATTGGCTCGTTAAGCTCCAGGCCGATCGAAGCGTCGCTTTCAGAGTTAGAGGCTCATTTTAAAGTTCCACGTCCGTATTTCAGCTCCAACCATCGTCTGCAGCTGATGAAGACGAAACAAACACGCATGATGATGAGCGAGGATTGGCACGGGAAATAACAGTCCTGAGAGGATGTATGAAATAACTACTTTGACTCTTCTGATAGAGTTCTGCATTAGGAATCACATTCCTCAGAGTTTAAATAAACGGATGGAGGATGAAGCAACGCCGCGCCTCTGATCCGGGGCGTTTTTCACCAACTCATTCCGCTTTTCCTTCCCTGATGCTGCAGAGCCACCGACTGAGGGTGGCGGTTTACCCGCGTCTCTCAGATCGGCTTTTGTTTTCTTAAGGGTGTGGGAGGTTCATCCGATCCTCTATCAGAGTGTTGTCTAGACCTTGTGCTTCCATGCATTGCTTCACGGTTGTTATGACTCCTGTCAGACGCCTGTCCAGAGCGGACAGGTGAGGTTCGGCCAGGACGGGATAAATGGGATCAAAAGCAAGAGCTTGTCGCATGGTGGAGCTCAGAACTCCACCTTTCAGGAAGTTCAACCTGTTCCAGGTGGAAACGCGAATCCTGTAACAGAAAAAAATAAAAATCGTGCAAAAAGGATTTTAGTGAAGGACAACTAGATAAGCTGGATCTGATGGGAGCCTGAGGAGACTTACATGCAGCACTGGTAGAGTGGTGCCAGGATGCTTCGCTCATCCAGAGCTGCATTCCCAAAGCTGCAGAACAGAAACACAAACATGGAGATTAAAATGTCTAGCTTGGGCTTTAAAGTACACCGCCCTGTTTTTTACCCTTTGTCACATGTTATGTGCATCGGGCACATTAATTATTTTTCCTTCTATTGTTGCATAGACCTTAGTTGAATCACTTATTTTATTGAGTCTTGATAATTCTTTTTTCTTTAGTAAATTGATGACGTTAATTTGCGTGATATTGGTCGCCTGTAAGGCTGGGTTTAGTCTCTCTCTCTCTCTCTCCCTTCCAGCCTTCTGGACGATCCATCGTCACAGAGAGCGCGTCCGGACGCGATGCGCACGTCTCCTGTCTTTGTAGGCCGCCGCTGACCTCTCCAGCCTGCCATGCGGTATTTTTGTTCGTTAGCCTTTGTTTTTTGCTGATATTTTTGTAACTTTGACCTGGTGGGAACCGGTTGTCCTGTTTTCGTTCTTTTTTTATTTTTATTAGAGTTTAAACCGTTAGTTCGTTACTAGCAGAGGCTTCGGCGGCCCTCTGCTGTAACATTTTGTTTCTTTGGATCGGCTCACCAGGCCCAACTTTCTGTTCATAATTTGGGTTTTTTTCTTTTCTTTTTTCTTTCTTAGAGTTTCTTTTTGGACACGGGGAACTAGGGGAAAAAATCTGACTCTCTGTTTTTTGTCTCTTTGCAGAACACCTGATCTAAAAAGAAGTTCCAGAGATTAAGAATAAAATGGTGGCCTGGGCGGTCGTAACATCACGTTACAGCCAAACTTCCACGTGTTTCACCCACCAGGTACTCGAAGGCCTCGGAGGTCGGGACTCGGGTCCGGTGACCCCACTCAGAGTCATGGCTGTGTTAGCGCCCACTCAAACCCACTGTGTTATTATCACACCTCTAACTGTGGAACACCTAGCATCCCATCATCTTAACACAGAACCACAAAGAACACGGTCAGGATCCGGTTATTTGGTCTAGAACAGGAGTCGCCAACCTGCGGCTCCAGAGCGCTCTTTAGCGCCCCCCTGTGGCTCACTGCAGCTTTTTCAAAGTAAAAAATATGAAAAAAAGATGGATTTTTGATTGTTTTAATATAGTGTGCAGAAGGTAAAACATTATTTATGTTTTTCAATGCTGTAAAAATTTATAAAAAATAAACTCATTCTTATCAACAATTGTGTCATAGCCTGTGACACGTTTCTGGGCAGCGCGGAGCCAGATAAGTGGCTGTTGTAAACAAACTGGTGGGTTCAATGTAATTAAATTATATCGTAGTAATGTATTATTTTCGTTTACTATTTATCTTATCAAAAGGCTGCGGTTTATTGCACTGTTGCCCCGATAATGAGGGGAAAAGAGGATTTGCGGTTTGAAGTGAACTGCATTTTTTCCCACCTTAAGTTTTGAAATTACAGGAGTGCTATTATGCACTTTTTTTTTTTCAAAGCCTCAAAATAAAAATAATACCAAAAATCGTATTTCTTTATTGTATTTCTATAATTCCATCGATTCCAGATATAATAATACATTAATAATGTGATGGAAGTTAAAGTTAAAGCATCAAATATGAAACAGCAGATTTGTCACATTTCCTTCAGGATTTGCTGCAGTAAAAAAGAAACATTTAATCATGAATGCTTATTATGTATTTAAGCCTAATTAGTCATTTTGATAGTGGTTTAATAAACACTTAGAGCCCTTAGGGGGCTTAAAGTAAAATTTAATATTTTTGCTGCTGCAGACAGATCTTATTTCGGTCCAATACGGCTCTTTTTGCCGACCCCTGATATAGAGGTCCAAACGAACGATGGCTCAGAAAAAAAGACAAAGAAAGTGTGAAAAACTGTGCTTAGACCAGACTGTGACATATAAACTAATTTAATAGACAGACTAGACTAAGCTGGTTCTGTGGGTGTTTGGTATGACTCAGTTATAAAGCGGTTTTAGTGGCGGGAAGTTGTTTGAAAAAGAGATGGGCAAACTGGAAGACATCAAAAGGAGGCATGAGTGAAAATATTAAGGGATTTCAAATGCAAGATGTCAAACTGGATAAACAAGATCCTTACAGTGCTGGTACGTTTACTAAAAGTAAGAATTTTACTGTAAATCTTTAAGAGTGACTAATTTGTTTTTCCGTGTTGTGGGAATGGTTCCAGTATCAGTTACTGTAAAAGCGGTGGTTCATGTTCATTTACTGTCTGCTTCAAGATAAACCAAACAACCAATTAAAGGAAAATTAAACATTCAAAGGATTTTATTCCCTCTAAAAAATCTCCATCTCTAGAAAAAAAAAAGGTTTCCAACAGCTGTACAGTTCTCACCTCTTGGCGTTGTCGAGCAGAATGAGCATGCTGGCTCCTCCGTCATCCTGGAAACTCTCGTAGTGATGGCGATCGGCGTTGCCGATCAGATAATCAAAGATAGCCGTATCAATAACATCAAGCAGCCTCGGCCCCGCATCGTACGGGGGCATTTTCTTCACCGCCTCGCAGTAGCTTTCATCATACTCCCACCTACATGAGAAACAAACATCAAAGCTCTCTGATACCAAATATATGCAATTTGTTAGCCTTGATCAGCGAGTCCCTTCCTGCCACCTCTTCAAAGATAAGATAAGTGGTTACTGTGGCATTTAAGAGGAAACGTCATTAAGTTGAAGACATCACAGATAGTAAATCAAGAGCTGTATTTGTTCAAAACACGTGAAATGCATTTGTCCGATGGGTCTTTCCCTGGGGAGGCATAGCAGATCTATCTGTCACAACAGATGATAATGGGCATGAAACTAAGGTACTATCAGATGGACTATTACTACATGATGCAGCTGTGAATGCAGCTGTGAATGCATCAGTGCCAGATGAGGGAACCTCCTCCAGTCTGGATGCAGTTAGAGAAACAAGCTTATAGGAGAATGTGATGCCATCTAATAATGTGTTTTAAAGAAATGGGAGACATAAATGCACCGATTCATTCTGCGACATATTATGCCAGCTTTAGCAGAGTTCTACAGTTACCTTTATCTGAATGCATCTATACAGATATGAGGAGTTAAATCCACATATGAGTAACCTGATGAGCCCGACTGATGAGGTTTAATCTGTGGGTTTAGTTTACGACTAATCTGTTCAGAAGGAGTAGGGACATTCAGGAGCACCGTCCGAGCTGATTGGGTGAAGCGCCACCTAAGCACCCGCCTACCTATCTTTGGTTTTAGCCAATCACAGTAACACATGAAGAAGCAGCAGGCAGCATAAAAAAACACAAAAACTCATGATATTCTTGCTGAATGAAATAAAATAGTCATGGATTCTGCAAAAATTTAAATAATAGGGGCACCGGTGAGCACCTCGTCCCGCACTGCCATCTTTATTTAGGTTCACCTTAAACCATAGAGGTACGGGATTAGTCCAGGGTTTATACAGGAATTAGTTACTTTAATTTAATGCTTTTTAATGCTCTTAGAAATCATTTTAATGCAACAAGTACCCAAGACTCTCTATCTCATATACACTATATTGCCAAAAGTATTTGCTCACCCATCCAAATTATTGGAATCAGGTGTTCCAATCACTTCCATGGCCACAGGTGTATAAATTCAAGCACCTAGGCATGCAGACTGTTTTTACAAACATTTGTGAAAGAATGGGTCGCTCTCAGGAGCTCAGTGAATTCCAGCGTGGAACTGTGATAGGATGCCACCTGTGCAACAAATCCAGTCGTGAAATTTCCTCGCTCCTAAATATTCCACAGTCAACTGTCAGCTGTATTATAAGAAAATGGAAGTGTTTGGGAACGACAGCAACTCAGCCACGAAGTGGTAGGCCACGTAAACTGACGGAGCGGGGTCAGCGGATGCTGACGCGCATAGTGCGAAGAGGTCGCCAACTTTCTGCAGAGTCAATCACTACAGACCTCCAAACTTCATGTGGCCTTCAGATTAGCTCAAGAACAGTGCGCAGAGAGCTTCATGGAATGGGTTTCCATGGTCGAGCAGCTGCATCCAAGCCATACATCACCAAGTGCAATGCAAAGCGTCGGATGCGGTGGTGTAAAGCACGCCGCCACTGGACTCTAGAGCAGTGGAGACGCGTTCTCTGGAGTGACGAATCGCGCTTCTCCATCTGGCAATCTGATGGACGGGTCTGGGTTTGGCGGTTGCCAGGAGAACGGTACTTGTCTGACTGCATTGTGCCAAGTGTAAAGTTTGGTGGAGGGGGGATTATGGTGTGGGGTTGTTTTTCAGGAGCTGGGCTTGGCCCCTTAGTTCCAGTGAAAGGAACTCTGAATGCTTCAGCATACCAAGACATTTTGGACAATTCCATGCTCCCAACTTTGTGGGAACAGTTTGGAGCTGGCCCCTTCCTCTTCCAACATGACTGTGCACCAGTGCACAAAGCAAGGTCCATAAAGACATGGATGACAGAGTCTGGTGTGGATGAACTTGACTGGCCTGCACAGAGTCCTGACCTCAACCCGATAGAACACCTTTGGGATGAATTAGAGCGGAGACTGAGAGCCAGGCCTTCTCGTCCAACATCAGTGTGCGACCTCACAAATGCGCTTCTGGAAGAATGGTCAAAAATTCCCATAAACACACTCCTAAACCTTGTGGACAGCCTTCCCAGAAGAGTTGAAGCTGTTCTAGCTGCAAAGGGTGGACCGACGTCATATTGAACCCTATGGATTAGGAACGGGATGTCACTTAAGCTCATATGTGAGTCAAGGCAGGTGAGCAAATACTTTTGGCAATATAGTGTATATATATATACAATACAGCAAAATCCTTCAGGGTTCCTACAGCATAAGGCAAGTTAAATTCAAGACTTTTTAATGCCACTTGAAATAAAAATGTAAGACCAAATTCACAAGAAACACAAGAAAAACCTGCTTGCTACAGCTTAACCCAAAGGTTTATTCTAACATAAACCACTGAACTAATGTTTCAAATGTTGAAAAGCTTCCCATACAGGAAGAAAGCTAAAATCACACAAATGACAGATATATTTGAACAATTATTTAACTGAATTCACTAACTTTGTTTTAGCAGGGAATAAAAAAAATCAGTTTTAAAGCCCCAACATAACCAGTGCTAAGTCTTTTTAGCAGCTATTTTTCTTTGTATGGTTTTCTTAGTATGTTTGATTTGGTGATAAGTGGAGGCGTTGCAGAGACAAGGGTGGAACTAAACTGAGAAATACCGGCTGTTTGACTCCACTGCCTTAATTCCCATCGTTCTGAGCTTGAATGACTTCTTGCACTAAATCCACTGAGCCTCATGTATGTTTCCTGGTTTTATCCATGGAGAAAAGTCTTGGCTGGAGACAATTTTGGTTACATTTATACTTGCTCATATTTTCCAGACAAAAAGTTAATGGCGCATCTCCCAAATGTCCCGGCCGCAACAACGCTTTTATTGGTTCCGCTATCGGGACGGAACCAATAATGGCGAGCCGTTATTTTTTTTTTGTTATAAAAAAAAAAAAAATTGTCAATTTTAACGTCTTCTTTTCAGAACATACGGCTTTGCGATCAACCGGAGGCAGTTCCGCACAAACACGCAGAACAGTTATATCTGATACGATATATCTGATCTAATTGTTTTTATTAACTTTTTTTCCTTAAATAAAGCATTTTAAATGCCACTATCATCACATTTAATAATTTTTTATGCCAATTAAGGCCTTAATTTAAAAAAAAATAATAATTTAAAGGCTTAATGATTGTTAATGACCCGCGGAAACCCTGGAGCCGCTCCGTTTTGGGTCTGTCTGGAACAGATGAAGCAGGAAAAGATGAATTGTAGTGTGACTGTGAAACACTACGACAGAGATCCCAGCTTGCAGGCGTTAGCATATTAGCCTTATGTCAGCCAGTTTATATATAGATTTTAAAATGACAATATCTAAAAGAAAATTTGAAATTAAAGGAACAATAAACTACTTTTATTGTGCATAACGTTTAGATGACTCCACAAGTTCATAGGTCAGTATTTATAGTCCTTCCTATGACTCAGTACCCATGAAGGAGCTTAGCCTTAAAAAGGATGGTGACCCCGGGTTCAACACTGATATCTGCTGATTTAAAAGTATCGAGAACATTCAACCTAAACAGGAAAATTTGGTCTTTTCTTGACCTTGCCTTCCATGGAGGTGGAAGTTTCATTTGACGTTTTTTTTTTCCACTGCAACCTTTGCAAGTTTTGGCAAAAGGACAAGTTTCACCCACTTCTCCAAATTGCATCATCACTGGTGAAGAAAAGTGGTACCAAAGGTTTCAAAAACCTCCATGTTGAAACTTTTCCTCTATTCTATATTTATATTTTCCAGTGCCATGGGTGGTGATAAAGTTAGCGGCTGTTAGATCCATTAGCCAGTTGTTTCAGTAGGGACCCCTTCCCGCTGTCTCTGAGGTAGCTGGTGGAGCGAGCCTCTATCTGAGAAGCCGTTGTCCTGCAGAAATATGGAGCTCCATTCATGGAAAATCGTAAATCCATTTCAGGGCTGTTTACTTCAAATTTGCAGCTGGTTTAAAAGATAATTATAATTATTCAATGCTTAATTAATTAATTGCTGAAATTACCCTAAAGACTTCTGTCCTCCAGATGAATCGACTTTACTGATTTTCTTTTGCGTTCCGTCTGTCTGCAGTTTCTGTGTCTTAAAGCAGGTGTTACTGAAAAGAACACCTGCTTGTAACATATTTATGTTGTTAATTTTTATTAGAGGGATAAATGATTAAATCTTAATAAATAATGCATCCATGCATCCAAGTACATCCGTATAGTTAATTCATACTGAATATTCTTCCCCTCCCAAAATGAGTCACTGCTGAAACTCAAAGAAATACGCAATGAAAAAAATATTGATATTAAAATTTGATTTGTATCTATGTTGGACTTTGATTTTTAGAAATTTGATTTTTTGAATTTACTAATAAATTAAAAAGTATTTAATAAAAAAATAAATAAATAAAACATTAATCCTGGTTTAACTGTATTTTCTAAGGGCAACATGTTCTTCATTATGACTACACCCTTAAGGATTCATTAATTTTCGGATAGTTTCGTTCTTGACAAGACTGCAAGTGAGTAATCGTAGCTTGTTAACTTTTTGTTTTCCTAAAAATTAAAAGCATATGTGAGGGTAAACAGTTTAAGGATCAGTTTGATGCAGAAATGTCAGAATGTTTTCTGTGGTTTAGACATAATTGTGTCAGTCTATTACCACTGTCTGCAACTATCTTTAGCCCCAACACCGTGGCTCTGACCAAAACAAATGAAAAATATTTTAATTATCAAGGCAACAGTGGTTGTCATGCGTATCTGCATGAAAATATCTTAACAGCACATAACTATTGTTTTCCAGCTTTAACTATATGTGTTATATTTTTAAGGTGGACTGTGTCCTTTATATCTATGGTGGCTCACACAGCTTGACTTATTCAGATTATTTTTTTTTATGTTAAATTATGATTTTCTTTTAAATGCTAAAAAATAGAAAATCTTTGATTTCATTGGCTTTCAAAATGTATAAAATTTTTGTTATGGTTCTTGGCAAATTGAATTGTGTGGTGGCCAGAGCGTGTGAACGGTGCGGAGCGCCACACAATTCCCGCTCAGGAGGATGTTTGCTCATTCGCTCCGCCGCTCAAAGTTGCTCCGTTCAAAATCAGCTCCGCGCTCACCTTAACTTTCCTGCCACTCCGGCGAAATCGCTCCACGCTCGCTCAAATTTTCAGCAGGCATTTTCTGACATTTTTCCTTCCTTGTAATGATGCCAGGGCCCTGGGACTCATGGCGTTTGATTTAATGATGCGACCGATACACGTTGAAGTTATTCTGTCAAAGCTCAGATTCTCCGGTCTGGAAAAGACTGGACCTATGGCTGGGCGATATATCGAATATACTCAATATATCTCCAGTTTTCCATCGCATGACGACATTAGGCCGTCAGCAATTATTTCATTGAGTTTTATTTTTCCCACATGCTTTAAATGCATCATAAACCCCTCCTCAGATTATTTTCTGAGCGGCAGGCACACTACAGTTCCTTTAAATCAAGACTAAAAACACATTTGTTTAGGATTTCCTTCGACTGTTCTAGTTAAACAGTTCAACTAAAACATATTTTCTTTAATCCAACTGTTTTTAATATTCTTTTTTTGTTTCTGCATTTTTTAATCTTATTTTATTTATTTTTTATTTTTTTATTTTTTCCTACTTGCTTTGATTCTGTTTTATCTTCCTGTATTTTAATCATGTAAAGCACTTTGCATTGTCTTTGTACTGAATTGTGCTATACAAATAAATCTGCCTTGCCTTACAGCAACCAGCAGATGAAATCTGGCGACAGCAGGTCTTTCAGCTGAGCAAAATATGGCAGAGGTTTGAATTTCACGCCGAGGACGTCGAACAAAAGGCGCTAATCTGTAAGATATGCTGCAAAACTATTGCTGCAAGAGGTAGCAATGTTTGCCTTTGTGGCTCACAGTCTTGTATTATTCTTCATTTCTGTTGAGTGAGTGTGTTTGGAAAAAGCTGGCTCTTTGTCGCATGTAAATCTGTACTAGTCTGCATCCATTTGTGTTTATAACTTGAAGACTGAGGCGTTCCTAAAGGTTATCTTCTTCCTCAATGTTTGACAGCACTGTTTATCCCTTTCTTTCTCTGCCTTTTCTTCCTCTTTAATGTTGATTTTTATCATGTTGGCTCCTTTGTTTTCCTTCAGTCGTATTTGAAGTGCTGGGAGAAAGAGCTACTTCTTAATGTCCTCTTTTTTTCACAGTCTTGTCTTAAATTTATTTCTTTGCACCCTTGCACATAATTCATTGACTTTCTTCAACCCTTTCTCTTCTCTTGATTTTTGTTTCATTCCCTTTCTTTTAATGACTACTCTTTGTACTTCACTGGGGCACAGGAGAACAAAGAAGAAGAAAAAATCAGTTTCTGACCTCCCTCAGTCTCTCTGCTCCTGTTATTTGGGGCAGTTTCTCTTTCTCTCCCTGTAAATGTTAACCACAGAAACGAACATTACTGATACATTTTAAGCAGGGATTCATTAAAAAGCCTGACCAATGTAACTAAAGGAAAAGTCTGACTTAAAGGTGCGGCCTTCATTTGATCCAATGGACTTTTTGTCAATTTCAGTAAATAATTGATGACTGTACTTTGCATGAACTTAAAAACTTAGTGGCCTTCATGCACAGCAGGTAAAGAGAAGTTATTTGGAAAATTCACCAACAGAGCGAAGAGTTTTCAATTCATCACTACAGAAACAATCAGAGGGAAATCTAGTTAGTGATGCTTAAGTGCAAACATGTAAAATCTAATTTTTCTGCAATAAAACTAAAACATTTTTATTTTAAATGCAGAAAACAGGTGAACTCAATTAAGGTTATACTAATTTTTAGAGATCTAGTCCTTTAACATGCAGCCAAAACCTAATAGGGAAATAAAACTTAGAGGTGTAGTTTAAATTATATTTACATTTCCATGTTGCTGGGAGTTATTCTTTTGGTATATATGTGCTTTCCCCCTTCAATACATTTTTGTTTCCTTACTGGTTATTCCTAAAAATGGATGCGCTAAGAAAGATCATCTAACCAGGTTCTAAAGCATGTTGCTGCATTTCATTTGGTCTCTACAAAAAAATAAGACACCTACTACTGCAACTAAAAACAGTTAAACTTCTGGTTGCTCATGTTCTCAATTGTTCATATTTGGCAACTTGGAGCACTTTTACTAGAATAACAATGACAGAAATACTTTTATACTTTGCTGCATATGACAGCAATAAAATGTACAGACTTAAAATGATCAAAAATTTGCATCTTAATGAATGAGTAGATTTTCCAAAAATAATAAAGAACGACAACAGTCAAAGGAGCAAAGTTTTGGACTAAGGCTGCAACTAACAATTATTTTGCAAATTGATTGATCTGTTCATTTTTTTATTTTTTTTATTAATCGATTAATAAAAGGATAGCCAAAGGTTCCTTAAAGAAGATTTTTTTATGAAGGTAAATCAGATTAAACTAAAAGTTTTTCATTTGAGGAGTTATGGATAGAGCGTATTGACAATTTTATTTTATTTTTTTTCAATTTTATCTTAAATGTTAAATGTTTATATATTATTTTTTACAGTTTTTCTAAGTGGGTTTCTCTGTCAGCTAAAGGCAGGTTTCAAAGTCTCTATGCTCAATTAAAAGATAAATCGATTACTAAATTAGCTGATTATTATTTCAAGAATTGATTAATATGATTAACAGTTTCAGCTCTAAATCAGTCCAGGTCATTCGTGTAGCAGTGCTTGACCGACGGAGGCCCAATATTTAATGGTGAGGAAAGACAAAATTGACGTTTTGGTGGCTTTATTAAACTCCAGCTTATTCAACTCCACACCAACATCTTTTCACACTAAAAAGAACAAACAACATGTTTTACCAAACTCTATTCAGGTGACATGAAGGAAGGAACCATAAAAAGGGATTATTGAGAAAAATTAAGCAAAAAAATACACATCCAAACCCACACAATAAACTAAACACCCAAAGTAATAATTACATGCATACAAATAAATACAATTAAACAAATCTAAAGTCAATCAAAAAAAAACCTAAAATTTAACAAAACTCATCCAAAGCTACCCGCCTGATCATCAAATGCATTGCAGCACCTGGAGCATTTCTACCTTTTCCTGCCACGCCCTGCTGAGGAGCCAAACCAGGAAAAGGTCGGTACTTTGACTTAACATAACAGGAAACCAATATCAGTCATTCTGCTTCACAAGAATGAATGCCAAAAACGTCCAAACAAAACTACAAAAAAGAACTCAAACAACCCAACTCTTTGTTCCAACTTATTACATAACACTAAATCAATAATCATATTTCATGGTGTAATGGGACTCCTGGTCCCCATTACAAGCATCCACTGAACAGTTCAAAAGGTGAAAGTTCAAAAGTTCTGAACATTCAGAGGTGGTTTAGTTGAACCGACTCTCTGACTCAACATTAGGGGGCGCTCCAGTTAACATTTCCAACTGAGGAGGTTGTAAACTCCTACTTGTGAGTAGAAATGGAAGGAGCCATACTAGGCTGTGTTCATGGCTTAAACTCAAATGCAAACCAGTAATGTCGGTCTCTGGTTTTCAACTTCAAGCTAAGTGTGAAGGAAAAGGAACTACTCCATAGATTAGACTCTTGTCATCTAAATGATTAGCCTTAATTTTCTACTCACCCCCATGCTGAACAACACTCTGGAGTACTTTTTTGATATCTCAAATGCATCTGGAGATCTGGGAGGCTTCTTGCTGTCTGCTGACATTCAAATAATGGAGGTCTATGGTGCCCGAGGCAGAAAGGTCCATAAAAGTCCATAAAAAACGTGTCAATATTCCTCCATACTGCTCGTCCAATGTATTCCAAGTGTCCTGAGTGGGTAGCGTCCAGAATTTACTCGAAACGAAGTCATTTAGAATGTTTTTAGAGCATAAACAGTAGTGTATAGGATTTCCTGAAAGCGCGCTCACGACTCTACGGAAACCGCGGCAGACCAAACCAGATGAAAGTGCGCATTCAGCGTCTGCTCTGCCGATAATGCAAGCGTAGAAGAAGAAATGTGCTGTTTACCTGTGCAAAGAAAGAAACAGCGAAAGAAAAATGTCTGAGGACTTCAGTGTTGAGGAAGAGCATGAGTTCTTTGCTGAGCTGAATGCGCACTTTTATCTGGTTTGGTCTGCCGGCTTCCGTAGACTCGTGAACGTGCTTTCAGGAAATCCTATACACTACTGTTTATGCTCTAAAAACATTCTAAATGACTTCGTTTCGAGTAAATTCTGGACGCTACCCACTCAGGACACTTGGAATACATTGGACGAGCAGTATGGAGGAATATTGACACGTTTTTTGTGGACTTTTATGGACCTTTCTGCCTCGGGCGCCATAGACCTCCATTATTTGAATGTCAGCAGACAGCAAGAAGCCTCCCAGATCTCCAGATGCATTTGAGATATCAAAAAAGTACTCCAGAGTGTTGTTCAGCAAGGGGGTGAGTAGAAAATGAAGGCTAATCATGTTTTGGGTGTACTATTCCTTTAAGCTTAAACCAAATGCAAACCAGTAATGTCGGTCTCTGGTTTTCAACTTCAAGCTAAGTGGGAAGAAAAAGGAACTACATCCTTATATTTGACTCTTGTCATCTAAACTGTTCTCAACTTTAAGTTAATATATTCACATTTAAACTGCTTATATACAATAAGCCACTTAATGGGGTCTTTGGATCCTCTACAGGCTTCAAATAACCAATAAAAACAGCTTAATGTTTAATGTGTAAAAAATATGAATAAAAAACAACCAAAACTATAAACATTGGGTATGAAGACTGTTAATATTAGGGCTGTGAAAATGTATCACATTAAAGGTATAGTGGAGGATGTTCTTTTTCTGGGTGGATCATCTAAATCAGTGGTTCTCCTAACTGTCAGTCATTCTGGTGATATGTTTATGTAAGGCCGTCCTTCGTGCTCGTCCCATTAGCCATCTTTTTTCTGTGACCTTTCAGCCACATATCTGTGGTGAGCTCCGGTTTCAGAAAGTCACTGAAGATCACCGTGAAAATGGCCGAGGGGTTGGAAGAGAAAAAGCGTATTAGAAGAAAAGAAAGGCCTCAGAAGAGGCAGATATCTGCTCAATTGATTAGTTTTTGATATACATTAAACTTTAACCCCCCCCCCCCTTTTCTTTTTTTCTCTATCTTAATTTATTTAATATTATTTTTATACAACTTCTTATTCTACTGTATTTTTACTCTGGGTTATATCCATTACCTGACTGATGGTAATAATTATAGTACCTATTCCAGAATCTGTATTACACATGTGTACACTCAATAAAATAAACTGTGCTTAAAAAAAGAAGAGGCAGATATATCCCATAATGCTTTGCATGGAGAGCTCTCCTCGCAAAGCATTATGGAATTTGCTGTCACAGCGGCCCGTTGTCGACTAATATCAAAGATGACGCAGTCACTGCGAGGTGGAGGAGGAGTTACGTGACCAACTGGGAGCAAAAAGTAGTGATCATCTGTCCAAACGGTCAGTTAACCGAGTTCACCATTAAGTCCACTATATAGTCCCCCCCCTCTATATGGTGATGGAGGGATTTAGGAGAGATGGACGCTCACGCATGAGTTACAGGGTTAAGCATTTGCATTTGTCATTTAAAGCGGAGAAGGCGGGTCTTTTCAAAAACTCCACTATACCTTTAATCATTATTGAAATAATCAACTATTTTAGTGATCAATCATTCACTGGAGTAAAAGAATAATAAATACCATTAGCTAAAGGGATAACCCACTTAGAGCAATAATTACACCAATTATTTGAAAGAAAATACATAAAACATATTTCCTTTAAGACTAAAAACCTTTTTGTCTGAATATTCAGAACTCCTCCAGAAGCATAACTTTAGATTCATTTGGTTTATAGTCTGTTTAAAATTGTTTTAAGGCACCTTTTATTATCTTTATTAATCGATTAATTGGAAAAATCAATCAACAGTTGAAATGATGAGCAAAACAATCGTTAATTGTAGCCGTCGTTTTTCATATTCATGATTTATTAATTTTATTTCGGTCTCAACCAACAGTCTGGTATTAATATCTGTTTTTTTCTGTACAGCTCAGCCTTCCCTTCTGTAAGCATATAAACCATCCATATCTATCAGTGAGCAGCGGATGCTTAAAACCACAGGTAGCAAAAAGTCTTGCTTGTTTACTCTTATCTAACTGTGCAACAGCACCAGTGATCAGCTAGAGAAAATGATCCTTACTATATTACTTTACTACTATATCATTAATTCTTCTGTTTTTCAGGGTTATTATTTTTTTCCTATTTGAGGTTGTTTCTATAAAAACAATGTAAATATACACAAACTGATTGTTTCAGCTGATTTTCCTTTCCTTTAGGCATCCCAGGTAGAAGCTGATATTGATTTATATATTCCTTCTCATTTCAACAAGAGTTGCAAGTCCATCAGAATATTAGCAGTTTGGGTATTTTCAGCTGGATAGGATCTGTTGTGTTTAGCTGGGAGAGAATAAGCAGAACAGAGATTGATGTGTGAGATAAAGAGCAAGGATCTGTGGAAAATCGCTGCTAATCATGCTAGGAATATCAGTCAATGGTTTATATGAACAACAAGCAATAACACTGGATATTTGTTTTTCAAAGCTTGAAGAAAATTCAGATCTGAACATGTTTAACCAAAGGAGCTGGACGCTGCTTTTTGAGGTTCCAGACTGACAAACTTTAAGGACTTTGTAACATTCGTGTGGACAGAAGTGAGCTATGGACAATAGTTTAGGCAGTAATCAGGCCTGGACAGCCTCTTAATGCTGGACTTGGCCTAAAAATGTGAAAAAAGTTCTCCTTACAGGCCCCTTCCCCTTGCTTTCTTTATCCCTCGCTCCACAGCCCCTCCACCACTGTGGAGCCTGCTGTGAGCATGCAGGCTAGTAAGCTGGGCTACGATGCAATAAATAGCTTTGTGCTCAGACTGCATGCAGCAGGAGCAGCAAAAACACACGTGCTGCTTCATTTTTGATGCCTGTACAAGTTTAGTCCTGACACGCGGCTGAAGCATCTTTGCTGCTCTAGCTGTGTGGTCGAAAATTGGGTTTGATGTGCGATGGGCGGAGCCATCTTTTCTTTGCCTGGAACAATGGCAGCTATATTTACTGTGATCAGTGGGTAAAAAGTAGTTTTAATATGTTTTTAATTGAGAAAGTCCAGCTGGAAATTTAATCTGTGCAGTCAGTTCATCAAGAATACAATCCTGCCTTCAAATATTATTTCTCTGTCGGAGCCGCTCAGACCCCCACATACCAGCGGTGCGCTGTCACTGGGAATCCCATTCAACGGCAGCCTCTGGCCCAATTGCCTCTTCGTGGTTTTCCCGCTACTGTGTGGGCGGCTGGAAGGCATTTTTCATGAACGTGATCCTAACTGCAGGCACCAGGATAATAAAGCAAACATATTTTGCTGGCAGGTTTCTACATTTCAGTTAATTTAGGCATTAATAAACTGTTTCAGAGGAGTGATCAAAGCGCTCTGCATCAGCAGGGCTGTGTCTGACTCCCTGCCAGCTCCCAGATCAGCTTCTCTGATTGGTTGATGTGGCGCTTTTAGCAGAAGTTAAATTTTTTCAACTCAAGCAGCTGCTGCTTCTGAACCGTGTTGCGCTGCTCCTGCTGCTTAAAACGCACTGCAGGAACTTTTGGTGCACCAAGATGCAAGTCGACCATCAACTTTGCATGTAAACTAGCTGCATCTGCTGCTTGCGGTGTGAACGTAATCAGCAGATAGTTCTTCAGTTTGAACGTTGGCACATGCTGTGTGAGGGAGGGGTATAAGCAGCACATATGCGAGTGAGGCTGACACTCCTTCTGGCTCGAACTGGTTGTTTCTGACTGAAAGAGATGAATTTCTGCTAAATGCAGAAAGACCAGTGGGAGGAAGTGCTTGATTATCTGTCAGATAACAGAGGTAATTTTAGCTCATAACTTACCAAAAGTTACCTACTGCACCTGTAATGTAATGTAATGTTAAATTTGATTTTTGCCAGTAATTAGGATGGATCAGTCTGATGAAAGCATCTGAGGAATAAGACCCAGAACAGATCACTTTTCTTCAGCACTGTGGTTAATGCTCCATTTTTTTCTGCTAGAATGCAGCATATTCCTTATCTTATACCAAACTAAACATAAGCAACTCGAAATCATGTTAACCACGAGTTTCCACTCCATCTACCCAGAGGAAAGTCAAAGTGAGCCTCAGAGGAGTCTTGGGGAATTAGGGGAAGTTTGCGTTTACAAAAGGGAATTAGTTGCTGACTACAGATCTGTGTCTAACGTCCTCCACCAGAGGAGATGATATCCACGGCCCATTGCATTCAATGCATTTTCTTCATAATCATCAAACCAAACACGTTGGCGTCACAGAACATTTCCCAACAGCAACACTCACCTGGCCAGCTTCCCCTCTCTGTACGTGCGCCCCCACGGGTGTCTGTGTTTCTGCAGGGGCCAAACGTCAGGCAGCCAGAGGGTCACAGAGCCCTCCATGACCTCACCCTCCGCACACGCCGGCTCCGTCTCGCGGCAGTAGTAGCACTTTCCGTAGAAACAGGTGTTATTTCCTGAGGGGGGGGCAAGGTGAAAATGAATGAATGGATTTTTACTGCCATCAATAAAACAGAATCAGGTCAGAGTTTACATCTCGGCGAGAGACGCTTGAAAGGAATTGATCAAATAAATAAAAAATTTTAAATGTTTGAGGCTAAAACATGGAAGTCAGCTCTTAGAAATGTTTACATTTTCCAGGTTTATGGGCAGCTGTAAACTTGCTGGGTTTTTAGTCATTTAAAAGTGAACTTTGAAGTTGTAGGTGAATGAGATAACAGACGCGATCAAATTTCTTCATCTGCATGGCATCAGCTGTTAGCATCAAGAGGAAGGATAAACAACGAAGCTCAATCCGTCATGGACTCAGAGATCAATCACTAAAACAGGCTGAACAAACAGTGACTGACCACAAGGTGTTCAGATCGCCATGTTGTTTTTTTCTCTTTAATGTGATGTCATAATGACCTGCTTTAGCACAGCTGGTTGCAGTTCAGCAAAAGCCTGTTAATCAGCAATCAATGAAAATCAGCTGTCAGGGCTTGATGTTAACCATCGCCCGATCTCCCTGGGAAAGGCAAGGCAAGGCAAGGCAAGGCAAATTTATTTGTATAGCACAATTCAGTACAAAGACAATGCAAAGTGCTTTACATGATTAAAATACAGGAAGATAAAAGCAAGTAGGAAAAAATAAATGAAATAAAATAAAAAATGCAGAATATTAAAAACAGTTGGACTAAATATGTTTTAGTTGAACTGTTTAACTAGAACAGTGGAAGGCAATCCTAAACAAATGTGTTTTTAGTCTTGATTTAAAGGAACTCAGGCTTTCTGCACTTTTACAGTTTTCTGGAAGTTTGTTCCAGATAAGTGGAGCATAGGAACTAAATGTTGCTTCTCCATGTTTAGTTCTGGTTCTAGGTATGCAGAGCAGGCTGGAGCCAGAAGACCTGAGTGGTCTGGAGGGTTGATACACTGATAGCAAGTCTGTGATGTATTTAGGTGCTAAGCCATTCAGAGATTTATAGACTAACACAAGTATTTTAAAGTCTATTCTCTGAGATACAGGGAGCCAGTGGAAGGACTTTAGAACTGGGGTGATGTGCTCTACTTTCTTAGTCTTAGTGAGGACACGGGCAGCAGTTTTTATTGTTGGGAGAGTAAAAATTTCATTGCATTTGCCCGCCGGGCTAACTATCAGACCAATCTTTTTTTTTGCCAGTTAAGGCGTTAAGCAGTATTTTCAGTGAGAAAGAGGCTTTACTGAGGGTTTGGGGGTAAACCTGAAGAGACCACATGTGTTTCAGATTTGATAAAATATGGGTTTCTGAGGTGGGTTGGTAGGAGAATGTTAGCATTCTCCTACCAACCTGCTTAGTAGAGTAGATTCAGATCCACTCATTTTATGAAATGATTCACTAAAAACAGGGTTCCTACAGCATAAGGCAAGTTAAATTTAAGACTTTTTAATGCCACTTGAAATAAAAATTTAAGACCAAATTCACAAGAAACACAAGAAAAACCTGCTTGCGACAACTTAACCCAAAGGTTTATTCTAACATAAACCACTGCACTAATGTTTCAAATTATGAAAAGCTTCCCATACAGGAAGAAAGCTAAAAACACACAAATGACAGATATATTTGAACAATTATTTAACTGAATTCACAAACTTTGTTTTAGCAGGGAACAAAACAAATCAGTTTTAAAGCTCCAACATAACCAGTGCTAAGTCTTTTTTGCAGCTATTTTTCTTTGTATGGTTTTCTATGTTTGATTTGGTAATAAGTGGAGGCGTTGCAGAGACAAGGGTGGAACTAAACTGAGAAATACCAGCTGTTTGACTCCACTGCCTTAATTCCCATCGTTCCGAGCTTGAATCACTTCTTGCAGAAAATCCACTGAGCCTCATGTATGTTCCCTGGTTTTATCCATGGAGAAAACTCTTGGCTGGAGACAATTTTGGTTACATTTACACTTGCTCATATTTTCCAGACAAAAAGTAAATGGCGCATCTCCCAAATGTCCCGGCAGCAACAACGCTTTTATTGGTTCCGCTATCGGGACGCAACCAATAATGGCGAGCCTTTATTAGTTTTTTTATGAAAAAAAAAAAGTAAAAGTTAACGTTTTATTTAGATTACAAAAATAAATCGTAATAAAAATAATCCTATTTATGATGTTTTAAAAATTAAGATGTATGAAAGACTAATTTTAATACCAATTAAGGCCTTAGTTTTATTTTGAAGAATTTAATGCCCTTTCAGACTTTTTAAGGACCTGAGGGAACCATGTCACCCCTACCCAGCTTTTTTTTTTGTTTTGTTTTTTTGTGGGGGAGGGGGTGTTAGACCAATCTTTTTTTTTTGCCAGTGGGAAGGGGAGCCAAACGCCAATTGTTAGCGGGTTGACCCATGTTTGAAAACAGGCGTTAAGCGGTATTTTCAGTGAGAAAGAGGCTTTACTGAAGTGACCACATGTGTTTCAGATTTGATAAAATATGGGTTTCTGAGGTAGGTTGGTAGGAGAATGTTAACATTTAAAGGCCTAGTAGTAGAATAGAGACAGATCCACTCATTTTATGAAATGATTCACTAAAAAACCCATAAACATACAATAAGCTCCTGATTTTAAGGACAAAGTTTACTCTTCTAAGTGGGAACCTCTGCTGTACTGCAGAACTCTCCCTCTACATTCACGTTGGAAAAGTGTCTCATATATTTAAAATCCTCCTTTCTACCCATGTGATTTTTTTTTTTTTGTTGTTGTTGTGTTTCTTTGTCACTTTAAAACTCAGACTTTTACTTCTGATGTAAACTGATCTGATTAACTGCTGCAAAATGATGTGAAAACAATGTGTGATTAAGCTCAAAATCTGATTGGTCTCTGGTCTGAACTAAATATAACACTTTTAACACTTTAAATCTAGTTCAGTTTTTTACTCACATGTAATTACTTTTATTTTATTAGTTAATTTTATTTATTAATGTTTTAGAGTGGGATTTATAGTTTTTTATCAGTAACCCTTATTCTACTGATGCTTCGAGTCTGCTACTTTATTTTTTTTTATTTTGGTTATTAGCAAAGGATTTTAAAAGATGAGGATATTATATTTTTGAAATAATTTCATGTGAAACAAAGAAAACAATTTACCATTCTTAAAAGAATTTAATAAAGCTGAAAAATAATTTTGCAACAGAGAATAAACTGACAAAAACCCAAAAAAGAATGCTTTTAGTTAGTTTGAAAACATAAAAGATAGTTCTGGCTGGTAATATTTTTTCCATTTTAACAAAACATTTTAATTTAATTTGATATAATTTCACTTTTTGATGCGACACAGCAGTTGGTTTGGGTTTTTTTTTAAAGGTGTGAGCATTAATCATCAGAAGTAACAGAAATAAAAGCTTAGACTGAATCACACTGAATAGTTAATATGTTTTAGTTTCACCTTTTAAACCGAACTACAGAAATAAATGATTGTTTTTGATGAAGGTCTGATTCAAAGAGTTGCACCTGTACCATCAATGTGAAAAATGAAACCACCTACGCAGCAATATGAAAAGACTTTATCAGTCATCTGCTCCAGTCTGTTATCCACACAGCGCTGAAGCTGATCCTCCGGGTCTTTGGTAGAACTGGGTTCTCCTGCGTTCTTACAGGGGTGTGAACATTTTTTTGTCCCTCGCAGTTTCAAATTTAGCTAATTTACTTCACTTCATATTATCAGGAAAAAAAAAAGTGTAAAATTTCATTGAAAATGTGAGTAAATACAGAAAACTTTTTCAGTTGAGTATTTCACACGTTAAGAGTGTGTAGCCGACCTGGTTCTCTGTTTAAAAGTTATTACCAGGTTATAAATGAACAAACCACGTTTCCTAGAAAGCTGAGCTCGATGTTTGAGCTAAAATGAAGATAAAAAAAATTTACCTGACCTACAGATATTATAATTTAAATAGAGACTTTAGTTTGGCTTAAAGATTTTTTTAACACCTGATAAAATATTTTAAAAAAAACTAAAACACAGTCATCTATCAGTGTGGAAAGGCTTTTAAAAATCTCAAACTTACGACGTGATCCGTAATCCACAACAGGAGAAAACAAGCAGCAACGCTGAATGTTCAATTCAGTTTATTTCTATAGCTCATCATCTGAAGGCACTTTATAGTTCACCAGATCATCCAGTCAAATTGATTCAAAGGTTTCTATCTAAGGAAAACCAGTTGATTGCTTTAAATCATTGACTCTAATGCAATCCTTCACACTGAACATGCTTGTAGCGACAGTGGAGAGGAAAAACTCCCTTTTAACAGGAAGAAACCTCCTCAGAACCGCCTCAGAACCAGGCTCAGTGTGAGCGGCCATCTGCTGAGGCCCACTGGGGTTCAAGGAGACAGAAGCAGAGATAGAAAAAGAAGCAGAGATACAAAAAGCAGCTGTAAAAGGCGGCCCCGTCAAAGAAAACACACAACCAGGCAGACGAGCTCCATTTTCTTATATTTTGTTTTATTATGTTTAGTTTGTATCATATTTATTTAGTTTCTACTCTAAATTTATCATTTCTAGATTTTCAGCTAGAAATTCAAGAAGATTGCCCGCTTAAGTTAGATAAGAGAAAAGCAGGGATTTTGAGAAGACAGTATGGCTTCCAGACACATAAAGTGGGATTAAAGTTAGTGGACAGTTTTTCTGCAATTTCAACAGCTTGGATCTGATTGCACCTGTTGCATTGATAGTGGTTTTTTTCTAACTCTTCTTGCTAAAGTTCCCCCTAAATGCTTACATTTTTATTATTTAATTAAAAAAAATAAAAAAGCTTTGATCTGCATCACTAATAATAGTTCGCAAAGCAAGATCAGAAAACCCCTCTGGTTTTTATGCCTATATTAAGAATGCACTCTACTCAGGATTCTTTTCCACTAGACTACCGCTAAGCAATCACTGAAAAAAATTTTTTTTAACCTTTTTATTCATTTAAAGTTAACTAAATTGGCCTGAAGTTGTTAGAGGTGTTATTTGAGGGATCAGCTTTTGGTAAAGTCATAAAAAAAAAAAAAGAATTCTACCTAAAGGTCTATTTCTATGCAGCTGCATGCTTACATTTTATAGGGTATTCATCTGGGAATAGACTTTAGAGGCTAGATTGACTATTAAAGAGCTTTACTCAAAATTAATCAGCTGAACTGATGCCAGCATATTTCCTCGGTTTCCTCCTGGTGGGAATACTTATTACATAGGCTTTGTGTGTTTTAGTCGGTTGGTTCCTCGGTACCGGCTTGTTTTGTTTGTATGATCGCCATTGTTGAAAATGACTCGCGAAGACGGACCAGCTAGAAGAGCACTGGGACCTTTTTTCCACCTGGATCCCCGCTCTTTTTCGTCCACATCTAGTTCCTCATTGTCCCTCTTGCGCTGTGTCATGGAATAACATGAAATAACATTGACCACGCTTCAAAATTAGGCATAAATCAAAAATATCTGCGTTATATACACACACTGCTGCGGAAGGATAAGCAGCCCTTAAGCCACCCGTGGAGGATCAGGAATCAGAAAGGTGAAATAACTTTTTTTTTCACTTTTACCCGATGTATTCCAGCATCCAGCTGCCATGCACGTGGGCATTGTCAGTTTCACTATAGCTCTGGTGAATTTCAATGGTGAAGTCCTCTGGAAATCTTCAATAATTGTTGTTGATTGCAGATGTGTCTAGTAGTTCCCATTGATTTAGCTTGTAAAGCGGGGAGAATGGCGCTAGGCTAACCGCACCGTGACGTCACTGCTGGAAGATGGCAGGAGGGAGGGGTTACTATTAGGGGTGTAAACCCATCATGGCGATTCGATTAGGGCTGCAACAACAAATCAATAAAATCAATAAAAATCTACTTATAAAAGAGTTAGCAACAAATTATTCATTGATTAGTTGTGTTGCGTGATTAATGCGTCATCCACCGCCATCACTGCCACTTGATTGAAAAGGGGAAAAAAATACGACAGAGCGAGCCAGAGCAAAGGTGAGCAAAGGCTGTTTTCAAAAGGCAGTAACGTCAACTGTTCTAATGAGCGATACCACAAACACAGTTCGAGCAAAGTCCTCTAAAGTTTGGGAGCATTTTACGCTTTGTAAAGCAAAAAAAGTCGTAACATGCAACTTTTGCAAAAACAAATTAACATGGCACGGAAGCACCACTGTTATGACGCAGCACCTGAAAAGAAAACACGTTGGAGCCTTCAATGGCAGTGAAGAGAGCTGATCAGCAGGATGAGCGGCCATGTTTGTTTCATTTTAAAGTGGGGAAACGTAACATTAGTTTCTCAGGTAGCTCATCTGATGCTTTCCTTACCGTGTTAGTAGGTTACAGACAGTGATAAGGTTGGCTACTTATTTTACTTTTAATTTCATTTGAATTAGCTTAAGCAGCGTTTATATTTTCTTTATAAATAAATTAACTTGCAAATTATGAGGGCAAGACTTTTAAAGTTTAAATCTTCTGGCAAAGATAAAGTAAAGATCCTGCATAGGGCTGGGCGATATAGAAAAAAAGCTTATCGATAAAAAAAAATGCATATTGATCGATATCGATAATTATTGAAAAGATTTGAAACCATATTTTATGTGCAGCTCTGCCTGGACGTTTTATAATATTGCTAAATGATTTAATTTAATAAAAAACACAAACACAGACTTCCAATTAAATATTTATTTAACCAACTTTTTTTAACAATATCAGAATTGTTTTAAAGAAAAATAACTTAAGAGACCTGAGTTATGTTATTAAATACTGACAAAGAATAAACTAAAGTGACCAAAAGTCATTTTACAGATGACTGTGGTTTGTTTTTTGTCCGACTTGCCATGACCGAAATACTGCCAAACTGGCGAACTAAAAAAACCCTTCTTTGGAACAATTTCCTCCGCCTCTCCTTGCTGCACATCTTCATGTGCTCTGTGTTGTGGTTTGAGAGGGCGGCGCTTTGTGACGGCGTGCCTGGGTCCGCGATTGTGATTGGTTGGGAGGAAGTAGTGACTAGCATAAACCTACATGCTAGGCTACAATGAGAAGGAAGGAAAACTGCGTTTCTTTATCGAACTTTTATCGACTCTCTTTTTTTCTATTGCGCCACACGTCTATCGATCAATATAAATCGTTATTGAATTATCGCCCAGCCCTAATCCTGCAATTTATGGAAGTAAAGCAGAATCAAATCCAGCAAGATCAGTAATATGTCAATTCATTTTATGCCACATTCCCATGTAAATATCTGTCTTTGGAGGATGTGTTTTTTAGCACCCCTAGTTCTCTCATTTTTTTTTCCAAATACAATTTATAATCTGAATCACAGGGCTATTTTTATCTCTATGGTTCAGTATTTTCTCAAGTAGCAACTTTAACTGCTATACTTTCCTGTCTTAAAAGGCAGAACTCTTCTAGTCTAAAAAAACCTCATTTGTTGAAATGGGAGACAAATTTGAAGAGTTAATTCAGAAAGTAAATCAAAATATTTGTATTTTACAGTAATGGAAAATGAATGAGCAATTAACTGAATATTTAAAATTTAAATGGCACATCAAAAAGAATATTAGAATTTTTTAAATTAAGACTACAACTTTTCATTTATGTCTATAGAATGATAAATGAGGAAGTTTCAAAAATGCAAAACTACTGCAGAACTCAATCTTTGAGAAAAAATATTTATAAATCAAAACATTTCTAATTATTTACACAAAGCATTAAATAACGTTAAAAAATTTTAAATTCTAATTATATGCTGCAGGGGTGTAATTCAACAGTGTCCTTCTCATTACAGAAGAAGGATCCTGGAACTTCAACACCCTCTGAGCGTCTTTGCTCTGCAGCAGGAAACATAGCCTCCAAAAAAAGAGCCATTCTTAGCCAGGAGCACGTCGACATGCTAACCTTTTTGCTTTTCAATGCCAAGTTCCTGAGTAAAGCCAGTTAGTGACTGTGTGCAACTCTGGGTGACTAAATTAGTGTCATGGAAGGCTATGTTTATTTGTTCTATATATTGATAGTATTATTAAGCAAACAAATTCTGTTATTGAGTTTTGTTGTGTGGATATATTTATCCTATTGTTATTTGTTATTATTAGTTTTATATTATTGCAAATGGATAAAAATGCCTGTCTTTTTTTGCGCTTTATGAAACAAAGTACCTTCTATTTTGTGGATGTATAGCTACATTTCTCATGTAAGTTTATATAGTTTTAACAAAAACATTTATTTTTCATATTGCAACAGTACAGTTAATGAGCAACCTGTACTTGTGTGCTTGTTTGTTCTGTCTAAAATGTTTATTTTGGAATAAAGAGGTTAATATTAAAAATATTTTTTGTCTGATTCATCGATTAATCGAAAAAAAATAATCGGCCGATTCATCGATTTTTAAAATAATCGTTAGTTGCAGCCCTAGATTAGATTCAGTATCAATTTCCTGACCCAACGATTCGATTATTTTCAATACTCGAGAATACACCACGATTCGATTTGATTAATGGGTAAATTTTTTTTTTACCTTACAATGTTTTAAATTTGAAATAAATCAATGAAAGCTGTAATATCGTCATGCATTTTATTTAAGAAACAACAGGAACTAACAGAAGTAGCACAGCTGTACTCCACCTAGGCCTATGAAAACCTCATTCACTGAAGAAGAATAATAAGGCCTCTGTGTTTATGCGAGTGTGTGTGTGCATTAGAGACTGACATTTTGGAGTCAGTATTAGTAACAATCACGTGATTGGGACGGTACAGGATTAAACATTAACGGGAGCAGACGGGAGCGGGAGCAAACCAATAGTAACTAAAAAAAAACTAGGATTGATGCCAAAAAATAAAATAAAATAGAAAGAAAAAAAATCCAGTACTGGCGCCGCCATTTTGTAGTTTTTTTCCTTGAAGCCTACACTATAATGCGAATCAAAAAAACTACATGACCCAAAAACCAACAGTGCTTCTGCTCTGAGTTTTTCACCCGCGCTCAAAAACAACAATGGAGGGACCAACAGTTACTACAGTTAGAAACAGGAACTTAACTGACCCTTCATAGAAATTCAGATTCAATGTATTGGCAGAAATCTTATTGAAGACAACAAGAATGGGAGTGGTGCAGGAGCAGGGGTCATTCTGAATGGGAGTGGGAGTAATTTCACCAGGAGTGGGACGGGACAGGATTTAGATTTCTATTCTGGCGCGGGATCGGGACGGGACACCATTTTTTTCTGTGGGAGTGGGACGGGACAGGAGTGAAAATCCACTCCCGTGTCAGTCTCTAGTGTGCAAGCAGAAAGAGGGTAGGGAAAAGTAAGCGCGGTAGGAGAGCAAAATAGGTTTAGCGCCACCGCAGCACGGGAGTCAGGATTACGTCCAGGAGTGAATGGATAAAAATAGACCGGAGGAAAAAAAACAAAAACATGAATCGATACTCTTGGAGACATGTCGATGCATCGACACAGAATTATTATTATTTATACTTCTAGTTACTATATTTGGGCAAAAATGGCTGCTCACAAACTTAATGATCGCAACGAAAATTATTGCTTTTATTTCTTTACTTATTAACGCTAAATTCATTAAATTACCACAAACGTATTAGTTTCAGGTATAAATAATGAACCATTGGTTATTCCTTACTGACTGAACTTTTCCTTTAATGAGGATGAAACTGACCCTGTAAATTTAGTCTGACAAAATGCTCAAATTATAATGCTTAAATTCAACAGTAAAGCTTTTAAATTTTACAAACTAATAGTTTGAAATGTGTAAAAATAATAAATATTTTGAAATTTTAATGAGACCGTCTCAAGCTGATTTTTAAAATAAGGATTAAGGCAATAAAAGGCGCCTCACGCCCTTTATCACCTTTCCCCAGAAAACGGGATAACACACTTGTCCAGTGTGACGCCTTTATCACGTTTTCAGGGAAATGAAACCAGCCGTTTTATCCCGGCTGTTTGTCCAGTGTGACGGAGCCAGAACCACAACGGACGGAGGATTTATTTGACTGTCAATAAGTTCAAACTGAATCAGAACGAGAGCAAAGCTGGACACAGAAACAGAAAGGTCTTTTATCCCACATGTTAACCACGATGACTCAGAGGATAGAAAACAGAAAACCTCTTACAAGAAATTTGCATGTGGAGTGAAAGGAAAAGGGCGGTTGGAAGGGCACGAACTCACCCTGCATGAGGAAAGTGCTGAGCAGCTGATCAGTGGCCACGGGTTTGATCTCTGTACGCAGGTTGACGTAGCGACCGACCACCAGAGGCGCCCTCCTGAACCCAAGGATCCTGAAGACACACCAGGAAGGAAATATCCAAGGATTACAGATGAATGAGTGCGAATAACGCCCAGCAGTGATGCTCACTCGCCTGTCCAGGTGAAAAGCAGCCACCTCTGCGTTGTGTCTGTCGTATCCTGCGTATGGCTCTCCTTCAACCACATAATCTCTGTTGTATCTGAGCAGGAAAAACAGCGTAAGAACCTGAACAAGAACATTTGTAACTGAATGTCTGACTCCGTCTGACCTCTTGGGTTTAAAGACCACTTTCTGAGCTCCGTCCAGCACCAGCAAGGCTTTGAGCTGGGTGCCCTTATAGCCCACATCGGCGCGCTCTATCCTGGCTGTGCTCAGCGAGGTCAGCACAGCAGCCAGCTCAGGGGTCTCCTCCGGGTACACCTCTCTGGGGCCCACCCACTGACTCGCTATCTCCCACGGAGACTGGAGAGTGTGTGTGAGGCGAGCTCCTCGAGGCAGAGAGAGACCCGACTCCATCTGCGAGGATTATCATGCAACCGACAATAGAAAACTATCGTTAATAATGTAAAGATGGCACATCTCTGTTGAATATGCTCCATGTAAACAGCAGGAGGGAAATCCTGATCTTTCTCTCTGTCGGTAGTTAAAGCTCCATCCAGATGCTGACCTTACGAAACGCCCGCAGGTCCCGGCGGCTGGCTGCAGAGCCCTCGCCTCCATCTAGCAGGAAGATCTTGGCCAGGCCCAGCAGGAGGAGCACGGCACACAGCACCACCACGCGCTGTTTGAGCTTCATCTCCGCGCCACCTGCCCCCCGCCGCGTTGGTCCCTCGCAGTGGTCCCCCCCTCACCGCTGATGCATGGCTCCTGTAAGTGACCGTCTCCCACCAGCCAAGCCCACCCTGGAGGAGGAAACCTTCCAAGAGACGAGAGATCCGCTGCCTTTCCCCGTCTTACCTAGGAGGGGATGAGGGGAAAAATGAGAGGAGGGACGGAACCAGGACAGCTGTGCTGCTGGTGATGTTGAGAAAGAGATTGATTTGCTGCCTCGATGGTCCACTTCCCCTCCTAGGGGCAGATGACGACCCAGTTCTGCAGCTCGGCGAAAGCCTGCACAGCGTATAACCCTGTTTCCAAAAAAAACACAGGACCTAAAAGTGGAGAGCAGATAAAACAGGAGGGACTGCTATGGAAACCCTTCAGCTCTAAGCTAAACCCTGTAGCCAGCTGCAATAAAAAAAATAAAAATCTATCATTGTTTCCGGGAGACAGAGTCAAAAACCTGACCTGCAGTCTGATGGCAAAAATCCCTAATGCTCTCCTGAAATAAAGGACATCATCCTCTAGGCCACAGAGGGAGCATCCAGGTTTTTATCTCAGCTGACAATAGCTCATCACGGTGAAAGAGCGCAAACTTCCATTAAAGCTCAGCAGCATAAAGAGGTTAAGAAGCAGCATATGCTTCAATACCCATGATGATACCGTGTGACATTCAGAGCAGGAAAAACACTGAGCTTGCAAAACTAAAACAGTCTGAGAGAAGTGATGCAGCACACAGCTGTTCCTCCACCCTACCTGCACCAGATCAAATGTTTTACTCCTTTACACACACAGGACAACTTCACCTGCAAGACTCCAGGAAAACATCTACCTGTGATGTCATTGCTTGATACTCCAATGACATGAAAAGCCCCAAAACTTTATTCATTTCCAACAAATCTGGACTTTATTGTAAATTAGCAGAAGAGCCACTGAGGAAAGAAAAGAAAGTTTTCTAAAAGCCATAAAATGGATGCAGCAATAGCGCGGATGATATTCTGCTCGGGCGAGATAATGTAAACTAAGAGCTGCGCCTATCGATTTTTGTTCCTTTATTTTTTTTTTTTTTTTTTAAATATATAATTCTGGTATATTAACATTTTTAAATAAATAAACATTTGAATTACAGAAAAAAAATGTATTTTCATTTTATATGCATTAAATATTCCAAAGAGTCAAAGTTAGAAAATAATCCACTGGACTTTGTTTCCAAGTTTGGAGACGTTTCGCTTCTCATCCAGGAAGCTTTTAAATTCAAAATGTTTGGATTAGCGCCGAGCTCCAGGCTTTTATAAAAGCCTTTATATGGCTTAGAAAACATGCATGTTGAAGCTAGAAAACCAACCTATTACAAGGCTTTTGTTAGGCTGCGATTGAGGTCTTCGTGAGCGGGGAGGAGCGCTGACGGACGATGTGGAATCTGGGGGTCAATCTGAAGGATCAGAGGTAGAACTGGGTAATTAATCAGTTTTATCAATAGAGAAAATCTGGATTTATTTTGCCCACCAATGCACTTCTTGGGCTGATCTACCAGTGTGGGATTCCCCAACTGCAAACAGTTAGTTATATTTTTTATCTTTTTACAAGCAGGTTTCACAGATTTACCTGCATTAATATCAACTTCCAGAGGGGATGAATAGATATAAATGCTAGTTTTAAAAGTAATATAAGTTCATTTTTTTTTTAAACTAGAATATTACAATTTAGTAGGAACTACTTTGCAAAGAATTTACAGAAAATTCATTTAAAAGCAGACAGAAACGTAACGTAAAGGTGTGACAGCTGTTACCACAGCAAAAGGTTTTCTATTATATGTTGACTTTAAAAACAGATGCATGCCACACCTTTCAGATAACTCTTGATTATAACTTTCTCCTTCATCTTGGTCAGACACAGTCCAAGTTATATAAATATGAAGGCTGTTGTTTAAACACAATATGTGGCTTTTGTGCTTTTAATTGCATTTCAGGAAGGAAAACAGCACAATAGTGTTATGGATGACAGGGTTAATAGATGTGGATCATAGTCAGGTCACATTATAAAAACCAGTAAAACCTGCACAATAAACTGGTTTATAGTCAGAGCATTTAATCTCTCATGGGTCCAAAGGAAACAACTATCCCAGAATCTCTGCTAATAGCCTCCTGATTCACACTGACCGGTTTCCTCCATTTAAACCTGGAATATCAGAGTAAAAACCTCGATCTGTTTGTTAAATGTTTCTGTAAATGAGGCTAAATCGCGGCTAGCAGTGGGAATTAGCCAGGTTACCTGCATCCCCAGCATGACGCGTTAGCCACGCAGGCAGCGGCGGTAAACAGTCGCTGCTGTTTAACAGCTCAGAGGAAAACCAAGCCAGCGGCTAATATCACCCACACAGCATGAGTCTGACACCTTTCATGTTTTCCGAAGCGACACGCGCGTTTTCACAGTTCGCTAAATCCTCCACACCCTCCCGGACAGAGCTAACAACTCAGCAAAGCGATTCTCATTGATGGTGTTAGCTAAAGATGTCGCTAGCAGGATAGCTTCTGCTGCTGCGGCTCACTTACCTTATGCTCTTTTTATGCGACTCATCATCAATGTGGCGGCCGCTGGTTTTCTTTGATAATGTGAAAGCAAACAATACGTCACTCTGGGTAAAAAATGAAAGCTAATGTCATTTTTCCACAGTCCACTCGCTCTATCTCCCCTCTCTCCTTCGATCCCTGCGCTGCTGTGAGGATTCTCTTCCTTCTCCTGGTGCTGCAGTGGCTGCAGCTGCCCGCCAGATGGCGGTGTTTCACCGTGGCGCTCAAACGCAACAGGCATCTCAATCATCGAAAAACAGAATGCTGTTTTCTTTTCTTATTTTTTTATACTATAACCAACGTGTAGATTGTTCCTTATGTTCCTAACAGAGCACTTCGCTCTCAATCTGCAGGTTCACTAGTGGTTCCTAGAATTTCTAAAAGTAGAATGGGAGGCAGATCTTTTATTTATCAGGCTCCTCTCCTGTGGAACCAACTACCAGTTTTAGTCTGTGAGGCAGACACCCTGTCTACTTTTAAGGCTAGGCTTAAAACTTTCCTTTTTGATAAAGCTTATAGTTAGAGTGGCTCAGGTTATCCTGAGCTATCTCTATAGTTATGCTGCTATAGGCTTAGACTGCTGGAGGACATAGGGACCCCTTTTTCATCATTCTGCTTCATTCTATCTCTATTCTCCCACTCTGCAGAATCTGTTAGTTCAATCTCTAACGTTCTGCTCTCTCTGCTTTTTCTCATAGTAGCTTCATCTGGTCTGTTCCTGTTTGGCTGTGACTCCATCCTGGAGAGAAATATCAGCTGTGCTGCTGCCATCATCACCTTTGTTTCTAGATGTTGGAGCTTGGCCTGTTTTTCAGTCTAAACCTGTTTCTCTGACTGTGACTGAGTGGATGTGCTCTCTTCATCCTCTGACATGGGAGCTGGCTCGGTGCTCGTCTGCCTGGGTGTGTGTTTCCTGGACGGGGCCGCCTTTTACAGCTGCTGTTTGTATTTCTGCTTCTGTCTCCTTGAACCCCAGTCGGCCTCAGCAGATGGCCGCTCACACTGAGCCTGGTTCTGCTGGAGGTTTTTTCCTGTTAAAAGGGAGTTTTTCCTCTCCACTGTTGCTACAAACATGCTTAGTGTGAGGAATTGTATTTGAGTCAATGAGTCGATGCAATCAGCTGGTTTTCCTTAGATAGAAAACTTTGAATCAGTTTGACTGGATGATCTGGTGAACTGGAAAGAGCCTTGAGATGACATGTGTTGTGAATTGGAGCTATAGAAATAAACTGAATTGAATTTACAACAGACAAGGTATCGGCATCAGATATATATAAACCTGGAAAACCTGTACATGCCAACTCAGGCTGCTTCCATGTTTACAGAAAGGACACAAAGAAAAACAAAAAAAATGTTTATCATATTATGCAGTTCTGCATCTTGTTCTTTGTCCTTCAATTTTAGAGATAAGAAGAGGTGGCAGAGTTCCTTTTGAAAAGTAAGGCAAAGATTGTTGGACTTTAAGAAAATTACATTTGTGAATGAAAAACTTTCCCATGATGATTATTACATTTAGTATTCTTTCAAATTTCGTTTCTTTTCTCAGAGTACAGACTGCTGTTGTTGAGTCACACAAGTTCACACGTGCGTGCAGGCATGTGTGTGAGACCCAAAACCACACAACCAATACATCTGATAGAAAACTATGAATATTTTAATAAACCATATTCAGAATGAGTATAACACATCATGCACCCTAACGTTTTTTTATGATTACAGAGGGAATTCCAGCATTTTATCAAACTCGACATTTATTTTCACACTCATTTCTGAACTCCTTTATCACTCATTTTTGAGTTTGATGTTTTTTTTACCTGCTATTTGTGGAGGTGGTGACCTGAATTTGTAGTAGTCCCTTGATGAAACATTGCTACATTATGTGCAATAAAGACAAACCAAACCACAAATTTTAATATAAAAATCCTATCCCTAAAATGCCATCACAACGTTTAGAATTTTAAGTGTGTCTCAGCCCCCCCCCCTTCAGTGTCCACCATATTGGATCAGTCCATTTGCTGCACATGTTCAGAAAGGTCCAAACAGACAGCAGCAAACCATTTGAAAACAAACCATGCAAAGAGCAGTGTTGCCAACTTAGCGCTTTAGTCGCTATATTTAGCCACTTTTCAGACCCCTCTAGCACTTTGAGTTCTAAAAAGCTCCTAGCGCCAAATCTAGAGACTTTTTTCAGCTACTGGAGACTTTGGAGACAACATCAAATAATGGATGTCTATTCTATTAACATTTCTCTATCTGTAGAATAGCTCTGTTTTATGTGTTGTCTTCTCCATTCAGAGGGCCCCCTGCCTGTCTTTGCCCAGGGCCCCAAATTTCCGAAATTCACCCCTGATTACAGCTGGATCTCAGTAAACTTGAATATAACCCATATATCACTTAGTAATTCAACACAGAGAGGGAAACTCATTTATAAAATAATTAGTTATACTTCCAAGTAGAAATCCGTATTAATCTTCATTATAAGGCTTATAGCTAAAGACTATCAATGTAGATTTCTAATACAAAATGATTATAGAATGCTTATGTTATATGCATAGGTTACCACATGATTAATGTCTATAATGTCCAGACAGACTAAACCACAAAGGTTATCATGATAGTTAATATGATTTACTAGACTGCTATTGTCAGAAATGTTAATAAGGTATAATGAAAGGAGCGGAACAAATATTGATATCATTAACCTTAAGATTAATATGAAAATAAGTCTTTTAAAGGTTTGTCAGAGATTCGTACCACTTGGCGTTGAGTTCAAGGCTTTATAGAGTGGACCAACAAAGTCTTGTTATTGTTTAGAAAACATGCTAATTGAAACGGACGAACGGGTCCATCTATTTGGAATGAGGGTCATTTGGCTTCTTTTGTCAGCCTGTAATGCCCCATACCTGTCTATGTCTCTGAAAGGGGGTCGTTAAAGGGAATTGTTGACCTGCAATTTGCATGTTTTCTAAACAAAAACGAGTTCTTGTTGGGCTACGGTACAAAGCCTTTAACTCAACGCCACTTCTCACATTTACAATTGAAAAAGCTTCCTGGATGGGAGGAGAAATGTCTTCAAACTTTGAAACAAAGTCCAGTGGATTGTTTAACTTGTTTGGAATGACTGACCTGGATGACTGAGAGTCTGCACCAGCAAACTCTGTATTTCATATAGAAACTAAGGTTACGGAGGCTGGAAGGAGAGTGGAGAGGCTCACTATGTTTCATCAAACTCATCTGAGTGCAAGATAACTTGGACCTTTGCTGAGATTCTGATTTCCTTTTCTAACACCACTTGGCCATCTGCCAGAAGAAATACCTATCAATACCCCTGGGAACTGGAAACTGGCTCCACCTAAAATCTCTAGAGAATATATGGCTGTTGTCAAGAAGAGGATAGGAAAACCAGAGTAACCAACCCTTCAGCCGAGTCACAGAGTTACGCCGTATAGATGCAGCAATTCATGCAAGAGAGTGAATAGGCATACCTGGATGGCATATCTGTGCTTTTCTTTAACTTGGTCTTATATTCTAGTTTTCTAAAAGCAAAAAAATAAAAAATAAATAAATAAATAATAATAACAATAATAATAATAATAATAATATGAACTTACTTTAACTACCAAAACTAAAAGTACCTGTTAACAATATCACTGCAAATAAGCCACATCATCCATTCAGGGCAGGGCAATAATATTTGATCAATATACAGTGGGGCAAAAAAGTATTTAGTCAGCCACCAATAGTGCAAGTTCTCCCACTCAAAAAGATGAGAGAGGCCGGTAATTTTCATCATAGATATACCTCAACTATGAGAGACAAAATGAGAAAAAAAATCCAGAAAATCACATTGTCTGATTTTTAAAGAATTTATTTGCAAAATATGGTGGAAAATAAGTATTTGGTCAGTTACAAACAAGCAAGATTTCTGGCTCTCACAGACCTGTAACTTCTTCTGTAAGAGGCTCCTCTGTCCTCCACTCGTTACCTTCATTAATGGCACCTGTTTGAACCCGTTATCAGTATAAAAGACACCTGTCCACAACCTCAAACAGTCACACTCTAAACTCCACCATGGCCAAAACTAGAGAGCTGTCAAAG
The DNA here is from genome assembly GCF_016077235.1 of Cyprinodon tularosa. NCBI lineage: Eukaryota > Metazoa > Chordata > Actinopteri > Cyprinodontiformes > Cyprinodontidae > Cyprinodon > Cyprinodon tularosa. Next base: position 475,793 of record NW_024039403.1, read on the forward strand.
GACACCCGAAACAAAATTATAGACCTGCACCAGGCTGGGAAGTCTGAATCTGCAATAGGTAAACAGCTTGGTGTGAAGAAATCAACTGTGGGATCAATTATTAGAAAATGGAAAACATACAAGACCACTGATAATCTTCCTCGATCTGGGGCTCCACGCAAGATCTCACCCCGTGGGGTCAAAATGATCACAAGAACGGTGAGTAAAAATCCCAGAACCACACGGGGGGACCTAGTGAATGACCTGCAGAGAGCTGGGACCAAAGTAACAAAGGCTACCATCAGTAACACACTACGCCGCCAGGGACTCAAACCCTGCAGTGCCAGACGTGTCCCCCTGCTTAAGCCAGTACAGGTCAAGGCCCGTCTCAAGTTTGCTAGAGAGCATTTGGATGATCCAGACGATGACTGGGAGAATATCATATGGTCAGATGAAACCAAAATAGAACTTTCTGGTAAAAACTCTACTCGTGCTGTTTGGAGGAGAGAGAATGCTGAGTTGCATCCAAAGAACACCATACCTACAGTGAAGCATGGGGGTGGAAACATCATGCTTTGGGGCTGTTTTTCTGCTAAGGGACCAGGACGACTGATCCGTGTGAAGGAAAGAATGAATGGGGCCATGTATCGTCACATTTTGAGTGAAAACCTCCTTCCATCAGCAAGGGCATTGAAGATGAAACGTGGCTGGGTCTTTCAGCATGACAATGATCCCAAACACACCGCTCGGGTAACGAAGGAGTGGCTTCCTAAGAAGCATTTCAAGGTCCTGGAGTGGCCTAGCCAGTCTCCAGATCTCAACCCCATAGAAAATCTTTGGAGGGAGTTTAAAGTCCATGTTGCCCAGCGACAGCCCCAGAACATCACTGCTCTAGAGGAGATCTGCATGGAGGAATGGGCCAAAATACCAGCAACAGTGTGTGAAAACCTTGTGAAGACTTACAGAAAATGTTTGATCTCTGTCATTGCCAACAAAGGGTATATAACAAAGTATTGAGTAACTTTTGTTATTGACCAAATACTTATTTTCCACCATATTTTGCAAATAAATTCTTTAAAAATCAGACAATGTGATTTTCTGGATTTTTTTTTTCTCATTTTGTCTCTCATAGTTGAGGTATATCTATGATGAAAATTACCAGCCTCTCTCATCTTTTTAAGTGGGAGAACTTGCACTATTGGTGGCTGACTAAATACTTTTTTGCACCACTGTATGAGAAATGGTCGATATCAGCAGAAAATATTAAAGATAAAATGTAAGAATTTCACTGAACTGAGCTGTAAGCAGAGAAAAAAGGATCTGCCTCTGCTGTGGCCTTTGCCTCCTAACCCCTCACACTCAAACGAAGCAGGGTTTGTGGTTTTCGGTGACTGTTTTTGTAATGTCATACGTTCCATCTAGACAGAATAAGGCTTACATTTTATTCCTTTAAAATGCAAAGCAACAAAAAAAAAAAAAAAAACTGATAATTATTAATATTGACTGATAGGGAAGGCTTTTATCTTGATACCCTTTTAGATATTCAGCCCTACATTCTATGCATAATTAGTAATAAATTACATTTAATCTTTGGCTGAAGTGATGAAATAAATTGTAGAACAGCTTAATGATATTTTCCTTTCAGATAAAACTTTGTGATTAAGAAACCACCGTAAGATGGGAACCACAGAGTCACATGTCCTGTTTTTAATTTTAGCGACCACAGAGGTTATTCCTGCTTCTTATCACGCTGACTTAAAATAAAAGTAATAATTTTTAAAGATCCACATTTGAATCACAAATTTTGACCTTTAACGGGCTGATCTGGTGGTCAGATATTATAACAACCCTTTCATCTATATATAAACAACATAAACCTTTTACTTTACCATAAATAGTTAGATATTTATATCTAAACAGCTTAGACAGAAAGAGGAAAGATGTCTGATCACAACTAAACCAACAACTTCCTGACCAGTGGTGGTTCTAGACCAAATGTACGAGGGGGCCAGGAGGGGGCCAGCGTGTTTTCATGGGGGCATAAAAAAGCATGAAATAAAAAACAGGGCAAGAGATTCCAATAAAAAGAAAATTGCATGAAGTATAAATTCTATTTAATTAGGTGTAAGTTGAATTCTATGTCTTATTAGGTCAATATACATTCATAATTTAGGAATTTTACATAAACAGGCACAGTTCAAAAGAATAACAAACAGAGAAGGGGTGCTTAAACATGAGGAACAGTTTTACTGTGGGGAACAAGAGGGAGCTACAAGCATGGGTCAACTGCAAGCTGCAGAGCAGTGTCATGTTGCCATGAATGAGAGGGTTGATAGTGTTGCAGAACTAGTGGAGGACGCCATGCATGTGAGTAACAGAACCAGCACACCAAGACATCCTACAGCCTTCATGAGAGGGTACTCTACCTATGCCTCCTCAATATTAACACAGAAAAAGCTCGCCTACTCCCAGCCTCCAGACCCCGTGGGAGTCAAATATAATCTACGCAGTGAAAATGATCAAGGAGACGGTAGCCCAGACGCCATTAGTTCAAACATATAACGATGCTGGAAGAGTACAAACCGTCAAATTTCCAGATCCTAAGAAAGGAGCACAAACCTGGATTAAGGAATTTTTAAATGCATTTAGTGGACAGATTTTAGTGATTGGTGACCTACGGACCTGCTTGGCAGCCCACCTACATGACATAGAGCTACATGACATAGAGGTACGGGCAGGGACGAGTAACTTGATATCATCCGCCCCACTAGCCCCTGTGTCGGGTCAGATTTGGGCAGCCCTGAGGGCAACCTATCCGATCAAAACAGACTGGAATCTTCTGAATGATACCACCCGGAAAACGGGAGAGAGTGCAGAAGCGTACGTTGGCAGGATGTTAAGATCATGGGAAGAACAAACGGAAACCAGCCCACTAACAGGCATGTTCCAAAAACTTTTCAAACACACAATGATACAAGGGTGCAAAGGGCAGGTGAAGGCAGAAATGTTAAAACTAGTTGCAGGTGACGCGATACCCATGGATCAGTGGACAGCGACACTGATCCATCACATGAAGATGGCCGATGAGGTGGAAAGGAAGGCTGCTTTAGAATTAAAACAACTGCAAAAACAACTAATGGCTGAGCAATTACGTGAGTTAAAGGACAAGAAAAAAGAAAAGAAAACTACAAAATCTCAAACGAGAGCCACTCAGACGAATGTGACTAACCCTGAATGTGTGACTCTTACCAGAATGCGTCCGGAGGGGGATTACCCGATGTACCAATACGCAGCGGCTGCACCGCTGGCTGAGAACCGTGGCAGAGGGAGGGGTAGATCGTACAATCCACACGAGAATACTATGACTTGCTGGTTCTGCGGTGGAACGGGACATAGAGCTAGGTGGTGTCCAAACACTAATCTTACACACCGATCGCAGTCACAGAGGAGCGAGCCAACAGATGGACAGAAATGCCAATGCCACCCCACCCCCGGCAAATGCCACAGTACTAGGGGGGCCGGGATCCCGTTAATGGTGTAGTTACAGAGGTAGATTTTGAGAAATTTCCAGCAACAATAATAGATCTTTTGATTGAGGGCAGTCACTGTCCTTTTATGGTCGATACGGGGGCCGGATACAGCAACCTAATACTCACGACCTCTCGAAAAGCTACACAGGTAATGGGATTTTCTGGAGAAAAACAAACTTGCCACTTTTCAGAACCCATTCGATGTTTCCTCTATTTAAAATTCTAACATGTCATTTTTTCATGAATTTCTGATTCAGAGACAGCGCCCCATAAATCTGTCACCCTGAGCGGTGGGGGGGGATCTCTGTTCCCATGCATAGAGATGTCTGTGGCATGCACTCACTTAACATAGACCTACGTAATCCTACAATAACATGACATTTACAGTTGATTTATTAAAAATGCTTTTCAGTAAAAGTCAACAGCAATAACTTTAATACCAAATGATAATTTCATTCAAAATTTATTTATTGAAAATGCTTAAAGGAATAGTGCACCCAAAACATGATTAGCCTTCATTTTCTACTCACCCCCATGCTGAACAACACTCTGGAGTACTTTTTTGATATCTCAAATGCATCTGGAGATCTGGGAGGCTTCTTGCTGTCTGCTGACATTCAAATAATGGAGGTCTATGGCGCCCGAGGCAGAAAGGTCCATAAAAGTCCACAAAAACGTGTCAATATTCCTCCATACTGCTCGTCCAATGTATTCCTAGTGTCCTGAGTGGGTAGCATCCAGAATTTACTCGAAACGAAGTTATTTAGAATGTTTTTAGAGCATAAACAGTAGTGTATAGGATTTCCTAAAAGCGCGCGCCTGCGAGTTCATGACGCTACAGAAACCGCGGCAGACCAAACCAGATGAAAGTGCGCACTCAGCTCGGCAAAGAACTCCTGCTCTTCCTCAACACTGAAGTCCTCAGACATTTTTCTTTCGTTGTTTCTTTCTTTGCACAGGTAAACAGCACATTTCTTCTTCTACGCTTGCATTATCGGCAGAGCAGACGCTGAATGCGCACTTTCATCTGGTTTGGTCTGCCGGCTTCCGTAGCGTCCTGAACGCGCTTTTAGGAAATCCTATACACTACTGTTTATGCTCTAAAAACATTCTAAATGACTTCGTTTCGAGTAAATTATGGATGCTACCCACTCAGGACACTTGGAATACATTGGACGAGCAGTATGGAGGAATATTGACGCGTTTTTTGTGGACTTTTATGGACCTTTCTGCCTCGGGCACCATAGACCTCCATTATTTGAATGTCAGCAGACAGCAAGAAGCCTCCCAGATCTCCAGATGCATTTGAGATATCAAAGAAGTACTCCAGAGTGTTGTTCAGCATGGGGGTGAGTAGAAAATGAAGGCTAATCATGTTTTGGGTGTACTATTCCTTTAACAATTCCTGTAATGAATGAATAGCACAATGAAAGAAATAATGTCTCATCTAAACATCCCTCACTTAACAATAAAAGTTAACAGTAACTCTCAACTCTCAATAACAGATGATACTCAGCCTCAGCAATGAACGAAATAATGTCTGTTCTGTAAGCTATTGGAAAAAATAAATTAACAAATGAGCTAATTAACAAAAATACCTCTTGTGTAGCAAAAATTATTCAAAATGTACCAAAAACGAACAAACATATCAATAGACTATCTTTACTTTCGGAGTCCAGGTGGTTTTTCAGATTCCTTGCACCTCCATTGGACACCGAGACATATGTGCATAAGGCCTCCCGTTTGTCTCGACCCGGTCTGAAAGCGGGGAAACTCTTTCGTAAATCATCAGTAAACATACATTAACAATTTCGCATGTTGTTGGCGTACTGACAGCCACGCTATATATATTCTGATTAAGAACAGGGCTGCCCGCACTGCCGCGGCTCAGGGATTACGTCACATGCAGCGTTGTGCGCAGTGCCCTAGTGCCTGTAAATTTAATGGTCCAATTAAGGTAATTTAAAAAAACAGGACATTTCCTCACTTTATAAAAAAAACCCGGTACGCTCGGGACAGGACGTGAAATACGGATATGTCCCGGGAAATACGGACGTTTGGTCACCCTAGTGTTAGGGGCAACTGTTGTCTCCTACACCGACGTCATTTTCCCAAACGGGAAGATTGTCAGAACCCAGACCTCTAATGAAAGTCAGTTTGGTCAATTCCCAAATAATGACGAGGCGAATGCACGTGTTTGGTGGGGGTGAGCAGTCCACCCAGAGGATCATTCTCTGATTGATGTAATGACGCGATGGGATGTTTGGTTAGCTTCTCTTCATTCTTACAGCAGCCCACCGGATCCTCTTCACGTCACACTAAACTATCTGAGATCCCCAGGGTAGATATGTGACATATAGCTATCAGGATGCATGGGACATCGTGGTTACATTTTTGCAGGATTCACATCAGACTGAGCTGGAGCTGCGAATGGGTTGTCTAATATTTATATTGGGCCAAAGGGATCAGTGCAGCAGCCATCTTGCCTCTAGAGCTGCAGATGATGTATCGGTTTCAGAAAGAAATGCACCACCATTTCCTCATGAAGGTCACTAACCGGGAGCAGGCGAAAAACCTGGGTCCAATGATAAAAAAAAGGCTGTAATTGCCACTGATTGGCAGGGTTCTCCCTTGATGACTACAGCTCCAGCTGCGACACCTACAAGCTCCTTTATGAGTAAACTTGGAGATGGTAAAAAGAAGCAGAACATTTGGGAGGGAGAATAGATTCAGAAGTGGCCCTAAGGTGGCCTTATGTGGATTCCCCGGTATGGATTGATGCGGTAGGTATACCAAGAGGAGTTCCAGATGAGTATAAATTGACCAACCAGATTGCAGCGGGTTTTGAGTCTATATTTCTTTGGATCATGCCTAAAAAATGTGGGTCACAGAAATGATGTACACTAAAACGTTTAACGCTTGTCGAACTACAGCCGTGATGGTTTTGAGGCTGTGCACGGACAGCTCTCAGCGACCTCCCTGAACAGGCTCGCCTTGGACATGGTCCTGGCTAAGGAAGGGGGGGGGGGGTAGTAATATTGGGGACAGTTTTTGTTCTTACATTCCAGAAAATACAAGTGGATCAATGATGAATGCTTTGAAAGGACTGAATCCCTATCAGTAAACTCATTATCCAATATGTTTGGTTCATGGTTTGGAAAACGGGGAAATCTTTTGGTGAATATTTTCAATTCCACCATTATTGTTGCTGTTGTGATAGCAGTTTGCTGTTGTGCGCCTTGTATCCGTGCTCTCATCCTTAGGTGCGTAGATAGAGCTATTAGCTCTTTTGATGGAAATAAATTGGGTGGAACGGCCACCTACCAGATGCCACTGACTCCTGTCGACACCTTTGCTAAGGGAATATGAGCAGGAGTAGCCGGTGATCCGACTGATGCGGACGGAGGAGGGTGATGTATGAAGGAGACGGAGCATTTAGATAATCAAGATGTATAGTGGGTAGATTTTAGTCATTAGTTTTCATTATGATAAATGTTTCATAGTTTTGGATCATAGAATAGAAATGAATGGGGACCACTGACCGTTACAGGCACATCAGCGGCACAGTGTTTTTTTATTTTTATTATTGTGATTTTATAAACTTTTCATAGAAACATTGAGTCTAGAATTAATGATGGATGGTGCCAGAGTCCTTATAGAGTAGGGCTAATCGCTTCTTTCAGGTGTGCCATGGAGATGCCCGTCGAATGTGGGAGGACGTCCATCGGGGGGGGGGACCACGGAGGACTTTGAATCATTTATGCTTAGGGTCTACAATATACTGATTCCATGATGTTAGAGTAGATTTTGTTGCTGTGCTTTTAGGCTTTTTCTTCCTTCCTTTTTATTTAGAATCCAGCTCATACACTTTTTGGGGTTTGAACTTTTTTTTAGAATTGTGATACATTAGGGCTCTCTCTGCAAGCGCACACCGGGGATCCACCTGAGAGATGGCGTTCGGTACCCTTGAGAGGGGGGCAAGGGTTTTTTCCGAACTACGCGACAGCTGGAAGGGGGTCCTTCGGTCCCATATAGGTTTCTAAGCACACACTTCAGGGTTGGGTGATTTTTTCCTGGGGAGGGGGGGTTGCCCAATTACAGATGCTCTCTGAGTCACCTGGTGATTCAAAGGATGTGTCACTTTCTGTGGTTTAAGTTACCTGTAAAAACAGTTACTTATCAGGGGGAGTTGTTAGATTTATTCTTTATTAATCATGTGTATTGTTAATCTGTTAGCCAGATTAGACGGAGTAGAAGGCCTTCCTTCACACGGTGGATGTCACTGTGTGAACAGAGGCCGTCTAATGAGGACCGTCTTCTTGTCTTTGGAAGATACACAGAATAAGGACACATCCTGGAGCCGGACTGATAGAGGAGAGCTGTCTGTAATCCTGAGGCATAGAGGCAAGATGCATAAACGTCAGGGCATTGATGATGTCTCAGTTTCTGACACGAACAGATAAGCATCCACCTGATGCAACACATAGACTCATGAGGTTTAAGAAGCAGGAGACGACCTCGTTCGGGGCTCAGTTTGCCGGATGCCAACGCTCGCTGACGTTTTGAGCCCACAGCTGTGCCGACTCCAAGCATTTTCTCTGTCCTGTAACGACCTGAACTGGAATAAACTTTGTTACTTTTTTACTCCTGTTTTTATTGTCCTTTTTATATAATTTTACCCAGTTTGAGTTCAGAATAATTATACCAGGTAACTTTCTCCCAGAAAAAGAACTGGAAGGGAAGTTCCGAGCCTTCAGGGGGACCTAACTTCCTTATTTAACGCTTGAATTAATTTAAGTTAAAAATACAGTTTTCTATAAAATCTGAATAAGAACACAAGAAAAACTGATAAATTCAGGTGTAACAAATACAGTCTTTCTTTTGTTTCCATTTAAATAAATATTTAGCAGATGACAACTGGGATCCAATCTCAATACCACTGAAACTATCACCTCATTGTTTTTAAACAGAATTTGCAAAGAAAAAACATGAAATAGATCCAAAGGACCAATCAGTAACCATGTCTGTTCCATCGCAGATTATCATTAGAATTTCTTTGAGAATTATGCCTTCAGTACAGGAACCATAAAACAGGGGCCAGGACATGACCTACAGGGGCACTGGCCCCCATTGGGCCCAGTCTAGAACCGCCCATGTTACCCACATTAAAACTCTTACATCTACTAATTTTACTTAAAAAGTTGACTTCATTTACTTCCATCCATAATCTCCTGACAGGATAAAGATGAATTAATAAAACATTTAACATTTAATAAAGAAGAACAACTTCCTGTTAGCGAATCGGTTTATTAAATTCCAACTATGTGCTTAAAGTGGTTTGCTAAATGCTAGTTGAAGTGATTTTAGTAAATCAAAAAGGTTTTAATAAGTTATCAAATTATTGATACCACTCCGTTATATTTGTATTATAAAGTAGTTTTATGGGGAAATAAATATAAAGAAGTGAAAACTGTGTGATACTTTATATTTCTGTATGTGTTCATGTAAAGAACGGTATGAGGAGATAAGATCACATAAATTTATTAATAAATAATATAATATTAATAAAACATTTAACATTTAATAAAGAACAACAACTTCCTGTTAGCGAATCGGTTTATTAAATTCCAACTATGTGCTTAAAGTGGTTTGCTAAATGCTAGTTGAAGTGATTTTAGTAAATCAAAAAGGTTTTAATAAGTTATCAAATTATTGATACCACTCCGTTATATTTGTATTATAAAGTAGTTTTATGGGGAAATAAATATAAAGAAGTGAAAACTGTGTGATACTTTATATTTCTGTATGTGTTCATGTAAAGAACGGTATGAGGAGATAAGATCACATAAATACCTTCAATCAACTGTTTCTTTTGAACAAAATGAGGGAGAAAATAATGATGCAGTGCTTTTTTTATATATATATTTATGTGTAAATGTAGGAAGTACATTTACATTGCTTCAATTATTTTATAAGCTATCATTTTTATATACCCTTTTTACCTTATTTATTGAAGCTCTTCCTGATGAGATTTAATTTCTTTCTATATTGGCAATGATGTGATTTTAAACTGTGGGAACGAACCATTGCAAAAATTCATAGTGGATTCTTTGATATCAGTAACTGGTTCATGACGAGATGAGGAATTTATTTCGCACAGGGAAGCTGAAAGTGTGCATGCTCAGAAAAACATAACTGGGAGCACGAAGTACCGCCTTAATGTGAACATGTCACCAGAATGATTGACGATTAGGAGGACCACTTATTTAGATGATCCACCCGTAAAAAAATCAAACAAAAAACTCCACTATACCTTTAATGAAACAGGTGATCAATCTGGTTTGCCAGGTAATTGGAAAGCATCCACACAGCATAATGCTGCCATCACCATGTTTCAGTGTTCAGACAACATTAATTACATTAATAATCTGGCTTCTTCCTACTTTACACCACCCCCAATAAAATACTCAAAAATAATTTAGCAAAACACATTCTGTGCTTGCGGTTAGCAGCCATTGGAGCGACTGAAATGGTCTGAGTGTCAAATATTTAAAAAAATAAAACACACAGAGCTGAATTGGAGTAAAAAATAAAAACAAAGAACACGGCAGAGTGTTTATTGGTTCTCAGTCTTCACACCAGGCAGCACATCACTCAAAGAGGTCACAGCGCTCGCCACAGTCATGACACAGGTAGACAGAGACACGGGGTGGGGAGGGGGGGGGGTCAGGAAGGGTCAAGCCGCCATCGTCCGGCACTCTGATCCAACCACGGCTGCTGCTGTCACTGGTAAATGATATCCAGCAGAGAATAAACAAACGTCCTCAGGTTGAACACTCTGCTCCACTTCAATCAGCTCAGCCATTTAAAACAGTTCATACAAAGGGAAGCTGTACATTAGCAGAGCGGATGGTCATTTAAAGGAAACCAGCTGGGAGAGCAGATCAAAGGAGGTTTAAAGGGTGACTAATACCAAAGGAGGGCAATGCTGGCTCAGACTGAAACATCCCAAAACAAATGTTTCCGTTACGTTGACCATGCCCTGTGCAGACTGGAATAGAAAACAATAATAATAATATTAATAATAATGTAAACCCAGGTAACAGTGAGGGGAAACATCACAAAAAGTGCTCGTCACGATCAATACACTCAAATTCACAGATGCCCATAAAGCACTTAATTGCTATGGTATAAAACTCAGTTACATTGGATGTTATTTCATTTTTCATTGTCAATTAGCATCAGATAAAGCAAAGAAAAGAAAAGTGATTGCTGTCAAGATTGGCGTCCATCCCAGCTACTTTGCTCCGCAGTCCTTCCTGCAGATTCTCACATTCTTCGTTTTGATTCTCCCTGGGCTGCGTGTCGTCACTCGCTAACGCAGCAGTTAGGAAGCAGGATCCAGGGTCAAGTCCAGTTTAACCCTGTTTTTTGATTTTTTTGTCCCTTTGGGTCAAAAACACCACCCGGATCCACAGTTTGTGGCACTGTCCCTCTTTCTGCTGCCGATCCGGCTCAGGGTCCCTCCTTTCTTCACTCGTCCAGTGCAAAACAAGCCGGCGTGGAGTCGTCAGTCACACGGCTGATTGGGCAAGCCGGTCGCCCGCCGCCGCCCAGCTGCTCAGCAGTGACAGGCGGCTTCATCTGGCTTTGATTACATTGCTTTTTCTTAAAAAAATAGACAAGTATGAACAGGCACCCAAATCCTCACACATCCTTGCTGCGACCGTCACATTACGTCTGCCTTTCTTTGGCGTCCTCATTCATTCCTCCACAGGTTCGTCCACATGAACATCACTGTTTTTTTCTTCCTGAACTCATTCTATCCAAATACATGTCTGAGCAAAACAAAAGTGGCTAATTTGAACTTAATCTGTACAGGATGTTGTGCTAAAGGAGAGTTTTCTTGGTGGGTGAGACCGTGACGTGGAAATGACCTCAGAGTTTAATTAAAGGAGGTAACAGAGAGACGGGCGCTGCACTAATCATTTCCCCCTCATAAAGCACCAGAGGCAGTGTGAGGGGGTAGGGTGGGGGGTCGGGCTGTGTAAACATACAGGTGCATCTAAATAAATTAGACCCTCACCAAAAGAATTGGCTTATTTCAGTTATTCAATTAAAAACCTGCCGGTTATAGAATATAAATTCATTCTAAACGAGCCGAGCTTTTATTGCTGTAAAGCTTAGAACCAAAGCAGATGCTCACACCTCCCTCTGGCAGCGTGAGCTACACACGGCCACCGCTAAGGACGCTTTCATCCAGGCAGATTAATGGAAGGTTTAGTGGAAGGAAAAAATATGTTGCAGGAAGGCGCCTTTTTTTTAGATTTTGGGTTCGATTCAGTCGTTTTCCCTATAAACTGTTCTCCAGTGAGTGTGGCGTAGTGCCAGAGGGAAGATGAGACACGACAGAGCAATACGGATCAGATGAAGGTAAAACTGCTGGTTTATGGCCTCTAAGCTACGCAGCAGTGATGCAGGAATTCAGGCAAAAAGGAGCAAAGATCAACTGCTGAGTAAATATACTTTACAGCTATTGGATATTTATTTTAGCAAGTTTATATTTCTTTACTAGCTTATGGAATGACTAAAGTTCGGATAAACTGCGCTGCTGTGTTTTTATTGCCGTAAACTTTTACAATTTGAACTGAAATAAACCAAAGAGTTTAATGATTTTCTAATGAATTGAGAAGCACCAGTAGAATGTAAACTAACGCCGGATTTAAAAAAGCAATTCTCTCTGAATACCTGCCCCCCCCCCCGCCGTCTATTCAGGTTTTTAAATTAGTAGTCCTGTGGCACACTGACTGCAGCTAATAACCCTCCAACGTCGCATCAACCTGAGGGAAATTAATCAGTGAAGTTAACCTCACTTGGCACCAATTTCAACCTATTAGGCTTTTATTTCTCCCCTCCAACCAAGACGCCATGTTGGTAGGGTCCAAAAGCCGAGCTGGGACTGGTTTAAGCTCAGAAAAATAAAAAAAGGATGATTTTTCTGAGTAAATGTTCCTAAAGTAGAAATAGAAAAAAACAGAAAAGCACTAACATTCGTAACAGACAAACCTGCATTGCTGTGCAATCGTCAACTAAACGGTAATACTGTGAACTGCACCATCCCTCCCAAAAAAAAGCAAATATTTGACCAACTTAGAAAAAAAAGACTAATTAAAGCAGAGTGAACGGCTCCGCGTGGCTTCGAGTGTCCGCTCCAACAACCAGAAGGACCAGAGGAGATAAAAACACCCGTCATCACTTCTCGCTTCTTTTCCTCCTGGACTTTTCACAGCTTCAAGTCTTTAGTGTTTTGTATTCCAAGTCCAGGAAACCCAGCATTTCCTCAACGATGATAACAGAAAAAAAATAAAAAAATAAAATAAAAAAAAAGCATCAATCTAACCGTAAACACGCCTTAGCTTAGATTCTGGGATGATCGTACCACTGTGGACCACAGACAAGGTTTCTGCACATTTAAAGAAGCTCCGCCCATCCTGATGCGTTTTACAAACATCTAGTAAATTCAGTAAATCACAAAAAAAAAAACACAAAAAAAGAGTAAGCTTTCCACTAAAAACTGTACACATTCTGGAAATAGTTTCTGCAGGAGCTGGAGCCCTTACATCGATGTAACGGGAGAACATTCTGTGTGTGTGATCTAAATAATGCTTCCTTTAGGCCAACAGGAGCCACTAAAACAATCAAATAAAAAGGTTTTCTGGAGCCTTCTGAGCCCAGCATGTTCTAACTGTGTGCACAACTGAACAGGAGCTGGAAATCCTGTCTGATGATGGAAGAAGATGTGATTAAAATAGGTTTCCAAGCTGCGGACGCTCAGTGTCGGGGCTCTACCAAAGTGCTGAACAAAAGACAGGGAGAGGGAGCAGTGGTGCGGGTCCTTGTTCAGTGGTCGGGACGTCCAAAGCGGTAACTTCTCTCCACACAGACCTGCGCTCACACACACAGACACACTAGGAACCCTGGTTAAGGCAGTGGTGGTAGGTGAGGCTGCAGTGAGGTCGGGGGCGGAGAATCGGTCTGTCGGGGCTCCTGGCAGTGAAAGCTTCCACTTCCTCGTCCTCCTAAATCCGTTTCCTCATCCCTCTCATCTCACCCGCGTCACTCAAATGACATCAGATTGGCTGGTACCTGGAGGAAAAATAAAAAATTAGAATGTAGGAGACTTTCCTACGATGTACTCTGTGTTTTTTTAAATCATTTTTTATTTACCTGTTGCCTGTTGCTCTGACAGGCAGCGCTAAGATGTTTGAACCAGAGCAGAGCATTCATCCTGTTCCCTGCCTGGTATTTGTAGGTGTTACCTAGGCAACAGAGACAGGGAAATGTGAAATGAGGAGTGTCTGATTTCCACCTGTGATCTCAGTGATTGGATGGCTGAAATAGACTAGAAATAAGTAAAAATGTCTTAAATTAAGGTATTTACCCTTAATTTAAGTATGGATATAAGATGATTTGTCAATAAAATTAGTATTTTTACTCCAAAAATAAGATATTTAGATAATATGCACTTGAAATAAGACAGGGCTCGATGTCAACCATCGCCCGATCTCCCGGGGCAAGTAGTTTTTATTGTCGGGAGAGTACAAATTTCATTGCATTTGCCTGCCGTGCAATGATCGCAAAAAAAAATATTTATCACTCAAAATTACTTCAAAATCACAGTAATTCGCTGAAAATGACCCACAAGCGTTGCCGGCGCCATTTTTGTTGTTTTGTACACATTCTTGCGTGATTTGAAAGAGCCGCGTGATTTTCCGCTAGATGGCGTGATTCAGCTCTTGGGGAGAGAATTCTGCAGAGCAGCAGCTGGATGATGAATTTAATCTATACTATAGAACACGCTAGATTAAAAATGATCAGTCAGGGATTAGGAAAATAATAATAATAACTGTATGCACACAGTGTAAATATTTCTATCATATGGCAGACTTCTGTACAGTGATGCAGGTCATACATAAAAAAATGTTCATTAATTTTTTTCTCTTAGACATTGGAGAGGTGCATTTAAATGTTATAGAGAATTTAAATTAAATTGTTATAATACATATACATCCGAAGATGCTTCTCTTTCATTCACCCTGAGTGAATGTAGCCTTGGCCAGGAGGAATCAATGTCATCAGGTGGCATCCACCGTTCACTGGCTGTTTCGACCCTGAACCACTACAGCCTCCCGGTGGTGGGTCGGCAGTGGTGGCCAAGTCACTGCCCATCTCCTCCTCCTGGCTTCCAGCTAACCTCCTCCCTCCTACTCCATAACCAGCATGAGGCTTTTAACTTTCTGCTCGGCTGTCCCAGCCAGTGTGGTTTCTAGAATCTTGTCGAGGTCTTGATCTAGTTGGTTCCATTCCTGGTTATCACTCATCTTGGGCCATTGTATTCGTTCCCTCGCAGGATGTGGTTGGCTCACTGGGTTGGAATGAGGTTCGTCCCTCCTGAGGTCTTGAGGTAACTCAGACCTTAAACTTAAATTGGTGAGTAGTAGTAGTGTAAGTTTTTAACCTGTCAAGTTTTTTTTTTTAGATTTTTAACATAACAATTTATATTTTTCCAAGCACACAACAGTTTAAAGCAAAGTTTAGTTTGAAAAGAATGTGCAGGAAGGATTGAAAAGCATGTTAACACGGTAATGTAGGCTTGAGTTCATTATCTGACGCATGCATATACACACCAGGAACCTGGAAACTTAAAAAATACTGAATTACAAAAAACATTTAAAAAACAAACATGTTTCATTGAGATATATACAAAAATGAATATTAGGAACTATATTTATCAAACATTATACTGGGCAAGTAAAAATTGTTTCTGGGCAAATGAAATGCGAAAGTGTAAAAATCCTTAACGTCAACCTGTAAGACAATGCAATGTTTTTTTTTTATTTTAAACGTAAAGTAGTCTAGTTCCTTTAAAAGTGTCTCACTTACCTCCTCAATTCAAGAAAAAAATGACTTATTTAGATGTAAATGTTTTGCAGTGCGCTGCTTGGCTTCTAACGAGCCAGTTAAATTGAAAAGGAATGCATGATGGAAAGGCTGCTATTTTCACAAGGAACACCAGATTTAAGAAGCACGCACGCACAGATTTATCTTCCTACATAAAACACAGCTTGACCAAAATTATTCTACAGAGGTCCCCTAAACAGTAAATAAAACTCAAAGCTGTTTCAGATCAAAGAAGTTTGACCAAATACAGCATGTTGGCTAAATAAAACAAACATTAGCGGGTTTAGAGACGTATTCTTAGCGTGTCTGAGTCTCACCATGCTCCGAGTCGGTCAGCAAGAAGACATCAGGATGCTCTGGATCATCCGCCATCATGGCCATAAGGCCAACCACACACACGCTCTTGCTGGATGTGGACTTAAACTGACAGGAGAACAAATAAAACACACATTTAGCTTAATGTCTCAGAATGCATGCAGTGCAGCAGGAGATCAGAACAAACAACATTTTCAGGGTTGTCATTCTTCAATAATACACCATTTGTAGATTTTTTTTATTTTTAGACCATCACAGCCTCAGCACGTAGACAAATGAGGAACATTAGGTTTTTTTTTTGGTTTTTTTATTAACAGTGAATAAAACAGAACCCTGGGGTCTGCCTACATAATTATCTACCACATTCAATTCTGGGATTTACCAGGAAAACGTCTGTTTGTCAAATATGATCTATATTATCACACATGTGGATAAAAATGAAACCATCTGGTTAGAAAGACGTTTAACTGCATGACGGCCCAATAAAATGACTAAATAAACCATTTATAATAGCAAATTTACTTTGAAAAAGTATTCCAAACATTTTGATAGAAATTCTTATTTTTAAAAACGCAAATGCAATAAACTAAATATAAAAAATAATTTCTTTTTTTTTCTTTTAGGATTAACAGGAAAAACCCCACTGATAATAGGTTTGCTAAATTTAAATACTGTTGCAATTAATTTCTTGCTATTATATATATTATATATATATTATACTTTATGAGTTTTATAATCATATACACTCACCGGCCACTTTATTAGGTACACCAGTCCACCTGCTCGTTAACACTTAATTTCTAAGCAGCCAATCACATGGCGGCAACTCAGTGCATTTAGGCATGTAGACATGGTCAAGACAATCTCCTGCAGTTCAAACCGAGCATCAGTATGGGGAAGAAAGGTAATTTGAGTGACTTTGAACGTGGCATGATTGTTGGTGCCAGAAGGGCTGGTCTGAGTATTTCAGAAACTGCTGATCTACTGGGATTTTCACGCACAACCATCTCTAGGGTTTACAGAGAATGGTCCGAAAAAGAAAAAACATCCAGTGAGCGGCAGTTCTGTGGGCGGAAATGCCTTGTTGATGCCAGAGGTCAGAGGAGAATGGCCAGACTGGTTGGAGCTGATAGAAGGGCAACAGTGACTCAAATAACCACCCGTTACAACCAAGGTGGGCAGAAGAGCATCTCTGAACGCACAGTACGTGGAACTTTGAGGCAGATGGGCTACAGCAGCAGAAGACCACACCGGGTGCCACTCCTTTCAGCTAAGAACAGGAAACTGAGGCTACAATTTGCACAAGCTCATCGAAATTGGACAATAGAAGATTGGAAAAACGTTGCCTGGTCTGATGAGTCTCGATTTCTGCTGCGACATTCGGATGGTAGGGTCAGAATTTGGCGTCTACAACATGAAAGCATGGATCCATCCTGCCTTTTATCAACGGTTCAGGCTGGTGGTGGTGGTGTCATGGTGTGGGGAATATTTTCTTGGCACTCTTTGGGCCCCTTGGTACCAATTGAGCATCGTTGCAACGCCACAGCCTACCTGAGTATTGTTGCTGACCATGTCCATCCCTTTATGACCACAATGTACCCAACTTCTGATGGCTACTTTCAGCAGGATAATGCGCCATGTCATAAAGCTGGAATCATCTCAGACTGGTTTCTTGAACATGACAATGAGTTCACTGTACTCAAATGGCCTCCACAGTCACCAGATCTCAATCCAATAGAGCATCTTTGGGATGTGGTGGAACGGGAGATTAGCATCATGGATGTGCAGCCGACAAATCTGCGGCAACTGTGTGATGCCATCATGTCAATATGGACCAAACTCCCTGAGGAATGCTTCCAGCACCTTGTTGAATCTATGCCACCAAGAATTGAGGCAGTTCTGAAGGCAAAAGGGGGTCCAACCCGTTACTAGCATGGGGTACCTAATAAAGTATATATATATATATATACTTTATTATATATATAGAGAGAGAGAGAGATTTTTTATTTTTTTTTTACCCACACACAGGAAAGGAAGGGGACATATTCTGGAGATGTTATCCAGTCCTTTTACCTCCTGAAGCCCTGATAATTAGGCGGTATGCTCTCCTTTGTCTCTGCACTTCCTTAAAAGCCACTTACCTAAATGAAGATGCCTCTTTTTGGAAGAATAAGTGCTAAAAGCTGTGAGCGAAGCCTCGTATTCATGGCTCCTATTATACACTGAGAGCTGCCATCTGTGCCCCCTGGCTGCAGCACACTGACGGCCATCCTCTGAACATCGCGTTTACTCAGTTATCCTCACTTTGTCCTCTTATCTGAGGAGATAAATTATTTCGTCTCTTTTTGCCTTCATTTTCTTTTTCAAAACAAGTAAAAGCCGAGTGTTTTTCTCTGAGTTCATTCAGTAATTAAACTGTTTTAGAAGTGAGTGGGTAATGGCTATCACATGTGGAATTCCTATAAAACAAACCAGTGTTTTTAAGACACTCCAATCACAACTGCAGCTCATAAGATGAACTCAGTATTTCTCTTCTGTTTTCTCGCTCCCGCCGTCCTGTAATAATCTGAACTAACGTCAATCTCCGGAGACAAATATGTGAGCAATGTGGGGATGTTTGGGTCCGACTTACATGCTTCCTCTCTGTGGCCTTCAGGGACTTGGCAGGATAGTAGTAAAGCTGAGTTCCACAAAGCGCAACCCAGTATTTAGTCCAAGATGCCACCTGGATGCAAAAAAGACAAACTAAGATAAATGCTTCTACCTTTAACATGAAAAAAAATGTATGTGAAATGAATCGATAATAAAAAGAACAATTTACACCATTCAAGAAATAATGAAAATAAATAAAATAGGGAAGATGCAAAAAAAGGAACACAGAAGTTATTAATTTTAGGTGATAGGCTAGAATGGTGATATAAAAAAAAACAAAAAAAAAACAAATAAATTATTAAATCACATAGCAAAGTTTCATGCATATACAAATTTATTTGGCTAAAACAAAGAAACTAGAGCTATTTACTCCGTGCTTATTTTTTGAGACAACAGTAATGGAGAAAAAAATAAAAACACTCTGCAGGTGATGATTTTATTTATTATGAAAAACAATAAAAAAAAAAAAAACTTCTGTAGAAAATTGACCTGATTAATGGTCGTTCCACCATTAGTGCCCACATATGTCCAACTTTTGTTTTTATTGCTGTTCTTTTTGTTTTTTCCATATTTATGAACTGATTGAAATCTACCATATTGAAGGTTATAAAATGTGAATAATTCAATTAATAATTCACAAAGGGTGTTTTAGAGATGCAAACCTTGGCTTATCACAAAGTCCTAATGATATTTATCCAACGCTGCAACATATATTTAAAAAGAGTGGAAGAGGACTATAACCAGCTTAAGTTACCATCTTTAAGGATATGTAACTAAACTAAAACAACAAGCATTTTAAAAATAAAATTCTATTACGACACAAAACTTACCATATGAACATATTTAAGCAACCTTCAGTGACCCGTTATTCCTCTACTTCTGATTAGGGAGCATTTCTGCCCCAGTAAAAGCAAACCAATCACACAACCGCTGGAATCAATTTAACATTTTATATGATGTGTAAACATGTAAACATCTAAGCCACATATAATTGTTTTGAAAAGAAAAAGCTTTTCCAAAGATTTCTCTTAAAGAAATCCTACTAAAGTGATTTTGTTGACAGGAAGCTTAGCGAGCAACCATTGCAGCCTGCTTGCTGTAATGTTGGCAGTGATCATCTTTAGATTTCTGCTCATTTTCAACCTCAACTTGTGCGATTTTATTTTTTCTTTCATGAGAGTGCATTGATTTATCACAGCCCAAAGAATTTACGTATGAATTACTAAATTCTGTTTCATAAACTTTAGCGCATTGGATATAAATGCTTTTTAGTTGTCTTATGCTATTCATCCACAGGCTAAGTCTCTTTGACACAATCACTCATCTGTGCTGAGAAACTATGGAGCTTAATATTTACAGGGTTTGTACAGGAATGTACGGAAGAGGATTAGGGCCACTGAAAAAAAAAAAAAAGTTAACTGATTTTTAAATTTTATTTCAGTTTAACATGGGAAAAAAGTCAGAATTCTGACTTTTTTCTCAGAATTCTGACTTTAATCTCAGAATTGTGGATTTTAATGTAGATGGGCAGTATGAAGGAAGAGATGTGGAGCACTCAGCTTCACTGACAAAGATGTGAGTTGTTTGAGGTGGCCAGTGACACACTGGTGGAAAATGACGGAATTAGTCAGGATTCTGAGAAAAAAGTCAGAATTCTGAGATTAAAGTCAGAATTCTGACTTTTTTCCCATATTAAACTGAAATAAAATTGAAAAATCAGTTAACTTTTTTTTTTTCAGTGGCCCTAATCCTCTTCCGTAGGAATGTGTAACTCTGATTTAATGCTTTTTAATGCTCTTACAAATAATTTTAATGCCATCAACAAGTACCTGTGATTGTCATATATATATATATATATTTTTTTTTTAAATAAAGCATTTTAAATGCCACAATAATCACATTTAATGAATTTTAATGCCAATTAAGGCCTTAATTTAAAAAAATGATAATTTAAAGACTTTTAATGACCCCTGATTTAAGGCGCGTTACCTTAAAACATTTTATTCAAATGAGTTTGGACAAAAGTTGTCGAAAGAGGAATTTCTTCACCATAATCACTAAGAAAGCCAACCCTAATAATAAGACATTTAAAATATTGCAATATATTCAGTAATCACTCTGACTGTAATCAGTATGAGATCGCAGTGCGATGAGTTTCTCTGCATGATGTGGCGTCTGGCTGAGCCTCGCTATGGAGCTCAGACAGAAGCAGGAGAATAAAGCAGAGAATAAAAACAAAATGCAAACCGAAAACCTTATTTTTACATCAAAATCGTGAAGGTTGGCATCTCTGGTGTCTGTTTAATTTTCCTATAGGACGCTTGAATACATTAGATAGATTTCTCACTATTTCATGTTTTTTTGTTTTTTGTTTAATCAGATAATTATCGTCTAGTACTAAAATCTGTTTGATGATGTGAAGCCTTTAAATGTAAAAAAAAATAAATAAATAAAATAAAATAAAAAAGAAGAGATAGAAATGAGCAATATGCAGTTTTATAGCAGCTTAGAGTCTCTGTGAGGACCAGCAGCTGCTCTACTGATCCAGCTTTTACTACCAGGCTGCTTCTGACGGGGTTTTTATATGAAAAGCACACAGGCGACCATTTTACAGGAATATGTTGACGTGTTCTTACGGTTGGCTTCTTGCCCTCCTTGAGCACCGTCTTCCGTCTTAACACCCCCTGGACGGTGACAGCTCCGGGATACAAGTGAACGGCAAGCTCCTCTGACTCAGCCGAGCTGCACCGGGACAGAGACAAACATCACAGGCGGCGTAAACAAACTGGTCACATGCACCGCCATGCAGATCAACGTACCAGAATCAACCAGGAAGAGAATGAAAGCAGAAACAATCTGCAGAGCCACCTTTAACGTGTCTTTATGGAACCGTTTTATGATACAGTTCTCCATCTCGCTTTGACAGGGCTGAATTTCACAGATATAAATCTTAATGGTTGTATTTATAGAGACGGGGGGGCAGACGTTAGTAAGGTGGTGTGCAGATTGTGTCTGTCTGGAGGATCAGAGCAGGAAACTCAGTGAAGAAGCCTGATAGAAAAAGAACCACCAGCTTGATAAACACCCTCCAGAGAAATGGTTGGAAGCAGAAAGCTGTCGTCCCTCTATGAAAAGGATTATGACATAATGACCATCAGGTCATACTGGCAGATTCGCTCAAGGAAATAAATGCTTAGTTTGAGCTCACAACATGTAAAGCGACAAGAGAATTCTCTCTTTGAATCCATTAAAGTTTTCAATATCGGAGCTTCAGACAAGTTGATCCTTGCTCTCCTGCTGAGCTTCCTCTGGTTCCTACACATTTAGACACCACATTTTACGGAGTTCTCAGTTCTTTACGGCCAATCAGATTCATCTACAATGAACAGGCTGCAAATATAAACCCAGAAACAAGGAAGGGAGGAAGGAAGGAAGGAAACGAAAACTATAAAGAAAGATAAATCACAATGACGGAAAATTAAAGGAGAATAATTAGGAAGGAAGGAAGGAAGGAAGGAAGGAAGGAAGGAAGGAAGGAAGGAAGGAAGGAAGGAAGGAAGGAAGGAAGGAAGGAAGGAAGGAAGGAAGGAAGGAAGGAAAAACCACAGGAAAAAAGAAGGAAGGAAGGAAACACCAGACGAAAAAGGAAGGAAGGAAGGAAGGAAGGAAACGAAAACTATAAAGAAAGATAAATCACAATGACGGAAAATTAAAGGAGAATAATTAGGAAGGAAGGAAGGAAGGAAGGAAGGAAGGAAGGAAGGAAGGAAAAACCACAGGAAAAAAGAAGGAAGGAAGGAAACACCAGAGGAAAAAGGAAGGAAGGAAGGAAGGAAACGAAAACTATAAAGAAAGATAAATCACAATGACGGAAAATTAAAGGAGAATAATTAGGAAGGAAGGAAGGAAGGAAGGAAGGAAGGAAGGAAGGAAGGAAGGAAGGAAAAACCACAGGAAAAAAGAAGGAAGGAAGGAAACACCAGAGGAAAAAGGAAGGAAGGAAGGAAGGAAACGAAAACTATAAAGAAAGATAAATCACAATGACGGAAAATTAAAGGAGAATAATTAGGAAGGAAGGAAGGAAGGAAGGAAGGAAGGAAAAACCACAGGAAAAAAGAAGGAAGGAAGGAAACACCAGATGAAAAAGGAAGGAAGGAAGGAAAGAAACGAAAACTATAAAGAAAGATAAATCACAATGACGGAAAATTAAAGGAGAATAATTAGGAAGGAAGGAAGGAAGGAAGGAAGGAAGGAAGAAAGGAAGGAAGGAAGGAAGGAAAAACCACAGGAAAAAAGAAGGAAGGAAGGAAACACCAGAGGAAAAAGGAAGGAAGGAAGGAAGGAAGGAAACGAAAACTATAAAGAAAGATAAATCACAATGACGGAAAATTAAAGGAGAATAATTAGGAAGGAAGGAAGGAAGGAATGAAGGAAGGAAGGAAGGAAGGAAAAACCACAGGAAAAAAGAAGGAAGGAAGGAAACACCAGAGGAAAAAGGAAGGAAGGAAGGAAGGAAACGAAAACTATAAAGAAAGATAAATCACAATGACGGAAAATTAAAGGAGAATAATTAGGAAGGAAGGAAGGAAGGAAGGAAGGAAGGAAGGAAGGAAGGAAGGAAGGAAGGAAGGAAGGAAGGAAGGAAGGAAGGAAGGAAGGAAGGAAAAACCACAGGAAAAAAGAAGGAAGGAAGGAAACACCAGAGGAAAAAGGAAGGAAGGAAGGAAGGAAACGAAAACTATAAAGAAAGATAAATCACAATGACGGAAAATTAAAGGAGAATAATTAGGAAGGAAGGAAGGAAGGAAGGAAGGAAGGAAGGAAGGAAGGAAGGAAGGAAGGAAGGAAGGAAGGAAAAACCACAGGAAAAAAGAAGGAAGGAAGGAAAAACCACAGGAAAAAGGAAGGAAGGAAGGAAACGAAAACTATAAAGAAAGATAAATCACAATGACGGAAAATTAAAGGAGAATAATTAGGAAGGAAGGAAGGAAGGAAACACCAGAGGAAGGAAGGAAGGAAGGAAGGAAACACCAGAGGAAAAAAGGAAGGAAGCAAGGATGGAAGCACCAGAGGAAAAAAGGAAGGAAGGAAGGAAACACCAGAGGAAAAAAAGAAGGAAGGAATGTAGGAAGGAATGACAGAAGGATTCCATTAAGGGAATGAGATGAGGAATAAAGCCTGGAAAGAAAAACGTGTTTCCATTTTTATTCTGTTTTTCCACATTTGTTCAAACCTGAAAAACATCTAAAATAAATTCCAGACTTTTCTATTATTTTCCAGAAGGAAAACCAGGCTTTCTTGTAGATGGCCAATGGTGCATTTAGGTACCAATCTAAACTACATCATTCAAAATAAACTTGCAATAAAAACCTTTAATTGCTCTAATTTGAAACATTAGTTGACAAAATATTGCTGTCATGTCCAGAAAACTAAGCCATTTAAAAAGAAATAAAAATATCCTGATAGGAAGCAAAATTATGAAAGATCAGACTTGCAGCCAAATAGAAACTATTGATAGGTTCAATCATTATCAATCATTAAAACACAGACTCCTTTATCATCTTTAATATCTCCATCCTGAACCAGATTTTCAAATGTTTAACAAAAGCTGTAACTATGACTGTAACTCCTAACAGGTGGCTTTTAATTACCCTTCTTAGAGGATTCCTATCTGCAAACAGATTTTGCAGGTGTTGTTCAATCAGAGTTCCATGAAGCCCTCGAAAGCAACAGATTATAAGTCAAAATATGACCTGTCAAAACTCCTAGAAAGTCAGGATAGAGAATCGTTGTTCCAAGGAGCTTAAAGTTCAGCACCTCATGCTGTAGAGATTCTTTTGGTTTGTAGTAGCCTAAACATCGACTGCAGGGAAGTTAGTTTTTTATTTCAATATTAACCTCTGAGCAATAACAGATGAATGTTTTTTTCACTTAATAGTATGAATTCCTTAGTTTCTATGTGGTACCTAAATGCACCATAATGGCTGGTCTCTTTGTACCCGATTTGTTTTTTTTTAGCTGATTTGTTTTTTTAAATGATTCTCATCTTGTGAGCTCAAAAACATGTATCTTTGGGCAAATGCATCTCGGGAAAAAGAGTTTTTTTTACCCCCCTCTTTTGACACCATGAAAAATATCCCACAATAATAATGCCTTCCATTCTCTAATGATATTAAAAATATTAGATGAGGGACAGTCGGTCTCTGCTTCCATAGAAAACCTCTTCACTGATTCTAGAAGCTGCTCTGCTCTACTTCAGCAATCAGGACCTGCATGTGGAGCCAGATGCATCTGCTGGGGTTTAATCAAAACACCCTAAAACTGCATAAAGAACTAAGATGCTGGTTCCCTCAGAAGCCTCACCATCACCAGATAATCTATATGTTGCAGCATCCATTAGGCTAGGAGTGGGCGATGTGACAGAAATATCATTTTAGAGTAAAAAAAACACAATTTTTACGCAAATTTTCTATAAAAGGAAAAAGCTCCAAAAGAAAAATATTCAGGGCTTTGAAGCTTAAAAATATTTTTGGAAAATAATTCAATCCATGTTTGCTTTTTGATATGAATTACAATGAAACAAATGCATAAAACTGAATATTAAACTGAAGACTATTGCTCTATCTGCATTTTTATTTAAAAAGAAAATGTAACGAACAACTGCCCTCTAACTAATCAATATTACTCTGTAAAGCTAATGGGAAAAAAATGGTTGAATTTGAACTAAATGATAAAACTGCAAAAATCAGCCTCATAATGCCGGAAAGATGTGACAAAAGTATTTAGACCCTTACAGAGTTCTTTCTTTTTTGATGATTATATTTATTCAACTTAAACATTTCAGATCCTCAAACAATTTGGCATCAAAGATAAAAAACAATTTTTTAAAAATAATTATTTATTTTCTTCAGGGGAAAAAAAATAAAAAGATGTGGCCGGTGAAGGTACCAGATTGACTCGGGGGCCTGCGCCTTTTGAAATGCGTCAGAGCATTCGCCATCTTAAATGTGGCAAATCTGCAGTTTCTCAGTCACTTAAACAGTATCAGAGGGACTTTAATCTCTGAATATACTTTGTATTCGTAGTATACAAAGTATTCGTAGATTTTGTAATATTACAAGTTTATTTTTTGTATCCCTTTAGCTTGATTCTCCTGAATTTATTGTCGTTACAAATGCAGACCGCGGGCTCAGTGTAGTTTGTTTGAGTTGCGTTGCCATAATGTCACGTCATCGGGAGGCGCAAGGCCCATGGCGAATTCGGTGACGTCATCGGAAGGCGCAGGGACCATGGAGAATTTCTTCGTAAAATTGTCCGTTTACAAACCGCAATCCCGCTTTCGAATAAAGCCTACACCCCGCTATAATTACTTTAGTAAGCTGTCCAGACCAATCAAAATGTTTTGCGCAATTGTGCAAACGTTAAAACTATTATGTATTGTGACGTCATCAAAAGGCGCAGGCCCCCCCGAGTCAATCTGGTACCTACACCGGCGGCAAACCGGCCGGTGACCGAAATGAAGAAGAAAAAAGTTTGCCATCGGCCACTTCTTCCGGAGCTGTTTGTTAGTAGCTGTTTGTTTGTTAGTAGCTGTTTGTTAGTAGCTAACTGACGTTTTGTAATTCTTTCCGCGATGCATTGATCGCACTGATTGCGATCTTTTAGCCTGATTAGTGTTTCCTAACAGGTTGTTTCTAAAGGATTCCCTGGGCTACATGTTTGAGACTAATCTGGATGTTACTGGAGACATCAGGAAAGAAAAAATGCTGTTGATCACAGTTTATGAAAAATTGCACAAATGGGGCCTTTTGGTTTCATTACTTCTTACTCCTAAAACACAAAAGCTTTTTGTTTTAATTCAAGTTTTTTTTACATATTGAGATTTTTTTGATTTTATATAGGACACTATAAATCATTACAGAAAAATTAAGCTAAATCAGAGGAAATCTGTAAAGAAAACACTTTTTAATCCAACTGCACTGTATGCATGGCAAAAACAATCTAGAAATAAGTAAAAATGTCATAAATCAAGTGTATTTACCCTAATTTGAGTAGGTAAATAAAATGATTTGCTAATGGAATTAGTATTTTTGCTCTTAGAATAAGATGATTAGATAATATGCACATGAAATATTAAATGTAAATTGCTCCATTGGAAATGTGTGTCACATACATTCTCAATCCAAGAAGAAATGCACTTATTTAAAAAAAAAAGAAGACTTTTTTTAGATTTAATTTTTTTGCAGTCTGAAGGTCTTTGTATTTTCCTAAAATTCAAATGTTTGTGTTTTTCTGGAGTAAAGCCTTACTATTTCTTAATAACAAGGATGTTAATAATTCTCAATTGTATTACGGCTGAAGGTGTCTGAAGTGAAGTTGTTATAGACTATTATTAGCTGAAGGTTTCTTCCTGTTAAAAGGGAGTTTTTTCTCTCCACTGTCGCTACAAGCATGCTTAGAGTAAGGGATTGCTGAAGAGTCAATAAGTCGATACAATCAACTGGTTTTCTTTAGATAGAAAACTTTGAATCAATCTGATTGGATGATCTGGTGAACTGGAAAGTGACCTGAGATGACATGATGTGAATTGGTGCTATAGAAATAAACTATTTAAGGCCAGATAGCATGATGTCTCTGCTCTGGCAGATAAAATGTTGTCATATTGCACACCCCTATTTTAACCTGCAGCTCTTTTTTAAATCATTTTATTCAGTCCACCTCCTCTTTAACCCCCAACATGTGTTTCAGTGACAAACATGCAAGAAATTGAA
The DNA here is from genome assembly GCF_016077235.1 of Cyprinodon tularosa. Lineage (NCBI taxonomy): Eukaryota > Metazoa > Chordata > Actinopteri > Cyprinodontiformes > Cyprinodontidae > Cyprinodon > Cyprinodon tularosa. The sequence continues at coordinate 503,001 of NW_024039403.1, forward strand.
GGAAGCTGCAGTTAGAGCACAGAATTCACTGCAGCAAAAGTCAGGAATCTGTAACCCCCACAGAGAGCCTCGTGATTTCACCAACACTCGCACTACTTCCAAAAACCAAAGATTATCCCCAACACTACGCAGGCTAAGCATCAGCACGCAGCGGCCTGGCAGCGAATGAAGCGTGCGAAAAACCATAAAAACAAAAGGGTTCAGAGAGAGTCTGGTTGAGATCGAGTTGGTTCTGCTGGAGGTGGGTGTACCTGCTGGGCCTCAGGACTCCTCTGTACGGGATGCGGGCCACACGGGTCACTGGGCCCAGAGAGTGATAGAACCGAGTCCTGTTCAGAAATTGGATGAGATAGGAGGACAGGATAGGGTACGGGGCACGGGACACTGTTAAGCTGTGTGGTTTATTTAGCTAGTTTTCTAATTTCCTGTTCAAACGGCACAGGTTAGCTGTAAATGAGGAGCTGTCAGTCGGTTAGAAGATTTAAAAATGGATGTGGTGACCTTGGAGGGGAAAAAAAAAACCACAAACATAAAGAAGAAAATGGTGCTGTGGAGAACAGGTTAGGATGATCTTCAGGCCAGTAGACTTCATTTCAGATCAGATCAGTGCTGCTCTTTAGCCTTCGCACATTAGTAGAAAGATTTATGCGTTTGAGGCTGCTGGAGAGGCAGTAGCGTCTGCAGTTCATTGCTCTTTTTTAGAGCAGCAGTAGAGGGGGTGAGGCATGACAGCATGATGGCCTGAAAGCAACGCTGTGCATGGTGAATTTCAAATTTATTGCAAATCATTTTGCACAGGATTTAAAAAACAAAAACAAACAAAAACAACTGATCACAGCAATGAAAGTGCTGAATGATTTCTGTTTTAAATGATGAACTGGTGGGAAAAGCACTGCAGAAATGGATGCATTACCTCTCAAAAGCTGGCCAAGACATCTCTTCACTGAGCTCGGAGCCCTCACTGCTCCCTGTACCGGGGACAGAAACCATAAGGTGAATGTCACCGTGAGACAATCTGGGTACGGCTTTGGTTTCAACGTTACAGGCTTTAGTCTCACCGAGCGAAATGCCACTGGACAGAGTAGAGCTCTCTGCCTGTCCCCTGCTGGGACTGTGGCTCTCCAACACACTGTCATCCAGCAGATGACGGGAGCCAGCGTTGGGAAATGTGGCACTTTTAAACTCTACTGTGTTCATCTTATGGATAAAACTGAGGAGAGACATACAGCAGAGCAAGTGATATAAAGGGGACCTGCCAGCTTTGGCTCACGAACTGTCGCCTCTTGCTTCCCAGCTAACTTAAGGCCATTAATGAAAACATAAATAAATGAATGAATAAATGAATGAATGAAAGAATGGGAGAATGACAGGGAAAGCAGACTGACTTGTAGCCCAGGCTGTGGCACTTCCTGTGTCCGTAGGGCAGCAGATTCCTTGGAGATGGAGGCGTGGCCGGGACTTCGGCCGCTACCGAACCTTTTCGGCCACAGAGAGGAGAAGACGACGCTTCCTGGCCTGAAAAAGTGAAAAAAAAGGAGACAATTAGAAATGTATAAGAGATGTAAGATGATGGGCTTTAGCGCTAAAATCTTCCCTACCAACAAGATCTTCTTTGGAGGCGTTGGCTCGAGGGGTGCTGGTGCCTGGCTCGATCTTCTGTGACAACCTGAGCAAAAATTCAATTAACCATTCAATCAATAATGATCACTGTGATAAAGACCAAGAACTGGTATCAAATAAGATAATTAACTATTTAGATGGTCTATAAGCAGATTTTTAAGTAACCCCATATCTGAAGATAAAGGATTGAACTTAAACTGAATCTTTTTCCCTCCACCTGATAATTATTCAACACTTTTTGTCAGTTTGTTACATAAAACCCCTTTAAAATGTTTCCAAGGTCATTAAGGAAAAAAAATATTCTGCAAAGCACTGGAAACACTCTGTGTCGCTTTAGTAGTTGTGTTAAATCCAAGTGATAAAATTCTATATTTATTTTCCTTTCTATTATGTCTGTACATAAATGATCACATTGAGGTGATTATTTATTATTTATTTATTGTATTATATATATGTATATATGGGGTCACATTGAAATGTCCTTATTTTTGAAGGAAAAGCACTGTAATTTTCAATGAACATAACTTTAAACTAGTCTTAACTTTTAAGAAATACACTCTATACATTGCTAATGTATATTCTAGCTGCAAATGTCTGGTTTTTGGTGCAATACCTACATAGGTGTATAGAGGCCCGATTCCAGCAACTATCACTCCAGTGTTCTAATGGTACAATTTGTTTGCTCATTGGCTCAGAAGGCTAATTGATGATTAGAAAACCCTTGTGCAATCATGTTCACACATCTGAAAACAGTTTAGCTCTTTACAGAAGCTACAAAACTGGAGCATCACATTTGTCGGGTCAAACGCTCAAAATGGCCAAAAAAAGTGAACCTTTATCTGAAACTCGACAGTCTATTCTTATTCTTAGAAATGAAGGCTATTCCATGAGAGAAATTGCTAAGAAATTGAAGATTTCCTACAACGGTGTGTACTACTCCCTTCAAAGAAGAGCACAAACAGGCTCTAACCAGAGTAGAAAAAGAAGTGGGAGGCCGCGTTGCACAACTGAGCAAGAAGATAAGTACATTAGAGTCTCTAGTTTGAGAAACAGACGCCTCACAGGTCCCCAACTGGCATCTTCATCAAATAGTACCCGCAGTAGCCTGTTTGTGCTGTCCTCTGAAGGGAGTAGTTCACACCGCTGTAGGAAATCTTCAGTTTCTTAGCAATTTCTCGCATGGAATAGCCTTTATTTCTAGGAACAACCATAGACTGTCGAGTTTCAGATGAAAGTTCTCTTTTTCTGGCCATTTTAACGTTTAATTGACCCCAAAAATGTGATGCTCCAGAAACTCAATCTGCTCAAAGGAAGGTCAGTTTTGTAGCTTCTGTAACGAGCTAAACTGTTTTCAGATGTGTGAACATGATTGCACAAGGGTTTTCTAATCATCAATTAGCCTTCTGAGCCAATGAGCAAACACATTGTACCATTAGAACACTGGAGTGATAGTTGCTGGAAATGGGCCTCTATACACCTATGTAGATATTGCACCAAAAACCAAACATTTGCTGCTAGAATAGTAATTTCCACATTAGCAATGTATAGAGTGTATTTCTTTAAAGTTAAGACTAGTTTAAAGTTATGTTCATTGAAAATTACAGTGCTTTTCCTTCCAAAATAAGGACATTTCGATGTGACCCCAAACTTTTGAACGGTAGTGTATATAAATATATTTTTTTTCACACAGACAAGGTTTACACACATTAAAACAACTTAATATGACATGTAATAGCTGCCCATAACAGTGATATTAGTAAATATCTAAAAGACATTTTCTACTAAACCTGAAAGAGATCCACTCACAGGACGGAAAGGCGCATCTTTGAAATTATGAGGAATAAAAAATGATGCGAAACAGATTTATGTATTTTAAGGCTTTTAATTCCAATATACCCAGTTCCCTGAATGATGTTGCAAATCTGAAGGTTTTTTAAAAACGGAGAAACATAACAGCTGGATCCTTTAAACAGATTCACTCATGCATTTAAAAATGTTCCTTACTTGTAGTGTTCATCCTCCACAAACTTCTGCAGCTCCTCGATATACCTGACAGAGTTCAAATACTTCTGGATGTGAGGCAACACTGGGATGTCTGGGAGAGGAGCACACAGTTATAAGTCAGAGAATAAAACACATGAGAGTGAATTCAGTTTAAGACAGAAGGAAATTAATTTTCAATATAAAATACAAAGTAGTGCATAAAAAGAAGGAAACATTTTTTCCTTATTTTTTAACATTTATTGATACTTAAATATGGTTGAGGTCAAAAAGTTAAATAGCTTTCAGACAAGAGCAGATAAGGGAAATAATCCAGAAATTTGACTAAAGGCCAGATCACACCGGCAGCTAAACACTCTTTAATCTCTGATCTGATTTTTTTCCATGTCTCGCTGAGAGGCTCCGACTGGGCAGGGTGAGCAGATCTGTGCAGATTTTTTTATCTTACATCTCTGTTGTTTACAGAACTTATAACAATTCCCCTTATTTCCCTACGACAGATTAGAAAAGTTATTAAAAAATAAATAAATAAAAAACACTGTCGCATTCTATAAAGCAAAACCCCTCTAACAAGTCTGTGCAGCATCTCAAACCAGAACAGATAGAAAATGTTCATATATTAATAACATAATGAGATCTACGTCTAAAGAAAGAAAACGGCAATAAACGGCGTGGGACGGTTTCTATGCCGACTGAAGCAGAGAGATGATTCTCAGAGAGAAATCTGAAGTTTATCGGAGTTTTTCTTTCTTCTTTTCATAAACAGGTGAAACGATACGCTGCGCTTACCTGCTCTGTCTGCCCCTCCTTTTGTTTTTTTGTGAGGCTCAAAGAGGATCACTACTTTACCTGTTCTCTGTCCTCCTGAACTCCTATCAGGGGAAACTTTTCTATTTCTTAATGTTTCATTCTTTGTTTTTACACAATGTATGACTCCAAAACTTACTGAGCCCCTAAAGTGACATGGAGGGAAAAAATAAACTTTTGCGAGATCTCGCAAAAGTATTGCGAGATCTCGCAAAAGTGTTGCGGGATCTCGCAAAAGTATTGGGGGATCTCGCAAAAGTATTGCAAGATCTCGCAAAAGTATTGGGGGATCTCGCAAAAGTATTGGGGGATCTCGCTAAAGTATTGAGGGATCTCGCTAAAGTACTGTATTGCGGGATCTCGCTAAAGTATTGCGGGATCTCTCAAAAGTATTGGGGGATCTCGCTAAAGTATTGGGGGATCTCGCTAAAGTACTGTATTGCGGGATCTCGCTAAAGTATTGCGGGATCTCTCAAAAGTATTGGGGGATCTCGCTAAAGTATTGGGGGATCTCGCTAAAGTATTGAGGGATCTCGCTAAAGTACTGTATTGCGGGATCTCGCTAAAGTATTGCGGGATCTCTCAAAAGTATTGGGGGATCTCGCTAAAGTATTGGGGGATCTCGCTAAAGTATTGGGGGATCTCGCTAAAGTATTGGGGGATCTCGCTAAAGTATTGGGGGATCTCGCTAAAGTATTGGGGGATCTCGCTAAAGTATTGAGGAATCTCGCTAAAGTACTGTATTGCGGGATCTCGCTAAAGTATTGCGGGATCTCTCAAAAGTATTGGGGGATCTCGCTAAAGTATTGGGGGATCTCGCTAAAGTACTGTATTGCGGGATCTCGCTAAAGTATTGCGGGATCTCTCAAACGTATTGGGGGATCTCGCTAAAGTATTGGGGGATCTCGCTAAAGTATTGCGGGATCTCACTAAAGTACTGTATTGCGGGATCTCGCTAAAGTACTGCGGGATCTCTCAAACGTATTGGGGGATCTCGCTAAAGTATTGCGGGATCTCGCTAAAGTATTGCGGGATCTCGCTAAAGTATTGCGGGATCTCGATAAAGTATTGCGGGATCTCGCAAAAGTATTGCGGGATCTCGCTAAAAATAAACTTTTGCGAGATCCCACAATACTTTTGCGAGATCTTGCAAAACTATTGCGGGATCTTGCAAAAGTATTGCAGGATCTCACAAAAATTCTTTTTTTCCGCTCCATGTCCCTTTAGGGGCTCCGTAAAAACGGACTCTTTCCCCTTGTGATGAAAAGATTTTATTTTGTTTTTTCCCCCAAAGCGGATGTGTTTTACTTTGTAACCGCGTCTCTCTTCCCGTCAGACCCATAAAATTGCTGCTGAATTGCTGCTTAGTCCGACTAAAATAGACCTGGGCTCTATCTCAGTCAGAGCTCCAGAGCCCCCCTTGCATAAAATCGTGTCGGGTGTGATCATCCACATTGATTTTCAATGAGCGCTAAATGTCACAACCTCATCAGACGTGATTTTCTGTCGGATCGGATGCAACATCGGATAGAATGTGTTCTGGCCTTAACAGAGCAGATACCGGATGCTTTGGTCCATCAATCACTCTCAGCTTCTGAATATTTAAAGAACCACTTAACCTTAAATCGCCTCTGTTTGCAAAGAACCTGTACATAAAGATGCCATCTATCTATCTATCTATCTATCTATCTATCTATCTATCTATCTATCTATCTATCTATCTATCTATCTATCTATCTATCTATCTACCCACCCATCTATATCTATCCATATACATACATGTGAACGCACAGAGAAAACATCATTAAATGTGACAGTTATTGATTTGATAAGATATTAATTTCATATTTTAATAATTTAGTTTGTTCAATTTTGAATAAATTTTCTCTGTAGAAATAGGCTATAGGTTAAAAACTTTTTCATTCTTTTTCATTCATGTAAATGTACAACTTATTGTTGCAACCTTATTCCCAATCAGCACCGACTCACATAAAGGACTAAGTTATTGGACAGCCGTCCACTGAGGCGTCCACATTCAATGATTACATGTGGACCTACGAGTCTGACGTTATGAGGGAGTCTCACCGTAGGTACAAGATCTCTGCAGGTCTGATATGATACGCAGGATGTTGTTCATCAGGTTGGATCTCTGCTCGTTCTCCAGTATGCTGCCTGTAGAGGGGTAGGCCGAGTCGATGTACGTCAGGTCAGACAGGTACATCCCTAAAGGAAAGCAGGAGACAGAAGGAATGAAGTGATGCATTTAGGAGCAGAGCTTCTTTCAAAGCTGATAGGGTTTAAAGGGCCTTTAATCAATCAGAAGTGGAGCAAAGCCATTTCAATTCAATTCATTAAAATAGCAATAATTCACAACATGGCATCTTAATGCTCTTTACAGAGACAATTAAATCACAGAGTCAAGATTGGTTCAAAGTTTTCTCTCTAAGGAAAACCAGCTGATTGCATCGACGCACTGACTTTGCAGAATTGGTTCATTCCAGATGAGCTTGTGGCGACAGGACTCATTAAAGCAGAGCAACCATCACACCAAGCATGCATGCAGCAACACTGGAGAGGAAAACCTCTCCTCCAGCAGAACCAGGCTCAGTGTGAGCAACCTTCTGCTGAGGTATGAAATGGGGGAATGGCGCCTAGTGGTTAAGGCATTGCGCTTGGAATCCAGAGGTTCCGAGTTAAAGCCCTACTCCCACAAACCGCCACTCTGGGTCACTGAGCAAAGACCATTAACCCCTCACTGCTCCCAGAGCGCCGCACGATGGCAGCCCACTGCTACCCTAGCGGATGGGTTAAACTTAGTTAATTTTGTTACTCTGTAATTGTGACAGTGTAATGACAATAAAAGCTGGAAACAATAAAAATACATGTGTGGCGCCCACACATGGAGGTGATTTTGAAGTGAAGGAGCATCTTTCCTCCAACTTAGACGAAGACCATTTTATCACGAGTGAAATCTATTGCCAAACATTGTGCCAAAGGAGATATTTGATCATTTTTATGCCTATAGTTGACTTTGAAAGGCTTAAAACCTTCAAATAAGACCGAATTAGACAACATGAAATATACTAGCTTAATAATTCAAGTGTGAGCAGCTTCATTCAGTGGAAGTCCAGCAGGCTCAGACGTTTCTGCTCCCTGACTGGATCACAGATCCTCCATCTGACAGCCAATGGCTGTTAAAGACCGACTCCATAAATAAGGACATTACGGGACAAACCCAGGAGCCGCTTCCCACCGCTCGGACGGATTCATGAGCGATGAGCGCATTTCAGAAGCAGTCTGATCATATTGTCTGTCTTACACACGCTTGTCTTGCTCAATGTTTCTTTCACACGCCAGGGGAGAGATGAAACACAGATGTGCAAAGTTTATCACCGAACAGATGAGAAGAAAACCTTCAAATGTTTATCCTCCTGGAGAACAGAGCCGTTCTCAGATTCTTGTGTAAACTAATGGCTCAACTCCAGGACAAGAAGGCAAAACAAAGAAGTGCAGCTTTGTTGTGTGCAAAGAAAAGAACAGACGTTTTTCTATTATATTATTTACACAAATGCATCTGGTTTTTCTTATCAAACTACTGTTAATCTGATAACAGTAAATAAATAGTTCGGTATCATCTCCGTATGAATACAGCCCAAGATTTAAACCCTCAGAGATGTTTAACATTCTACAACATTAGCAAAGAATAAAGTTGGGAAATGTAAAGCAGGGCTAGGCTATAAAACAGCATTCCAAGCTAAAGACGTCTGCTAGCGTTCTGTTCAATGCATCATCTGACAATAAGTTGAACTATCCTCAACTAGAACTCAGTGGAGGAGTTGCAGGAACCATTGATGAAACAGAGACAGTGTAAAAACTAACATTAAGGACAGACTGGAAATGTTAAAAATCTGGATTAATCAGACCAAATGTAAACTTTTTAGGCATCAAATCTAAAAGCAATAAGGTGAACAAACCCATCACTCCAATAGTGGACCATGGTGTATAAAAGATTTCACAATTTAATCCTTTTCACAACACATGTCATCTCAAGGCTTTTTACAGTTCATCCAGATCATCCAGTAAGATTGATTCAAAGTTTTCTATCTAAGGAAAACCAGCTGATTGCATCGACCCATTGACTCATCAGCAATCCCTCACACTAAGCATGCTTGTAGCGACAGTGGAGAGGAAAATCTCCCTTTTAATAGGAAGAAACCTCCAGCAGAACCAGGCTCACTGGATTGGAGGTTCATCCTCCAGCAGGACGACATTCAGATTCACCCAAAGCTACGGGGAAGATGTTAGAAAAAGCTAAACAGTGCTGTGTTAAAACGGCCTATTTAAAGTCCAGACTAAAATCAAAATAAAATAAAATAAAGAGAGCCACAAAATATGGAAACAGATGTTCACGTATATGGTCGTTCTAATCAAACTAAGCTTAAAGTACTTTCATCTCCGCATGGATCCCACATCTTATTGTTTTTTTTTGGCGTTTTGTGTTGTTCCTGCATGCTTCCTTTTTTGGCTTTTTAACGTTACCACTTGCACAGCTGAATATTTCCATATATGGACAGTAACGGAAATTTCTCTTCCATTAAATTCTGCAGAGAATATAAAAAAAATAACTAGCAGCTGTAGTTACACTACGGCTGCAACTAACGATTATTTGGCAAATCGATTAATCTATTAAAAATTGTATAGCAAAAGGTTCCTTAAAGGAGACTTTTTATGAAATTAGAAACAGATGAAACTAAACTTTTCCACTGAATAGAGAATATTGACGGAAAGAAAATTTTTTTTTTTTTTATCTTAAATGCAACTTCTTTATATTTATTTATTTTTTTACAATCTTGGTATAATTACTATAAGTGAGTCGCTCCTTAGGCTAAAGGCATGTTTTAATGTCTCTATAATTTAGTTAACGATTAATTGATTACTAAATTAGTTGACGATTATTTTTATAATCGATTCTTCTGATCACTTGTTTCAGCCCTAAATAACAATAAAAAATGTAGGCAAACGTCAAATGCACAGAGCCCTTTTCATTTTTATTTAGAAAACTATATGAAAGATGCATAATATATTTATTTTCAATCGTTCTCTTTTTGGCATGTGCCAATTTGAGTTGGTTCTCACATAAAATTCTATAAAAAAACAAAAGAAATTTGGGTTCGATTTAATAAAATGTGAAAAAGGTTAGAGGGGTTTGCATACTTTTCCAGCACTTAGACCTGCATACAGAGCAGAGCCATATGAAATAAACTGAGATAAATAAATGGTGGGAAACCGAGAATCAGATTACAGGAACTTGGAGGCTGTAAGGGAGGATGATTAGAGCCACATAGGGGAGGAGGGAAAGATACTTTCTGGAAGCTTAACTGCTGTAGTTGCTTTTCTTTGAACATATCAGCCGTTAGTCATGTATAAATCCACACATCATCGCAGCAGAGAGTAATGCCCAGGGAACCTGTGGTCAGAAAGCATGGTTATAACGCGTTTACACGTGGTGAAAAAAAAAAAAGATCCATAAAAAGTCAGAGAAATAAAGTGGAGCCTTCTTTAAAGACCATCATTTTAGCATCCATCTTTCTAGGTCCCAGAAATGCAAATGGAAGAAATGATGAAACAAAACAAGTTGTCAACAAGTTGAAGCAACACTTAGGGCATGCATTCTGCTGCTTTAGCGCCACAAATCAGTTTTATCTGCCTGCCTGCTTGTGTCCAGCTGTTGGACAGGAAGGCGCCCGAAGACCCCGGCGGCATAACAAACAAACCCTCTGGTTGCTACAGAAGATGGCTGCTAAACAAGAGCTGCAGCTCAGGACGCAGTTTTTCTTTTAAAACTCCTTTTCTCAAACGAGAAGCATGACTGCTGTTGTTGAGGAGCTGAATGAAGTGGCTGTTTTTCTCCTTTTGGAGTTTCTTCTCCTCAAAGTGACATCAGATGGAGGCTGGGAACCCCCCTCCAAGAAAAAAAAAATAACCATGGAAGAGAGAGGGAGAAAAAAAAAAGCAAATCTCCCACACCCTCTTACCCCTTTCCCCCTCCCTCCCTCCCTCCCCCGGACCCTTTGTGAAAAGCTCAAGGCATCAGCGGTTGGACCTCAGTCTGCAGAAGAGGCTGGCTTTTGAACCATGCCCCAGCCTGAGCCCCGGGGCAGAAAGGCGCACCTTTAAGGAAGCAGGGCCCTGAGCTTCACCCCGGTGCCCCGCTGCTACGTACGGGACAGAGGGAGGGAGGGGGGAGCAGCTCAGACCCCTGGGACAAAGACGGACGGAGACACGAAGAGGGATGATTCCTGAGCGGCTCAACTCCATGAAACCTCAACACAACAGGCGCATTAAACCATAACCGGACCGAACCAGCACCGACCCACCGCTGCTGTCAACGCAGGTAAAAGTTGCAGAAGATTATGCTGGGAATGGTGTGTGTGTGTGTTTGTGCAGCTGTTACAGCTGTGCGAGACGTTTCGTGACTGGAGGCTCTTGCTGCAGACGCTTAGCAGAGCCGCTTTAGTCTGTGATATCATGTGTGCAGCATCTTTATGAATGCAGCACAGCTAAGGATCCCATCACGGTTTAAAAGGTTAAAAAATCTGAGGACTAAGCCTGAATACAGGCAGCGGGAGGGAGAGGAATGCGATTTAAACACATCCGCCAACACTCACAAAGGATGTCGATAGGATCAGATGGAGAAATCAGACGGCCTGCTGCAGGATTGTTTATTTCTTCACACTTCATTTTTATCTTTGGTAACCCAGCACCGTCTGAGTTCTGACTCTGAGCTGGAGCAAAAGAGCAGCTTACAAAGTAAAAGGTTTATATGAACAAAGTACAGATTGGTTTTCAGGACGTCCCATTGTGACCTGATATAAGGAGAGCCAGCAGCTCATCAATCACTCCCTGTAGATGAGAGATGCTTCAATCACATTGTTTTAAAAGACCAACATCAACATGCTGCGTTTTCACACTTTACTGTCATCAAATGTTCCCACATTAATCCGGTCTGCTGTGATGATAGAGCCCGAACTGACCGAGGGACGCGCACACAGCCCTTAAGGAAGAGGCTGAGAAAATATTTCATAACTTCCTCGGTTTTCCCTCGGAGTAATAAATCCTAATAGGAATAACTCCAATAACTCAGGCTGGAGCAGGAGGAGAAAAAGCTAAAAAAGATAAAGAGGAGGTCAGAGGCATAGCCAGAACATTCCATGCCGGGGCGCAGGAGCCTGGACCTTCAGAGGAAGAAGGAAGGGTGGAGCGGCTCTAAATGGCTCATTAGAACCAAACCAAACATAAACTCACTATCCTCTTAACCTTCCACCTCCTGCTGGACTCCTTTTCTATTTCAAGTTGTGAAAACTTCCTGGATGACGGCAGTCAGGTGGGATGTGGTGGAGCCCATCCAGCTGTGCTGCTGCAGCTGCACGCCGCTACGAAAATCAACATCGGTCTGCAACAATCAGCTGCGGCCTTCGGGTGACAGGCATGCATATAATCACATTTTACCGTTTGTATGCTCCACAGAAGCATGCTGGATCCACTAAAACCACTAATCTGGCCTTGCAGACCGCATGAGTTCAGGTCCGTCCACAGAACACCGCTAGAAGGCAACCAGCAAGTTATGGAAGCTTTAAATTGAACAAAGAGCCAAAAACAACAAGGTTGCAGCACAAACCCTGGAGCCACCCGATGGAGCTCACTCTTAACGAGGGTCTGGACACAGCTGGATGGACAGGTTACAACAGAGAGTGGGGGGTCAGCCAAAGGGGTCGGGGTAAAAACCCAGGAGGCATGTAACTCAGACGAGCCGCTGGACAGGAGAGCTCAAAGCTCACGCAGCTAATTTACGAGCGTCTCTGTTCTGATCCAGCTAATAGGATGCATGTGTTGATCGACGTAAGAGGCAGAAGGTTAGGAGCGACTCAGAGGAGAAATAAAAACGAGTCTGTCTGAGGTCACGAGTCGCCTCCTGGATCAGAGAGCTTTAAGGCGTTAAGCCAAACGATACATGGTAACTTTTTTAATTCTCTCCTGGCTCTCTGCTTTCTCCTCACTGCCCTCCAGAAGAATGAAAGATTTGGTCAAAATCAGCAGTCTGTCAAACCAGTTCAAGTAAGAAACCACCTGGGTACCGCATCACACAGGACACCGGGGGCTGAAATAAAGAAAGAAATAAAGCAACACAGAAAGGTGGCTGCAGTGGGAGAGAAATAACTCAGAGAGGCACAGAGGAATCAGCAAATTAACGGCTCAGCCCGGACATGTGACATGTAGAACAAAAACATAAAACATTCATTCGTCTCAGTAAGTAATAAACCAAAACACTATGAGATATAAAAGTTAAAAACGAATCAAAAGTCAACATTTTCTCTTCAAGCATGTGAGCGTTCAGGTTGTAAAAAAGCAACACCCCATAACCCAGAAGTTTTCACGCTAAAATACGACGGACATTAAAACTCGACTCCATTCCACTTATTTATAAATAAAAATACAACAGTATAAAAAAATCCAGTCCGCTATTTAGTGCTAACACATAATGACAGGTTTTTTTTATCAAGTCCATATTTTTGCACCAGCCCACCTAATATATTCACTGCACTGACAGCAGCGGGGGTGGGGTGGGGGGGAGGGTCCCGCGCCAGATATTGAAAAATAACCGGGATTTCTGAGCAGTTATTACGAGGAAAATCATCTTAATTGCATCGTATTTTTTCTGGACCAAAATAATTCACTTTGTAAGTTAATGAAGATTTTAAGCAGTCTAGCATTTTAGTAAATATGAATAAAATATAAAGCATTTAGCTTAAATTATCACTGTGAAGACTGAAGTGTAGGATCAAATCAAATGGTTTGTTTTTTTATGTACCTAGTGTTTATTAACTGACCTTTAATCCTGGTTTGCTCTAGTTTCAACACCTGATTTAGACCCAGTTTTAGTCCATGTTTTGCTCATAAGTTAAATAATTATTGCTCAGTTTAGTTTAATAATTTCCCGTTGGATTTTAGGACTAATTAAACCAACACTAAACTACACTAAGTGCTTAAAGCTTTCAGGTATTCCTCACAAACCCATGAGGTCCACAAAAAGAATCATTGCATTTTATTTTTCAAAAGATCAGACACCCAAGAAAAAGACCAACCACATTCAGAGAGGAGGTGCAGAACAACTCAGTTATCCAGGATTGATGTAAGAGGAACCAGAGCGATGTTCTCACTTTATTATTATTTATCTTATTCATGTTTTCTTATTCTGGTCCATTGAATACGTTTAAAAACTTAGTTTCCATTAAATTTACCAAAATTAAACATCAACAGAAGTGCTGTCTCATGTCATGGAGAGCTTTTATAGAATCTACAGCCTCTTAGAAGGTTTGAATCGTTTACCTGTTTTGTCAATTGTTAAAAAAAAAAACTGAAAAGACATATCTGTAAGCTCTAAACAAAAGCCCTAAGCCCCCAAAAATGGTAGAACCAGGAAATGGTCCCTTGGTTTACATCAAAGTTGAGCTTAAACAATTAATCGGATTAATCGTGGTTAATTAATTATTTAAATAACTGTTAACTAATTCAGTAATCGATTAATCATTAACTGGAGCATAGAGGCTCTAAAACGTGCCTTAAGGTGACAGAACAACCTGCTTAGAGCAGGAATTTTAATAAAAATGTAAAAATATACATAAATATCTTTTATTTATGTGAAACTGCTCCATCCAGAAAACCTCAAGGGGAAAAGTTTTAGTTTCACCTGGTTTAATTCTGTAAAAATAATCTTCTTTGAGGTACCTTTAGCCGTCCGATTATTAATCGATTAATATAAAAAAAAAATAAACAGGTTAATCGATTCAAAATAATCATTAGTTGCAGCCCTACATCAAAGTCCTCCCTTTAGGGGTCAAATGTGTTCTCACTTAGCTGCAGGTAGCAGCAGCAGCAGCAGCAGAGTGACATCACCAATCTGAATAATCAGAGCGTCCAGGACAAAAAGCACCTTAAAGGATGTTGGTTATAGATTAGAAAGGAATCATAATTCTTTCTAGGAAGAAGAAACCCGCCTATTTGGGAGAGAAAGATGGCCTTATATGAACCTCAGCCACTGGAGGCCCATAAAGATACCGCAGAACATATTATTATTCCATAGCCATGCATAAAGAGAAAGAGGGAGACCTGCTTCCCACAAAGACCGATTGAAGGAAAGGAAGGGTGGGTCTCCACGCCAAATCCCACTTATAGACCTCTGACCCCAACATCAGCCCACATCTTTAGAGCCTCTATACCCAAGAAGCCAACCAGAGAGGGGGGGGGGGGGGGGGCAAGAGGAGAAGAAACTTTCTTTAATTCAACATTTAAGTTTTTATTCTAAAATAGGATCGAGGTTAAAACTGTTAAAATCTTTTTTGCAGCCTGTTTTTCTCTAAAGCTTTGTGATGTTTTGCGCCTTAAAGACATTCTAAGGAGATCAGCTCAGCAATGATCAGCGCCAGGAGGAAGAAACATTTTATTTAAAGTTTTATAATGTTTGTATATAACCGTTTTAAACTCTGCCTTTTTTTTTTTTACTTTTTACCTTCGCTCTCACACAATGTAAAAAGAAACAAAACAAGAAGCTGAAGCAGCTTTAATACGATGCAATTAGAAGCAGGATTTCGCTTTCTTTTAGGGCGCCTTTTTTCAGGAGTTTTCCTTGTTATTCTTCATCAGTCATTGTGTGCTTGTGTTGGTAATTTCCACCCATTAATACTTTTTTAAAGTCTGTGGTTTTTATGCCCCCCCGTCTCATGCTGCGTTCCTCTCCAAAGCTGCTCCTCTGCTGTGATTTCCCTCCATCATTTATTTCAATTCAAACTTCCTTCCTTTTGTAGAACTGTGAAAAACGATCAGGCAGGACTACAAACATGGTTAATAATGTAGTCAACTCGCTCCTTAGACCAGTAGTGGTGGCGGGTGGCATCATGCACAGATGTTCTGCAGGGGGGACGTTTATATCCAGATGTTCAGACACAGAACACTGAATTATTCCTCTATTCATACCCAATCTTCACCTTTTGCTTATCCAGACATGGTCTTATCTTTTTTTGTTCTTCTTACCCTCTGCAAGCAATAATGAGTGTTTTAGGGTTGTGTTTTTCTTCTTCTTTTATGGCTTGGAGGTGGGAAAGTCTGAGCAGCAGATAGGAGGCAGAGGTGTCTTAGCAGGGGATTCTGAGTGGATATAAAAATCAGGCTGCAGAGCTGTAAATCATTGCAGGACGTCCCGACACCAGGACTCCCAAAACTATTACAATACAGACAGGATTTTGGAGGAGAAAACATTCCTCTTTATGGGTTTCCCCACATAGGGCAGTAAATTAAAAAAATCCCAAAACAACTTGCCGAAAATGATTTTTAGGCCGTTTTCTAATAATATATGATAACAAAGTTAGAGCCAACTTGTTGTAATATTACTATTAACATGTTTATGTTAAAGATACAGTGGAGGATGTTCTTCGTCCGGATGGATCCTCTAAATAAGTGGTCCTCCTAATTGTCAATCATTCTGGTGATGTGTTTACGTAAGGCCGTCCTACGCGCTCGTCCCCATTTTTGAGTCTGACATAGTGGAAAAATTGCAAATCTTCTTTTGGAAAGTATCTTGAATGAGTGATGCTAACAGCAACTATCAAACAGAGCGTGCACGAGGAGAAATGGGCTCGTGCACGCTCTCGCACGCACCCATTGGAACGGGTACAGTGCTTTATTTTTTTTAAATGGCGAGGGCGGATCTTTCCAAAAATCCTCCACAATACCTTTTATTCCTCGACAGTGCACCAGTTTCCTTTGACTAGATTACATAAAGTACTGGAGCGCTGCCCCTCTCCCACCTGTTGCTATGCAACTAAATCCTATCTCTGGAAATATTCCCTAAAACATGGGAAGTCTAAAAAGACGTGTGACTTGAAGAACTGCTTTTCATTGAGGCAATGGTGACGTTAATGAGGACGACTGACTTTGACAAGCAGCAGAGTGCAGGTATCCTGCAAACAGCCAAACAAAACGCACTAAATAGCAGCTTCCCTCCTCAGAGGAAAGGATTAAAAAAGCATTTTTTTATGTATCAAGTTCAAAACTACAATGAAATCAATAATTGAAATAAATAGCAAATATTATTGTACACGCCTTCAATAATGTTCCGTTATGTTAGCTAGGGCAGGGAGACTTTTGATGTGTTTTATAGAATAGCATAATATTCTGCTTATACTTTACCCTGAAATCAACATTCTTTTAATGATAATTCAATTTTCAATTCAGTTTATTTCTATAGCGCTGATTCACAACAAATTATCTCAAGGTCAGATTGATTTAAAGTTTTCTATCTAAGGAAAAGCAGCTGATTGCATCGACTCATTGACTCTTCAGCAATCCCTCACACTAAGCATGCTTGTAGCGACAGTGGAGAGGAAAAACTCCCTTTTAACAGGAAGAAACCTCCAGCAGAACCAGGCTCAGTGTGAGCGGCCATCTGCCGAGGCCGACTGGCTCGTTCATATTTTCGAGTTTTAACTCACAGCAGCTATGTCTGGCTAGCAGCATCATAAAATACTCAAATACCTACAGGATGATCAGCATCTGACCCTTTACACTCTTTCTGAAGGGACTCATGATTATTAAGTCCAAAAGTGCATATTTAAAACCCCGAAACACCCTTACTGATTCAGATTTCTATGCAAACACTTTAAACTGTACATATATTAATCAATTTGTTTGAGTAACAAATGATACCAGAGTTTTCACAGGCTGAACGCCAATAAATACAGAGTGACACAGGACCGTCGGAGTGCCGTATGGCTGCCTTTGTGAGGAACAACCATTCATATAGCACCTTCGACACAGACAGGGCTAGTTTTCCTCTCTGGAAGAAACAAAGCAGCCGGATGCTAAATGACTTCTCATTTCCTCTTGCACAACATCCAGAAAATAATGAAATATCAGTTTCCATGAACAGAATCAGCTGCCACACACAGACTCAAGATGGATGAGATACGGTTAGTCTCGAGATAAAGTACGATAAATGGAGCGTGGCAAAAGCCTTGTGGAAAGCTCGTTTATCTTGACATCACTTCATTTCTTGTGCCGGGGGTGTAAACGTCAGCGCATGTAAGGAAATAAATATGCAAGCCTGCTTTTGTTTGTGTGAAGCAGTCAAGAGACCCTGAAGTATTAAAGCATGATTCCACACAGGAGGGAAATCTGTTCCTTAGAAAACAGATCATCTTAAGCTGGAAATAAATGGGAAAACAAAAGGAAACCATTAATCAAAGTAGAGCAGTGGTTCTCAAACTTTTTCTGTCATTCCCCACTTTGGACAAGGGGGAATTTTCAAGCCCCGCCTGTCCCCATCGCCCCAACACAATGCTAATGAAATATGAAACGATCTTAAAATGTTCCAATTTTATTGAAGTAACAAGTAGTATCTAAATACAAACTACCTACATCAAATAACAGCAAGCTCAAAAATAAAGAAAATAAAAACAAAAATAAAGAAAATAAAAATGCAGCTCAAAGATAGAAAAAATTAAAGTGCCACTCTGCAATCTGTTAATAAAAGAAAAGAAGTGAAATCCATCTGGCAAGACAGGTCTATTTATCCCTGCATTAGTGGCTGCAATGAGCCTGTTTTGCATTGCACAGTTTATCAAAACGGGGTTGTCATGCTTTGTTTTCAGTGAAGCAACAGCTGAAAAGCCCATCTCACAGAGATATGATGTGGCAAAGGGAAGAAGAATGCACACAGCTCTCTGCCCGATGAGTGGATACTCCCTCTCCACTCCAAACCAGAAACATGAACATGTGGCTGTGTGAATCAAACGCCGTTATTTATTTAAGATAAAATATTTCAAATTCAGTTATTTATGATCAACCTGCGCCGTCAATCCCGGCGCATGTGCGCTTTATTTGCAGTCTGGACGCTGAGGGTAAACATGCTGTGTCTCTGACTGCAGCGCTGAGAGGGACTCCTGCGATAGCGGGGGAGAACGGGGTGGGGATGGGGGAGGCGCCCCACGGCAGCACCTGCCGCTGGAGGACAAGAAAAGGAACGATACGTGCTTTCACGTAAGAGTCTCCAAAAGTCGCTAGATTTGTCGCTAGTCGCTTTTTTGAAAAAGAGTCGCTGGAGGGGTCTGAAATATAGCGACAAAGTCGCTGAGTTGGCAACACTGGGGCGCGAAAGTTTATTCCGTTACAAATAATATGCCGACGTCACGTCAATCATTATTTTGGCACTTCAGTTCCAGGTGAAATTTTTCTCATATCTAATGTTCTTTTAATTAGACTGCATGTAGGCTAGTAATGATTACTTTGTGGGTTTGATTGGTCTAAAAAGCGGCAACATACAGCTATAAGGACAGTTTGCTCTCACACGTTCTACATTTATAGTCACACAACACACACCGGAACTTGGCGCGCCCCACCTGTCACGTCTCAATTCCCCACCAGTGGGTCGCGCCACACACTTTGAGAACCGCGGAAGTAGAGCATCTCTGGAGCTGAAGAGAATCTAATACCTTAATTTGCTTTAAACAAAGAGAAAAACGGTTTTGTTCATCTGGAGCTGATTTCAAGCTGTAAAGAGTGTTTGTGGTCAAATAAGAAGAGGAAGTATGTTCAACCCTTCAGACGGACCCTATAGCTGCCTTTACGTTCAAGGGACTAAATCCCAGAGAAAGGCAGGAAAGTAAAAGTGAGGAATTATGAATTCGAACCCGTTTGATCAAATAGAGAGTTATTAGCGAGGGATGAGACTTTGGAGCCACAGCAGAGATGTTCTCAGATGTTGCCAAACACAAGCCGGGCTAAATGAACAGCAAATCCACTTTTCCAGACATGATTTCACTACTTGCACCAAGATATTATGACAATAAATAATGTTTTTCAGTAAAACCGAGCCAACGAGACGAATAATAATTCACTTTAGCTTCAGGGGGAAAAGACTGTAGGTTCTATAAATCCTTTAACTACTTCCAGCACCCAACTTCCATATGGACTTTAACGCTGTTTTAAAAAGAGTAAGAGAGAAAGGAAAGAGTAAGAAGCTGCCAGAGAGGAAGGAATAGAGAATGATGACCGACTGCAGCCAAAATGATAAAAAAATTAGCCTTTTTGCATCTTAGGGAGGATCAACTGAAGTTGCGTTGATGGTAGGGGTGTGCAAAATAATCGTCATGATGATGCATCGTGATTCTAATTTCCGTGATCTACTGCATCGATTCTTGACGCCAAGTATCGATTATTAATTTTAAAAAATTTAAAAATAAAATTGCATGAATGGTTGGCGAACATCAGCCAAAAACAAGTGTAATACAACTTCCAGTCCAGTAGATGTCGCTGCGGATGTGTTGACGCACGCTGCCTTGTGTCACAAGCATTTCCGGCCACGGGATACTGCCACGAGTCATTCAAAAACAAAACATGGAGGAGAAAATATTGCAATGCATAGCAATAATTCAAGTATCGTGATGCATCGTGATAGAATCGCATCATGCATATGAATCGTGATTCAAATCGAATCGTGACGTCTTTGGCAATACCCACCCCTAGTTGATGGTGTCTTTTTTTGGTTCGTTCTTTGGTTTTTTCTTTTCAAAACAAAAACGAAAAAACAAAACAAGCATTTGGTTTTTCTGTTTTTCCGTTTTTAAAACCTAAATCGAAAAAATGAAAAATCGAATTTATAGAAAATCAACAGCGTTTGAGTTTTGTTTTGCCAGCTAAATGAAAATAAAGTACGGCTGTTGTTTTAATATGAAGCGGTACCAGAAATGAAGTGAGTCGCCAAAGAAAAATCATTTACAGCGGATGAAGACGGCATCAAAACAAACTATTTCTAAAACAAAAGGAAATGGCTGCACTTGAAGCGTTTTCTGCATTGATTATCGAACTTTTTGAGAGAGAAAAAACACTCATTAGTGATGCTTTGAGCCGCCATGGAGCTCCACATTACTCGGGAATGAGTGTCAGAAGGTTTTGTATGGAGCACAACTTGCGAAGACACAACAATGTGTCGGACGCCGATTTGGAACTTGGAATATTAAAGAGATCTTGTTGATCAGATTCAGATCATTAGCTCAATGAAATGCCAGTTCTAAGGAAGCATTTTAAACTCTACACCTTCATGTGACCTTTCAGCATATCCTGGAATGTCTCTGATATGTTCTGGTTTTATGAAAGACGTGAGGCCCTTCATAGTCGAAACAACAGCGTCAGAGGAATTCAAAAAGAAAAAAAGAAAAAAAAGCAGGAAGTAAACTGAAACAAATTTGTGGCTCTGGATGAACTCTGTGATCCTCTCATTTATGAACCTCTAAACCGTGAACTCTGATGCATCTTGTTAAACAGCGACTGTACTAAGCTAGGATTAGAAGAAAGGACACAGAGAAGATCTGATGCTGCTGTTTAAGTCATCAGCAGCTCTCGCTGAGGTCAGCAAGGATACAGTACCAGGTTATGCTGTCAGACACACTGTTAGAAAAACACGATGAAGATGAAGAACGTCTCTGGATAGTCATGCAAACACTCGGAGCATTCAATCACTCAGACAGCCGCAGAAACATACACACGCTGCCATGTAGCCTGCTTGCATGCACGCCAACAAGCTGCAGCACCGGCTGCAATCTGGTCCTTTCTCAACATTGTTCCAAGTGACATAACTGCCAGAATTCCTGAAGAACCACAATGGCGTCATGTGAGAGATGCACGGGACCCGGGCTTCAGGGTGGAGGCGTGGCTTAACCGCGAGGGGATGGAGGGGAGGACCGAACAGTTGGACACAGACAGAGGAGATGAATGGAGGTTTAGGAACAGGTCTCTGGCTGGTTTTATGTTTGTTCATTAAACAGAACCAGAATAGACGCGGTAGAGGAATGATGGTGCAGAGAGTTAGACATCAGAGATTCTTTGCTTTATTTCTCATCCCTGTGAGAGTGACGCAAACATTGTCTGTTACCCAGAATCCCTGTCAGCATTTAACCTGATTCTGAATAGAAACGTAGGGTGGGGTTGTTTTCCCGTTGGGGTTGTGCGATTTGAGAGAAAATGGCAGAGTAGAATTAGTCTCCACTGCTTTAATGTGCTGCGACCTCTGATGTTATATTAACCCAGGAATTTAAATCAGAACATATCTATGCCTAATTAATAACCCAAAGATTTTTACTCAGATCCAACTTTTTGAGAAGCCCTGCATCATTTTCTCCATTTATAATCATCAACCATTTTCTCTGTTGTCCATCAAATGAAATCCCAGGAAAAACAGAGATTAACTTAAAATTCAATTTCAATTCAGTTTATTTATATAGTGACAATACACAACATGTCATCTCAATACACCTCCAGCAGAACCAGGCTCAGTGTGAGCGGCCATCTGCCGAGGCCGACTGGGGTTCAAGGAGACAGAAGGAGACATAGAAATGCTTCTCATTTATAAAAGATTAGAAGTAAAAGTGTGATGACAGAGAATAGGATCTAAACTCTTCCTTAAACTAAGCCTTTATTTACTATTCGCATATGTATTCGGGATTATCGGCGACTAAAATATCAGTACTTGGGGTAAAAAAGAATCTGGTATCTGTGCATGAAACCGGCCAGCCCATCTCAGCTCAAAAGATTCATCATTACAGACACTATAATGCTCAATATTTAGGAATTTGGTTTAAAGCTTTATTTATATGTTTCATTTATATACAAACTGAGAAATAAACCAAGAGTTTAAGGAGTCATGCTGCTTCCAGAAGACCACATCTGTAGCAAGGCTCCCTGTGATGAACGAGCTGAAAGATCCACAATGGCTTCCTGGGTAGGCTTGTCCCGATCCGATCCACGTATCGGATCGGACGCCGATATTGGCAAAAAAATGCGTATCGGCAAAGCATGTAAAAATGCCGATCCAGTAAAAAAAAAAAATCCGGTCCGTATTTTCCAGTTTCACCTATTGAAACAATTCATTCCACTATTTTGCGCCAGTGTTCCCCGAATCCGGTCCGTATTTTCCAGAAGACCTTCAAAACACCCACAAGTCTTTTAGGGTCTGTCTCCCGGCCTAACCATTAAAACAGGTGAATTGGAAGATAGCGGGGAAAATGTCAGCCGTGTGGGATTATTTTATCCTGCACGATGTGTAGATGGAGACTAGGTGTGGAGGAGATTGGGGAGTATAAGGCATTTTTGTGTAATAGTTCACTATTATTTGCACTGATTTTTTTTTAAGCAGTGTCTTTTTTCAAGAGTACAGTCCTGATTCTTAGTTAATAGAGTATTTTCCATATTCTGTTTTGCATTTTTATTAAAACTTACAGTAATACTTGCACCTTTAACTGTTTACGGTTTTACTGTTCACTGTGCAATTTCAGATTGCTATTCATAATTTTGTCCAGTTTGTGTTTATCTCTTAATAAACAGGTAAGTTTGTTGTTACCAATCATTGTGTTTAATTCAATCTCACCTAATTCAGCTGGCTAGATGTTATCAAGAGTACTAAAACCCTTTTCAACATGAGTCTTACAACTAAGGCTAAATACTTTAACTTAAACTTAAATACATGCTCGGATAGGCTGGTATCGGCCAGTATCGGTATCGGATCGGAAGTCCAAAAACAATATCGGTATCGGATCGGAAGTGAAAAAACCTGGATCGGGACATCTCTATTCCTGGGAATCATTTTGCAGTCAGGTTTTATATTGTACAAAAATCGATAGAATGAGTTTCTTAAATGAAATCTTGAAATGATTTTAAAATCCAGGTTTTAGGACACATAGCAAAGACAGAGTGGAGGGACGTCTGGAAGCAGCAGGTCTTATTAGAGGGAGTGGAGAAGAAAAATGAGCTGGGTGTCAGCTGAGAACTCATCAGAGACCAAAAGCAAAAAAAAAACACTCTTCCACTTGGCTGGACAGAAGAGATTATTTTACTCCTTCCATCCAACAGTTATACATAAGGCAAGCTAGTACAGACGTTTTTGTCAATTAAAAGCAATAACATGAGTCCATTAGAGTGCAGTAGAAATTTGTTTTGGAATAATATACAATGAACACTTTGCTAATTTTGTTAGTCACTTTCCTTACATCACCCGGTCTTGTATTGTTTCAGAGAGACCTGGAGGGAGCCCCAGTAGCCGCCCATCAATCCATCTATCCAGCCAGCCAGCCGGCAGCGATGCAGGGGCTGATCTGGAGCCTGTGTGCCTTGCTCTGCCTCTCTCTGTGGGAGGAAATTTACTGCAGGAGCTCAAGGGAGGTGAGGGGAACCAGAGAGCTCTCCCTCCAGAGGAGTAAGAGGGCTGCTCATGATCTGGAGAAGAAGTGCTCCTATACTTTCCTGGTACCGGAGCAGAGAATCACAGGTAAAAATGCTGCCACTGGGAAGGACACCCTCACCAGCAGTTTTTACTTCCAACAACTTCTTGCCTCTCTTCTAAAAATGATAAATTTCCTCCTCTTAGGTCCAATCTGTGCCAGCACCACGGGCCCCGAGCCAGACAAAGACAGAGTGACCCGTATGGACATCTCAGATGTCCGGGAGGTTCTCAACAAACAGCGGCGTGAGATTGAGACGCTTCAGCTGGTGGTGGAGGTAGATGGTAACTTGGTGAACGAGATGAAGCTTCTGCGCAAAGAGAGCAGGAACATGAACTCCAGGGTGACCCAGCTCTACATGCAGCTGCTGCATGAGATCATCAGAAAGAGAGACAACTCCTTAGAGCTGGCCCAGCTGGAGAACCGCGTCCTGAACGTGACCTCGGAGATGATGCGACTGGCTTCGCGGTACAAGGAGCTGGAGGCCCGGTTTGCCACGATGGCCGGGGTGGTCAACAACCAGTCCGTTCTCATCGCCGCACTGGAGGAGCAGTGCATGAGGACGCTGGGACGGAGCGAACTGCCCCAAGTGCCTCCGTTGGTGCAGGTTGTGCCGCAGAACATACCCGTCGATAACCGCTTTACCAACGAAATCGTGAGGAACAATCGGAACTTCCTCAGAGACTCGCGGATGGACGCCCCCACCGCTAGCCCCTTTGGGATGGAACCTCCACCACCCCAGGGCACGATCACCTCCGACGGTATGCATCATTACTCCCCAAGCACCCAGCGGCCTAATGAATTTCAGCCGACATCTTCTATCCTTATATAACCTCTTAAGCAAAATTAGCAAAGAAAACAATCAAAATGTCTTTTCTGGCATCAGTCGGTGGTGCTGTGGCACAGTTGGCTCTCCCTTGGCGTGCTACAGAGGCTGTGAAATCATGCATTCCTCTGTTCCCACTTGGCTGTCTGCACTGACTACACTGCCCTCAACATATGTAGTGCATTAGTAGGACGGGATTAGGTCTCTTTGAGCAGCTTTGGGAGAGACTTCAGGGTATCAAACTACTTAGGTTTGGAGTTAAAATGCATGCTATATGGAAGGCTTGCTAAGGCAAAAGAATATGCACCAATCTGATGGATGATTTAAAATCCATCCGTGCACATGTTTAGTGCACTAGTGCTGATTTTCCACAGACAGTCTCATACCGACACCTTCAACAGCTCATCTATGAGGTTCAATCAATTTTTCAGCTTTTGAATTTCAGTTGCAGGGAATTCCTAAAACTGGGTTCAGGTTCAGGGAGTTTTATTTTGACTGGCAATGGGTGAATGCTGAGGAATGCTTAGCGTTACGCAACCCAAAAGTGAAATGGATGAAATCATTCATAAGATCCATGATGCAGATGGAACAAAAAAAAGAAAAAAAGACTCCTTTTTGTCTAAAGGGTCAAAATCTAAAGGGGTGAAATAAGATTTTATGATCCGGTTTATTGACATTATTAGGGCTGTCATGCTTACTTTAGCCCAACTGATACTTTAAAGTAAAACACAGGTGTTCATTTTAACTCTGGTTGGAAAACAAATGGATAGATTAGGAGCTGCAGGTATTGCTAGGAGACAACACAGTATGAAAACTAATCTAGAAGTTCTTTTTGGCATTAGTGAAAAAAAAACTAAATGCATGGACCAGGACTAACTCGATTACTAATTTTAACAACAACCATTTTACAGTAATAAAGGTTCTTCTTGTTATCTTTAATGCTTGAAAATAAAATCAAGTGAAAACCGAGAATCAAAAATTTCCCATTGTTAAAGGCAGGGTCTCGAATTTAGTAAGAAAGGGATGCTTTAACAACTCAACGCTGTTATCCATAGTGATCTGGTTTGCCAATTTATGGTATGATCCGCAGCTTTTTTCCTACTATTTGAACAATGCAGCTTATAAGAAGATGCAGCTTTTCTCTGGATTTTAGTGGAAGCCAAAGTTGGAAACAAAAGAATAAGGGGCCAATTTTCCGTTAGCACAAGAACATGCTAGCAGCAGGCAGTTGGAGAACAAATGTCTCTAATTCACACATTTTGACATTTATTTGCAGCGTTAAAGCTGCCGAACCAATAAAGAGACTGAGCTCAACTCCTGCAGAGCTGAAATAAAGAGCTGAAGAAGCTCCACCTTGCAGTAGAAGCTCTAACTGCTGCTAGCCGGAGCTAGCATTCTTCCTCGACCATAGTGTCACTAACTGATCCGTCCCAGAAACACGATCCGTACCCTCAGCTCATTTGCAAATTTGCAACCAGATATACATCAGGGTGTCTTATTTCTATCCTTAACACACTGAAGAATACTGATACACGTCTTTAAAAAATGTTTTATGACGTTTTCTGAGAAAACTTTGTTGCTTTTTAAACTACTTCTCTGACATCATGGGACATCCTTGGAGCAGTCCGGCAAAATATAATTAAACCATGTTTATCTGCGAATTAGTTGTTTCTTTCTTTATATTACGCACCGTATAGCAAAATGTTAATTTGAAAGGAAAAAATAAAACTCTAGAAGAGCGAGTAAAAGACTAGATTGATGTTTAAATCCAAAGCTGAAAAATTTAGCTCCTGGAAGGAGCGTAGGATCCCGTTTCCGGTGCAGATCGGACACAGACGAGTGATAAAACAGAAAGGATTTAAAATAATTTATTTTCTCAGGAAATACAATGTTAACCTTTAACACATTATAGTTTAGTACACTTACTATTTTTAAGGAGGAAAAACCGTAATTGAGGTATTTTTTACAAAATAAAATCAAGGGCGACCTGGATGAATGGTTGCGCAAATGAGCTGATGGTACGGATCATGCTTCTGGTAACTTGTTTATAACTGTATAACTTTTTGGACCTTATTATTGTCCAAGGGTGTCTGCTTATACTCAGCCAGTATGCCAAAATATGAGGCACTTTTTTTTTATTTTTTGATGATCTCCTTCAGTTTCCTTTTTTCCTTTGTGAAAGGTGAAGGAATGTGAAGGAAGTTTGATGGATACTTTGTCGTAGATTCCTCACTAAACGGTCATTCTCTTTTTCTCAAAAGACACGGGTCTTCATCACCTCTCAGTGATCTTTAGCAGCGATAACGACAGGTAGAGGGGGAAAAAAAGACAGGTAGAGGAGGTTGTTTTTAAAAGCCTCAAAGGAGGGAGAGCTGGAGCTGGAAACTTTTTTTCTAAGACGTAAAAAATGGCAGTTTTACTTTGACGATATTTGAATGAATCCCAACAGAAAGAGACAGCAATAAAAAATGTGAGGGTAGAAGCAGCATTTTTTCCATTTCACTATTTATGTTTAGCCTCCCACTTTAAGCAGACGGTGACACATCGAGCAGCCACTGCTTTTAAACGGCTTGTCTTCCATGCATGTTCGGTGCTGCTGTAATTACACCCTGCTGGACCACAGTTTGGTCTAGATGAACACGTTTTGAGTCAGCATGTACTGCTCCGTTTATTTTCAAGCTAAGCCTGAGGGAACCTGGTGAGGTTTGGAGAAGACACCGCCGGACTAAATGAAGCCTGTGGTTTTAGATTTCTGTCCAGAGGCGTTAAACTGGGTCCCTTCAGTTCACACAAAGCCTGTGTAATAAGTATTCCCACCAGGAGGAAACTGAGGAAATATGCCGGCATCAGTTCAGCTGATTAATTTTGAGTAAAGCTCTTTAATAGTCAATCTAGCCTCTAAAGTCTATTCCCAGATGAATACCCTGTAAAATGTAAGCATGCAGCTGCATAGAAATAGACCTTTAGGTAGAATTATTTTTTTATTTTTTTCAATGACTTCACTAAAAGCCGATCCTTCAAGTAACCACTTTAAAAGCTTCAGGGCCAATTTAGTTAACTATAACAAAAAAAAGGTTAAGGAACTTTTGTTTTTCAGTGATTGCTTAGCGGCAGCCTGAAGCTTGGATCTGGAAAAGAATCCTGAGTAGAGTGCATTCTTAATATAGGCATAAAAACCAGAGAACCAAAAGATGATTTCTGGTCTTGCTTTGTTTACTATTATTAGTGATGCAGATCAAAGTTTTTTTGTTTTGTTTTTTTTTTTTAAATTCAGAATAAAAATGTTAGCACTTAGAGAGAAGTTAAGCAAGAAGAGGTAGGAAAAAAAAAAGACTAATCAATGTAACGGGTGCAATCAGATCCAAGCTGTCAAAATAGCAAATAAACTGTCCACTAACTTTATCCCACTTTGTGTCTGGCAGCCATACTGTCTTCTCAAAATCCCTGCTTTTATCTTATCTAACTTAAGCGGGCAATCTAGCTGAAAATCTGGAAATTATAAATTTATAGTAGAAACTAAATAAATCTAATACAAACTAAACATATAAAAAAAAACTAAATATACAAAAACGGAGCTTGTCTGCCTGGCTGTGTGTTTCATGGATGGGGCTGCCTTTTGTATCTATGCTTATTTTTCTATGTCTGCTTCTGTCTCCTTGAACCCCAGTCGGCCTCAGCAGATGGCCGCTCACACTGAGCCTGGTTTTGCTGGAGGTTTCTTCCTGTTAAAAGGGAATTTTTCCTCTCCACTGTCGCTACAAGCATGCTTAGTGTGAGGGATTGCTGAAGAGTCAATGAGTCGATGCAATCAGCTGCTTTTCCTTAGATAGAAAACTTTGAATCAATCTGACTGGATGATCTGGTGAACTGTAAAGTGCCTTGAGATGACGTGTTGTGAATTGGCGCTATAGAAATAAACTGCATAGAAACTCACAGCTAGAGATGCAGAAATACCAAAATCAGGTCAGATGCCTCATGTATGTACACATCCTGGACATTAGCATTAATTTCCCACTAACTGCTAGCATTAGTTTACAAACAAATACTGGCTCCAATAAGTTGAAGTAAAATGCCATACAGTTAAGAAAAGGCACAAAAAGAAAAAAGAAGCAGTAGAGAGGGCAACAGTGGGAGCAGCAGTTCTACAACAGCCGGACAAATGAATGGCAGCTAGCTTTGGGTGGCCAGCCTTTGGAGAAGGAGTTATGTAAGTGTGTGGGTGTATCACCGAGAGAAATAAGATGACAGGAAAAGCAGCCTCTGCTTGACTACAGTTGAATCAGTCGGTTACCTTAACATGCAGACTGGTCTGTAAGCAGAGCTCTGCATCTCCAAAAACGTAGCAAGCACAGATCAGAACAGGGATATTTTTAATGAAGGCGAACCGTGAGTAATGTTCAGCAAAGTTAAGAGACATTAAGGCAGCCATACGCTGTATGATTTTTTTGCCGTTTTTGGGCCGATTCTCCAGACGTGTGAGAATGTTTTCGATCAGGCCGACTTTTACCACATCAGGAACCGTGAGGTCGGGAGAACATAAAACATGTTTGAAATTCAGTCAGAAGTCGTAAGGTTGTCGGAGGCAAATCGCTCAGTGGGCAAACAAGGATTCTTCTTCTTCTCAGATGAAAACCCAGAACCATGGCGGGGGTGCAATGAGTGAAATGGAGTTCTTTCTGTAAAATTGACAGACCGTAGTAGCCACATTTGCTCAGCCATGTCTTTGTCCAAATACATTGTCGCCAGGCTGCGACAATGTATTTTTGTTTTGTCGTACAGTTTGAACTGTAGCTACGTGCAACGATTGAAAACATCGCACAGTGTATGCCTGGCTTTAATAAAAAAACAACCACATCCCGACTATACTTTACACTTAAGTTCATCTTTGTCTGCTTAGCTTATCAGAGAGTATGATAAAAAAAAACTCTTAATTTAAACTAAGCTTCTATTTATTATCTGGATCAGAAATCTAAACCAGGGAATACTACAATGTCAGTTCTTCCACAAGTTTTAGGTTGAAAAACTCTTGCATCTGTGAATGCTTAGTCGCAATATATCCGCATGCTCTCTTTTTAAACCACTCAACTACCCCTAGATTATTTTTTTAAATGTAGTTCTCACACTGCTTTAAGAATTCATTCTCTCTCTTTTTCAAACCCTAGGACCTTTTAAGGATTGTTTCCAGGTGAGGAAGGCGGGTCACACCACAAACGGTATGTACCTGCTCAAGATCGACAACAGCGATCACCTGATCCAAGCCTGGTGTGAACATAGCCTCGACAACGGGGGATGGACGGTGTTACAAAAGAGGAAAGATGGCTCTGTCAACTTCTTTCGGAACTGGGACAACTATAAGGTAGGTTTAATAAACGGGATTCTGGTAAAGAAAGGACAGAGGAAACCTTCACCTTGTGAACCAGTCTGAGCAGTTCATTTCTGGGGGATTAAACGAGCATTATTCCATAAGGTTAGCCTCTTCCTGATAGAGCCAAGAATATGTCCTGAGAACTATAATAATTAGCTGCTAGCTTATGAGAATTTAAAGGGATTAATTACTGCTAAACATGCAGATGAAGAAAGAGATTATTTCCAGAAGGGAGAAACATGGATAAGAATCAAATGGTTGCCCTTCCAGGGAATTAAAAAATACATCAAATCTAGATTTCAAAGCTACTGGTCTTGGCTTTTCTTTTTAAAGGAAAATAAGGCAAGAGTTTCCCTGGATTATTAAATCAGGTCTTGAAACCAATACTCAGAGTCTGAAAAAGAAAAAAGGAAGTCTGTCTAAGCAGCTCTGACTTTGCATTGCTCCATCAGACCTCTGACAGATCGCCGGGGCCTCAGACGTTTACCTAATTTGCTGAGTGAAAGGTTGTGAATCACATTATGGTCTCAACTGGAAGCAGATGTGCACTCATGTTGCTTGATTACAAACCTCAGCTATATTACGACGCAGGACTCTGAAATTTCATCAACCTGATTTAGGTTTATTGTTTGTGTTGTTTGGACATGGCTGCCCTCACTTACCGTGTTATAAAATGTTCTCGTCTTTCCCCAGTTAACAAAACCACAGTAACTAAGCTTAAGTAGGATTCATTCCATGCTACAAAAAAAGGCAATAATATTTAAAACTGACTTCCTTTGCCTGCAGAAAGGGTTTGGCAACATAGACGGTGAACACTGGCTCGGGCTGGACAACATCTTCAACTTGGTGAAGCAGGGTGACTATAAGCTGATGGTGGAGCTGGAAGACTGGGCAGGGAAGAAGGTATACGCCGAGTACAGCAGCTTTTACCTGGAGCCTGAAAAGGAGGGTTACAAGCTGAGGCTGGGGACCTACCAAGGAAATGCTGGGGACTCCTTCAGCAGCAACAACGGCAAACAGTTCACCACACTTGACCGGGACAGGGACGAATTCGGCGGTAGGTCATTGTACCAGAAGTGTTACTGTTAAATACCTACTAATTCGCCTGGCTAAACCAGTGTCCTTCTTTCCTTTAGGCAACTGTGCACACTTCCATAAGGGTGGCTGGTGGTACAACGCCTGCGGTCAAACCAACTTAAACGGCGTTTGGTACAGCGGAGGAGTTTACCGCAGCAAATTTCAGGATGGGGTGTTCTGGGCGGCTTATGGAGGCGGTTTTTATTCTCTAAAGTCTGTCCGTCTCATGATCCGGCCAATTGACTGACTTTGAAATGTGGTTATCGCTTGCAGATCTTCATCTACACATTAATTATTAATATAAAAGGTAGAATCTTTCCAAAACAGTTAAAAATGACTGCCCTGACTATGACCTGGATAACTGAGAATCTTTACCAGCAAAAAGGTAGAATCAGACATTTCTATCATTAGATAACAGAGTGGAGAAAAGGGAGTTGACATCTGCCTGTTGCAAGAAAGTAAAGAGACTTCTTAAAGTATTGCCTTCCTAAAGAAATTACTCGCCTAGGAGATACTTGGTAATAGGCTATCAGTCTCCTCAAGGTCATTCTGTTAAGCCGGGCGTACATTGTACGACTTTTTTGTCCTTTTCAGGCCGATTCTCCTAACCTGGCTCCGCATATCCATCTGGAAACCTTCCGTTGAAGTAATTTTAAGAAGGGGCGAAAATACTGGTTAGCTGATTGGCCTATGTTGGTGATAGACGGGTCAAATAAACCAATCAAATCAACGAAGCATATGACGTACTAACAGATTGATGACGAAAACACAACCACAAGCCAGGCTACTCTTGCCGAAACCAGTCGGGAGAAGAAATACTCTTAATTCCGATAAAACTTGTTCGATAGCCACGCTAACGCTAGTTTCATCGGCTGAAGCCGCCATTTTCTTTAGACTGAACTGTCGCGCTTCTCGTTGCGTCACACTTCAACCCGCCTCAAAGCCAACGCTGATTGGACGTTCGTTTGGTGAACGGCTCCAAATGTTCTTTAACGGAGAGTCTCCAGACTGATTTGCGAGTGAAACCTTGAAAGCTCGCGAGATCAGGATGGTCTCACGAGGCTAGGATTCTTCAGTTGTACAAGAATTTTTTCGATCGGGCCGAGTTTCAGCCTCATCGTGAGTTCTGCGTCGTGTAGTATACAGGGGGTATCGAAGGGTGATTAGTTTCTCACGACCACCTCCCGATCAGGAATTGTAAGGTCAGGAGAAAATCAAACATGTCTGAAATTCAGTCGGCCGTCGTAAGGTGTTGGAGGAAAAATCCTGCTGTGGAAGCGCTACCAGATTTACCAGAACCTCGAACATTGCGCATGTGCAAACAAGGCAGTTCCTCCTCTTCTTCCGGATTGATGAGTCCGACCAGCACCATCTCTCGGCACCGAGTCCAACGTGTGGTTTTCAGACGTACAGTGTGAGCAGGTAGATCGCATCAGAGCGTCGGGTTGCATAGTATGCGAAAATGTATCTTGAGCTGTGAACTTTTATACCTGCGTTTTTGTCGTACAGTTTGAATTGTAGCTGCATGCAAGGATTGAAAATATCGCAGTGTATGCCCGGCTTTACGCTAACGTGCCTTACTTGATTCTGTCTTTTCAAGACCAAGTATTTTATAAAGGAGGAAACGAGATCCTGAGCAGCTAATGATGACTTATTGAAAGTAGTGCTTCTTATATCGAGTGGCACCAGATATTTGTGTAACTCAGTCCTAAAGGGCAATGGGAATTTATCCTATTTTATTTTATAAATGGGAAAATGTCTAAAAGGAAACCCAACAATGGAGCAAAGATCTTGCTAGATACATTTTTTTTTTCCATAAAAAAAAAAAATTAAATCCAGTTTAAAGTGAACTCAATGACGTGTGCTTGTCAAATGTGCATCAGGCTAAGCTGGCTTTAGTATGTAAATATTGTTGGCTTTAACTGTTTAATTTAAATGAAAAAAAGGTATGACTCGACTCAAGCCCTATGTTCACAGTGTTGCCACTCCGCCATCATGTTATTTATCAACATATTTATAGTAACTGTAGTCATTCCTGACAATGCCATATCTATTCTTGTAACATTACAATTGTTAATGTTTTATCTTGTGTACAGGTTCATTAAAAAACTTCTTAATTGTTGTACTAAGGGAAAATATAAAGAGTTAGGCTTTGAAAATGGATGGGAAAAATATGTGAACTTTCAGCCCTTCAAGACAAAAATAAAACATTTAAAAAATGTCTTTCAGTTGCACTTTTAGCAGTGTTCAGATGAACTGCAACACATGAACCCTGCAGAGGTACAATTGTTTTCTGACTTTTTGTGGTTGACCAATAAAAAGTAGTGCATGAAAGTGCATTATTGTGAGGTGAAAGGAAATTGGTACATGGCTTTTATTTCTTTTTCTCCAAAGTTGATCTTGAATAAAAAGAAAAAACCCCAATTGCCTTAAATGGTCCCATCATTCCTTGTGTATAATTTATTCTAACCCGCTCTGTGAAGGTCTCAGTGGTTTGTTAGAAAACATTAGGCTACACTAGTAGCAGGCTATTGCAACCAAAACATGATCTTTTTGCTCATATGGGACCCACAGACTTTTTTCTTTCCACCTCATTTTGTCCATTTCAGCTAAAAAATTAAATGAAATTCGAAAAAATCTGAAGTTAGCATAAAGACCTACTGTCGAAAAAATAGCCTTTGTTAACAAACAGCAAGATGAAAGGGACACAGTAGACATGTGATGCCTGTCAGCCTAAAGTAATTAGATAATAATTATGTCTGGCATCACCTTCACCCACAAATAAACTTTGTGGTGGAAGCATCAGGATGGAGATGCTTTTTTTTGCAGCGGTAACAAATAATCTAGTTGGAGTTAATTGGGCATAAATGAAGGACAAAAAGCTGCAAAAGATGCAAGACTAATGCATTAGTTTCTTCATCTCCATGCAGTAAAAGCTTAAGATAAAGCAATACACTAAATGCATGGCATTTGTTTTCTGAATTATATAGATATATATATAATTGTTCAATGATTTGAAAACTATGCATCATAAAATAAAATCCCTATAGGGATGTGAGTGGTTGCAAAGTGAAGCAGTTCATAAACCCTTTTGCTAAATAATGTTTAAATGATGAAACTAATACATTAATGATTGAATTACAGTATTTTCCCCCGACTATAGAGGCAGCTAACTATAAGCCGTGCCCACCAAAAAAAAAAAAAAAAAAAAACTTGAAACGTACATACATCAGCAGCACCATATGGAAACTCCTTTTGGACAAACTGTATTTACCTGTTTAAGGATCGCAATTCTTTTGGAGTCTCAACATATTATTACCTTTATTTGCTTTTATTTTACATTTCATTGGCGATCTAAAGTAGCAGAAAGTAGAAAACAATCATTGTCAGTCATGAAGGAAAGTGCTGCATTTTAAGACTGAGCTCTGCCATTTAACAAGGTGACGAAAAAGTCTAAACTTATTAGTATTCTTTTTATTACAGCCTGAGGGCAGCGGAGGACAAATGGAACATCTTAAAAATGACTTTTGTAGAGATTTTAGACAAATAAAGCAGTTATTCTACTTGTAGAAAACGAACGGTGTTGTTCACACGAATATAAAAGTAGAGTAGCTTAATGTCGTTAACTGACCAAGCTAAAAGAGGCTAACCTGTTATCTACTGAACACAGCTTGCCACAGAGCTCTCCCCCTTTTTATTATAGTATAAAGGACAATTTATACTTCTGACGCATAGCCTCTGCAACCATCAAATCTGTCTCTGTCTCGAAAAAACCCTGACAACGCGTCGGACGGTTGCGCAGACCCAAAGCGGAAGTGCGCAGACAAAAAGCAGCTGTGATTGGTCCTTGGTATGCCTTTTCCGGCTGTCTGTGTGGTCGTCCTTCTCGATTCGGTGCGATCTGCTGAAGTTCTCGCGAGATCAGGTACATACACCAGGCTGTAAGCCACTGATATCTACTGAACTGTCTCCCACCAAACCTGTAGGGGGACCTCTACATGTAGCCCCTGGAGAAGGGAAGAATGCTAGCTCCTGTTAGCTTGTTGGCTCGCAGCAATAAGAGCTTCTACTAAAAGACGGGGCTTCGTCAGCTCTTTATTTCAGTTCTGCAGGAGTTGAGACCAGTCCCTTAATTGGTTTGGCAGCTTTAATGCAGCAAATAAATGTCAAAATGTGTGAATTAGGGACATTTGTTCTCCGTTGTTCCTGCTGCTAGCATCATCGTGTGCTAAATGAAAATTATGCAGAAAGATAAGTAAGATTAAGATTAAGATCCACATAAGCTGCATGGTTCAAATCATGGATAAAAAGTAGTGGCTTATAATCCTTAAAATACGCTATATTAACATTGAGATCTCAACAGATATTGGATTTAATGTTTTAAAAACGCAATTGTTGTTTGCCCTGTTAGTCTATTTGTTGCCCTGATATAGATTGGCAACCTGTCCAGGGTGGACCCGCCTCTCGCCCGTAGACAGGCACCAGCTCCCCTTGCCACCCCAGCAGGGATAAAGCGTGATGGAAAATAGATGGATGGTTCTGAAGCGCTCTTACCTTTGCATTAAACATAAATAATACCGTATCAATTTACCTGAGTAATGTGGTAACACTGATTAGGGCAACTTATTTTTTACATTATTTGTGGAAAAAAGGAAATGCCAAAGTCATGTTAAACCTTGAAAGCACTATATCAATATAAAAAAGAACTTTGCAAAGGAAAACTGATCCTTATTAAACAGAGATGCAGATTATAGAGCAGACGTTAATTAAAACAGTCATGAAAGAATTCAGACTGAAAGCAAAGCTGCTAGAGACAGTAAGAACCATTAAGACCACGAGACATCTGCAGAAAACCCCGGGAGGAACATTCTTTTCACATGAAGCCATTGAGCTTAAACTTAAGAAAAAAATCAGCTTGTGTTGAAATTACTTGTTCCTGAACAGCTTCCTCCGGAGGCGCTGGATGTAAGAATAGATCGGACCTTTTGTTTAAAAAAACAAACAACTAACAGAGGAGCTACATCCAACTAAATGTGTCTCATAAAGACTGAATAAGAGCGAATTGACCAAAGTTGAAGAGTTTGCTCAAAAAACGCTGAATGCCTCCACAGTCGCAGGGGCCCGACCTTGGAGAAGACCAACTGTGCTGGCTCTCAACATGTAGATCCCAGCGTCAAAGGAGCCAGAAGGGAAATTATTCTCTTAGTTGGCTGGCTTTTTTGATCTGAGACAACACTTTAATCCCGATGTTTTCCATTACATTGGTGTTCCGTACACGTGTGTCCCTCTCCCACAGCAACCGTTTCTGCGAATAAACAGAAACGAGGCACTTGTGCATGTTTTTTGGCCCTCAGCGAAGTCCCTCTCCGCCAACAGACGCCAAACATTAAAAGAAACATGGACCAGCATATCATTAAGTCAAATAAATTCATGCAGGGATCATAAAATATTTACAAGGAATATTAAAAAAGTGACATGTGTTTCCATTGTTTCTCATTCATTGGATACAGAGGCTGCATCTGTATTTTTTTATTTTAACAACTCCAAATATAAAGTAAATCGGTGCAATTTCCAGCAAATACTTAGAGAACTGAATGCATCGTTCAGGTATATGCACCTGTATGTAGTTTCAGTCCCACAGTTAGTGGCAGCTGAAAGTGTTGGAGAATGAAGACTGCTGCTGAATAAGGTCAGACTTCATCCTGTCACGAGAACCACTCCAGCACTTATAAGACAGATTACAGTCTTTGAAGAACATTTTTTTGTTTTTTACTGTAAAATATCTCTAACATTGTCTTTTTTTGACACTGCACAACTAAAACATGGTTTGATGAGCAGATGAACACCTGAGCATTGCAGCACTGATGCATCTATTAAACCTGTAGCCTAATTTTCTGAATGTACTTCAGGCTGAAAATTCCCGTGCTGTTCGGGGGATGTGACGTCCAGCAATGCGACCTAGCAAACAATTGAAGCGTTATTCAAGATGATTTTGTGACCCTCAGAAGTGACCAGCATCCGGCTCAGCTTTATTAAGTAGAAGCAGAAGAGAGATGCAGTTCCGTGTTTTGGCCACAAGTGGCAGTGTCATCAGAAAAGCAGTCACAACTTTTAAAGGAAAAATCCGGAGAATTCAAACTTCTGAAATTACTTTAGACATGAAATGATTCCATCCTGTTCAATAAATGATCAGTGTTTTTAATTCAGAGTAATTTTCATGTGAATGTGCTTTACTGGAGGCATCCATGTTTGTCAAAGAACACTACTGCCACCTACTGGTTAGTGACGTCACGGTGCGGTATCGGCTGTTGATCAAGTGCCAGTGCTGTATCTGGTGTTTGTCACAACGAGCTATTATCTAAGTCATCTTGAAAACATTCTTCTTCCAAATGTTGGCTACATATTACGTGTTTTTTCTCTGGCCAGAAGTTCGATGGCAAATCCTCCCTCTTCAAGTTGGCGATCCAACGACCAACCCGTCCGTGGAGGATCAGGAATCAGAAAGGTGGAATAACTCTTTTTTTTCCACTTTTACCCGATGTATTCCAGCATCCAGCTGCCATGCACGTGGGCATTGTCAGTTTCACTATAGCTCTGGTGAATTTCAATGGTGAAGTCCTCTGGAAATCTTCAATAATTGTTGTTGATTGCAGATGTGTCTAGTAGTTCCCATTGATTTAGCTTGTAAAGCGGGGAGAATGGCGCTAGGCTTACCGCATCGTGACGTCACTGCTGGAAGATGGCAGGAGGGAGGGGTTAGTATATTTGGGCTAAAATGGCCGCTTCCAGACTCAGTGATCGTGAATCCGACCTGTGGTCCTTTGCCGCATTTCTCTCCCCCTCTCTCATGCCGCCTTTCCAATCAGCCTACTGTTGAAAAAAAAAAAAAAAAAAAAGCTTTCAACACCCATTTTCCCGAGGGTGGCTGATAAGAATGGCAGTAATGGTTAAAAGTGGTCCACTTTAGTCACAATTTAGATGCAAATGCAGCAAAGCATGCTTGAAAGTTACATAGGTGGTTCAGAACTGCACTTTGAAAACATAAAAAAAAAAAAACAAAGTTCAAACTACCCCCTTGTGAGCTCTGACTTTATTTTAGGCTCAGGAAAAAATAAACTGGGTTCTAATATGCAACAACACGCCGGGACACATTCCTGATTTCTGCAAGGCGTGGGGAAGCTTAAATTAGCAGAGATGCATTGGAAAAAAGCTCTGCTGTTTTCAATCTTTCTGTGTGATGGAGTGAATTTATGATTAAGGGAAATGTTCCAGAACAAGCCAGTGGCCATTTCCCTGCTCTCAGCCAACTTGGCTCTTTTCATCCTCCAAGACAGCCAGACGGTCACACAGAACATATGTGTTCACATTACAAAAAGGCACATCTCATAAGGAAACACCATCCCACTCATACATTAATACCCAGAGAGACTCCACCCTGTGACAGAGCAGCTGGTCACAAATCACCCAAACGCTTAGCAAACGGAAAGTCTTTCCCTCCTCAAACACACTGAAGACAGTTATGCTGGAGTTTGTGTCCAACTTCACGGCCCTAAATTTGCATTGGTCTCCAGGTCCGTCTGCGTTTGCCTCTATGGCGGCAAGGAGGAGATAAATGGGCACCTTCTGTGGTGACAATAAGACAAAGGTTTTCTATGCTCGTCTGTGTTTGTTTGTACAGATTTACGTCTGCATGTTTGAACCACGACGGCAGCGATGAAGGGGAAAAAAACAGTTTGACAGTAAAGAACATCAAAGTCATCATCAAGCCCAAACAAGAACAAACAGTACGGCAGTAAAACCACACACACGGACCGGAGCATTTTTCCTGCACTGCTCATAAGGGATCCCTGCGTGATGTCAGCGTCCAGC
Organism: Cyprinodon tularosa; assembly: GCF_016077235.1. Classification (NCBI taxonomy): domain Eukaryota; kingdom Metazoa; phylum Chordata; class Actinopteri; order Cyprinodontiformes; family Cyprinodontidae; genus Cyprinodon; species Cyprinodon tularosa. Next base: position 541,888 of record NW_024039403.1, read on the forward strand.
CAAAACAAAAGAAAGCTTTTACATATATTAAGGAAAAGGAGTAATCCCCCCCCCGTTTTCCTCCTGATTCATGCGTTTGTTCTTGCTAAAAAGAACCTTGAGATATTTCTCCACAGAGCACCGGAATTTATGAGCGGCTCGCACTCCTCCTCTCAGGTCAAAGCAGCCAAGCAAAACAAAAAAGCAAAGACAGTGAATGATGGAGAACAGAAAAAGGCCAACGCTACAGTGGAAACAAACAGCATCCTGAGAGGACGGAGAACAATAAACGATAAAACACATCTATATGGGTCCACTTAATAATCTGTAGGATGGGAATACCAGGCACAGCTGCAGAGGCTCAATACGCCATTAATCACTAACCTGAAAACAGACTTTAAAGCTGAAGAATCTACATAAAAAGCTTTGCTGCAGAACAATTGTTTCCCTTACCTAGGTACGGTATGCAAGAGACCATGCTCTGGCTGCTAATGAAGTCTCTCAGACGTTTGTAGTTGTCTTCTTTGGACATCAGGTAGTCGAGCCGATCGAACGTAGACTTGTCCTTTCGACTCAGCAACTGTGAGGTTGATGAAAAAATACCACAAAACCAAAAAGGACAAACAGGCAATCAGTGCAAAGAAGAAGAAAAAAACCCAAATAACTGGCCTTATTTCGCTGCCAGTGTCAGGTTGGCCCTTGTGTATAAGGAAACCACATATGGAATAAATAAAAGTATAGCTACTCACCGCCCATGTTTTTGTGAGCCTGAAGATGGGCGCACTTTGTAGCCCTGACACCACGGCCATGACGGCGTGCAGGTTGTTCATGTCACACAGTTTCTGGGAAAAGTTACACAACATCAATCATCTGCACTGCCAGAAGGTCCTAAACAGCGGAGTTATAGATCTCCCATAAAGCTACCCCCCCCCCCCCCCCCCCGAGCTTTTTTATTGTCATTTCACTGTCACAGGTCCAGAGCATCCCCTTGGGGAGCAGTGGGCCGCCATTGTGCGGCGCCCGGGGAGCAGTGTGGGGTTAAGAGTCTTGTTCATTGAGCCAGAGTGGCAGTCTGTGGGAGTGGTGCTTCAACTCAGAACCTCTGGATGCCAAGCCGATGCCCCACCCACTTATGGAGGATAAAAAGTGCCAAAATTAAATAAATAAATACAGCATTAAATAAATAATTAAATGTGTCAATAATTAATTAAATGTGGAATTAAATAAATAAATGTGTCATTCATGAATTAAAACCACATCACTAATATAAAGTGCCACAATTAAATAAATAAATACAGCGATAAACAATGAGATCAAAGTTAGGGGGCGGTTATCTAACACCTGATTGGTCACCCTGCACATTAAGGCGAAGCAAATCAATTACAGAGACTGTGATCCACAGGTAGTGAACATACTCTGATACAGTAGGTGGCGACTCGATTCGCGTTAACCCCGCCCCCTAACTTTGATGGGTGAGTTTGACAGATTCTTTTAATGGTTTCCATGCACTGCGACACAGGACCATGAAATAATTAAATGCACACTGAAATAATTATATATATATATTTTTTTATAAAATGAAGACGTATTTTATTAAATTAATGACACGTTTATATATTAAATTCCTTATTTATTTAATGAATTACACATTTAATTAATTGTTTATCACTGTATTTATTTATTTAATTGTGGCACTTTATATTAGTGACATGTTTTTAATTAATGAATGACATTTATTTATTTAATTCCGCATTTAATTAATTATTGACACATTTAATTATTTATGTAATGCTGTATTTATTTATCTAATTTTGGCACTTTTTATCCTCCATACCCACTAGGCCAGGGGTCACTAATTAAAAATCAGTGGAGTCTGAAAAAAGAAAATCAACAACCAGTAAAGATCCGGAGACATTTTTTATTCTAATCCGTAACTTCAAACAGCATTTAACACTGAAATAAAATGCAGGTGTTTATGCATCCATGTTATACTTAATAAAAAATGGAAAAAAATTTTATTTTAAAAATCTAAAGTGCTTTATGAAACAATCTTTCACAGTTTGGTATATAGACGATTTCCTGACTTCCATATCTTTTAGAAAACACCTGAACTGAACTTTTTTTTTTTTCCTTTTAAATGGCTCAATGAGAGCCGTGGGCTTTAGGCTGCCCTGGGAGGATTTTTAAACCTGGGTTTGAATGGAGACAAACCCATTCTCCAGCACATGTCAAGGTGCTCATTTTGATCCTGGATCCATCTTTATTTTCTATTATATTGATGGTGGAGAATGCCGTTTTCATCGTCTTCTCCTTCCTTCCCATCGCCCGTCTTGCCACAGGTTTGCCTGCTGTGTCTAAAAGTAGCAGCAGCAGCAACCCAGACTGACAGCTCATTGGCTAATGGATCATGTGCAGCCTGGAGCCGGACGCTCCGGAGGGCTTTACCGTATTAACAGGAGAAGCGGCGCAAGTGAAGTTAGTCACTGTCCTCGGACAACATGCGGTAATTTATAAATGTTTTAAGCCTGGTTGGGTCCGGATCCGGACCCCGGTCCGCTCATCTGTGACCTCTGCACTAGACCATCTATCAACTTTTATATATGTATGCATCCAACCACAGCAGTACACCTCCATTTGTTTTTGTTTTTTATTTTCTAATAACTCCTGCTTACTCCTTATTAAAGCCCAAGTGATACTTTTTTTTTTTATCAAAGCCACACAAACTCAAACACAGAATGTTTGCACATGGAGCTGTTATCTGAGGTGCTACAGCAGCTTTAGCATGCTCATTCTGTTTTGATATGACTTGTTGATCATTTAGCTCAGAGCTTACTGTGTCTCAGTATAAATAGTGCTATTTTGATCCTTTATATTAAACTTAGAGATCAGGACAGTAGCTAATTATAGCCTTTATTAACTGTAAATGTAATTTTACAAAGTAAATGTCACTTTATGTCAACAAAAACTTGCAATTCTAGCTCTTAATACTTTTCAGTTTGATAAAAGGATTTGGATAAACCCATGGGAAACACTCAGCAAACCATCCATGTAAATTAAAGAATTGATGTCATTGATGTTTACCTTGGCAGTGCGTATGTATAGACTCAGCACTTCAGCTCTGATCTTCAGCGTTTGGGCATGGAGGATCTCTCTTACCACCCAGAAACTCGTCTGAAAAAAAAAAAAAAAAACACAACAGGTTTACTGGAATGAGCAACACTTAAAAAAAATCCCCCAAAAAGAGTTCAAGGAAACGATAAGAAGTTCTAGACTCCAAAGCAGAATAAGAATTTCAGATATATTACAACAGGGATTGTTCTCCATCACTAGATCTCTCAATCTTTGAGCCAAAGCTGCAATAAGCTATGACATCACAGGACAGATCATAAACAGTTCTGCTCCATTTAGGTCAATAAGAAACCATCTCTGGATAAAAGGATCAGAATCAGTTGGTAGATCAGTTTCCACTGGTAGATATGACGCACCATAAGCCTGTGGGTAAAGGAGGTAAAAACGACATGTGTTTGTTCACAGGATTCAGCCAGACAGTGATGGATGTCGGAACTTTGTCTCTTTAGGGAAGCTGACAAATTTCTGGTAACACATACGCAGTTAAAGCAGTCAGCCAATCAATCTGGGCTTAAACCATCGGGGAACCTTTGGAAGAGGGTGAGCGAAAAGGGAGAGAGTTAAGTTCAGAACAGCAGTTGTCTGGACATTGTGTTCTGGAAAAATAAAACAAGCAGTTTCACAATTGTTGTGTCTTTTTCCAAGATGATCGTACTTTTAACCATGACAAATAATTAATTAAATCTCTCTTTTATATCCTTTTTTTAATACAAAAGATATATATATTTTTCCATACAAATAAGATATGAACGAGTCCTTTTCTGTCAGCAACTTTCCATCAAAGTTGACAAACATCCCATGTGGGGTTCCCTGAGGCTCCATCTTGGCGCCCGCCTATATTTTTATCTAAATGCTCTGCCATAGCTCAAATTATAACAATTAATAACTCAGGAGAGATCCCACTGCTCTATACTACAATGTCTCCAGGTGACAATGGACCTATCAGCTGCTCAGTAAATACAGAAATCAGTGCACAGGTGCCAGAACTTTCTCATGTTAAATAAAAGTAAGAACTGATGTAGTTTTTGGACCAAAGCTGTAGAGATGGACTCAGACTGGAACCTTCAGTCACATAAAAACACTAAAATTTCTATAACATGCAGAACATTTCTAGGATTAAAGGACTCATTTCTCAGCAAGACCTGGAAAATACAATCACCGCAATGTTGTTACACACAGGTCTGCTTAAAAAGTCCATCCCACAGCTACAGCTGATCTAGAAATCCTCATTAAAAACTACAAATTATTCTTACACTGGCTCCCTGTATCTCAGAGAACTGGGGTTCAGTTGAATGTAGTCACTCCTTCATAAAAGGTCTGGAAGAAAGGAGGGAAACAAACTCCGGTATGTTTAAACTGGGAGAAGATCTAAAGCTCCTGTCACACCTCCACTATTTATCCAGCGTATGCCTGACATCCCACAATCTTCTAAAACGCTGGCATACGCTGGACTTTCATAAGAAGTCTGAACAAGTCTAAAGCGCATGTCCAACGACAGCCTAACTTATGCATAACACGCGGCAGCACACTATGCCTCCTGAGAGGGGCAGCGATGCTCCCGGTCTGCATTAAAAGATTTGTCTGATTTCAGTATTAACCTAGCAGCTGTTTACCTCCTGCCAGAAAAAATAAATAAAAGTATAATGAAAGAGAAAGAAAGAAGGTTTGCAGTGGCAGCAGATTCAGCGCCATGTCAGCTGGGCAGTTTGCTGGTCGTAAGAGTGAATGCATCACTCCCCTTCTGGCTCACCCTATGATGGGAATAAAGTCTGGAGGAGAACTGATGGTTTCCTCCTGTGAACCCCCATTATACCAAAACGCTGCCAATACGCCATAATACAGTAGCTGGAAGTTAGAAACACGTTCAGCGTTCAGAAACGTTGATATGCGTTGGAAATGCATGCTCAAACTTTCTTGACGTACTCGCCGTATGTCGACGTGAGCCAGCGTGTTTCACCATGCTCATAACTTTTGCCAGATTTTTTATACGTCAGGCATAAGCTGGTCTAAATCGTCAAAGTGTGACAGGGGCTTTAAGATGTGTTCGACTTCCCAGTCTACCTGGACTGGATCCTTCAAGGACCATGACAGTATGGAGGCTGGAAGAGTTATGGCTATGGATTCAAACAGGTCCAGCTTTCTCCGGCTTTCACCGCCCGTACGTTCTGTCGCCTACCAACCTGACGGTTCACACACAAAGCAGGCAAAGAATGGATGCCGAACTTCTCACTACTGTTCTGGGCGCTACTAACATTTTTAAGGAGCTTCAGCAGCAGTTTTTCAGAAGCAAAGATAATATTTCTAGTCCCCACACTGCAGAGCTACTGGAATCTGAACGTAACTGTCAGCCAAAGCCATTTACACAGGGACAGATAAAAACCAAACTGCCACATATCTGACTCAATAACCATTTAGAAAAAATATTTTCATTAATTTTAGACTAAACTATTGACATACTTGTATTTTATTAAACTGCATGTACAATATTCACCACTGTTTGGCACCTTTTTCCTTTGAGCACAGAGCAGCAGGCTTGCTAGGACTCGCAATGAATCATGGGATACCAAAGGCTACGCCGGATACACCAGACCCTTCCTTCAAAACGGGCAAAAAGAAGGCTGGATTTGTCGTCCGCATAACGAGGAGTCCTCTAATCTGAACAAAGCTCAGACACGACATATTTATGACATATTTAGCCACTGAATTTGGCCTTTCGAGGACGCAGCCGCTGAATTCAGACTCAGTAATTTTTTATTCAGTATTCTATTCATACTATATTCATTCTATATTTTAATTTAGCTTGTGTATTTTACTATTTTAAAAGTATTAAATTACATAATGTTGATTTAATTACAATTAATCCCATCACAATATTCTATATATTAAAAAAAAAAATCAAAATTTGCAAAGTAATTGTTTTAACGACGTGTCCAGAATATTCCCAATCTAGCAGTCCTATATAATTGACAGTTTATTCAAAATGAAAATAAGTCATTTCCAGATAGCAAAGTGTGTAAAATGAGCTCAAATGAAAAAGAGCCACAAACAGAGAACATTTCAAGCTCCAACAAGACAAACCTAAACTTCAATAGTGCTCATCCTTTCACTTCCTTCACCGCTTTATACTTTTCCTGGTTTTGTACGTTCCAATGAGTAGGTGGCCAGCACAGGGACCCAGCTGTTAAATTGATCAGATATCTGGGCGGCTGAGAACATTACAGAGCAGTTTCTCTGTGACCAGACTGATGTTTCAGCCTCTAACAGGAAACATGTGTGAAAGGTTAGATGTGAAATACACGCTGGCTCAGATGTACCATATGTACCTACTAATGTTAACCATGGCGACAGGCAAATAAAAAAATGGAAATCTCAGTTTTGGTTTTTATTGCCATTAGGAGATACCTATGGTAGATTCTCTCACACACACTTTATAGGACGGTGCCTCAGCTTCTATTAGGAGTCATGTTCATGTTGTTGTTCAGGTGTTTACTGTTGATTAGTTGATTTAAGACAATTTGTGAATAAATATACAAGTTATTTTATTTCATATTTTGTTAATGTAAGTTAAAATGCATTTAAATATTATCCGGTACAAAATCATATAAGTTTTCTTTGTTTAAAAAGCCCTTTAACCGTCTGCTGCTGAATTCTTGTGTAAAACTGACTCCGAAATCCCGCGTGATTTTGTTAATCTCACGAGATCCCGAAAGGGCGGGAAAAAATAACTGACCGTTACTAAGGAAATATGCAGCGGGATTCTTACTGTAAAGGTGAACCTGAAGGGTGCTGAAGATTAAGAAACTGAAGTCTTTTCATGACAAGCAGCCAATGAGGTACGTTTAGTTTGGCTTATCAGAACTAAAGCTGGTTGGACCTGTAGTCTTCATATTTTCCTTTACATTTTGGTAAAATGTATTTTCATGTCCTGTGTGTTCAATTAAAGTTCTTACGGCGTCACGAGGCACGATGTCCCATGATGTTATGGTATGAGGAGGCTGCTTCTGCATGGGCTTCAATGAATAAACACCCGTTCCAAAGAATCAACCTCAGTGTTGCCAACTCCTCAGTAAGGAAAGTAGCTATCGGCTGTGCTAAAAGTCGCTAAAAATCGCTAAATGACGTCATCGCCTAATTTGCATAATCTGCCAAGGGAAGTGATGTGCATGTTATTGATGCTGTGGGAGAAATAATATTGTTACAGAAAGACAAAAAGTGAGTAAAAACACTATATAATAGTATTTTTACTCACTTTACTAAACAATATATAGAGCTACTTTTTTCTGCCCATTAATGTTTATTTATTTTTTTATTTATATATTTTAATTATTGTGATCAATTTGCGCTCTGACTGCAGCGCTGAGAGGGACTCCTGCGGGAGAACGGGGTTGGGATGGGGGAGGCGCCCCACGGCAGCAGCTGCCGCTGGAGGACAAGAGTAGGAACGATACATGCTTTCACCTAAGAGTCTCCAGTGACACCGTAAAAAGTCGCCAGATTTGTCGCTAGTCGCTTTTTTGAAAAATAGTCGCTGGAGGGGTCTGAAAAGTCGCTAAATATAGCGTCAAAGTGGCTGAGTTGGCACACTGATCGACCTGTGTCTGTGGTGTCGTGAAGAGAGCTACAAGTCATTTTCCTCTGATTGCAAGGCAGGTAGAAAAAAAAAAAGGAGGGCTCTTGTTAATTTGTAAAAAAAATCTTTCTGAGCAGGTGAGAGCTTTACAGAAATCCGACTGAAAAGCAGCCATAAATCCCTCATTGGTGCACCTCTAGCTACCCTCTGAAGCTCAAGGCTTTATGCTCATAAAACAGCACTAATCTGTGGAGCAGCCAAAGGCATCAGCTGCAGATTAACCAGTTTAGTGGCCTATTGGAAGAAACCAATGAATGGAAAAAAATCTGCAGCTAAAAAGCATTATAAGATCTGAATTATCATCATTCAACGTTTGGCTGGGGAGTATTAAAAATCTACAGAACAAACTGAGTTGTTGAAAAAATGGTGCTCTTATTAGGGCATAACATTTCATTGAGTAATGCTTAAGGAACAGGTAACAGAGCAATGATCCTTGCGGTTTATAAGTATCAGCAAATTGCTTCTTTATTGGCTCCTAAAAGCACTGAGTCAACAAAACTTAGAATAAAGGAAAAATAATGTGAGCTTAGCTCATGTGTAAGGGGCTTTCCAGGACACTCTGCAGTCTAAGACCGTCGATCCAAAAAGCTGATTTTCCTTGGATCCCAGCAGCCAAGTGTCTGCAGCAAACATCTTGAATCACCATTTGGGGTCGGCCATACATGAAGAAGTTTCCACAGAAACACATTCCTCTTGGATCGTTTGGAGGGCGGTGAAGTGGTTCTCAGAAAAGATTGGCAAAAACATTAGGAAGTGGATTAAAGGGCACGGTTACCCCCACAGCTTCCCCTTAACGTAACTGGGCACCGAGAGAGCAAGCATAAGATTCTTCAACATATTAATCTGTTTACAGCTGCTAGCAAAAAATATTCATACCCTGGGAACCTTATGATTTGTACGGGTGCTGGGAATCCTTGAAAATGCTTGAATTTTTACGTTGTGTTTTCAAGGTTTGAAAAGTGCTTATATTTTGGATGAAATGCTTGAAAATGCTTGAAACTGTAATTATTTCTTTCACAACAAATACCTATCTAACTGAATCGTGTGTTTATTAAATGGAGAAATAAAAGGTTGGAGAGCCCAAAAGAAACCTGCTCGCTTATGTGTGACTGCGATCTGCCAGTCTATTTCCATGTGTGACTCCGCCCCCATGAAACCACTACTGCACCATGCCGGGAGGTTGTCGTTTCAATGAACGTTGGCTGGAAGATGAAAAATACAAATTATGGATTAAACGGGGACAAACCCCACCAGTTGCGTCTTGTAAAGTCTGCAAAAAAGATGTGCAGCTTTTCACAATGGGCGAGTCTGCGCTCTCGAGTTACATGAAGAGTAAGTCAAAGACTTTTAAGTAAGCCAACTGAAGTAGCCTAGTACACGTTAACGTTAGCGCCTATTTGTTTACGCTAGTAACTGCTAGCTAGGAATTTACAGGCTAAGTTACTGAGTGACTGAGAGTACGGTGTGATAATGTAATGTTAGTATTGCAGTGTTTCTCGAGCACTATCTTGGCGAGGCAGTCGACTCGCCAAACTCACGCTAACGCCTCGCCAACGTTAAAAAACAAAACAAAAAAACGAAGTTTTAATTCATTGCCAGGCCCAGACCTTAAAACAGCATTGATAACTCTACGGCTGATAATACTGAATTGCGACCCCCTCTGGTTGGTTATATTACTACGCCATGGCAGAAGAGTAATTTTCTTTGATCATCCGAGGAGACGTGTGGGGGGAAAAAAGCGTTCGTCGTCTTCATCATTGGTGAACTATATGTGGAAAGGTAAGTAATTAATTAAAACTGATAATAGAAAATAAATATCTGCTTCGTCATCGTCCGTGCAAAACTGGTTCCGTAAGGTGCTGGAAAAACTTTTAGAATGGATCTTGAAAGTGCTTGAAAAGCGCTTGATTTTGACTTTGGAAAAGGTGTACGAACCCTGTAGTACGCATCGTAAGAACCCTGAACTTCTGCTTTTTGGGGGGAATATTGTGCTGAAGGTAGGGATGTAAATAAATAATCGACTTATGATTAATTAGTGATTAATGGTTGATTAGATGAAATTTTGTTTCATCTGATTAACAGGTAACGTCCACTAAGAATAAACTTCCTTCTGTGTTGTAGTGTCACTGTCGTCCACTAGAGGGCGTCCCTGTGTATTCTCAAGTAGCCGCTTAACAGTATTTGCAAGAGAAGTAACGCCAGAGCAAAGCGTGCTAGTGCAGAAAAGTGAATCAATCCAGAAGCCAGTCTGGGAATATTTACAACCTTTAATGATTTTAATCATTTTTAGGGCTGCGACTAACGATTTTGTCAGTTTATTAACCTGCCGATCATTTTTTTTGATTAGTCTATTAATAATATACAGAATTAAACCAGGTGAAACTAAAACTTTTAGACTTGTGGAGTACTGGATAGAGCATACTGAAAGTAGAAAAGTTTTTTTTTTTTATCTTAATTGCAAAATATTTATATATTTTTCACAATGTTGGTACAATTCCTGCTCTGAGTGGGTCGATCTGTCAGCTAAATTCATGTTTTAGAGTCTCTATACTCCAATTAACGATTAATCGATTACTAAATTAGTTGATGATTATTTCAATAATCGATCAATCATGATTAATTTGATAATTGTTTCAGCCCTATTCATTATATTAACACACTATAAACTGCTTATTTCTCCTTAAAACTCCTTAGTCACCTAAGTAACGCCCATTTAACAACCGGTTACGGCACAAAGTCTCTACTAACACTGAATGCTGGATTACACTGAAAAACAGACTACATCCCAGTTGCCATCCACTCAGCTGAAATGAAGAAGATGTCAGAGATTCATATTCTGGTCTTTTATTCGGAGCTTTAGATCCCCAGACTTTGGAAATTAAAGTGTTTTTACACATTTAATTAATAGTTTTTCTTTCAGTCCTGTTTTGTTTTTAAACACAAAAAACAGACGTCTTTAAAACACAAGCAGTTTAAGAATGTGTAAAAAAAAAAAACTTTTTGTCTGTTTATTCACTTAGGATTTAATGCAGCTGGAACAATTAATTGTTCTACTCTAATGAACTCTTTTTAATTCTGCATAATTTAAAAAAGAAAATATTTATCTCTCGATGTAATGGGAGAATCATCTGAATACAAGAGAGAACTTATGCTTATTAATTACTTGTTAATCAAACAATTAACTCAGTGAAAGTTAGATTAATTCATTAATAGAAAGTTTCCTTTTGATCAAATATTTTCTAATATTCCAAACTACAAAATAAGTGATGACTGCAGGTATGATTGATGTTGATATTTTATCGGGTCAATATTAACATCAGTCTTTATTTAAAGCTGCAGTATTAAGGGCTGCTTTTCCTCCTGCAGCAGTGTGTCGCAGTGAGCTTGTCTCAGGTATGATGCAGACATTTTTGATTTATGCTCCATATTGAAGCGTGGTCTGCGCTGTGTTATTCCACGCCACAACGCCAGAGGACCAATCAGGAACTAGCTGTGGGTCCAGATACGGCCGAGGCGGTGAGGAAGTGGGGGCAAGTTCGTGCGACAACGGAGCGACATTAGGGCGAAAAAGAGCGGGAATCCAGGTGGAAAAAAGGCTCCCAGCGTTCTTGTGCACCTCGCTCTTCTAGCGGGTCCATCTTTACGAGTCATTTTCCACAATGGCGGTCATACAAACAAAACAATTTGGTAAGGAACCAAACAGGAAATACGCATAGTGTGGAGCGGATGTAGAATTGACCAATCAGATGCCTCCTGTCTGCCGTCACTTGAGGTGCAGCAGAGTGTCAGCGGAGGGGGCGGAGATGTCTCTAGGTTCACTGTGATGCAGACGACCTAGTTTCAAGTAAAATCAGCCTTTAGTATCATATGCCATCATATCGTTATCAGGACATCCCTAACTCTGACGAATGCACTATTAGCTCATTATTATAGTGGTTACACAATAACTAGTGGGATATCCCACTGTAGGAGTTCCACTTAAACGCTTCCACCACAGAAACACATTCAATTCAAATAACTTTTTTTTTTTTTTTTATTGAATTGAAAAGTACCCATCACTGCTGAAAGACACCCAGGTTTGCTATTATGAAAAACTCACTGATATTTCTGCATTCCTCCTTGGTGACCTTCATGCTGTGTCCTCACTAATGTTACTACCGTTACTAATTCAATTTAAATTCTATTCAGTTTATTTCTATAGCTCCAATTCACAACATGTCATCTCAAGGTACTTTACAGTTCAACCAGATCATCCAGTCAGATTGATTCAAAGTTTTCTATCTAAGGAAAACCAGATGATTGCCTCTTCAGCAATCCCTCACACTAAGCATGCTTGCAGCGACAGTGGAGAGGAAAAACTCCCTTTGAACAGGAAGAAACCTCCAGCAGAACCAGGCTCAGTGTGAGCGGCCATCTGCTGAGGCCGACTGGGGTTCAAGGAGACAGAAGCAGAGACACAAAAGGCAACTATAAAAGGCGGCCTCGTCCAGGAAACACACAGCCAGGCAGACGAGCTCCGAGCCAGCCCCAAGTAAAGAAGTGTCAAACTTTTGCGACCCTCTTATGCATGTGAGTAGCTGAGGAACAGAAAGCAGGTTACCCACAGATATGCTTGTGAGAAATACATAAAACCATTTCACTTACAAGGAGACATAGAAGCTGCTCTATAAAAGCTGCCATGATAAACAGCTTAAAAAAGAAACACATCTGGGGGAACCGGGGTGATGATTTGAGACCAGGAGGATGGAGATGGAGGGCATCATGGAAAGACAAGCTGACATCTCTTCAAACCTCAGAGGCCAAGACTCATAAATCCCCCCAGACCACAGGAGGAAGAGTTTCCCTTCTTTGGGTTTCTGGGCGAGACGTTAGATCGGACTTGGCTGTGTTTGCAGAGGATGTTTGAGTCTCACCTGATTGAACCTGCGGGTGAAGGCCACGACGTTTGGAGCAGAGCTGTGCTTCTCCTTCTTGTTCCAGCCGCAGCTAGAAAGCTCCTGTAAACAGCAAACCAAATCCAGATTATGCTCCAACTCAAAGGGGATTCTGTTTACACATACATTTGACTAATGTATTTCACAGGAAAGAGGAGAAGGACCAGGTTACAGCAGAGGAAAGCAGATGATAGGAGGGAGGAGAAAGAATGAATTAGTGAAGACAAGACTCAGAGGGATAAAAGAGCGACAGGAAAAACAAACAGCTGAGGTCATCCAGGAACAGGTCTGTTTTCTATATATACACATAGAAGACAGATTATTCTGAGACACAGAGGAGGAAAAGCTACACGTGTTTCAGCACAATTCAGAACAAACATCCAGGATTAGTTTGGATGCTGAAAAAAACACTCAAAGAAACAAACAAATCAGTGACTTTAAAACAACTAACTCAACTTTAAGAGAAATTCTTCTACGATTTTGAGAAGTGAAGGTTTTAAAATAGTAAATTATTCTAAAACTCCACTAGAAATTCTGGATATTATTTCACAAAGAAATTTTCTTCATATGATGAAGATTATTCTGAACCGCTAATGGCTAAATACACAATTTAATTTCCTCTGGGACTTTTAAATCATTAATGAAAGAGCTGAAACAAAAACATGGGGCCTGCTGTTCCAGCAGAGCTTCTCATGTTAGCCACACAAAATGGATCCTAAAGACATAATCAATTAGTGTTAAAGTCGTAGGGAAGCAGCTGTTCTAATAGTTGCATTTCTCCCAAGTGGTGCTTGACTTTACACGAGGGAATAAATCAAATGCGATTGGTCAATTATCAAGGGGGTGGGATTTTTGTGGTGGAAGGGTCGCAATCAAGTTTGGTTTTGTCCGATTTGTTGGAAACATCTTGCTAACCAGTTAGCAACTTAGTGCTAGCAGGTTCCCAATGAGAAATTCCATTGGGACCAAGTAGCACTAAATTGGTGACTTAGAAACGACGCTGTCAAGGAACGCTATGGACAGAGGAAACATGCAAGAGGAGCAGAGTTTAGTGTCGGAGGTCGTGGATGAGTCTCCTCCGTCATCCATTTTTTATTTAGAGGAGGAAAGCGGGGACGAAGATGTTGATGAAGAGGACGCCAGGGCGGCAGAAGCTTGGTTTGGTGTAGAAGGCTTCCAGCCGTACATGTTTGAGCCCTTGCCTCGCAACGCTGCCAGTTCTGTTAGCTCTACGCCTGCCTAAGACACAGACGTCCATCCCCGTGAACACTGGGACGCAACTCAATGGGACAGGAAAGGATTCTGATTTCAACCGTTGCGTATATTAGCTGCAACATATGAATCAAGATGCTATGACCGAAAACATTTGATTGACCGATATTTTAAAACTCATGTAGCCGATAACAGATATCGATACCGATGTTAAAGCTGGACAAAAATAAGTAGTCATTTAAAATAGCAGTTTTGTTATCCATTTCTGACACTTTGAAAAATAATATACTCAAATATATTTTCATATGCTGATATCAAATTGATTTTTAAAAACGCGGTATCGATCTATTTTACTTTCAAAATCTGGTGAAATTTCATCGTTCTGTTACAAACTCTCGTGATATTTAGCAAATTCTTGTGAGATTTTGTTCGTAAAATAGATCGATACCGCGTCAATATATCAACATATAAAATATGGCAAAATTTCGTGAATTTTCGGGGGATTTCGTAGCATAACGATGACATATAGCACTATTTCATTAGTAAAAGAGATTGATATGGTGTTTTTAAATGGCAATATATCAGCATATGAAGATATTGGGATATTTTAATGTATCAATATTTTTTCCCTCGTCTTTAGAAGTTTTTAAGTCTGTAAAAAAGAAGTTTTTGAGGAAGAAGAAGAAGTAGTATTTTATTATCTTTTTTAGACTTTAGAAACTCAGAAGCTGATCAAATATCGGGTTAAATATCAGTGTGGTGGCCGATGTCCGATATTCAGTTTTAAGGCCGATACCGATAGGGAGCCGATTATATTGTGCATCCCTACAGATGACCATTATATACGATTGGCGGCATTAAGGTGTTCAGGCTGACCGGTCTGAATAAGGACTATTTTCAAATAAAAATGTTTTAACTTTTGGGACAATATCAATGTCTGATAAACAGTACATTTATATACAGGTAAGCCAGAATGATTTGACATTTAAATATGATTTCCCAAAACTAGAAATGTATTATCTTTTATCTTAATGATCCAAAAAAAAAAACCCATTTAACTAAACTTAAATAGTTAATAAAAAAGGAATTTATGTCCCCCTGAAGGCGATTACATCTCATCTTCCGGTTCTTTTCCTGGAAGCTACTTGGTTTAATTACTGTTACCTCAAAACTTGGTAAAACTATATAAAAATGACTAAAACCAGGAGTAAAATAGAGTTTATTCCAGTTCAGATCGTTATAGAACAGAGATATTGCTTGGAGTCTGCACACCAGTGGGCTAAAGTCATCAGTACGTAATGGCATCCAAGGTCATCTCCTGCTTCTGATACTTCATGAGTGTTTCATCAGGTGGATTATTAGCTGTTCCTGTCAGAAACTGACACGCCATCCATGCCCTGACCTTTGTGCCTCTACACCTCAGGATTTCAGATAGCTCTTCTTTATCAGTCTGGCTCCAGGATGTTATCCTGTGCTTGGTGTACAGATAAAAACACTGTCCTCATTAGACGGCCTCTGTACACACAATGTGATGCACCCTGTGAAGGAAGGCCGTCCACCTAATCTAATGTAGCTAAAAGTTAAACAATACACATGACTAATAAAGAATGAACCTAACGGCTTTAAAAGTGAAAAAAATTAAAATCTGCTCCAAAATTCTGATTGAAACATTGAATTTAAAATGCTCCCAGTGTTTATCTACAAAGAACAGAAGAAAAAAATATACGTATGTGTAATAAGCATGTTGAAAACGGCTATTAAATTCATCAGGGCAAGTTACAGTTTTAGATCATTTGCATGCCCCTTAGAAATGGAGTCTAGAAGCACTAGATCTATATCCAGCCATTCAGCAAAGATTCTGCTGATTGAAAAGTTTAAAGTTAATATACGTAGTTAACAATTATATTTAGGTTTATAAACTAAAAAATGTAAGTGCCAGTATCAGCATTAATGCCTCTATGTTGGGACAAAAAAAAAAAAAAAGTTTCTTTCACTCATGAATCTTTCATGAATTTCTTCTAGAAGCATTTTTGTTATTTTTCTTAATATATTCGGACAAGTTGCTGTTTCTTGTTATTACATTGAAATTAATTTTTGCCATCATAATATCCATATTTATTTAATATTACAAAGGTAAATAAGGTAATTTCCTGGATTCCAATGACACTATTGGATAGAAAAAATGATTTTCGAAGTCTTTCACAGAGTTCCCTACGAAGGGTTAAGGTTTTTTTTTATAAGCCTTATTCAGTAAAAAAATATGCAATAAAAAAATATGTTGGGATTAATAATTACGGATGCACGATATAATCGGCCCCCTATCGGTATCGGCCTTAAAACTGAATATCGGACATCGGCCACCCCACCGATATTTAACCCGATATTTGATCAGCTTCTGAGTTTCTAAAGTCTAAAAAAAAAAAAAAAAAAAAAATACTACTTCTTCTTCTTCCTCAAAAACTTCTTTTTTACAGACTTAAAAACTTCTAAAGACGAGGGAAAAAATATTGATACATTAAAATATCACAATGTCTTCATATGCTGATATATTGCCATTTAAAAACACCATATCAATCTCTTTTACTAATGAAATATTGCTATATGTCATCGTTATGCTACGAAATCCCCCGAAAATTCACCAAATTTTGCCATATTTTTATATGTTGATATATTGACCCGGTATCGATCTATTTTATTAAAAAATTCTCACAAGAATTTGCAAAATATCACGAGAGTTTGTAGCAGAACGATGAAATTTCACCAGATTTTGAAAGTAAAATAGATCGATACCGCGTTTTTAAAAATCTATTTGATATCAGCATATGAAAATATATTTGAGTATATTATTTTTCAAAGTGTCAGAAATGGATAACAAAACTGCTATTTTCAATGACTACTTATTTTTGTCCAGCTTTAACATCGGTATCGATATCGGTTATCGGCTACATGAGTTTTAAAATATCGGATATCGGCCAAAATCCCAATATCGTGCATCCCTAGTAATAATCAATAAAAAGTATATTTCATTAATATAGCTGGAATCTATAGAATATTTTTGCACATTTATTTTAAAATGTAACCCAATGTAAATAGATGTAATCTTTATTATTTATCTAAATATCGGCATAAAGGCATGTTGTCGTTAAAAGTAAATGGAAATAGAGTCATGCAGAGGCCCACCATCTGTCAAGAGACAAAAACAGCTGCATATAAATGATACTGGAGCCGAGACTGGAAAATGTTTGAGCTCTTACAGATTATGAGAGCTGAAAAGATTAAGTTGCTGAGATTTCTGTTTATTGTTTTTATATCCAAAAGTTAATAGATGACCTAATGCTGATGTTCTGAAGTAGCAGCAGCTGTGGGAGCAAAGCAGCCGTTTTCACTAAACCCCATTAAAACAAAGGGCAGCGACTTTGGAGGCTGAACAGAGAAAATTCACTCGTTCCTGTTTGAGTGTGAAGCTGGAGTCCGTTAGGCCGTCAGCTGCTGTCCTCAGCGGCAGAGACCACCCATACAGTCAGCAGCTGAGAGGAAGGGACGGGGACATAACGGTTGGGGGGAATGTAGTCCTCCTAAACCTCCGTCCTGCCCAGCTTACTCTGGATACGGACTAAACGGCTGAATCAGGCTGCAGCGCCTCCACGCAGTCACCCCTGTGACGCAGTGCGACTGTCTGGAAGCAACAGCGGCCAGCAAGCTTCTCACTGCTGAATGATCACAAGAAAAGCTTGTGATCATTCAGCGGTACGTCTCAGAGGCTGTAGATCAAATACAGACGTTAAATGAAGACGTTGCTGACTGAAGGTCAAACCTTCAGTCTATGTTGGAAGGTCTAAAATAAAACTCTGGAAAGATGGTCTTAGTTCTCTTTTAAAGATTTTTACCGCCGGCGTCAGAATCACGCTTGTTTATTTGTGGCGATGCTCTATAGACAGAGCTCAATCCTTCCAGGACATTTCATCTTTTTTTTCATTACTGATCTTAAAAAAAGGACAAAGGACTTTAATACGTTAAACCAGACCTGCTATATTTAGAGGCAGGTTGGTTTGTTTTCTCTGTGCCTCACGGCTCCTCCCTCTGCTCTGCCACCCAGGCAGGTGGATGCCATGGAAACAGATCAGACCTACAAGGATGTGCATAAGCTGAAAAATAAAATCCTACTTTAATAGTTTGGAATAATGTAACGGAAAATTAAGTTCAACTTTTGATGCAAACGGGTTTCAAAAAGAAGGTAGATGGAGCATTTTTTTTCCGAGCTGATCAAAGTTTCTACAAAGCTCTTAACTTTATGGAATGAGTCGTTTTCACTGCGGTCATAAAATGAGTTTCTATACAATTCTTCACTCTAAAGTTCGGCCATGTCTAAAACATAGATACTGAAATCCACAGTTAATGGCGGATATCTTTCGGTCGGTACTTTAGATATGAAACCTACAAAAACTACAGACGGCAAAAGAAGGGCACAGGAAACAAGGAAGGCAAAATGGACTCAGAAAAGAAAAAAAGGTTTTTGTGAAATTAAACCAATAAAATTGATTATGCTTTTATACAGTTTGAAATGATGCGCACACATTAAAAGAATGCCTATATAGTCTTTTCCTGTTTGGCTGTGACTCCATCCTGGAGAAAAACATCAGCTGTGCTGCTGCCATCAACAGCTTTGGTTATAGATGTTGGAGCTTGGCCTGTTTTCCAGTGTAGTCCTGTTTCTCTGACTGTGACTAACTGGATGTGCTCTCCTCATCCTCTGACATGGGAGCTGGCTCGGAGCTCGTCTGGCTGTGTGTTTCCTGGACGGGGCCACCTTTTACAGCTGCCGTTTGTATCTATGCTTCTTTTTCTATGTCTGCTTCTGTCTCCTTGAACCCCAGTGGGCCTCAGCAGATGGCCGCTCACACTGAGCCTGGTTCTGCTGGAGGTTTCTTCCTGTTCAAAGGGAGTTTTTCCTCTCCACTGTCGCTACAAGTATGCTTAGTGTGAGGGATTGCTGAAGACTCAATGAGTCAATGCAATAACTGTTTTTTTTTTTCTTTTAAATCAATCCGACTGTATGATCTGGTGAACTGTTAAGTGGCTTCCGAATGCGTGTTGTGAATTGTCGCTATATAAAAAAACTGAACTGAATTTTAACGTTCATTTATTCATTGCAGGTAGTTTCACAGTTGAAGGCTTTCAAAGCTCGGCTGTCATTAACTGGCACCATTAGGACGTCCAGTTGCTTCATATATTTCCTGCTCTACAGTCTCTCCAAAACTTGTTAGGATCGAATTTCTCATTTTTTTCCAGTGACTTTTCTACCTTCTACTTTTTACACTCTGACAAAATGCCTGGAAGCACGAGGGAGGGAAAAAAACTAACAGTGGAGAAAAGCTTTGAAAGGCGAAGGTTTTAAACGCGGCAGTAAAACAGTGCAGTAAAATAGCTTGCTCCACTAAACCACAGCCAGCCTGTCATTTCCTCATGCTGGTGGAGCTGAACAGCATTTTCTTTTCTTTTTAAGTGCAGTCCTTCAGGGCGGAGAGAAGCTGGTTGCATCAACACTTTTGCTGGAGTTTGATTAACATAAAAAAAACAATTACGTACCCTTTAAACCGAGCATTTAAGGGATATTATCAACTAATGCGATTAGATTGGATAAAAGATTCTCACAAACACAGACTCTGAGATGAAAGAGATCCACAACCCGACAATTACACACCCGATCTGCTATGCGTTGCATCAAAGTGAAGACTGCGCCGGCTGCAGATGAACCAAGAATTGCCATGAGCTCATGTAAGATGCCACAAGTATTCCCTTTGTTTTCTGTCTGCTCTGTGAGTGGAAAACTGTGTGGCGGGACCCCAGGGAGCCCCGCTTTTAGACCAGGGGCCAAGACAGGAAGCTCTGATAAAGATGAGGAGCTTTATGGGGAGAGAAAAACAGAGGAAGATGAGAGCAAGAAAAAAACAAGAGGTTTGCAGGGAAAAAAAAAAAAAAGAGAACATAGCACTGATGAGATTTACTGTGACTGACGGGAAGGACCGCCATAAAAAATGACACGATCCGTGTCTGTCGTTTGATTAGTGCTTTAGGATGAAGTGAGATGGAGGAACCCTGGGCCCGTTGCCTGGTTCGAACTAATTTATGGGTCTGCAGATCGGACTCCCTGCAGATCTACAGGCCAGAGAAAACACAGGAAGGCAGCAAAGATAAGAGACGCAGAGCAAGAGTAACAACCTGATCTAAAATCATTTTTCCTCGGCTTTAAACTTTCAGGCACCTTTGAACCAGCGGTCACCTTCGTCCCAAACCTTTTCTGCAAGGAACGGACATTTCTCCCACATGGATAGAGATGGACGGTGGTCTATAACGCCTCTGAGCAGCTTTCAGACCCACACATCTAAAAACCTTAAAAACTCAAGCTGCTTTTTTCACAACTGCTAAGGATTACTGAGAATGGTTGAATGATTTATTCATGCAATTTTCAGTTAGAATTTACAAAAAAAAAAAGGGAAATTCTTTTAATTTTTCATTAAGTGTACACTTTGAATCCCATCTCATTATGTGGGACCTTTCTGGAGAACTTCTTGAATGAATAAAAAAAAAAAAAAAAAAATTAAATGGAAATCTGCTTGGCTTGACACCCTGTGTGGAATCAGCTGAAATTAATAGAATGGAATAGGTATTTTTTGCGGGGTTTCAAACTTACAGATTTTATTCTTTTACTTGCACATTTTCTTTGTTTTCGAACTTGCAGTATTGTTTTGAACTTGCAGATTTTTGTTAACTTGCAGATTTTTTTTGGAGAAGCAGCGTTTAGTTCCTATGCTCCACTTATCTGGAACAAACTTCCAGAAAACTGTAAAAGTGCAGAAAGCCTGAGTTCCTTTAAATCAAGACTAAAAACACATTTGTTTAGGATTGCCTTCCACTGTTCTAGTTAAACAGTTCAACTGAAACATATTTTCTTTAATCCAACTGTTTTTAATATTCTTTTTTTGTTTCTGCATTTTTTATTTTATTTATTTATTTTTTTTTTTCCTACTTGCTTTGATTCTGTTTTATCTTCCTGTATTATAATCATGTAAAGCACTTTGCATTGTCTTTGTACTGAATTGTGCTATACAAATAAATTTGCCTTGCCTTGCCTTAGATGAAAACAATCTGAATCTCAGAGGATAAAATTCAATCTTATTTCTGCAGCATTTCAAGTCTGTTTTTACCAAGTCAAATTTTTTTCACTTTTTGAACAACGTTTTTTAGGTTTAAAACTTGTTTTTGTAAAAAAAAAAAAAAAAAAAAAAAAAAAAAAAAGCATTTTTTCCAGGTATTTTTTTTTTCTTTTGAACAAACTTTAAAGGAATAGTACACCCAAAACATGATTAGCCTTCGTTTTCTACTCACCCCCATGCTGAACAACACTCTGGAGTACTTTTTTGATATCTCAAATGCATCTGGAGATCTGGGAGGCTTCTTGCTGTCTGCTGACATTCAAATAATGGAGGTCTATGGTGCCCGAGGCAGAAAGGTCCATAAAAGTCCACAAAAAACGTGTCAATATTCCTCCATACTGCTCGTCCAATGTATTCCAAGTGTCCTGAGTGGGTAGCATCCAGAATTTACTCGAAACGAAGTCATTTAGAATGTTTTTAGAGCATAAACAGTAGTGTATAGGATTTCCTGAAAGTGCGCATCTGCGCGATCACGAGGCTACGGAAACCGCGGCAGACCAAACCAGCGCATTCAGCTCGGCAAAGAACTCATGCTCTTCCTCAACACTGAAGTCCTCAGACATTTTTCTTTCGTTGTTTCTTTCTTTGCACAGGTAAACAGCACATTTCTTCTTCTACGCTTGCATTATCGGCAGAGCAGACGCTGAATGCGCACTTTCATCTGGTTTGGTCTGCCGCGGTTTCCGTAGCCTCGTGCACACGCTTTTAGGAAATCCTATACACTACTGTTTATGCTCTAAAAACATTCTAAATGACTTCGTTTCGAGTAAATTCTGGATGCTACCCACTCAGGACACTTGGAATACATTGGACGAGCAGTATGGAGGAATATTGACACGTTTTTTGTGGACTTTTATGGACCTTTCTGCCTCGGGCGCCATAGACCTCCATTATTTGAATGTCAGCAGACAGCAAGAAGCCTCCCAGATCTCCAGATGCATTTGAGATATCAAAAAAGTACTCCAGAGTGTTGTTCAGCATGGGGGTGAGTAGAAAATGAAGGCTAATCATGTTTTGGGTGTACTATTCCTTTAAGGCCCAAATTAAGCCCCCTTTAAATCATCCAGTAGGGAAAGAGCTTTAATCGGAGCAGAGATACGACCAGGCTAAAGCTTTTAAAGCAATGTCACAGCTCTATTGGTAGAATTTGCAAAAAAATAAACCTGATTATTACACAAGTTATAATTAACAAGTTTACTACATATATCATATGTTGTATATTTGTATATACACGTATATACGTATGTATATTTAACAGATTAGAGCATTGCTCTTTCTGTTGCGTTGGTTCTAATTCAACTCCCACAGACTTCCGCTCCATGTCCCTGAGCAAGACCCTTAACCCCACACTGCTACCCGGGCGCCATCAGAGGCAGCCTACTGCTCCCCAAAGGGATGGGTTAAATGCAGTGAGTGGATTTCCCCACTGTGGGACAATAAAAGGGTTACAATCTTTGGAATCATCCAAAGATTCTTTTTATTGACCTTTCTTCATGAATTATCCGTTTGCATGAAAGCGTACCTAATAATGCATGAATACAACGTGCATAGTACTGAAAAAGAGGTCAGATCATGCAGTTAATGCATCTAAAGTCAGCTGCACTGAAGCTGTTAGCAGACGCCTGCTTTTCTTGTACAGTGCATCTGTTAAGCATCATTCTCCTCATAGCTGTTGGTTCACACTTTAAGAAGGCATTAAATACAATGAAGAAATGACTTTAACAGCGGTGGAGGAATTCTCTTCAGACAATGGAAAACGCGTCACCGTGGGTTTTCAGTCTCTTCTGCCAACGCATTATTTTCTCCCTCTTTTACAGAGATGAATGTGTCCAGAGGCCGGCGCTGACAGGCTGGAGTGTAGCAGGGGCTCCTTCTTGTTTTTGTTGCGTAGCAATCACTGTCCAAACAACACGTGCAGACTATGAGGAACGAAACCGTTCTAACAGGCGGGAGAGCGTCTAGAAACGTGATGGGATCTTCGACATACATCTTCCTATCAAATACAACCACAACTGAATTTATCTAAACTATCCTTATGCTTTCTTGGCATTTTATTGCTGAAAATAGACTCCATCACACCTCGCAACACAGTATCTCGCAAAACTGAATGCTGTCTTTAATAAAGAAGACAGTTTACAGCTTGTATAACTTTGTCAAAATGATGTAACTGTCAAAATAAAAACTTAAAAGCTTTATTATCTAAACAGCTGGCAACAAAAATCAGCACAGCTCTGAATGAAAGTGTCCAAATTCTGTTCCATTGATCTGTTTCCCATCGTCGTCGTTGTGATATTTATTTTTGTTGCAAAGTCTCAGGTGTGAATGGGCAGTAGGTGTGTAAAAGGTGAAATCACTGCTCTCATTCCCATCACTGGAACTTCAGCAAGGCAGCTTTTCGCAAAAGATTCTCAGAGGTTATGAAAATAGGTTTTGCTCTAATAAAAGGTGGCAAAAGCTGCAAGAAGAGTCCTTACAGGCTGAAATGGAGCTGCAGCAAAGCGGCCAAGAGCAAACAAAGTGTCATCAGGTCTAGAGGAGATGTCTAGAGCACGCGCTCAGCGACAAAGGGAGGAAAAAATAAAAGAGTAAAGAAATGGATAATTGGAACCAGGTCTGTGGTCTGATGAGAGAAAGAAACTCATTTAGATCTGATGCCGTCTTTTTTGTGTGTGGAAGCAACAGGGTGAGGATTAGAAAGACGTCCATCTCTTGCTCACAGTCAAGCATGTTGGGGGGAGTGTCATGGTTTGGCGCAGCGTGAGTGCTGCTTGCGGTGGGAAGCTGTACACCAGGAAACCGATAATATCAATGTGTGCTGGACTACAGCTTTTGAGTGGAACCCAAACCACTGACCAAACCTTCGTCCTTTCGGTTTACCAAAAATTAGGAGCAGAACTGAATCATGGTTTCCCAGGATTTGAGCCAAGAGAGCAAAGAAAACCTTCCCTTCAAAACATCCGATCTACCACCCTGATCGTTTCTACTTCTGTGGCTTAGTTTTATACGGAGGACCAACTCTGCCATATTTAAAAATAAATACAGAAATAAATAAATGCTCAATAAATATATAAGCATACAATTAATTGCCACCAAAAATACAATAAACAAATAAATGTAAGTAGAAATTAAATTATACAGTGCGACAGAAATGTATATGACTTTCTGACTCTCTAAGACACGCCCCCTCCTCATTTGCATAATCAGTCAGAAATGCAGACAGAAATAAATAGCAGCAAATAAATAACAAGGGTAAAAAAATACAAAGGAAGAATAAAACAGACAAAAATATTATAACATGCACATAAATAAATACTTACAAATATACCGTAAATTCTCTAATATTGGCCTGTATTCCAATAGCGGCCGGGACTCTAACATTGGCCGGTCTCGCTGTCAGAGGAGGTAAATAATGGCCGGTCTCTAATACAGGCCGGGGCTATAAACGTTTTTTCTGGGCATACCTCAACATTATACTTGTGGTAGTAACATACAAGAACCACAGCCCTGCGCTGCTGGACGACAGGCCCTGACTGCTGCCCGTCTGCGCGAGGAAGAGAACAGACACGCAGCAGAACATGAGGAGGAGCGCGAGTGATGAGGAGATTAAAGGGAGAGATGAAGAGGAGGAGGAAACTGAGGAGGAGAATTAAACAGAATTGGAGGATTTTTTTTTCTTTTTTACTTCAAACCAAGCGAGACATGGTAACTGTACTTTTTCAATAAATGAACCTAGTGTTTTATAGGTTCAAATAGACACAAAATCTCATTTTTATTCATTCCACTGGTAGTCTGTTTTGCTCAAATAGCAATAGAGGCCTGTCTCTAATTCTGGCCTCTTTCCAATAAAGGCCTGGACCGCGATGCACTTGAGTGAAATAAAGGCCCGGGCCTATATTAGAGGATTTACGGTAAGTAATTAAAAAATTATGTTGAAGATTATTAAGGACAAAAAAATAAATAAGGTAAATATTACAAAGGCAAATAAATAAAGAAGCTAATTTAAAGCTATCTGCCTGTACAGTGTCCTTGGGTGTTGTGATAAGGCGCTTTCAAATAAAAATGTATTATTATTAAAGAGTTATATACATTTATGTCTCACTGTATAATTTAATTTCTGCTTACATTTATTTGTTTATTGTATTTTTGGTGGCAATTAATTGTATGCCTATTTATTTCTGTATTTATTTTTAAATATGGCAGAGTTGGTCCTCCATAGCTTTACAAAATGCAGCTATGAATGACATTTTTATGGCCAGACCACAAAACAAAAAACAAAAAAAACAAGCTGTTCTGGGAAACCTTAGACTGTTGGCTTCATTCCAGACAAATCAGTGATAGTGGGGAGGTTGTTCTCAAGTCTGAACCGAGCTGAAATGTGAGCTTTGATCAATATCTAGTTGTTTTTTTGCCTTAAACATGTTTTAGTCTCAACCAAAGATCATTCGCATTAGAAGATCTTTGGGTTATCAGGCTCCTCTCTTTGGAACCAACTCCCAGTTTCAGTCCGTGAGGCAGACATCCTGTCTACATTTAAAACCTTCCTTTTTGATAAAGCTTATGGTAAGAGTGGGTCAAGTTCTCCTCAGCTATCTCTATAGTTATGCTGCTATAGGCTTAGACTGCTGGAGGACATAGGGACCATTTCTTCATCTGTTTCATTTCTATTCTCTCATTCTGCAGTGTTTGGGAGTCCCTAACTTTAGTCTCTTTCATTCTTTTTCTCTCTGCTTTTTCTCATCGTAGATTCATCTGGTCTGTTCCTGATTGGCTGTGACTCCATCCTGGAGAGAAATATCAGCTGCTGCCATCATGGTAGATGGCGAGTTGAGACATTTTTTTTTTTTAGTATTTAGTCCTGTTTCTCTCCTAGTATTATCTAGGTTTACACAGGAACAAGTAACTCTAGTTTAATGCTTTTAAATGCTCTTTTAATGCTCTTAGAAATATTTTTAATGCCAACAGCAAGTACCCATGACTCTCCACTTTTGTTGATATTTGTATTTTCCTATTCTCTGGCTTTTTCTCCACCTCGAGCTTCTTTTCCGAACATACGGCTTTACGATCAACCTGAAGCAGCTCTGCGCAAACATATTGCGATAATATATCTGAGGAAATTGTTTTTATAAATGTATTTTTATTTTATTTTAAATAAAGAATTTTAAATGCCACAATAATCACATTTAATGAATTGTAATGCCAATTAAGGCCTTAATTAAAAAAATTATAATTTAATGACTTTTAATGATTTTCAATGACCCGTGGAAACCCTGATTATAGATCAGTGGTTCTATGTTCCTTCTATAATGTGCTTTTCTGTTTCTCCTTGAAGCTCCATTTGGCCTAGGCAGAACATTAAACCTTTTCCTGCTGGAGGTTTCTACCCGTTAATAGAGAGTTTTTCCTCTCCACTGTTGCTGCATGTGAGGAACTACTGGACAATCAACCACACAATGCAAGAATATCTGCTGTCACCACGAGCCCATTCATCAGGATTCAATCCTGCAAAGTCAACGAGCCGATGGAAACGGATGGTTTTCCTCAGTAAACTAACCGATCCTACTGTATGATCTAATTCAGGGGTCTGCAACCTGCGGCTCCAGAGCCACATATGGCTCTTTGGACCCTCTACAGCGGCTCTTAATAGTGGCTAAAGTGTACATAAAGAGCTAAATAATTTACTGTAATATATACCGGTATCAATAGCTTTAGCGTTTTTTATAAGATGGAAAAGAATGAGATTAAAAGAACCAGAAATATGTTTTAAGAGACCTTTTTCTATGAATTAGCTTGAAAATTATACGTTTTAACATAAAAAATAGATGAATTGATTGTTTGAGATGGCAACAACTAATTTCCTGTACAAGATTTTTAAATTTTTTTTATATTTTGCGGCTCTAAACAACTTTTATTTGGTCGTACTCTGGGCAAAAGGGCTCTTTGGATATGAAAGGTTGCAGACCCCTGATCTAATTGAATCGTCTGTGTTCTGAATTGGCACTTTATAAATAAACTGAATTAAAACTACATTCGACTTTACTGCTTTTCCCATGTTCCTTATTTATCTTACATTTAATTCAGGGCATCATCCTCCTGGTTTTCTGGTCATTGTATCTTGATTGTTCGATGAAAATGTTAATATTTAGCTCTCACTAGAGAGTGTTCTGATCTTTGTGAGTTCTTCCTCAATTAAAGGTTGTAAAAATGTCCTTATTTTGGAGACAGGTCAGTGAAAACAAACGCTGAACTCATCTGAACAAAGTGAAATCCATGTCAGCAGAGCTTTACAGAATTTACAGTCAGAATTTTGACACTACATCACCTAATGGCTGTACGGTCTAACAGGAATGAATGATGAAGACCTTCTTACACACGAGGCTGACTGAATCCTCTCCGTTCAACAGACTGATGTACTTGCATCATAATCCGACACCTAAATGTGGTCAGAGATGGTGTCATTCTGAAGTGAATGTGGGGGTGACAGGCTCGTGAAAAAAAAAGCACTACCTGCCTTTGGCTGCAAGTCACGGTTCTCCGTGACCTTCTTCATGTTCTGGGGACATCTGCTCAGACATGTGAGGAAAGCCACGTACTTTTTGGCGGTAAGTAAAATGCAACCTGACTGCTGCTCCCTGAGAGCTGGAACAAAATCTGTCGGCCAAAGCCTCTAAATCAATCCGCTTGGCTGTTACCATGACTCCTGTATTAAAAACAAAAAGCCAGAGCTCTCCCCCTGAAGCCGCTCTCCATCACTCACTCGCTTTTTTTCCTCTCAGTCGCTTTTTCACAAACATCCAGCTGCAGTTCGCAATCGCTGTGTCAGACAACCAAAATACAGAAAAGGGATTTCTATTGTTTTCCCTTGAATCTAAGTTAAGGTTTTAATTCAACACGTAATTTCACCTCCTTTTCTGCTGAAGCAAAGGAACAGCTTAGCTTAAGCTGCCATGGTTTCGTAATTTAGACGGGGGGGGGGGGGGGGGGGGGGGGTATCCTTGTAGTCCCTCGTACCCGTTGCTCTCCCTCCTCCCTGTGATCCATGTTATCATATGTCATTATGATGGCATTTCACTTCGCTAACCAACAGCCAAGAAGCATAGCTGCCGTCCATCAGGGAGCCGTAAATTAACGGACAGCCTGCTCTGCACTATAGATTATTCTACTGTCCCAAATAAATACCGTCTGCTGCTCCTATTGATTATAGCAGCGCTCCAAACGGAGCAATCCATTCCTGGGCGCTGAATAAACGACTTTTACCATAAAGCTGTAATCGGGGACATGTGGGAATGGCTCTCATGAATCAGAGAAATCAGAAGTATTCGATTTGGTGTTTGCTTCGTCACAGTGAGAGCGATTTGAAGATGCTTCGGTTAAAGCAAAAAGCCAGCATCAAAGACAGCTGCAGGCCTCTCCAAGAACAGGATGTACGCTTTCCTACATCACATGAAGGACGACGTTTGCTTCCTGCCAAAACACGCTGGCTGGACTTAAAACCGCTGCAGAGATAAAGAACCTGCACCTCTACACATCCAGTCTGTGTTCAGACTTCAATACTTCAGATCTTCCATCATATTAATATTTGATTACAGCGAGCTGAATAAGAAGCAGTTTACAAAATAGGATTTCATGCTACAGTAGTCAAACCAACCTGCTGCTGAGTGAGAATTATCCCTCAGCTTAATTAGAAATAACATGTAGATCAATTCAACAAGCCTTCATCTGGTCATTTTCCTTCTCTTTTATAAGGAATCTATTAAATAGAATCTCTTCACATGAAGTAAGCAAATACAAGCTGAGAAAGTAACATACTCCTTATATTAGACATGTAGGAAACATGATAAATCAATTCACTGACACCCATCAGTATGGAAAGGGTCACAAAGCTATTTAAAGGAATAGTACACCCAAAACATGATTAGCCTTAATTTTCTACTCACCCCCATGCTGAACAACACTCTGGAGTACTTTTTTGATATCTCAAATGCATCTGGAGATCTGGGAGGTTTCTTGCTGTCTGCTGACATTCAAATAATGGAGGTCTATGGCGCCCGAGGCAGAAAGGTCCATAAAAGTCCACAAAAAACGTGTCAATATTCCTCCATACTGCTCGTCCAATGTATTCCAAGTGTCCTGAGTGGGTAGCATCCATAATTTACTCGAAACGAAGTCATTTCGAATGTTTTTAGAGCATAAACAGTAGTGTATAGGATTTCCTGAAAGCGCGCACCTGCGCGTTCCCTACGCTACGGAAGCCGGCAGACCAAGCCAGATGAAAGTGCGCATTCAGCGTCTGCTCTGCCGATAATGCAAGCGTAGAAGAAGAAATGTGTTGTTTACCTGTGCAAAGAAAGAAACAACGAAAGAAAAATGTCTGAGGACTTCAGTGTTGAGGAAGAGCATGAGTTCTTTGCCGAGCTGAATGCGCACTTTCATCTGGTTTGGTCTGCTGCCGTTTCCGTAGACTCGTGAACGCGCTTTTAGGAAATCCTATACACTACTGTTTATGCCACAAAAACATTCTAAATGACTTCGTTTCGAGTAAATTCTGGATGCTACCCACTCAGGACACTTGGAATACATTGGACGAGCAGTATGGAGGAATATTGACATGTTTTTTGTGGACTTTTATGGACCTTTCTGTCTCGGGCGCCATAGACCTCCATTATTTGAATGTCAGCAGACAGCAAGAAGCCTCCCAGATCTCCAGATGCATTTGAGATATCAAAAAAGTACTCCAGAGTGTTGTTCAGCATGGGGGTGAGTAGAAAATGAAGGCTAATCATGTTTTGGGTGTACTATTCCTTTAAGGGGAGCATCAATGAGGGCCCTCATCTACATGGAACAGCGGTGAACCTGCATAAGAGGGGCAGAAGCCTCGTTAACTGGAGGATAAAGGGATAAAGACTTGAAAATATTGCTTTAGAGCAGAAATTACATCAACATTGTAAAAAATATATATAAATATTTTGCATTTGAGTTTTAAAACACTTTTTAAACTGTCAGTATGATCTATCTCGGAAAAGTTTTAGTTTCACTTGGTTTAATTCTGTAAAAAACTTTAGCTATCTAATTATTAATTGCAGGATCGACGTTAAGGATTTTTACCTTTTTTCCAGGTTCCTGGTGTGTATCTGCATGCGTCAGATAATGAACTGAAGCCTACATTACCATGTTAACATGCTTTTAAATCCTTCCTGCACATTCTTTTCAAACTAAACTTTGCTTTAAACTGTTGTGTGCTTGGAAAAATATAAATTGTAATGTTAAAAATCTAAAAAAAATCCTGAAACCTGCCGACGGAATATGTCCGCTTTTATTACCGGTATCCTGGTGCCTGCAGTTTAAATTATTTAGATGAAAAACACCTGCCAGCCGCCGCGGTGAACCCGCAGGCTACCCGGCCCAGAGGCTGCTGATGAAGGGATTTCTACTGTCGGCGCACCGCTGGTATGTGGGGTTCTGAGCGCCTCCGACAGAAAAAGATAATCTGGATGAACTGACTGCAATTATTAAGTTTTCAGGTGGACTTTCTCACTTAAAACATATTAAAACTACTTTATTCCCACTGATCACAGCAAATATAGCTGCAAGATTTAGATTATTTAGATGAAAAAACACCTGCCAGCCGCCGCGCTGAAGAGGAGGAGACGCGCCCAGAGGCTGCTGTTGAATTAAGTTTTCAGGTAGAAAAATAGAGCGGGAGCAAAACTGAGTATGTTTGTGCTTTATTCATGTATTTATTACAAAGTATTAATCAAACCCATCAAAGTCCTCATCCTCTGTTTCTGAATTAAACAGCTGCGCTAAATCAGACATGCCAGTTTCCCATCTTCGCTGTCAGTCACTTTCCGTGCCGGGCGGCTCCTCAGAAATAATGCCGGCTTTTGCGAAAGCTTGAACAACAGAGCCAGCAGACACGTTAGTCCAAGCATCTACAATCCATCCGCAAACGGTGGCGTAACTTGCCCGGCGCTGCCTTCCACTTATCGTGAAACTGTGGTCTCCGTCTGTCATCCATCGCTCCCACGCCGCTCGCAGCCTTACTTTGAACGGCCGCTTCACACCGATGTCGAGCGGTTGAAGCTCCTTTGTCAGACCCCCGGGATAACGGCGAGCACAGCGTTTATTTGATTCACCATGTTTTTCTCATCAGCTGTGAGATGGGCACGCATGGAGTCACAGATTAACTGCGATGGTGATGCGTGGAAAAAAACACCTGTTCTCCTCACATACACCTCCCTCAGCTACGCTTTCATCATCTCCTCATCCATCCAGCCTTTTTCTTTGCGTTAATATCATATATCATCAGAGCGCTGTGTCTGTCTCGCTGTCAGCTCCCAGATCAGCTTCTCTGATTGGTTGATGCGGCGCGTCCAGCAGCAAAACTTCAATTTTTCCATCTCGAGCAGAAGCAGCGCGTTGGCGGTGCGTCAGATGCTTAAAGCTACGGGACCTTTTGCTGCACCTATACGCGCGTCAACCATTGACTTTGCATGTAAACTCGCTGCTTCTGCTGCACCTGCTGGGTCCGGTTCACACCGATGTGGAGCGGTTGAACAGCGAGCACAGCGTTAATTTGTTTCCCCATGTTTTTCACATCAGCTGTGAGATGGGCACGCATGGAGTTACATATTAACAGCGATGGTGATGAGTGGAAAAAAACACCTGGTCTCCTTACATTCAGCCACTCTTTCATCATCTCCTCAATGAGGTGGTCTCAAAAGTCGCAGTTACAACACACATAAGGCGCACCGCACCAAAGGGCGCACCGCACCATAGGGCGCACCGCACATTTTGAGGGGAAAAAAAGATGTTTAAGTGCGCCTTATAGTCGTGAAAATACGGTACGTTCAGACCGAACGCAGCAAAAGCAGCAAAATCGTGTCTGCTGCTTCCTTTTTGCTGCTTGTACCAGTTAGTTCTGACGCGCGGCTGAAGCAGCTTTGCTGCTCTGCCTGCGCGGTGCAAAAGTGTGTCTGGCGCGCGTTGGGCGGAGCTTCACTATCCTTTCTCTGCCTTGCAGCTATATTTACTGTGATCAGTGGGAATAAAGTAGTTTTAATATGTTTTTAAGTGAGAAAATACACCTGAAAACGTAATCAGTGCAGTCAGTTCATCCAGATTATCATCCTGCCTCCCAATATTTTTTCTGTCAGAGCCGCTCAGACCCCCACATACCAGCGGTGCGCCGACAGAAGGAATCCCTTCAACAGCTGCCTCTGGCCGGGTCGCCTCCTCGCGGTTCACCGCGGCGGCTGGTAGGTGTTTTTGATCTAAATAATCCGATCTGCAGGCACCAGAATAATAAAAGCCAACATATTCTGCCGGCAGATGTGTGCATTTTAAGTTAATTATGCGTTAATAAACTGTTTCAGAGGAGTGATCAGAGCGGTCTGTGTCATCAGCGATGTGTCTCTCTCCCAGCCAGCTCCCAGATCAGCTTCTCTGATTGGTTAACGCGGCGCGTCGAGCAGCAAAAATTCAAATTTTCCATCTCGAGCAGCAACGCGTTTGCGGCGCGTCACGCGCGTCAGGTGCTTAAACGCGCCCGACGCGCTGCTTCAGCTGCTCAGACGCGCTGCGCTTGCTGCTCGAAACGCGGGACCTTTTGCTGCGCCTTGACGCGCGTCAACCATTGACTTTGCATGTAAACTCGCTGCTTCTGTCGCGCCAGCTGTGTCCGGTGTGAAACGCAGCATTAGCCACAAAGCACCTCGATGATCCCAAAGATTTTTTGGGGAAATATTTTGTAAGCTTACATGACAAAACTTTTCAGAAGGTGTGCCTCGTCTTACATTTTTCTTATTTTCTAATAAAAACCACAAACTGGTTTTAGAAAGAAACGGATGTGGCATAGTGAAGGTCTAAACTACTTCCTGTAATGGATGGAGCCATGAAACCTGCAGAAAACCCTGAAACAAAACATCTGACAGTCAGTTTAGCTGATGAGCTCTATAGGATTAAGCAGCATTGCAAAGATCTGAATCACACCTGGAAATCCAACTCGGAAAAGTCAAATCTGAAAGTGACGCTGCAACATCCTCTGAAACAGGTTTTATCCAATCTGAATAAATTAATGCAGACATTTAAAGAAGAATGGGACAATAACGTTTAAGCCTCAGTAAAAGCTTTGCTTGGCCTTCCTACATTAATGGAATCACCAGTTTGGATGTTTTCAGGTAACTCAGCATGGTCCGCTGTAGAAAACCGTTGAAATGGAACAAAATGCAAAAACAGAGAAAACCTGTAAGAGGAAAGCCCTGCACCATCTTCTAACACGCAGCGTTTGGCTGGAACCTTCCAGGCTCCTCTCCGTACATCTGCTCCAAGTCAGCGTTGGAACGTTTTAAGCGATTAACATCTTCTGCTCTGCCGCAATGTTGTCTGGATCATTTAGCCAAGTAAACTGGGGAAAAAGTAAGTGAATAAGATGCTTTTCCCCTTGCCAAACTGTGGTAGTTATGATGTGTTTATGGGGAAACTAAGAGGATAAATAAACATTTTAACAACATTACTACCAGATTAAGTCATGGAGTCACTCTGATTAAAATCTGGAATAACAGGATTACAAAACAAGCCCAAGATAATCTGTGAAGACTTTCCTCCTAGTTTTCATCAATAACGATCAGCTCTACTGAGGATCATCAAAACATGACAATGTTCACTCTGCTATTGCTTCATTTAATGCACATTCATACTAAAAATCAAACCCTGCAAACAACATCTGGATTTACTGAGATTTTATAAAAGCAATAAAAATCCGCTGCATATATCCAACCAAACGCTAACTGCTTTAAAACATCACCAAAGTGACATCATACGGCCTGAAGGGAACAAGAGCAATTATTGCCTTGTTTCCACTCTCTCATCTGAAGGGAATCAGATCAGATATACAAGGCCTCAGAAAAGGATTCACACCTTTTAAACTCTTCCATGTTTTATTGTCAAACATAAAACTTCCAGTCATTTTTTGGGGACTTTATAAAACCTCAGCAGCGCTACATGGAGTACATCATTCAGTCTGATAGTCCAAATGGCTCCAGAAGGCATCCGATTGGCAAATAGAGTCCATTTGTATGCGTTTAATCTTAATGTGCATACAGCTGTTCTATGATGTCATTCAATTCAGTTTAATACTATAGCGCCAATTCACAACACATCATCTCAAGGTACTTTACAGTTCAACCAGATCATCCAGTCAAATTGATTCAAAGTTTTCTATCTAAGGAAAACCAGCTGATTGCATCGATTCATTGACTCTTCAGCAACCCCTCACACTAAGCATGCTTGTAGCGACAGTGGAGAGGAAAAACTCCCTTTGAACAGGAAGAAACCCCCAGCAGAACCAGGCTCAGTGTGAGCGGCCATCTGCTGAGGCCGACTGGGGTTCAAGGAGACAGAAGCAGAGATCGACAGGATCGCCTCTTCCATCATGATACATGTGCACCGTGCACAGCCAGATCCAAACAGCAGGGCTGGTTTAATTGGGCTTCTTATCAGCCGTTTAAAGGAAATGGACAATGACGGCAGCAGCGACGACAAAAACACGGTGGTGGCAGCATTGTGATGTGGGGATAGTTTACTCCCCTAGGCAAAGACGACCAAACAAGAAGTGCCATCACATGAAATCTCACTTAAACCCTTTAAATTCTGCTGTTTTAACGTGATCCAATGTGAAAAGCTGAATAGATATGATGACTTCTAAAAGGTAGTGTATAAGTTTATATCTATAGTACATTCAGAGGGGGAAAACAGGCTGGATGTCATTAAAAACACCACTGCACCTCTCAAAGAATCCAGTTATTTAATATTTTCCTATTTGGGCCGTGAATAGAGAGAAAAAGCAGGAATTCTTGGAAACACAGACGGGGGGCTGATTTTCTCATCATGTGTTTGCGAGGAAGACACGAGGAAGACAGCAGTGGAAACTCAAGCTTCGCTGACTTAATTCATAGCAGGGTAGCCGTTTCTCTGGGGGGGAGAGGAGAGAGAAAACAGGCAGAGAGCCTCCATACTCCACTCTGCCACCTGCTGGGATCATGTAGGGTCACTCTGCTCCTCCTCTTCCTCTATCCCACAGCTGTCATCGCCTTCTCACACCATCAACGCTTCCATGTAAAATATCCACTCTAGCTCAACCATTTTCATTTTGCATCATTAACATCTAGAACAACAAACTGAAATTCCTTGCTTTTATTTAATAAAAAAATAGAAACTAAACAAGGCTGAAAACAGAACATGCAGCATGGTGGTGATAAATGGAAGCCTTGCAGAAGCACGGAGGTTCTGTAAGGTGAAGCAAACGTACGTTAGCAGGGCTCAGGCTTTAAAGCACGGAGCTGAGCTGCAGTGGGCTCGCCGTTTTTATAAGGCTACAGTGGTAAACCGTAAAGCCTGCTAATCCATGCCTGCTGACAAGAAAGCTGCAGCAGCTCAAAGAGGAGGATGTACGAGATCACAGCAACTCTCCATTTGCTAAACAACAACAATGGGTGCGATGCTCTTCATCTTCATCACAGAGCTGGAGATTATTTTATTCCTCACGTGTATAAATGATCAACCAGCACATATGAAGAATTCAGGGATTATTTAAAAATCCCTAAAGTTTCCAATTCTGTTTCCTGCATATTTTATTAACATCTGAGTATTTCAGTAGAATGGATCCACCTTCATCCTACCTGAATCAAGGTGCGCAACATTTCAGTATTTAGCTTCAGATTTTTAGAGAGAAGTATAGGACAGCTTCTTTGCTTCATGGCGTCTCGATTAATTGACTCCCTTTTAAAATCTACGAATAAAAATGTTTTGGTGAATCGATTCCTTGATTAGGAAATGCTCAACATCTGAGTTTGGCTTACTGGTATTTGTGTTTTAGACCCAGTTTAAAAACAGCTGAAGACCAAATAGCGACTTGAGTAATGATGCGTACGATGTTTAAACTAGGGCTTCAAACTAACGACTATTTTGCTAATCGATTAATCTGTTGAGTATTTTTCCGATGGATCGAATAATAATCGGACAGCAAAAAGTTCCATGAAGAACATTTTTCAGAGTTAAACCAGGGGAAACTAAAACTTCTCTATTTGAGGACTTTTAGATAGAGCATGATCACAGAAGAATTATTATTATTATTTTTATCTATAGCTGGGCCTACGCTGTGCGATTTTTTTGGACCTTTTGGGCCGATTCTCCAGTTGTGTGAGAATTTTTCGATAGGGCCGACTTTTAGCCTGATTCTGCGTCATGTAGTGTACAGGGGGTAACGAGGGGCGATCAGTCTCTAACAAACAACTCCTCATCAGGAATCTTAAGGTCGGGAGAAAATTGAACATATTTGAAATTCAGTCGGCCGTCGTAAGGTGGTCGCGGGTAAATCTCTCAGTGCGCAAACAAGGATTCTTCTTCTTCGTCTTCCTGTCAGATTAAAACACGGAAGCATGGGGGGGTGGTGGGGGGGGTGGGGGGGGGGGGGGTTGTCAGTGAAATGCGGATCTTCCTGTAAAACTGACAGACCGTAGTAGCCATGTTTGCTCAGCCATTACTTTGTCCAAATATGTCATCACCTTTTCTTTTTAGGGCTTTTAGCACATAATTGCACAAATAGCCAAGGCAGCTCGTTTCACTCTAGTGAGATTCAGATTCCTCTTCTACTGGTTTGGCTTCTGGATAGATGAGTCCGAGTAGCGCCATCTCACTGCGAAGCAGAGTCCCACTTGGTTTTTAGACGTACAGTGTGAGCAGGTAGATGGCATCAGAGCGTCGGGTCACACAGTGTGAGGACAAACATCATGAGCTGTGAACTTTTTTAAAGCCTGCGGTTTCGTCTTATAGTCTGCGCTGTAG
The DNA here is from genome assembly GCF_016077235.1 of Cyprinodon tularosa. Taxonomy (NCBI): domain Eukaryota; kingdom Metazoa; phylum Chordata; class Actinopteri; order Cyprinodontiformes; family Cyprinodontidae; genus Cyprinodon; species Cyprinodon tularosa. The sequence goes on from NW_024039403.1 coordinate 578,826, forward strand.
CTGCGTGCAAAGATTGAACAATTTTTTACAGTGTATGACTGGCTTTAAATGCGACAATCCTTTTTCTTTTTTTACAATTTTAGTATATTTCGTGGGTCACTTTATCAGCTGAAGACCTGTTTTACAGTATTTAACGATTAATCGATTAGTAAATCTTTTTATTTATCAGGCTCCTCTCCTGTGGAACAAACTACCAGATTAAGGCTAGGCTTAAAACTTTCCTTTTTGATAAAGCTTCTAGTTAGAGTGGCTCAGGTTATCCTGAGCTATCTCTATAGTTATGCTGCTATAGGCTTAGACTGCTGGAGGACATAGGGAGCCCTTTTTCATCATTCTGCTTCATTCTATCTCTATTCTCCCACTCTGCAGAATCTGTTAGTTCAATCTCTAACGTTCTGCTCTCTCTGCTTTTTCTCATAGTAGCTTCATCTGGTCTGTTCCTGTTTGGCTGTGACTCCATCCTGGAGAGAAATATCAGCTGTGCTGCTGCCATCAACACCTTTGTTTATAGATGTTGGGGATCAGCCTGTTTTTCAGTGTAGTCCTGTTTCTCTGACTGTGACTAAGTGGATGTGCTCTCTTCATCTTCTGACATGGGAGCTGGCTCTGAGTTTGTCTGTCTTGCTGTGTGCTTCCTTTTTCTCTGTCTGCTTCTGTCTCCTTGAACCCCAGTGGGCCTCAGCAGATGGCCGCTCACACTGAGCCTGGTTCTGCTGGAGGTTTCTTCCTGTTAAAAGGGAGTTTTTCCTCTCCACTGTCGCTACAAGCATGCTTAGTGTGAGGGATTGCTGAAGAGTCAATAAGTCGATGCAATCAACTGGTTTTTCTTAGAAAATTTATAATCAATCTGACTGGATGATCTGGTGAACTGGAAATTACCTTGAGATGACATGTTGTGAATTGGAGCTATAAAAATAAACTGAATTGAATTGATTAATGAGTTGACGATTATTTAAATGATCGATTAATTACGATTAATTGTTTCAGCCCTACTTTAAACCAAGCTGTTATCAGTACATAGAAATACCAGATAAAAATGACCAATATTCAATAATGTAAATAAAAACCTGAAGTTTCAAACATCATTAGACTTTTGTCCTTTAGAACGTGGAAAAAGCCAGAAAATGTCCCTTAGAAAGAAAAAATAACAAAAAAACACACACACCAGCTTTTTAAAGGCCAACAACAAATTTTGTCTCTCTAATATCTAGTTCTTCCTTCTCCTGACGTTAGGCGAGCCATCAGTCTCAGAGCGCAGTAAATGTTAAGACAGGCTGAGGTCCTGTGACCAGAGGGAAGTCTATAACAGTCAACACCTCTGAGTCCACTCAGTATTTATGTGCATCATCCTGCTGTGATGAAAACCCTGCAGTCAGAGACATATGGAGAGCAATCAAGTCCCTCCTCTTTGTCACATTTCAGTCTTTCTGTGTGAAAAGACACGTTTCTTATTAGCAGAAGAGACCTCCTATAAGGTCTTCCTCAGTGATTGTCTCCATCTTGCAGTCACAATAAAACACATTAAAGACGATGGCTGTGATGTAGAACAGTTTGGAAAAATGAAAGGAAAGTGTTATTATAACCTTCACAGTGAAGCGTAGGCGTTAAATCAGTGTTCCTGAGAAACATTTCAAGCATTTTAAATAGCATGATTCTGGGATGACTCATCCAAACTGGACTCAGCATCCACGGACAAGATGCTTTTAGTTTAAAGACCTAAATCAGGCAGCTGGATCCTGTTAGAAGCTTAAACAATATTAGAAGTCATGCCATAACTTTGCTAAAATGTTGAAATGATGCAGAAATACTTCTTTTTGGACAATGATGAGAGAAGCAGTCAATCTCTGCTTAAAACGACATTAATACATCTGGTTGTTGGTATCTGCACATTAATGAGGCTGGTTTTGCCAGAAGCTTCCTTCTTAAGCTATAATCCTTCATATAAATTCAAGATTGAATCAACTAATGATGAAACGTTTCCTGTTTCTAGCTAGGTAATGAGATTGCAATAAGCTGGTTCTGTGGCTGGAGAAAGCTCAGCCGTCTCGGCTGTAGAACCAGCGGAGAACTGCTTCTAGCTTCATCCCTGGTTTAACACTGCTTTGATTTTAAAAAAAAACAACAACAAAGAAATGTCAATAAGTCTTTTGATTAGCGATAAAAACACAAAGATTGTGGATAGCAGGCTGAGAACTGTATTAATCTAATGGCATCAGACCAGCTGTCATCCCTGCATAGTTTGGTAACTCACCTCTGGTTGGATGGCTTTGAACACAGGAGCATCCATGAGGGTAATCTGGCCCTAAGGAAACAAAACAGCAGCTGTTAGATCGGCTGAACAGCCGAACCCCTACGGTCGGTAGAAAGAGCTGCTAATAACTGCTTTTACATCCAGAGCCAATGTTTGCATTTCCATTATGCTGCTGCATCACTGCTTTGTGTTACTGCATGCATTATGCAAAACACACACGACGTCTTCTTGTTTGAACAACAAATCTTTTACAAACTACACAGAAAATCTGATTCATCAAAGGCTCTAAGCATACATTTAGAACCTTAAACAGATTTAAAATACCTTTAATTCTTAGTGAGAAAATCTGAGACATAAATGTAGATAATACTGCCATCCTGTGGTTCACGATGGTAGCGCAGGAAACAGCAGCGAAACATTTTAACCACAGATCAAGAAGAGATTCCTGTGTGAACCATTACAAAGGGAATTGGGAATCACAGAGTGAAGCCAGTTTGTTACAGACATGAGTCTGAAATAGATTTAGAGACAAAGTTTGGAAAGTTTGTGCATTGATCGATGGGGGAATTCTCTTAGCACTGCCAAACATCATTAATAATTACTGATCCAGACCTCGTTTCCTTCTCCTCCAGTCTTAGTCCAGCACTCCTAATCTGAGCTCGCTGAACACTTTGCTTTTAAACACGAGTTTAACAAGACAGGAGGAAAATCATTTGATACTCACTGCATACTCCTCTGGAGTGACCTTCAACACATCAAACACAACGGCATCAAAACTCTTCTTCAGCTCCGAGGACGTCTTATCGCTGAGGGACTCTGAGCTGCTGCTCCTCTGAGTGGGAGAAACAAACAAAGAAGAACAAAGTAAGAACTTGATGGAGCAGGACGGAGCAGGCTTTTCCAGGCCAGACAGAGAATCCCAGTTTTCTTCAAGCACTGACCCATTTCTAAACATTTCTATTCCTTTCCTCCAAGGACTAGAAAACTGTTATGGGAATATCTAATTGACGTTTCTTCTAGCTGTGTGCTTTATTTATTTGAGGGATCTTGTAGCTGCTGAAGCAAAAATAAAGTGGCGTTTAATAGGCCACATAGCATCTTGTAAATGCATGAATTGGTTGAAGCATAAATTATATTAAAATATAATTTTTATTTAAATAACAACAATAATTCCAAATTTCAAGGTGCTTTTTTGAGTTTTCCTATTTGATGCTTTCGTCACGTGAAGCACTTTGAATTGTGCTACAAATAAATGTGCCTATTATGCAACAGAATGGAATATGAGGCAATCTGTCAGTGAAAACACTACTTTAAGAACTTTAAGCTGCTGAACGTGGATGCAATCAGCTACCATCAAATAAAATTAAACCAATAATAACAGAGTTCCTACAGCATAAGGTAAGTTAAATTCAAGACTTTTTAAGACTTTTTAATGCCACTTGAAATAAAAAATTAAGACCAAATTCACAAGAAACGCTTGCGACAACTTAAGGTTTATTTTAACATAAACCACTGCACTAATGTTTCAAATTATGAAAAGCTTCCCATACAGGAAGAAAGCTAAAAACACACAAATGACAGATATATTTAACAATTATTTAACTGAATTCACAAACTTTGTTTTAGCAGGGAACAAAACAAATCAGTTTTAAAGCCCCAACATAACCAGTGCTAAGTCTTTTTTGCAGCTATTTTTCTTTGTATGGTTTTCTTAGTATGTTTGATTTGGTGATAAGTGGAGGCGTTGCAGAGACAAGGGTGGAACTAAACTGAGAAATACCAGCTGTTTCTCTGTAACTCCATTTTGAGGCTTTGTGTTTCGTGCTTCGCATGTGCGACTCCACTGCCTTAATTCCCATCGTTCCAAGCTTGAATGACTTCTTGCACTAAATCCACTGAGCCTCATGTATGTTTCCTGGTTTTATCCATGGAGAAAAGTCTTGGCTGGAGACAATTTTGGTTACATTTACACTTGCTCATATTTTCCAGACAAAAAGTTAATGGTGCATCTCCCAAATGTCCCGGCCGCAACAACGCTTTTATTGGTTCCGCTATCGGGACGGAACCAATAATGGCGAGTAGGGCTGCAACTAACGATTATTTTAAAAATCGATGAATCGGCCGATTACTTTTTCGATTAATCGATGAATCGGACAAAAAATATTTTTTATATTAACCTCTTTATTCCAAAATAAACATTTTAGACAGAACAAACAAGCACACAAGTACAGGTTGCTCATTAACTGTACTGTTGCAATATGAAAAATAAATGTTTGTGTAAAAACTACGCAAACTTACATGAGAAATGTAGCTGTACATCCACAAAATATAGGCTACTTTGTTTCATAAAGCGCAAAAAAAGACATTTTTGTTTTTAAAAGCCCCTAAGGGGTTCAAACAATAGGTCCCCCATTTCAACAAATGAGTTTTTTTTAGACTAGAAGAGTTCTGCCTTTTAGGACAGGAAAGTATAGCAGTTAAAGTTGCTGCTTGAGAAAATACTGAACCATAGAGATAAAAATAGCCCTGTGATTCAAATTATAAATTGTATTTGGAATAAAAATGAGAGAACTAGGGGTGGTAAAAAAACACATCCTCCAAAGACAGATATTTACATGGGAATGTGGCAGATAATTAATTGACATATTACTGATCCTGCTGGATTTTATTCTGCTTTACTTCCATAAATTGCAGGATCTTCTTTACTTTATCTTTGCCAGAAGATTTAAACTTTAAAAGCCTTGCCCTCATAATTTGCAAGTTAATTTATTTATAAAGGCTATTTTAATTATTGTGATCAATTTGCGCCATCAATCCCGGCGCATGCGCGCTTCATTTGCAGTCTGGACGCTGAAACATCCTGCCGCTCTGACTGCAGCGCTGAGAGGGACTCCTGCGGGAGAACGGGGTTGTGATGGGGGAGGCGCCTCACGGCAGCAGCTGCTGCTGCAGGACAAGAGTAGGAACGATACATGCTTTCACGTAAGAGTCTCTAAAAGCCACCAGTGACACCGTAAAAAGTCGCCAGATTTGTCGCTAGTCGCTTTTTTGAAAAATAGTCGCTGGAGGGGTCTGAAAAGTCGCTAAATATAGCGACAAAGTCGCTGAGTTGGCAACACTGCACACCTGCACCTGGCTCGCTCTGCCGTAATTTTCTTTTCTTCCCCCGTTTCAGTCAAGTGGCAGTGATGACGGCGGCGGGGGATGACGCATTAATCGCGCGACACAACTAATCGATGATGAAATTCGTTGCCAACACTTTTTAAAGTCGATTTTTATTGATTTTATCGATTTGTTGTTGCAGCCCTAATGCCGAGCCATTATTTTTAAATAATAAAAAAATGTTGTCAATTTTAACGTTTTATTTAGATTACAAAAATAAATCATTATAAAAATAATCGTATTTATGATGTTTTAAAAATTAAGACCTATGAAAGACTGATTTAAGAAATTTTAATACCAATTAAGGCCTTAGTTTTATTTTGAAGAATTCAATGCCTTTCAGACTTTTTAAGGACCCCTGATTAAGAATCCTAAATGTCCAACAGAATCAAACAGCAGCGAACACAGCGGCGCTAAAGATAAGGGATCCTGCAAAGAGAACGAGACGATACGCCATGGAGGAGAGGGGGGGGGCCTTACCTCAGAGGCTGTAGCAGCCGTGTTGGAGATGCTTGATTGGCCATTAGGGAGGTCCATCGTTCCCATACCATCCAGTTTAGCGCAGGAGACCATTCATCGCTCTTAGCTGCAGCAAGGCCTGCTCGGCTCTCTGGACACAAGCAACACATAAAAAACATTTTTCACAACATTCTGATCCCCACTGCTTTTAATACTAGAATGCTGCAGCAGCACCGCCTAGTGGAGAAACATACCCTAAACCAAAGCACCCTTAAAAAAAGAGCTGGTTTAATGTTTGCTGATGTTAGAGTGTATTTAGATTCTGCTTGTTTACCGTCCTCACTTTCACAGCCTGTTATCATATTCTAGAGCAAGAGAACAGAAGGAGCTTAGGCTTGAGCGTTGGTGAACGCTCGCATGTGCAAGGAGGAGGAGTTAGTTAGATCCACGCCACTAAACGGCTTAATAAACCTGCTGCCAGGCAGGAAAATCAGCCTGTTCAGGGAAAGTCTTAAAGTGCTGCAGAGATTATCTATAGCAGGATAGTAGCTTAAAATTTTAAAGTCATTTTCTCCAAAATGAGGTGGAAGGAAGGAAAGAAAATGGCTGCTTCAAATCGTAAAAGCCACCTCCATCATCTTATTTACCTTAAAACACAAACATGGTGGCTGCTGGTATGAAAACAGGGTTCCTACGAGTTTCCAAAAGTTACATTTAAGCCTTTTTAAGAACAATTAGGATAAAATAAAACCCATTTCACAAGAATAGGGAAAAAAAGAGCATTCCTGGAATTTAAGAAAATACATGTATTTAAATTAGACTAAATTTGAATTGCCCAGCACACACAGACTGTGTTAATATGTGTATAAACGAACAATTAAAGTGTCCTTCTTCGCCATGCGTCACTGCCGCTGCTGCTGATGAGCTAATAGCTCGTTAGCTATTGAGACCGGGAGTTTTTCCTGCATATAATACCCAAGACCACAGATTTCATACTTAAAGGAATTTTTAAGGTATTAAATTGAAATAAGTAACTTTAAGACTTGTTATAATGTAGGAGCCCTGATTAATGTTGCTGTCAAAGAAATAACGGATTTTAAATGTACAAATACGTTTATTTCGAACTTGATTCCAAAGTTAAAACTTAATCCTTTAAACTTCTAACATATAAGCTAAGTTAACAAATTTTGTTCAGTAATTCATTCCGGGCTTGAGCCACTTGCTAATCTGAAGGTTTACCAGGTATTTAAACCAAAATAATCCAGCCTTTTGTTTCTACAGTCTAATTACTTTAAATAAATAAACAGAGGCTGGTGTCCATCAGTATTCCCAGGTTTTATGGAAGATACAGCCTGTCCTGCCACACAGTATCACTTCCATCTTGGCCATTATAAAGGAAAAGTCCGCTCAAATACAGAATTCAAACTTCTGAAAGTCCTTTAAATCTGAAATGATTCCATCCTGTTCAATAAATGATCAGTGTTTTTAATTCAGAGTAATTTTCATGTGAATGTGCTTTACTGGAGGCATCCATGTTTGTCAAAGAACACTACTGCCACCTACTGGTTTGTGACGTCACTGTGCGGTATCGGCTGTTGATCAAGTCCCAGTGCTGTATCTGGTGTTTGTAACAACGCGCTATTATCCAAGTCATCTTGAAAACATTCTTCTTCCAAATGTTGGCTACATATTACGGGTTTTTTCTCTGGCCAGAAGTTCGATGGCAACTCCTACCTCTTCAAGTTGGCGATCCAACGACCAACCCGTCCGTGGAGGATCAGGAATCAGAAAGGTGGAATAACTTTTTTTTTCCACTTTTACCCGATGTATTCCAGCATCCAGCTGCCATGCACGTGGGCATTGTCAGTTTCACTATAGCTCTGGTGAATTTCAATGGTGAAGTCCTCTGGAAATCTTCAATAATTGTTGTTGATTGCAGATGTGTCTAGTAGTTCCCATTGATTTAGCTTGTAAAGCGGGGAGAATGGCGCTAGGCTTACCGCACCGTGACGTCACTGCTGGAAGATGGCAGGAGGGAGGGGCTACTATATATGGGCAAAAATGGCCGCTCCCAGACTCCGTGATTGTGACGAAAATTTAAATTTTTTTACTGATTAACGCTAAATTCCTTAAATCACGGCGAAGGTTTTAGTTTTAGGTATAAATAAAGATCCATGGATTATTCCTTGCTAACCGGAATTTTCCTTTAAAATGGAAAAGTCATAAGAACAGGATTAGGGATAAAATGCTGTGTAATGTTTGAGATCCTTCATTTATTTGGTTTCCTGCCGTCTTCATTCTGTATCCTGTCAATCAGCATCAGCTCTGAATGAAGCAGCAACGTGTTTGCTGTCAGGAAGACGGTTGCTGAAGTCCAGTCGGTTTAAATCTGCAGTTTCTGTGTTCAGCCACAGACCGATGCGACGTACATAAACCGACTGGCAGGTATTTCAGCTGAAAGGATAATAAATGAGATCCTAATTTATAGTATCGACTAATATCTGCTGATGTTTTCTGACAGCATCATTGTGAAATTCCCCTTTTAAATGGATTGTGCTTTAAGGACCATTAGCAGTCCAACAGACAGCATTACATCATGCCAGCTTCCCTCTTACTGTTGGACTGCAGGGCAGCATTGAACAGGAAGCAATCGCTCCCTTGTGTTTACAAGTCTGACTCTGCTGTTTATTAAATCTAATGTCTGTAATCAACATTCTTACTTCCTGCTTCATTTCCTTTTGAATGCCTTGTTGTGTTCCAGTCACACGGGGACAGATATGTCAGATTGTTTCATGGTATAGATAGGATTCTTTTCCCTTCCTCCTCTGGTCGGTCCCTGAACCTTTTCTGTGTTTTGGTAAAAAAAAGTCTGACCAAGTTTGGCTTTCTGGGATAGGCAGTCATTTTCCAGGATCATTTCCTTTAATAATCCTGCTTCTCATTCTTCGTGCTGTTAGCTAAGATTTAACAAGAAATGTTTCGCTATGCCTCGCAAATAAATTACGTTGCATTTTATAAAATAATGATTAAAATGTCTTGCAACTCAGTGAAAATGAAAAATAATGTTAATTCAATGTTTGAAGCTACAAAAAAAGTAGTCAAAACAAATCATTTTTAAAAGCCTCTCTTCCACACTACCAGACATTTAGCAAACCATCCACCCATCCCCCGCTGTGTTCTTAATTACTCCAATTAATGGGAAAGTCTACAATTAACAACATAATCTTAACAATTCCAAATATAAAAAAAAGGATTACACATTTTGGTTTTAAATTAACTTAAATATAACCTAACTATCCAAAGAAGAAAATTAAATTGGTAGAAATGACAAATTACAAAAAAATGAGCACACATGGCCACAAACATGTTTACCTCTTTTAAAATATTTTCAAATCATCATATTTCAGCCTTTTACTAAATGAGTTAAGGATGAATCAATTACTTTATTAGTTGATTATTATTTAAATAATCAAATAATCCAATTAATGAGCTTCCAGCCCTAAAGTCAACACATAAACAGATGCAGAAATCAAAGTACAGAAACACGTGATGAAAGAAGATTTAAGAACTAAGGATAAGGAAGTTTGTCTCATGTTTAATAAAAGGTCAACACAGTGGGACAATAAAGGGATTTTTCTTTCCATAACTTGGTCATCAATGCATCAAAGACCGGAGGAAAAAAGACCCGGTTCTGGATCCACTCAGAACCAAATGAACCCATCTGAGAGACCAAGTAGGGTGCGCAGGTAAATAAAGAATGAAACTAGGACTGAAACAATCCAATTAGTATCAATTATTGAAATAATCAACCGATTTAGTAATCAATTTAGCATTAATTGGAGTATAGAGACTCTAAAACATGCCTTTAGCTGACAGAGGAACCCACTTAGAGCAGGAATTATAGAAAAATGGTAAATATTAGGGATGGGACGATTTATGAAAACCGTCCAAACCGTTCGGTTCGACTGTCTCGGTTCGGTTCGCGTGTGTTGCGTTCGGTTCATGCGCTGCTCCTTTTTCTCATAGGCGAAGCGTTTACACTCCAGAGCAGAAGGTGGCGGTACTGCGACCAAAGCCAACCACCAGTAGTAAACAAGAAGAAGAAGAAGCGAAGCAGCGTAGCCGGGTGTAGCAGAAAAAAATCAGTTGTTGTGGAGAATTGTGTGGGTATGGCGAGTGGGAAAGAACAGGAGTTGGAAGACGCGCCAGCAGCACTTTATAGGTCTGCTGTATGGGACCACTTTGCATTTAGAGTGACCTACGATGACGGCGGAAAGAAAGTTGTGGATAAAAGTGCAACAGTGTGCAAGCATTGTGCAACACGTTTTGTTTATGCTAACAGCAACATGACCAACATGCCATGCTAACCCCGAAATCCCTCATACTCCGTCAGCGCTCCGCCCCGCTGCGCTCCAGACCGGCTGCTCAAAGCAAACCCTACAACCCCCGCTGTGGCTCCCGTCCGCTCCGCTCTGAGTTCCTTGGAGATCGTAGAGAGCATGCGCCAGATGATTAAATTCAAAGCAGCAAAACATGCGGAAATGATCCAGGGTTTCCTCGGATCATTAAAAATAATTACAATCCCTTAATTTTTGGGGATTTTTTCATTAATGTAATTAACTTTTATGGGATTTCGGGTGTAACTATCAACATATACCGAACCGAAAACCGTGACCACGAAACCGTGAACCGAACCGTGGATTTTGTGAACCGTTCTACCCCTAGTAAATATATATAAATATTTGGCCTTTAGGATAAAAAAAACTTTTTCTCCTGTCAATATGTTCTATCCAAAACTCCTCACGTGAAATTGATTTAGTTTGACCTGGTTTTATTCTTTTAAAAGTAATTGTTTTCAAGAAACCTTTTGCTATCCGATTATTAACTGATCAAAAACCCAAAAAAAATCTCATATCCTGTCCACAGAGTTGCTTTTAAACACTAGATTAAATCTATGTGACTGAAACATGTAGAATTCATTCAATGTAAAGCTTGAAAAATATAATAATAATAAATCATTATTATTATATATTTTTTTGTTTTGTTTTAGAAGGTAGGCGGAAAATAAAGTATATAAAAGGTTTAAATTATCTAAATAGAAAGTTAAACTTATGGTGTTAGATTTGGCAAAAGCGGCTATTATCAGCAATAAACAACCTACTAGAAGGTAGAGGAGCAGCAGTCTGAAGCCATTTAGTGGGATTGATAGCAGCTAATAACAGCCGTTTAATAAATGATTACATCCGAAGCAGGAGAAAAAAAACATTAAGAAAAATATTTATAACTTTTAATTCAGGAATAGTTTGTGAATTTGTTGAAACTGAAACCACAAAGCCACAAAAAAAGGACCCCAAAAGTAAAAGGAAAGTAAAGACTAAGAGTTGCTTTAATCAGTATTTATATAAACTAACAAATGCATCTTTTACTGCAGCATTAAAACAGACTCCAACATCACCTTAAAGGCAGAAACACACAGATACTAAAAGCATCTCCATGAAAAAAGAACAGGCCATACTGACCAGATATGTGTCAGATGCGCATATTTGCCAGAGGGAAAGTTGCTTGTTGGGCTGTATTCTCTGCTTTCCCTCTCTATAGGGTCCAGTCCTCCTTTCAGCTCTGCTTCTGCAGCCTGTTTGAAAATAAAGACACCAAAGATAGAAGCTGAAGGCGGAAAACAGAGAAGCAGGATGGTTTTATGAGAAAACAAAAAGGAGCATGCTGCAGCAGCAGACAGGCCAAAAAATGTCTGATAACTTATCCAATCATTGCACAAGAGCCTGGTCACTTTAAGTCAGAGTGCATACATCCGTCAGCCATCACACCATGACTACTGACAGGTGAAGTGAAAAGCATGCTGCAGTGGCACTCACACTGGGATGTATTACGCATTAGGTCATCTTCTGTCTCTGGCTTTGATGAGAAAAGTAAAAACTAGGGTAAGTTTCCAGTACGAGTTAGTCAAACACTGAGGTTTCTGTTCACATATTTTATTAACTACATTCCATCTTTCATCCTGTGCGTTTTTTCTCCCTACATGGCCAAAAGCTGTCAGCAGGTGGCTCCCTACTCTGAGGGATAACAGCTCAGCCTGCTAGCAGACTGAAGCTGGCCTTTAGACTTCATACAGAGTCTCAGATCTCCTTTTCATCCCCATGAACAGGAGATCAGAAGCAGATCAAACACAGGATCAACATTTATAATAATCAAAGTCAGCTTCCAAGCTTTGTTGGCCAAAACAAGCTTATTGCGGATATTCATTTACTAAATTCTGATTTCAACTTGGGTAAAAATGTAAGAAAATGCTGCTAAAAAAGATTTATAACATCAGGTCTGTCATTGTGACAACGTTTCTGCCTGCAGCAGAATAAAACCTCCAGCTGACAGCAGGTTTCTGCTTGTCAGCCGTCATTCATACTGGTGGAGCTGCTCCTCAGCTTCTCAAAGGGACAATTCAGGTTTCTGAAAGTGGACGGAGCAGCTGTCAGTGACCAGATATGGACAAATATCATAAGATGGAGTGAATAAAGAGGCTTTAGAGCAGAAACAGGAGGCGTCATAAAACAGACTTTATGTAAAACGCGTCTGGCAGAAAAATAGACCGATTCTGACTCTAATAACTTTTGTGCTCCCAAAAAAAGGATCACAAACTTCCAGGCAATGATAAGCAGCCCTCACTGCTGTTATAACGCTCCCTCCCTCGTCTAGCATCAACACACCTGCCAGGAGTGTTTTCCCTTTGATGACATAATTCCTCAAGGCTGAGTCTTTGGCTTCCTGAGGTTCAAAGTCCGTGGAATGTCAGATGCTGAAGCTTGCAGAGATAAGGAATTGGTTTGTATTTGGGAAGCTGCCAAATGCCGACATGAGCTATGAATGTTTTAGCATAATAATCATGTTAAATAAGGCAAGTTGGGAACTAGAAGAGGCAGAAAATACCAGAGGAAGATCCACAGAATAAGGAGAAATTCAAGTTAGGGCTCGTAGGAAGGAGATGTGTCATTAAGCGGAAAGTGACTCATTGCAGGTGCCCTGAATGAGCCGTTTCTCCCTCTATTCATATTCTAAGACATCACAAGAACATAAACTGCACTTCACACGCTAAAATGCAGGCCCTGCTGCTGAGAGGCACACTTAGCTGGCCTTTCTTTTTTTCTATATACATCCAGGATGCTTGTGCTAGCATATTTGTGCATGCAACACACTCCAGGTACTGCAACAACCTCTCTGGAGGCTCAGAAAGCAGGTCTTCTCCGCCTCCATTTAATAAACCCTCTTCCTCTGTCCTTCTATTCACCTCAACCTTCCTTTATAGCAAACTAAAAGTCTGCTAAAGCACTTGAGGTCAGAATGCATTTTACGCCATTATAACCTTCTACCTAAATGTGAGCTTGGACCTCATGACGATCTAATTATAGTGATGGTTAATATGTCTAAAATTGATTTTCAAAGGGTAGAAAATAGTCAGAAAAGAGACGTCGAGTGAAATGGAGGCTGTAGCTTATCAACATAACCAACCATCACCTCATCCAGGGTTATAAAAGCTCTCTGTGGTCAGACCAACTAGTGCATCAACACTGGGGATAAAACTTTAAAATGATCAAAGTGATAATCCTGATTCACATTAGAAAACCATAAAGATATGTAGTGGAGACTCCCAGCTCAGGATGCACACAGAATACGTGGAGAGAGGTTTCAACCACACAAAGAAACAAAAGACAATTTTGGAGGTTATAAAACACTCAGAAGAAGAAAGAGGATATAAGACATCAGAAAAAATGGGATGCTAATTAGTGGAAAGTCAATATCAACACATACAGCTGTCAGCAGTCTTTTCCATGTTGACAGAGGATAGAAAGCAGGATAACGTAGAAAGCAGGGCAACTTAGAAAGCAGGGTAACGTAGAAAGCAGGGCAACGTAGAAAGCAGGGTAACGTAGAAAGCAGGGCAACTTAGAAAGCAGGGTAACGTAGAAAGCAGGGTAACGTAGAAAGCAGGGCAACTTAGAAAGCAGGGTAACGTAGAAAGCAGGGCAACGTAGTAAGCAGGGTAACGTAGAAAGCAGGGTAACGTAGAAAGCAGGATAACGTAGAAAGCAGGGCAACTTAGAAAGCAGGGCAACGTAGAAAGCAGGGCAACGTAGAAAGCAGGGCAACGTAGTAAGCAGGGTAACGTAGAAAGCAGGGTAACATAGAAAGCAGGGCAACTTAGAAAGCAGGGTAACGTAGAAAGCAGGGCAACGTAGAAAGCAGGGCAACGTAGAAAGCAGGGTAACGTAGAAAGCAGGGCAACGTAGAAAGCAGGGTAACGTAGAAAGCAGTGTAACGTAGAAAGCAGGATAACGTAGAAAGCAGGGTAACACAGAAAGCAGTGTAACGTAGTAAGCAGGGTAACGTAGAAAGCAATGTAACGTAGTAAGCAGGGTAACGTAGAAAGCAGTGTAACGTAGTAAGCAGTAGGGCTGCAACTAACGATTATTTTAAAAATCGATGAATCGGACGATTATTTTTTCGATTAATCGATGAATCGGACAAAAAATATTTTTTATATTAACCTCTTTATTCCAAAATAAACATTTTAGACAGAACAAACAAGCACACAAGTACAGGTTGCTCGTTAACTGTACTGGTGCAATATGAAAAATAAATGTTTGTGTTAAAACTACGCAAACTTACATGAGAAATGTAGCTGTACATCCACAAAATATAGGGTACTTTGTTTCATAAAGCGCAAAAAAAGACATTTTTGTTTTTAAAAGCCCCTAAGGGGTTCAAACAATAGGCCCCCCCATTTCAACAAATTAGTTTTTTTAGACTAGAAGAGTTCTGCCTTTTAAGACAGGAAAGTATAGCAGTTAAAGTTGCTGCTTGAGAAAATACTGAATCATAGAGATAAAAATAGCCCTGTGATTCAAATTATAAATTGTATTTGGAATAAAAATGAGAGAACTAGGGGTGCTAAAAAACACATCCTCCAAAGACAGATATTTACATGGGAATGTGGCATATAATTAATTGACATATTACTGATCTTGCTGGATTTTATTCTGCTTTACTTCCATAAATTGCAGGATCTTCTTTACTTTAACTTTGCCAGAAGATTTAAACTTTAAAAGCCTTGCCCTCATAATTTGCAAGTTAATTTATTTATAAAGAAAATATAAACGCTGCTTAAGCTAATTCAAATGAAATTAAAGGTAAAATAAGTAGCCAACCTTATCCCTGTCTGTAACCTACTAACACGGTAAGGAAAGCATCAGATGAGCTACCTGAGAAACTAACGTTACGTTTCCCCACTTTAAAACCAAACAAACATGGTGCTTCCGTGCCATGTTCATTTCTTTTGAAAAAAGTTGCATGTTATCACTTTTTTCGCTTTACAAAGCGCAGGCTATTTTAATTATTGTGATCAATTTGCGCCGTCAATCCCGGTGCATGCGCGCTTCATTAGCAGTCTGGACGCTGAGGCTCTGACTGCAGCTGAGAGGGACTCCTGCGGGAAAACGCGGTTGGGGTGGGGGAGGCGCCCCACGGCAGAGTAGGAACGATACATGCTTTCACGTAAGAGTCTCCAAAAGCCGCCAGTGACACCGTAAAAAGTCGCCAGATTTGTCGCTAGAACGCTTTTTAAAAAAATGCTGGAGGGATCTGAAAAGTCGCTGAGGTGGCAACACTGCACCTGCGGCGCTGACTCGCTCTGCCTTTTTTTTTTTCTTCCTCTTTCAGTCAACAGGCAGTGATGACGGCGCGGCGGATGACGCAATAATCGCGCGACACAACTAATCGATGATGAAATTCGTTGCCAACGCTTTTAAAAGTCGATTTTTATCGATTTTATCGATTCGTTGTTGCAGCCCTAGTAAGCAGTGTAACGTAGTAAGCAGGGTAACGTAGAAAGCAGGGTAACTTAGAAAGCAGGGTAACGTAGTAAGCAGGGTAACGTAGAAAGCAGGGTAACGTAGAAAGCAGGGTAACGTAGAAAGCAGGGCAACTTAGAAAGAAGGGTAACGTAGAAAGAAGGGTAACGTAGAAAGCAGAGTAACGTAGTAAGCAGGGTAACGTAGAAAGCAGGGTAACGTAGAAAGCAGGGCAACTTAGAAAGCAGGGTAACGTAGAAAGCAGGATAACGTAGAAAGCAGGGTAACGTAGAAAGCAGGATAACGTAGAAAGCAGGGCAACTTAGAAAGCAGGGTAACGTAGAAAGCAGGGCAACGTAGAAAGCAGGGCAACGTAGAAAGCAGGGCAACGTAGAAAGCAGGATAACGTAGAAAGCAGGGCAACTTAGAAAGCAGGGTAACGTAGAAAGCAGGGCAACGTAGAAAGCAGGGCAACGTAGAAAGCAGGGCAACTTAGAAAGCAGGGTAACGTAGAAAGCAGGGTAACATAGAAAGCAGGGCAACTTAGAAAGCAGGGTAACGTAGAAAGCAGGATAACGTAGAAAGCAGGGCAACTTAGAAAGCAGGGTAACGTAGAAAGCAGGGCAACGTAGAAAGCAGGGCAACGTAGAAAGCAGGGTAACGTAGAAAGCAGGGCAACTTAGAAAGCAGGGTAACGTAGAAAGCAGGATAACGTAGAAAGCAGGGCAACTTAGAAAGCAGGGCAACGTAGAAAGCAGGGCAACGTAGAAAGCAGTGTAACGTAGTAAGCAGGGTAACGTAGTAAGCAGGGTAACTTAGAAAGCAGGGTAACTTAGAAAGCAGGGTAACGTAGATAGCAGTGTAATGTAGTAAGCAGGGTAACGTAGAAAGCAATGTAACATAGTAAGCAGGGTAACGTAGAAAGCAATGTAACATAGTAAGCAGGGTAACGTAGAAAGCAGTGTAACGTAGAAAGCAGGGTAACGTAGAAAGCAATGTAACATAGTAAGCAGGGTAACGTAGAAAGCAGTGTAACGTAGTAAGCAGGGTAATGTAGTAAGCAGGGTAACTTAGAAAGCAGGGTAACTTAGAAAGCAAGGTAACGTAGAAAGCAGAGTAACGTAGAAAGCAGGGTAACGTAGAAAGCAGAGTAACGTAGAAAGCAGGGTAAAATACATTTTCTTACAGGAAATATTAAACATTTACATCCAGCCTCAGTCGGCAACGTACAGCTGGGCTTCAGGGTCCAGACAACCCATCACCACTGAAGTGTCTTCCTGTTTTACAGACACGGCTTATTACATGTCACAAAGGAGTTTTTAAAAATAATTTCTCCATTAGCAGAAAAATAATAAAATATTTTTGTGCCCAAGCTTTGAAGCTCCAGTGAATAAGATTTATGCCCTCTGGTGCCTCACAGTTAGGTTTGTAATAACGACTAGTATTGCACCGATACCAGTAAGGGGCGGGGCCCTGATCCAGCACTAAAATGGTGGTATCGGTATCGGTGAGTACCAACAAATAGGGCACCGATACCATTTTGAGAGCCAAAAGTTTCTTCAACTATTGTCACCCATTCCAGGTAGGCAATAAAAAGTTCTACTGGATTCACTTTGTATTAGACTTTTTCCTGCTTCACAAAGGTAGGCAGCAGCTTGACAAAGCCATGATGGTGCTTATTTTACATCCAAGTAGTATGCAGTTCTTCATATATACACACACATCCATTTCAAACAGATGGTATCTATATCGGCCAATAGTGCACAGCCAGGTATCGGGTATTGCTATCGGGGCCAAAAAATAACGACTGCTGCGATGTGACAATGTCAACATCTTGCACCATGTGTCCCTTTGGGGGATGAGGAGGAGAACAAAACACTTTTGTCTTTTTATTCATATTCTTTAGCGCTGGAACCCTGGCAGCTCTAGGGATTCAATCACAATGAGAAACTAGCAGCACTTTGATCTATTCTTCCTGAAAAAAAAGGGTAATTAACACTCTTGAAAATCAGCAAAAAAAACATTATGAACCCAAGGAACTCATATGTCAGCAAAATGTATCTGGAAGAAGAACACAGCCGCCTGCTGGCAGGGTCTGAACGTAACCACCGCCAAATACGACTAATTGTTTCATTGGGCGAGTTAACGCCAGAACGCCATGCGCCAGAAGGAGAGGAAAAGTTTCGACTACAGTTGCGCTTCACATCCTTTCATCTTTTCTTTTAGTAAGTCTCTCCTCTGTCCATATAACACTTTTATTTATGGAAAATATAAAAAACAAATATTGCCTATTTTTTAATGGTTTTATTCATGGTGACTTTATTAAAATAAAAGTATTTTGCACTTTTATGAATGAAATTCAATGAATTTCTGAGTAACAACTTTATTTAATAAAACCACGTTAACATTTACTTCAACTTTGTTTGCATCCAACATAATGCATTAGTGAAGTAAGTTCCTTTATAATATTTTAGAGCAAATTATTTTCTTTTTACTACAGTGCATGCTAACAAATAAACTCCTGTGAGGACAGAGCAGGTCCTGGATTACACAGCCCAGTTACTAACATAACACACAATAAAAATTTATTTTTTGTGAATTCATTTTCAGTCATTAATTGCCTCCAGCTGCTAAAGATAAATTAATGTTGCTTCTTGTTTTCTTCCACCAATTATTTCTTCTCTTGGTTACTTTCTTTTCCTTTATTTTTGCTCTTTATGTCAAGCTTTCTGTCTCTTAAATATACATTTTTCACATTTAAGGGTGCATTTAACTGAAGGAGTGTGCAGTACTGGCGTCTCTCAGTGGATAAAGTCAGTTTGATGAGATTGTGGCAAACAAATAACATGTGATCCATAAACAGGCAAAGTTCTGCAAAATGAAGACCACCTGAGGCTTAAAATGTTTTAGAAACTTTCCATTCAGCTTCATGTTTGGAACCAACTGTTGTTTACTGTCAATTGTTTCTGATGCAAAGCTTTCAAAGCCATTTTCATCATTTATTAATCCGTGGTAGCCATAATACAACTGTCACACTGCTTCCCAGTCCTAGATGGCCCGGCAGAGTCAGGCATTCAGACCCAGACGCTTCTCTAAAGCGTGCACCAATATCACACCCAGAAACCTTCATGTTTCCTGCCTGAAGCTCCTAATGTGTCCGAGGAACTCGCTCTCAGATCCTCCATACAGGACTGTGTGATGCTGAACAAAACTTGAGCCGTCAGGGCTCCACTGAAGCCATCTGATATGTTTAGCATTCAGGATGTGACAGCCCTGCCAGTCGCAGTCTGCGGCGCCGCGTTTCACACCTACCAGCCCGTCTGGATCTCTCAGAGAGGGGACACTAAAAACGCCCGTGCTCGCAGATATGAGCAGTCAGCTAAAGCCTGCGTGTTTCTGTTTTCTATGCCCTCTCCTGGTTCTCTGTGCTGTTTGGGACACGTTTAAGGTTTAAGCGTTGCCTGGATGAAAGGAGGAAGAGTAAAAAAAAAAAAAAACAGCTGCAAAATGCAGCAAAGTGAGAGACTCAAAGTGGGTCAGTGTGCTGAGCTGAGTAGAGAAGGATGTGACAGCCCATTAAGTTGTGTTCCCATCTTCTTCTCTTTAGAGAGCACGGATTCAAAGAGCGCCGAAGGGTCAAAGTCAGAGCTTTTCTTTTTATGGCAGCAGGGTTCAGGGTTTTAAACATTACGCTGCTTTTCAGCAACAATAACAAGCCTTTTTTCATTAAAATTTGGGTAAAGCCCCTCATGACGCCTGCTGACCACCAGAGGGCCGAGTCAGCGGTTCGTCCAGCTCTAACTGGATACGTGGATCCTCATTAAGCTGCTCCGCGAGGGAAACAATATCGACCCGGAACCACGAGGGGCCGGGCTGATCACACATGTTCACTAATGAAGCGAGCGTCACAGCAGCTCGATATGCCATGCTTCCACTCAGCAGGTCAGCCATTCGAGCAGAGCTTGGTGGCTCAGCCTGTGGACTGACTGGTATGTGTGTGTGAGACTGTCTGTTGATTATAGCTGACAGCGCCTTCACATCATCACTTAACATGCCGCCGATGTTCTGGCCCCTCTGAAGGTCAACCAGAAAACAGAAGCAGCTCTACGCGTCTTTACACTCACAGGACAACGGAAGTCGATAAAATGTGTCACAGCAGCAGAACCGGCAGGTAAACGGTTCTGGCTCCAATAAAACATCTTCAACGTACGTCTTCTCTCGCCGTGTTTTAATAAAAGATGCAACTTCTAGCATCACCTTGTTTATTATGGAACTATACGACATATTTTATAAACATAATTATTCTGTGAAAAGATAGGAGTTAAACAGTTTTTAAATATTGACCTTGGTCTAATGAGTAGTGAGGTGCACCATTTGCTCTTCCTGCCTGGCAACCAGGACACCAGCATAGAAGGAGGGCAGACAGTAAAATAAAAGCTATTAAATCGATGGGAACATGGAAAAAAAAAGCATAATTTCCTTAATTTCAACAAGCAAATCCAAATCATACAATGTTGCTTATGCCGAAGGGTGAAGTGAGCATGTAAACACAAGCACCTTTAATTTGGTAAACATTTATCCTAAATTTGCACAGATGTAGAAATAATATTTTATAATTAGTGAGGGGGGGGTCTGGCTGCAGACCTGCACTGTCAGGACCCTTTGTTGCAGACCTGCACAATGCGGTCTCCTGCACCATCAGGACTGGACTTTAATCAAAGCCTTCAGTAATAGCTGCCCGATTTTATTAGAAGAAGAAGACTTGTTTTCTTGCGAGTTTAGTGCACAATTAAATGTACCTTTTCCCCATTTAAAGAGCAAGTAAACTGTGTCTTATCATAATTTATGGGTGATTTTCTTTTACTTATTCCAACATTATCTCTCTTACAGACGCATGTTTCAATGTGACTCCCACTGGAATGTCCCCTAAAGTCAAACACTGTAAAATCTGCTTTTCGACAATAAAAAAACTTATATAAAATAAAATAAAAGACATTTGACAGTTTGTTTAGTGTCTGCCGTTTTCTCCGGTGTCATGGGGAACAAACCCTGAAGCTATTGGCTCTTTTGGTCATGTATCAAGGTATTCAGTAGTTATAAAGTTCATTTGAAATCACACACCCTCCATTGGCAAATCAACTGGGTCCAACAGCAAAGGTAATAAACAAAAATATTTCTGTTGTGAAGACCCATAATTTATGGCAATAGTGACTCGTTTTCCTGACAGTAGGCTGACGGGTAAGGAGGTCTGAGAGAGAGGGAGACATATGGCGTTTGAACCCGGTTTCCTGACCCAACAATCCGATTATTTTCGATACTTAAGAATACACTAAGATACGATTCGATTAAATTTTTTTTTTTTTTTAACACCTTACAGGCTTTTAAATTTGAAATAAATCAATGAAATCTGTAATATCGTTCTGCATATTTTTTATTGAGAAACTAC